>NC_137946.1:7967583-8567583 GCF_963969265.1 Rhamphochromis sp. 'chilingali'
GAAGACTGTGTTTGGTCTGCAGGTATCCTGATGGGTTTTTTGTGCAAAACATTGACTTTGATTTCTTCAACTATGCTGGGATTCATCGTTCTGTACTGTTGTATACTACTCCTAAAGTGCATGTGGATGACATCTCAGTGGAGACCAACTTCATGGATAACACTGGTAAATTAAATTAATTAATACAGTGATGCACAGTGATTTAAAATCCTTACTAGCACAAAAGAATTTGTAAGCAGGTAAACTGATGTACAAAAGCGGGAGGTGAAACGCTGCCTGAGGGAAGCAAAGGACACCTACAGGAGGAAGGTGGAGCAGAAGTTGGAGAGGAACAATATGAGGGAGGTCTGGAATGGTGTGAAAACCATCACAGGCCACAACACCAAGAAAAGCACAGTGGGGGGGACTGTGGAGAAGGCAAACGAACTCAACAACTTCTTCAACAGGTTTGACCAGCCCACAACCCCCCCACCCTCACCTTCACTACAGAGTCCTCTCCCCACTCTCCTGCCTCCCTCGCTTCCCCCCCTTCCTGACACCATGACACCCCCCTCCTCCAATCCCTCTCTCAGCAGCAAGACATCTCCCCCCCTCCCCTCCTCCCAAACATCTCCCAGTGTCACAGTGGATCAGGTCAGGAGACAACTGAGGAAGCTTCGCCCCAGAAAGGCAGCAGGCCCAGACAAGGTGTGTCCTAGGATGCTTAAGGCGTGTGCTGCTGAACTTGGGGAGCCGCTACAACGAGTCTTCAACCTCAGTCTGCGACTGGGGAGAGTGCCCGCCCTATGGAAGACATCCTGCATCGTCCCGGTCCCCAAAAAGAACCGGCCCAATGAGATGAATGACTTCCGACCGGTGGCACTGACGTCACATCTTATGAAGACTCTAGAGCGGCTCTTCCTCAACTTCCTCCGACCACAGGTACAACATGCCCAGGACCCACTACAGTTTGCATACAAGGCGGGTGTCGGAGTGGAGGATGCCATCCTGTACCTCCTACACAGAGCCCACTCACACCTGGATGGGGGAAAAGGCACGGTCAGGATACTGTTTCTTGACTTTTCCAGTGCCTTTAATACCATCCGGCCCTGTATGCTTCAGGAAAAACTGAACAGGATGGAGGTGGACCCCTGCCTGGTGGCTTGGATCTCCGACTACCTCACCGACAGACCACAGTACGTCAGGCTGAAGGACATCACGTCTGACACTGTGGTCAGCAGCACAGGAGCACCACAGGGAACTGTGCTGTCCCCTCTTCTCTTCACCCTGTACACCTCTGACTTCTGCTACAACTCTGAATTATGCCATATTCAGAAGTTTGCAGATGACACGGCCATCATGGGGTGTATCTGGGATGATCAGGAAGAGGAGTACAGAAGTCTGGTGAGGAACTTTGTCGCATGGAGTCACACAAACCACCTGCAACTCAACACCTCAAAGACTAAGGAACTGGTTGTGGACTTCGGGAGGTCCAGAGAAGGTCCACTGCCGGTTCAGATAGAGGGGGAGGAGGTGGAGGTGGTCAACAAGTACAAGTACCTCGGGCTGTGGGTGGACAATAAACTGGACTGGTCATGCAACACAGAGCACCTGTATAAAAAAGCCCAAAGCCGACTGTACTTCCTCAGGAGGCTGAGGTCTTTTAACATCTGCAGGAAGCTCCTGAGGATGTTTTACCAGTCGGTGGTTGCTGGAGTACTTTTCTATGCTGTGGTGTGCTGGGGGAGCAGCACAGCAAAGAAGGACTCATCCAGGCTGGAGAAACTGATCAGGAAGGCTGGCTCTGTGGTCGGCATGAAGCTGGACACTCTGGTGACAGTGGCAGAGAAAAGGACATTAAAGAAACTGCTGGACATTATGAACAATGCTGGGCATCCTCTGCACACGGCCATAAACAATCAGAAGAGTCTGTTCAGTGACAGGTTGCTTCTCCCCAAGACAAGAACTAACAGACTTAAAAACTCCTTTGTCCCACACGCCATCAGACTGTTTAACTCCTCTCTGGAGGGGAGAGGGAGGGGAAACAGGAGGACAAAGGAGGGGGGAACAACTAAGCTGTAGTGCCTCCTCACCTCACTGTACAATACCTTGTGCAATACTTTTGTAAATAGTCAACAGTGCAATAGACTCAATACTTGAAATGTGCAATTCACTTGTATTTTTATTTTTTATTCCTATTTATTCTATTTATCCCCTTTGTATATTTTATTTATATTTGTCTCTGTATTTATATATGTGTGTGTGTGTGTGTGTGTGTGTGTGTGTGTGTGTGTGTGTGTGTGTGTGTATGTATATATATATATATATATATATATATATATATATATATATATATATACACTCAACAAAAATATAAACGCAACACCTTTGTTACTGCTCCCATTCCCCATGGGATGGACGTAGAGACCGAAAATTCATTCCAGATACACAATATAACCATCCCTCCCAAACAGTGGTCACAAATCAGTCCAAATGTGTGGTAGTGGGCACATCTGCCATATTGAGATAATCCATCCCACCTCACAGGTGTGCCACATCAGGATGCTGATCTGACATCATGAGTAGTGCACAGGTGTACCTCAGACTGCCCACAACAAAAGGCCACCCTGGAATGTGCAGTTTTGTCTCACAGCAAAATGCCACAGATGCCACAAGCAATGAGGGAGCGTGCAACTGGCATGCTGACAGCAGGAATGTCAACCAGATCTGTCACCCGTGCATTGAATGTTCATTTCTCAACCATAAGCCGTCTCCACAGGCGTTTCAGAGAATATGGCAGCACATCCAACCGGCCTCACAACCGCAGACCTCGTGTAACCACACCAGCCCAGGACCTCCACATCCAGCAGGTTCACCTCCAAGTTCGTCTGAGACCAGCCACCCAGACAGCTGCTGGAACAATTGGTTTGCACAACCAAACAATTTCTGCACAAACTGTCAGAAACCGTCTCAGGGACGCTCAACTGCATGCCCGTCGTCCTCATCGGGGTCTTGACCTGACTCCAGCTCGTCGCCGTAACAGACTTGTGTGGGCAAATGCTCACATTCGATGGCGTCTGGCACGTTGGAGAGGTGTGCGCTTCACGGATGAATCATGGCTCACATTGTTCAGGGCAGATGGCAGCTGAGAATGTCCCAGTTCTTGCATGGCCAGCATACTCACCGGACATGTCACCCATTGAGCATGTTCGGGATGTGCTTGACCGGCGTATACGACAGCGTGTACCAGTTCCCACGAATATCCAACAACCTCGCACAGCCATTGAAGTGGAGTGGACCAACATTCCACAGGCCACAATTGACAATCTGATAGACTCCATGCGACGATGTGTTGCACTGCATGAGGCAAATGGTGGTCACACCAGATACTGACCGGTTCTGGGTCCCCAGACCCCCAATAGAGCAAAAAACTGCACATTCCAGGGTGGCCTTTTGTTGTGGGCAGTCTGAGGTACACCTGTGCACTACTCATGATGTCAGATCAGCATCCTGATGTGGCACACCTGTGAGGTGGGATGGATTATTTCAATATAGCAGATGTGCCCACTACCACACATTTGGACTGATTTGTGACCACTGTTTGGGAGGGATGGTTATATTGTGTATCTGGAATGAATTTTAGGTCTCTACGTCCATCCCATGGGGAATGGGAGCAGTAACAAAGGTGTTGCGTTTATATTTTTGTTGAGTGTATATATATATATATATATATATATATATATATATATATATATATACATATATATATATATATATATATATATATATATATATATATATATATATATATATATATATATATATATATATATATATATATATATATATATATATAACAATTCTGTAACTGTAACTTCGGTCGTTGCTGTGCTTTTTTTTGGAAGTCGAATTTCCCAGAGGAACCCACCCGAGGGATTAATAAAGTTCTATCTTATCTTATCTTATCTTATCTTAAAAGCTTAGAGAGATTAGCATCCGCATCATATACATCAGACTTTAAATGTGTAGTTTCTGTCTATTCATTAGATGTTGCTGTTT
Source organism: Rhamphochromis sp. 'chilingali' (assembly GCF_963969265.1). NCBI lineage: Eukaryota > Metazoa > Chordata > Actinopteri > Cichliformes > Cichlidae > Rhamphochromis > Rhamphochromis sp. 'chilingali'. The sequence goes on from NC_137946.1 coordinate 7,971,622, forward strand.
CCTCTGCATTGTAGGTCTTGTCAGATACAAAGTATCTGTTCAAGGTGGCTTCAACAACACTCTGAACATTACTCTAATGGACAAAGATGGCCACTTTGTGGCCTCCTCCAATGGGTCATCTGGAGGGCTTAAAGTGGTAGATGTGAAGCTGTGGTGGCCGTACTTGATGCACGAGAATCCAGGTTACCTTTATTCTATGAAGGTAAGGCAACATGCTCACAGGCATGTAGGTGTGTTTCTGCAGTGTGATGTGGTTTGACTGAGCATTGCCACTCGATTTGTCAGGTTGTGTTGTTTCGATTATTCTAACATTTTCTCTTCAACATTGAGGTCCACCTAATTGCAGTCAGTGAGACATCAACATATGAGGATGAGTATACTCTGCCAGTTGGTATCCGCACAATAAACGTTACCAACACCCAGTTCCTCATTAACAACAAGCCATTTTATTTCCATGGGGTCAATAAGCATGAGGACTCTGACGTAAGTACCCCTAGAAGGATGAAACTCCTTTAAATTTTGCAGAAAATAGGCTCCAATGACCATATGTTTACTTTTCTGGTTTTAATGTGTTGTAGATTCGTGGTAGAGGCTTTGACTGGCCCCTAATTGTAAAGGACTTTAATTTAATGAAGTGGTTAGGGGTCAACTCATTCCGTACCAGCCACTATCCCTATGCTGAGGAGATCCTGCAGATGTGTGACCGTCATGGGATTGTGGTGATAGATGAGTGCCCAGGTGTTGGCATCAAAGACATGTAAGTGTTACCACACATATCTGTGTGACCTTTGGATATGTTTGAGGGTTCAGTAAGGTCAAAAGTGAAAGATTCTGTTTGCCACAGCATATGAAGACATAGAGAAAACTGTACATGCTGTCCAATACCACCCCTGCTGAAACTCTTTATGAACTTCATGCTGCCCAAGTTAGAATTGCCAAAAAATGTTACACACTATTGTGACCAATAGGAATACTGCATGAAATGACATGTGATTGTCATAGGCTATAAGCATTCAGTCTGCATATCAAACTTGACTTCATTCCTAAGTTAATTACAGCTATGTCACACAGTGTATCTGTCACGGTCTGGCTGGCAGACCATGGGGATATGGGGAATGAGGACCCAGGCGCGGTGCTCTGTGTATAGACAGTGCGTTTATTTACAGTGATGGAAAAACATGACAATAAATCCCGTGCTCTCCCGACTCCCGTGACGTGTCCTCTTCCCAGTGTTAGTGCTCCTGTCTCCGCTTCTCCATGATGAGCACCCCGTGCTCGCTGCCCTCTCGTCTCCCGCTACTCCTGGGGACATAAGAGAGAGGCAGCTGTCAGACACACAATAATGCAGGAGACTCAAACTAAGAACTGGTCGAGAGACTAACGTGAAGCCACGCAATGATCCAGCATCGGAGAGAGCTCCACCACACTCTCAAGTAGCTCCTCCGACAGGCCTGATCAACTGCAGGTGTGTCAAGGTCTTCAGGTGTGGCCAATCACCTGCCAGGGCCACACACACACACCTACATGCACATATGTCTACAAGCAGGGAGAACGAGGGACAGCAATACAAAATACATACATTATAATATTAGTCCATAATTGCTCAGAGGACCCTGACAGTATTAGACAATAAGATGACTGTCTGCCATACACATGTTTACAGTTTTTTCTGATTGCTTAAGCACATTTTTTGTAACTATTGGCTAATTTTGCAAAACTCTTCACACAAATAAGAAAACCTGTCACCCAATAATCAAAACATTGTAGTTCTCTTGCAAAAGCAAACACAGCTAGATTAACTCTTCACACCTTCGTAAAAATGGTGTTTCCGTATCAAACAGTACACACAAGCCATCATCTACTAAGCACACAATGCGGCAACTGCACACTGATGGTATGAATACAAAACACATCTGGCTTTTGCTTTCTCTGTGCACAAGGTAGGCTATGTCAGTTTGAGCTCATACTGCTGTCATAGATCCATAAGCATAGAGGGATCCAAACTTCAAGTACTGGTGTTTATTCAAACACATCAAAACAAACACAAGTGGTTATTTCCAAGTATAGGATTATTTGCAATCGCCATAATGACTATATGGGTTACTTGGTCTGCAGTGAACATGCTTCCTCTGCCCCCAGCATCTGGTCATCTAGCAATCTGGTCATCTAGCAAAAAAATAATTTCCCCCAGGGATCAATAAAGTATTCTGATTCTGATTCTGATACTGTAAAGTAACAATTTCAGTATTTTTACATCAATGGTATTGGTGTGTTTCTCATTGGCATATGGCAGTGCTACAAATCTTTGTGCGAAGTGACTGTACTAACCGATTCTCATTTCAAGATGTCCTTATGGTACTTGCTACAGTGTAGCGGCTCGAGTTAGGCTGGACCCGTTGGCCAGCTACCCTCAGGGTCATTCCACGGTTGATTACATGGTCCACTATTGTAGCTCTGATGTCATCAGCAATTCTATTTCTTACTCTTCCTACCCTTCCTCTCCCCCCTCCTCATCTTCCTCTCCCCCCTCTTCGTCTTCCTCTTGCTCCTCCTTGTCCTTGTCGTCCTCTTCATCCTACTTCTTCACCTCCACGTCCTCTTCCTCGGCCTCCTCTACTTCTCACTCTTTCTGCTCCCTCCATTGTACTCCGCACACACAGCTTACCTGTATTATAGTGCTTAGGCTGATTGCAAAGTGAACTAATTATCTAAAAAAGTTTTCACATGTGAAAGTGTGCCAGACAGTTGGCAAATTAGTGTTAATGATAGCCATACATGTGTATACTTTTGCTAGGAGTGTGTTGGAAATTTGGTAATTGAGTGTTGTGTAGTTAATTGTGCCTACAGTTTTGCAAAGTGTGTGTTACAAAATTGCAAACTGAGTGCAAAGCAGTTTTTGTGCTTTTAGTTTTGCAAACTCAGTGAGTGGTTTTGCTATAAGTCTGAATAGTTTTAGAGATTGTGCTACAGGAATCACAGTTAGGGTTTAAGCATTCAGAAAAAACTGTAAATTGGAGTGGGACTATCTGGGACTCTCCACATGCTTCCTCTGCCCCCAGCATCTGGTCATCTAGCAAAAAAATAATTTCCCCCAGGGATCAATAAAGTATTCTGATTCTGATTCTGATTCTGATACTGTAAAGTAACAATTTCAGTATTTTTACATCTCCACCATTTGACCTTAGAACTGAAGAAGCTTCTCGGATGAGAGGTGAAACGTCTTCAAGCAACTTAAAGAAGTCCAGACACTTTTCTTTGCAAGCTCCTTTGACAAATTGGAGGGGTTTTTTTTCATATTTTTTTAACTGACTTTTGTCCACATGTTTCTAAACCTGAATGTGTACAGTACTCATAATATTACATTTTATAATAAAAGACTAACTCACAATAGCTGAACTTTACTGGAAAGCAGAACAGTTGTGAGTTAGGTCTTCACATCTTGCAGTGTGGATGGATCTGAGTCGTTAGTCTTTCAGCTCAGGCTGAGTTGTGTTCTTTTGTGCCTTGCTGATAGTCGCAGTTTTCGAAACGCCTCTCTGTCTCACCACTTGGTTGTCATGGACGAGCTTGTGCGCCGGGACAAGAACCATCCCTCTGTGGTCATGTGGTCGGTAGCCAATGAGCCCGCCTCAGAGATGCCTCCTGCTGAATTTTATTTCAAGTGAGTACAGGTTATTTTTCTTTTGAGGTGTAAAGCTCCAATTATTGCCACCCTTCAAATAGTCATCACTGCACAGATAAGCAACATGATGTTGGATTATTCCGTTTGTTTGAAAATGTGAATTCTGATGTTTATTCTACTTCTCAAATATGTGCTTTATCACACTGAAGGTGTAACAGTAATAACTCTTAAAATCCTGGTAGAAAAGATCAGTTTGTCTGTAGCATCTGATATCCATCTGATAGCTGGTATGAGGGACAAAGCTAGTTAGGCATGAGTAACATAATGTAGTTTTTTAAAAAGTGGATTTTGTTTTACAAAAAAAAGCAAAAAACCCAAAAGGTGATCATGGAGCCCTAAGAAATTAAGTGAACAGAACTAATTCGAGCTGAAGTGATGAATTAATTTTTTTTAAAAAGTAGAGTGTTGATTTTGCATAGTTCAGCCATTAGAAGGTGCAACTCTGCAACGTCCCTGTTGTTTGGAACCCCACAAACACAAAAACCAGCTGATCCAAGCAGAGTGTAGTATAAACAAGTCATGTTTGAGAGAGGAAAAAATGATCAAATAAATAAAAATTGGCTGATATTTTGGAATATCGGCTTTTTAATTTACTAAATATCATGTTGAGCTTAAATATTCTGTATCCTACTGGCCCTAATTGTAATGGCAACAAAATATAACAAACTAACATTTAAAACCAAACTAAATTGAGCATAAAACAACAAACAATTGAGCTAAAAAAAATAAAAAAAAAACAAGCAAAGAAGAACTTAGAGACAAACACTAATGTAATTATTAAGAAACAAACATTTATTTTAACCAAACAGAAATAAGACAACTAAATGTCCAACTAAGGAAGGAAATTTAACATTTAAAGTCAATAATTCCAGCCAATTCCCCATAATGTAGCAACACTTGGTATGTCCCAGACGGCATTTCCTGTATTTAGTACAACTGCATTTCAAGACACATCTTTTGCTGATTTGAGCCCAACATCAAATCACTTCCTTTTTTTCTACCCCCTTACAGGACTTTGATTGAGCACACCAAAGCTCTGGACCAAACCCGACCTGTCACTTACGTCACAATCGCTGCAGCTGACATGGACAAAGGGGTGAGTTTCTTCATCCATCACACTAATTAAAAGGGAACGGGGATATAATTTGAGGGGGGAATTCAATTTTAAAACATCCTCGTATCCGTACAACATTAAAAAGTTTTTGCATCTCTGTGTGTGGAGTGAAGCTGTGGAACAGACTAAGTAAAGATATGAAGCAATGTCCGAGCATGGCGCAGTTTAAAAAGCGGTTTAAGGATATGGTTTTTACAGGGTACAGGGAAAAGGTAGAGATTTGATAGGGTGTTGTCTAATATTTTCATGTGTGTGCGGGTGCACGGGTATGTTGGTATGGGTGTATATATATATATTTGTAGGTTGTGTATCCTAGAGGTGTTAATGGGGTTATTGAAAATGTGTATATGTGCGTATGTGTATATACGTATGTATGGATAGATAGAAACATATATGTATATATATTTAAAAAAATAAATACACATGACATATAATGTAATTGCAAGGAGGTATTTCTGTAGTCTATTGATACTAGATAGTGGAAAAGGGGTGGGATTAAATAAGCTTATGCTTCTTCCTGCTCCTTTTTGAACATGAAAGTTATTTGGAGTTGTGGTTGCTCGTTTTCCTTTTGTTTGCTTTGTTCATTTGTCTCTTTTAATTCTATTTTGTTGTACTTTTTCAACATGTTCAAAATAAAGATTCAATCAATCAATGTCAACATCACATATTAAACAAAGTCTGCACATCCCTTTCTTTTTTCAGTTTCCAGACTTTTTATTTGACACATCGTTGATGATAATAGTGTAACAGAATTTGCTAAGTAGCACCTCTGTTATAATCATGTTAAAAGGTGAAGTTTATACTAAGTGAAATGAATCACATTGAGTGCTTCAGGTCTGTGCCCTGCTCAAGATAGCAATTTAACTAAGTTAGTTAATTAACACCAGATGAGCAGCTCACAAAACCCATGTTGATTTTTCTTTTTAAGTCCTAATAAGTCATAGTAAGTAAATTTAGTCAACTGAGTATAGAATAATAATCCTTTATTTGTCCCACAAGGGGAAATGTGGGTGTAACAGCAGCAAGAAAGACACATATACAAACAAACAGTACACAAGACACAGAACAGAAACATACACAATTTTTATATATTTACATCAAGGACAAGGACATATGAACAAGGAGTATGTTTCACCCTCTTTGGAATATTATTGTTTACATCCATTTCCTCAGTTTTGTCTGTATTGATCTTATACGCTGGGTAAAGACGAAATTCAGAGATAAAATTCTTCAATGGAGATAATGACGAGTGTGGTTCTGTTAGTATAGTAAAACATCATCTGCATACAATAAGATTATATGTGCTCCGTCTTGACTCCTATGATGCGGTTGTTATCCTAAACTGAGAGTGGAGTTCTGATACCACGATTCACCTAGGCAATGAAGAGATGAAGAGCAGAGCCTCCAGTTTAATGCAGTGGACCGAGGAACATTAATGCATGTCAGTGTGGGGCATGGTGTTTATTTTAAAACAGAAGCGCCATGCACTCATTTACCCAACTTGAAACTGGTTGATAAAAAGCACCTTACAGATTTTATTATTTAAAGGGTGACTGCAAGAAAATTGTGTCATAAATATTTAATAAATAATTGTAAATCATAACCATGTTGAAGAATACTTCTGAATCCTTTTCTGGGTTATTTTTTTTCTCTAGGGTCCCTATGTAGATGTAGTGTGTGCAAACAGTTACTTTGCCTGGTATTTTGATCAAGGCCGGTTGGATATCATTCCTCTTCAGCTGAGCACTCATTTTGAAAACTGGTACAGAAAGTACCAGAGACCCATCATCCAGAGTGAATATGGAGCAGATGCAGTTCCAGGGCTTCACATGGTAAGAATACACTCACTCACTAACTCACTCCACTCACTCACAAGTCAGTTCTGCACCTTTAACAAGTCTTACTGTCACTCTTTAGGATCCACCCATGATGTTCACTGAGGAGTACCAGAATGCTCTCCTGCAGAGCTACCATGATGTGTTCGACCAGAAGAGGAATCAGTATTTCGTTGGTGAACTCATCTGGAACTTTGCAGACTTCATGACATCACAAGGTACTGCAGCTTCAAAATAAAGCAACCTGTAGGGCCAGAACTGCAGTTAAATACAACAATAGCTGAAGCTCTAGGGAAGCAGCCATTAGGTTAAAAACCAGAGCTTTATTTATTCAGCTTATTATATTCTGCACTGTGACAGTGTTCTTGTCAAACTGTGTTGTGTCTTCAGGAATCTATCGTGTGGTGGGGAACAAGAAGGGTATTTTCACCCGGCAAAGGCAGCCCAAGGCAGCAGCGTTCCTCTTGAGGAAGAGGTACTGGAGGCTGGCTAATGAGACGGGCAGACTGCTTCCTGACTGACTAAATAACTCTGATCACTCTGAAACTCTGATGGTAGCCAGTCTGGGAAATAGTCAACACTGTGTAAGCAGTATGCTGAACCAATACTGTGATATTGTGTCTGAACAACATCTGTGTGTGTGTTTGTGTGTGTGTATACATATTGATCTTAACTAATGAACTTTATAATACTTTATTCCAGCTGTAGGGAACATTTTATAGGTCTACAGTGATTGAAAATAGACTCTTGTGCCTTATCTATTGTGAAGTACACCTTTTCTAATTAAAGCCTCAATTTAAAAAAGTCTGACGCAAATTATAAAATATAATATCATAAAACAGATTTTTTTAAACTGCAATAATTTGCAAATCTCATAAGCCTGCATTTTATTCATAATAGAACAAAGAAAACATATTTACTGTTTAAAGTGAAACATACAGAATTGAATGGCAGTAGCACATCTTGTAAAGAACCAATTGAATGCACCAACAAACAAACTACCTGAACAACCAGTGACTTAGCTCTCTCTCCCCCAAAGATACCAATGAATCTCTCTAAATAAATTACACTGTCAGATACGTCCCCTTCGAGCCCCCTACCAGGAAAGTTCAAACGAAATTAATGCCACTGGAAAGCAGGCTAAAACCCACTAAACCAGTCTGTTTTTAAAGAGGACAAGACCTCATTTTGTCATGAGCCAACCCAGAATTCAGACAAAAGGAGAGACCAAAAAGACCACAGAGTTTATAGGACCAAAATATATTTAATTAAACTGACTGAAAATTTTAGAACAAGTGTAGTGTAGTGGGTGCATGGATGCTTGTAAATTATAGCATATATGCAAGAAAATTGCTCAACCGAATGGGAAGAAGAGAGAGCAAAACTCTTTTACTTAGCAGGCTTCAGTTCTTTGTCAGTGTCCTGGGGAAAGACATGGGATGATTATCACCTATTGCCAATAGGAGGTGCCATAAGGGTGACCTGATACTGGCACATAGATGTCTCCAGACATGGACTCTAATCAATCATGTGAAGTGTGGGTAAGATGGGACAAAAGTTACTTAAGATTTAGTTGAGATTTCATGTCCAGTGGGGAATGATCAAAATTCTGGCACACAGCTAGCTACAAAAAAGCCCTTTCACAAAAACTCAAAAGCTTCAGAGTTTAACATCGCCAAGGCTTAGATTCAACTCACCAAAGGTAGTGTTGATCCAATCCAGGAGGAATTAAAGTACAAAGCCTGAAAATTGTGAAAATGCCAGAATTACACCTGACATTTAAAGTGGCTGACTTCCTGTTGGGTTTAAGATATGGCTCCAAGAGGCTTTTTTGAAGTTGTCAGGACATTCCACAAGGCTGCTAAATTTCAGACACATGGATGAAATGTTACAGTATAAACACTTGTAACATTTAACTACACATAACACTACATTTTAAAAATAATAATAATCATTTTGTAGGTGGAACTATGACCCATAAAACATGAAAGCCTTTATCAGTTTGGAGGCGTGTACCAGTTTTCATGACTTCTTAGGTTTTTCAAGCCCCTCAACAGCATCTTGTTTCTTTATGCTGAATTCCCACTGTTGAATGAGAAATCACACTGTTCATGATAAAGCACCATGAAGGTCTGAAGTTTATTCAGACTGCTTTTGAATTGGATGTGGTCAGCCTGAGTGTAGCAGTACATCAGAGTATAAAACATCATTTTGTGTTGCCACTAGGTGGTGCTCTCACTATTGCTTGCTATTGATGTGTTCAGGTCAGGACTGGACAATCTGTCTGAGTTAAAGCAAGGTTGTGTTTCATTCGAAATATCAAAATTTGCACCAGGGTCACACCCTTTGTTAGAAACTGACTGTTTTCAAAATAAAGCAATACCAACTCCTTGAGGCTTTTCTGACCAAATTTTAGATAGCTCAGGTCAACCACCCAGTCCTCCGAAGTGTAAAACATGACAGTTTCTGTTGCCACTAGGTGGCGCTATGATTGTGATTTAATGTTTACATATGGATCTGTTATTAATTTTAATATGCATAACTCAATCTCTGTGTTACAAAATGTTAAGAATTTGAGCATGTTTAGGTGCTCAAAAGGGTGATTTATTTGATGAAATAGTGTGTGTAAATGAAAATAAACACTTGACACTTTTGTAATGAATTTATTAAAGACAATATACTCAACATGCAAACAGTATCTGATTTAATTATTTGCATCATATGCAGTGCAGTTCAGGAGTGGACGGTGCCGCCGTCATTTTTTCAAAAAAGACCACAGACACCTAAAAGGTTAAATGACGTATCGATCATGGATGGTGGCGTGACAGCAATCAGACAGTTCACTATCAGTGACTCAGGCTGTACCATCATCACGTGGTTGACCTTTGAGTTCCAGCAGGACATTAAACATTTAAACTCGTTACACTAGCCTACCTGTCAGAGTTATTGCTGCAGACATTTTCCATTAAAATGTACTTTTCATAAAACAGAACTGTTTTGATTGCTTTTCACTTATTTCAGGCCCGTTTTTCCAAACATTTAAGGCTTTTTTTTCAATTGGTCCAACTATGAGAGATGTTTACTTATCAGGTTAGATACATGTCATTAAACACTAATCTGCATCCGCGATTACAATGCTATTAAATTAATGAAATTCAGCTGGCGTGACTGAGACACATTGGAGATACTCTATGCTCACACACTGTTACTAATGCTGTTATGTTCTGTGCTGGTTTATTTCATCTGCATTAATGATTCACTATTCACTAACCACACAAGAAAAAAATAGTAGTGGTCAGGCACGTAGTAATTTACAAAGAAATATCTGTGTTTTATAAGCTGTCACTTTTAGATCATGTACATCCTAGCCTTACATGTTACTGCATCTTGCTACAGTGTATTTTTACTCCTCTAACTCCCTTATTACCATTTGCATATCCTGGAGCTAACGGCAGCGTTTGTCCTAGATGTCGTTCTAGAGGCAGAACTAGTTCATCATCCAGGAGCTGTTGTGTGACCCTTTGTGTTCTATAAAGGCTACTGAAGACACAAAGTTTAAAGTTTACTCATAAACTTTCCTCTGTGGTTCTCTACATAAAATCTCAGTATTGGAAATCTTGTTTATCTAAAGTAATCAGTCATTTTCCATAAACCTGCTATTTTTTCAGTCATGGTGATCATCAAAAGGATATTCTAAATTAAAAATATATTAAAAGTTGAATGTGTCTCTTGTGTTTAATTCTGAAGGGTAAGTTTAGAATAAGGAATTCCTGACTGTGACATTAGACTAATGTCCAGTCTCCACCAACCACCCTCCTTTGCCACTTACAGATATTGAACAACCTCAACCAAACATGAAAATTCTGAGCTAGAGACTGTATAAATCTCTCAATACAACTTTGACAAAACATGAACAAAATGTTGCTTAAATCCATTGATAATATCAGATCCACAATGTATCACAATAACACTTATTTCACAAAGATAAACAAAACACAATACTTCTGTACTTCATTTTTAACTACATTTACAAACATCATAAAATTAACTCGTTTTTAAACATTTTAATTCTTGTTCAGCACTAAATTATTTATGTGAAATGTATTTCCACTGTACTGACAATGTAACTTCTGTTTTTTTAAATATAGCTGTAATGTCCTCTGCCTCTAACGCCTTGCTAGAGTCGACATTCAGACTAAACTCCTCTTCAAAATGACCACGCAGACAAGAGGGTTTGACTTCACTCCCTTTACTTAGGCCAGTTGAAGTAGGGTAAAACTGAGAAACAACATGAAATGCTCTTAGAAATCATAGATGAGGACAAATACACAATAACAGTACAAATTACTTGTTTAGCCAAAAGGGTTAGCGAATCCTCTCTTTACAAAGCTAGACCACAAAGAAAGACTTATACAGCCCTAATTGAAGGTCACCCCTCCCTGCAGCTCAGCCAAGACATCCTTGTCGCCAGAGTTCTTGCTGATGTAAAGAAAGGATGTGCCCTGGTAAGAGTGATGAACCTCTCCCAGCATGCTATCACTATCAAGCCTCACACGCATCTGGCCAAGGCATCTCTGGTGGAAAGTATTGTGGACTTTTCAGACAGGGTGTGGGGCAGTCATCACATTAGCGGAGGCAGAGAAGTATGCCTGGGTATGGACCACGTTGTGGCAAGCCAGGAAGTGGATTTAAGTGGAGCAGACGTCAAAAATGAGCACCAGCGTTCCCTTCTTAAAGAGCTTGTGGAAAGGAACATAGGTGTGTTCTCACAGCACCCCATGGATTATGGCCATACAAAGACTGTGCAACATGAAATCCCTCTGGTCGACTCTAAGCCATTTCGACTGCCTTACCGTAAGATCCCCCCATCACAGTGGCAGGATGTGAGAAGGTTGCTGACAGAAATGGAGGCAGCGGGAGTTATCAGGCCCAGCAAAAGTCCATATGCTTCACCTGTCGTGATCGTAACCAAGAAAGATGGATCACTAAGGCTGTGTATTGACTACAGGAAACTGAACTCCTGTAGCACGAGTGATGCTTTTCCTCTCCCCAGAATAGAGGAAGCCCTGGAGGCTCTAGGGCAGGCAAGATACTTCTCCACCCTTGACCTCACTTCTGGTTATTGGCAGGTAGAGGTGGCGGAGCATGACAAACACAAGACGGCATTCAGCACCCCTATGGGGCTGTTTGAAGCAAATCGTATGCCCTTTGGACTGCAGAATGCTCCCTCCACCTTTCAGAGACTCATGGCCTGCTGCTTTGGCGATCTGAACTTCACCCACCTCCTAATCTATCTTGATGACCTATCATATTCTCCAAAACCTTTGATGAGCATCTAGAAAGACTGCAGCATGGCTTGAAGTTAAAGCCCTCTAAATGCCAGCTTGTGAGAAAGGAGGTTCAGTATTTGGGTCACTTGGTGTCTGCTGAGGGGATCTGGACAGACCCAGAGAAGATCAGCAGGGTGAAAAACTGGGTGAGGCCCACAAACCCCAAAGAAGTGTTGCAATTCCTGGGATTTGCTGGATACTACAGGCGGTATGTAACTGGGTACTCTACCCTAGCTGCTCCCCTGTACCGCCTAACTGCTGGTGACTCCAGAAAGAAAAAGCGAGGGGGAAAGAAAAGTCTGGCCACCGATCCACCTTTTGTGTGGACAGATGAATGCGAGAAGGCCTTTGAGACCCTAAAAGAAAGGCTGACAAGCGCTCCAGTGCTGGGATATCCTGATTATAGCTTGCCTTTCGTTCTGCAAACGGACGCCTCAGGGGAAGGTCTGGGCGCCGTTCTAGCTCAGGTCCAAGGGGGAGCTGAGAGGGTCATAGCCTTCGCCAGCAGAGGTTTGAGCCCAGAAGAGACAAGGTATCCTGCACACAAACTCGAGTTCCTTGCTCTCAAATGGGCAGTCACAGACAAATTCTACGACCACCTCTATGGGCGTAGGTTCTCTGTCCAGACAGACAATAACCCTCTCAAATATGTTATGTCCTCAGCAAAGCTGGATGCTACAGGCCAGCGGTGGGTGTCTAGGCTGGCTGCTTTGGATTTTGATGTCCAGTATCGGAGGGCACAGAGCAACACAAACGCTGATGCCCTCTCTTGCATGTCTAACCAGGAGGTCACGCACATCCTACAGACATGCCCTCAGTGGGTGGGTGTCAACGAACAGGGGTATGGTGTGAGACAGGCTACCCAGGATACTCAAAGCCTCATTGGCCATGGCACGTCTGCAGGGGAGGAAGTTGAACTCGGCCCCCCTATATCCACTGAGCCTTGCAGGGATGTGGGGATGGAATCCTTGCCCACCATGACCAAACAGGAGATCCGTGCAGGGCAGAAAAAAGACCTTGTTATTGGCCCGTCTTGCACTATAAGAGTATGAACCAGAAACCAAGCCGCAGTGAGCGGATCAGTGGTGGAGGGCACGTGCGTCTTCTCTTAAAGGAGTGGAGAAGGTTAGTGGTAAGGGATGGCGTCCTGTACCGCTGCATCCAAGACAGCCAAAGGGGAGTAGTTGAGCAATTGGTGCTACCAGAGGATTTGTGTATATCAGTCAAGACTGCTCTCCACGATGACTCAGGCCACCTTGGTTTTGAGAGCACCATGATAAGGGAGAGATTTTATTGGCCACGGATGTTTCAGGAAATCAAGGCTTGGTGCGAGCAATGTGAGAGGTGCTGCCTTAGAAAAACTCAGGGCCCCCCTGGTCAGTATCCACAGCAGTGCCCCCTTGGAGCTAGTTTGTGTGGAGTTTTTGACTCTTGAGAAATCAAAAGGTGGTATCGAAAATGTCCTCGTTGTCACTGACCATTTCTCACGCTATGCGCAAGCATACCCCACTAAAGACCAAACAGCCAGCACAGTCTCTAAGGTGCTGTATAGAAACTTTTTCTGTCGGTTTGGCTTCCCAGCGAAATTGCATGCAGACCAAGGGCGCAATTTTGAAAGTGCTGTGGTGAAGGAGCTTTGTAAATACACCGGCATCACTAAGACCCACAACACGCCCTATCCCACAGGGCAACGGGACAACTGAACGGTTTAACCGCACCCTCATGAACATGCTGGGGACGCTAGAACCTCACCTGAAGCCCCGGTGACACGAATGACCAATATGAATTGGGCGTCCGTGGCTCAGGGGGTTGGGAATCGCATCTGTAACCGGAAGGTCGCCGGTTCAATCCCTGGGCTCTCTGTCCTGGTCGTTGTGTCCTTGGGCAAGACACTCTTGCCTACTGGTGTTGGCCAGAAGGGCCAATGGCGCGATATGGCAGCCTCGGTTCTGTCAGTCAGCCCCAGGGCAGCTGTGGCTACAACTGTAGCTTGCCTCCACCAGTGTGTGAATGTGAGAGTGAAGGAATAGTGGTGTTTCTGAGTAGCTTATTTGCTCAACAATTTAATTAACAACTTTTAAATACATTCTTTTTCATAGTATAATCTTCACTTGCTTCATCCGAAGCACACTTTCTGTGTACTCACTACCTAATTTATAGCCAAAGTATTCACTCACTGTCTCTGTACTGTTTCGCTAGCTCAGCTTAGCTTAGCTCGTAGCCGACTCGTTAGCACCATGGCTACTTCACCTGTCCCTCCTGCACTTTCTTGCTCATTGTGTCAGATGTTTAGTTACTCCTCGGCCTCCTTTAGCAGTAATGATATCTGTAACAAATGTAGCATATTTGCAGCTCTGGAGGCCAGGATTACTGAATTGGAGACTCGGCTTCGCACCCTTCATTCACTCATAGCTAGCCAGGCCCCTGTAGCTGGTGCAGCCGAAGATAGCGTAGGCCCCGCTAGCTGTTCCCAGCAGACCCCAAGCAGCTGGGGAAAGAGGGCGGCTGGGTCACGGTGAGGAGGAAGCATAGTCCTAAACAGAAGCCCCAGGTACACCACCAACCCGTTCATGTGTCTAACCGTTTTTCCCCACTCGGCGACACACCCGCCGGGGGTCAAACTCTGGTAATTGGTGATTCTGTTCTCAGACATGTGAAGCTAGAGACACCGGCAACCATAGTCAATTGTCTTCCAGGGGCCAGAGCAGGCGACATTGAAGGAAATTTAAAACTGCTGGCTAAGGGTAAACGTAAATTCAGTAAGATCATAATTCACGTCGGCAGTAATGACACCCGGTTACGCCAATCGGAGGTCACTAAAATCAATATTGAATCGGTGTGCAACTTTGCCAAAACAATGTCAGACTGAGTAGTTTTCTCTGGTCCCCTCCCCAATCAGACCAGGAGTGACATGTTTAGCCGCATGTTCTCCTTAAATTGCTGGCTGTCTGAGTGGTGTCCCAGAAACGATGTGGGCTTCATAGATAATTGGCAAACCTTCTGGAGGAAACCTGGTCTTGTTAGGAGAGACGGCATCCATCCCACTTTGGATGGAGCAGCTCTCATTTCTAGAAATATGGACAAATTTATTAAACCCCCCAAAATATGACTATCCAGAGTTGGGACCAGGAAGCAGAGTTGCAGTCTTACACGCCTCTCTGCAGCTTCTCTCCTCCTGCTACCCCCCAAAAACCCATCTCCATAGAGACTGTGTCAGCTCCCGAACAGACAAAAAACAAACTAAAAACCAGCAACAAACAACTTAAACATAAACAATTACAAAGAAAGAACAATAAAGTATCCACATCTGAACCAAAGAGTAAAACAGTGAAATGTGGATTATTAAATATTAGGTCTCTCTTCTCCAAGTCTCTGTTAGTACATGACTTAATAATTGATCAACAAATTGATTTACTCTGCCTTACAGAAACCTGGTTGCAGCAGGATTATTATGTTAGTTTAAATGAATCAACACCCCCGAGTCATTCTAACTACCAGAAACCTCGAAGCACAGGCCGAGGGGGAGGTGTGGCAGCAATTTTTCACACCAGCCTATTAATTAATGAAAGACCAAGACAGACTTTTAATTCATTTGAAAGCCTGATGCTTAACCTCGTCCACCCCAGCTGTAAAACTCAGAAACCAGTCTTACTTGTTATCATCTATCATCCACCTGGGCCTTACACAGAGTTTCTGTCTGATTTCTCAGACTTTAATCTAATTTAGTTCTGAGCTCAGATAAAATAATTATTGTGGGTGATTTTAACATCCATGTAGATGCTAAAAATGACAGCCTCAACATGGCATTTAGTCTGTTATTAGACTCAATTGGTTTCTCTCAAAATGTAAAAGAACCCACCCACCACTTTTATCACACTCTAGATCTTGTTTTAACATATGGCATAGAAACTGAACATTTAACAGTGTTTCCTGAAAACCCTCTCCTGTCTGATCATTTCCTGATAACATTTACATTTACAATAATTGATTACACAGCGGTGGAGAGTAGACTTTATCAAAGTAGATGTCTTTCTGAAAGCGCTGTAACTAAGTTTAAGAATATAATCCAGCCACTGTTATCATCTTCAATGCCCTGTACCAACATAGAGCAGAGCAGCTATCTGAACGCTACTCCAACAGAGGTCGATCATCTTGTTAATAATTTCACCTCCTCACTACGTACGACTCTGGATACTGTAGCTCCATTGAAAACTAAGGTCTCTAATCAGAAGTACCTGACTCCGTGGTATAATTCTCAAACACGTAGCCTAAAGCAGATGACTCGTAATCTGGAGAGGAAATGGCGTGTCACAAATTTAGAGGATCATCATTTAGCCTGGAGAAATAGTTTGCTGCTTTATAAGAAAGCCCTCCGCAAAGCCAGAACATCTTACTATTCATCACTGATTGAAGAAAATAAGAACAACCCCAGGTTTCTCTTCAGCACTGTAGCCAGGCTGACAAAAAGTCAAAAAGTCAGAGCTCTTTTGAGCCAACCATCCCTTTAACGTTAACTAGTAATGACTTCATGAACTTCTTCACAAATAAAATTTTTATCATTAGAGAAAAAATTACCAATAATCATCCCACAGATGTAATATTATCTACAGCTACTCTTATTACCATTGATGTTAAGTTAGACTCTTTTTCTCCAATTGATCTTTCTGAATTAACTTCAATAATTACTTCCTCCAAACCATCAACGTGTCTTTTAGACCCCATTCCTACAAAACTGCTCAAAGAAGTCCTACCATTAATTAATTCTTCGATCTTAAATATGATCAACCTATCTCTAATAATCGGCTATGTACCACAGGCCTTCAAGCTGGTTGTAGTTAAACCTTTACTCAAAAAGCCATCTCTAGACCCAGCAGTCTTAGCTAATTATAGGCCAATCTCCAACCTTCCTTTCATATCAAAAATCCTTGAAAGAGTAGTTGTCAAACAGCTAACAGATCATCTGCAGAGGAATGGTTTATTTGAAGAGTTTCAGTCAGGTTTCAGAGCTCATCACAGCACAGAAACAGCTTTAGTGAAGGTTACAAATGATCTTCTTATGGCCTCTGACATGGACTCATCTCTGTGCTTGTCCTGCTAGACCTTAGTGCAGCATTCGATACTGTTGACCATAATATCCTATTAGAGCGATTAGAACATGCTGTAGGTATTACAGGTACTGCACTGCAGTGGTTTGTATCATATCTATCTAATAGACTTCTGTAACCGGAAGGTCGCCGGTTCGATCCCCGGGCTCTCTGTCCTGGTCGTTGTGTCCTTGGGCAAGACACTTTACCCTACTGGTGTTGGCCAGAGGGGCCGATGGCGCGATATGGCCGCCTCGGTTCTGTCAGTCTGCCCCAGGGCAGCTGTAGCTACAACCGTAGCTTGCCTCCACCAGTATGTGAGAGTGAATGAATAATGGCATTGTAAAGCGCTTTGGGTGCCTTGAAAAGCGCTATATAAATCCAATCCATTATTGTTATTACTCCAATTTATACATGTAAATGGAGAGTCCTCTTCACACACTGAGGTTAATTATGGAGTTCCACAGGGTTCAGTGCTAGGACCAATTCTGTTTACATTATACATGCTTCCCTTAGGCAGTATCATTAGAAGACATAGCATACATTTTCACTGCTATGCATATGACACCCAGCTCTATCTGTCCATGAAGCCAGATAACACACACCAATTAGTTAAACTGCAGGAATGCCTTAAAGACATAAAGACCTGGATGGCCGCTAACTTTCTGCTTCTTAATTCAGATAAAACTGAGGTTATTGTACTTGGCCCTGAAAAGCTTAGAAATATGGTATCTAACCAGATTCTTACTCTGGATGGCATTACCTTGGCCTCCAGTAACGCTGTGAGGAACCTTGGAGTCATTTTTGACCAAGACATGTCCTTCAACGCACATATTAAACAAATATGTAAGACTGCTTTCTCCCATTTGCGCAACATGTCTAAAATTAGAAATATCCTGTCTCAGAGTGACGCTGAAAAACTAGTTCATGCATTTATTACTTCCAGGCTGGACTACTGTAATTCATTATTATCAGGATGTCCAAAAAACTCACTGAAAAGCCTTCAGCTAATCCAAAATGCTGCAGCAAGAGTACTGACAGGGACTAGGAAGAGAGCGCATATTTCTCCTGTTTTGGTTTCCCTTCATTGGCTTCCTGTTAAATCCAGAATTTAATTCAAAATCCTGCTCCTCACATACAAGGTCTTAAATAATCAGGCCCCATCTTATCTTAATGACCTTGTAGTACCATATCACCCTATTAGAGCACTTCGCTCTCGCTCTGCAGGTCTACTTGTAGTTCCTAAAGTATTTAAAAGTAGAATGGGAGGGAGAGCCTTCTGTTTTCAGGCCCCTCTTCTGTGGAACCAGTTTCCAGTTTGGATTCGGGAGACAGACACTATCTCTACTTTCAAGATTAGGCTTAAAACTTTCCTTTTTGCTAAAGCATATAGTTAGGGCTGGACTAGGTGACCCTGAATCCTCCCTTAGTTATGATGCAATAGACGTAGGCTGCCGGGGGATTCCCATGATGCATTGAGTTTTTCCTTTCCAGTCACCTTTCTCACTCACTATGTATTAACAGACCTCTCTGCATTGAATCATATCTGTTATTAACCTCTGTCTCTCTTCCACAGCATGTCTTTTATCCTGTCTTCCTTCTCTCACCCCAACCAGTCGCAGCAGACGGCCGCCCCTCCCTGAGCCTGGTTCTGCCGGAGGTTTCTTCCTGTTAAAAGGGAGTTTTTCCTTCCCACTGTCGTCAAAGTGCTTGCTCATAGGGGGTCATATGATTGTTGGGTTTTTCTCTGTATCTATGAAGCGCCTTGAGGCGACTTTTGTTGTGATTTGGCGCTATATAAATAAAATTGAATTGAACTATAAATCCAGCTTGAGGTGTTTATGTAAACACTGAAACAGGTTTGCTTGCTGCAAACATTCACACTGGATCCTACATTAAAGAACTCTGGTACTCCGGCTTCCTCCCACAGTCCAAAGACATGCAGTAAGTGGGGTTGGGTTAATTGGTGACTCCAAATTGCCCATAGGTGTGAATGTGAGTGCGAATAGTTGTCTGTCTCTATGTGTTAGCTCTGCAATAGACTGGCAACCTGTCCAGGGTGTACCCTGCCTCTACCCTGGTAGCTGGGATAGGCTCCAGCCCCCCTGCGACCCTGACAAGGAGAGAATGGATGGATGAGTGGAAGAAAGAAATGATGGGTGACAAAAATCTTTTTTTTTTTTTTTTAGATCCAGGAAGATACAGAACGGATAATATTTTATAAAGTACGTCAGTTATCTTTAAAAGGGAACACAATGATGCTTTTGGTAACTTACCACCATCTGCTGAGCTGTGATACAACTTCATACGCTCTCATTTATCTTTCAGATAAAATCCCCTGAATATTGTTGAAAGACTCAAAAATGTTGTCAAAGTAACAAGATTGCGTTTTAGGTTTTATTAGTCCAAATATTCTAAAGATTTAAGCTAATAAAACCTAAAAGACTTAAAAGCAAGTCTTTTTGTGTATTAAACACATTATTTCATTCAAATAACTTAAACTAACAGCTTCAGAGGGAATGTTTTAATGGTAGATCATTTCCACATGACAATGACACAATTAAAAATGTTCTCACGTCAACCTTTTTCCACAGTTTTCCCTTAAGGTAAGCTGGATTTAAACAGGTTATTTTTTGCACCTTCCTACCATTCATGTAACACTTTTCCATGTAAGAAAATACAGCATTTTAAAACATATTTGGCAATACAGAAGCAAACCCAGTAAGATTTCCTCCACAAAGAAATTTAATAAACCTTTTATGCTGACACGTGGATATCCTAGCCCTCCAACCCCCCAACATTTTTTTTTTACTAAAACAACCCAGAATGTTAACAGTCTATACAGCTAAAGGGCATAATTAATTCTGAAAAAACATTACAATCTTATCATTGGAACAGTGTGTTTTCTGCTAACAAACATCTCCTAACTAAGCAAGATAAAGATAATTACATAGTGGAGTAAGGAAAAAAGGAACGGCCATTTCTGAATAGAGTTTCGTACTGATACCAGGTATCAAATCTTTAGGAATTACCAATTAAGCAAATTTCATCCTAAGGAAGGCAAGCACAAGTGCCTGTTGCAGTTCTTTGTTTTACAAGGCTATTTACTGTTGCTTGTCTTTGGCTCAAGGCCTAGTGATCAAACAGAAGGCACTTTCATTGGCATTGGTGATGCAACTAACATGGCAGTTTTACCTCAGGGCCTAAATGAAGATTTGTGAGAATGTAGCAAAGATTATGCCTTGACCTTGATTTTAGAGTTACATCATCAAGGAAATGGTGATCCTTTTACCTGGCAAAGATTTCCCAAACTTTTGAATAAACATCCATCAAATTTCTTTCTTGTAGTTTTAAAGTAACTTTACACAAATGGTGTAATGGGCTTTCATGACTGGAATCTTAGATATTGTACGCTTCTCAGTTCTATATCAGTATTCACAGGAACCATACTTTTTAACTAGCAATCTGTCAGTTATTTAAATTTAAAAAAAAAAAAAAGACTTCTATGGATTCACTTGCACAAAACTTGTGAGCGTGCAGAAAAAGGATAAAAGAGTGTGGTTGGTAACCTCGTCCAGTGCTGAGATGAAAAACAACCTGGCATAAGCCAGGAAATACTGTAGATAGGGAAGTTCTTACCGAAGATGTACTATGAGACACTAACATTTAAAGGACTTGAATGGTATTCGCTTCTTTTTTTTGCTACTTTACCACCAATCACATTTACAGAACTGGCAACCATTTTTCAAAGCAAACCAATATTTGAATGAGGTCTCCTATTCCAGGCAGCCACTCATCTCCATTCTGTTTTATGCAGCATGGAAATTCAATTTTCACCAGTTTTCATACTGGCATAAGGGAAACCTAAAATTCCATTATTAGCATGACCCAAGTGGCTAGAGGTGATTGGGTTCTGGGTAATTGATCCATTTTGAATCTTGCTTTAAAAACTTTAAGAGCATCATCAGATACCATCAAAATCAAAGTGAAGTCTATATTAAAGTGGCCCCATATGCTCTTCTCTTGGACTCCATTAGAGTAGCTTTGTGTGACTTATAGTTCAAAATGATCCTCATTTATCTTAGCCCCTTAGTTCATCCATATGTTCAGGATCCCTCTGCCCTCATGAACAGAAGGGTTGAACCAAGTGTGTGGATCTTCTGCGCTCATCGTCCGGACCATCAGACTGAGACGGCCACATTAGAGAATGCCACTCTCATTCATACCATAAAGAGTCAAGAGTGGGAAAATGACCCGACACCGGCTCTTTAGAGCAGTCTGAAACCTGAGCTTTTGTCTCACAGAGATTACTTGTACATTGACCTCATTATTTAAAACTTTGGCCACGTTTAATACAAGCATCCACCACTGTAACAGTGTTAGCATCACAGGTCCATTTTAAGCTAGTAGGCCCACACTGGACATGCCCAAAAAACAAATCTCAACATGACTGTAAAGGATTAAATAATCATCATTTCACAAAGAAACAAATGTCTGCCTGGAATGCAGGAAAAACTATAAGAAATTATTATAAAGTGTACCTTGGAAAACAGAGGCGTAGTAAATGAGTCCCAACATGCAAGAACAGAAATTATTTCACCAAAAAAAAGAAAAAGGGATCACCTGAATTTCCATTTTCATACACAACCAATGACTTTGTGATTTATCACATCACCAGTAGTAAATCACTAAAATGACTTGTGACTATGACAGTTGCTATCAACACTTGAAAACCCTCAGAACGATGGAACAGCTTTGTACGAGACCCTGAATTATACTACAGAGGAATGGAGAGGATCAGGGATGAAACTATCAACAGGCTGCTTTAAGACCACAGATGAATCACATTATTACACTTTTTATGACTCTTACTGATCTTTGACAGTGGGTGCAAGATTGTCCGATGGCCAACATATGCTAAAAGCCAGGAGATGGTGTACCGTGCACGTGACAAACAGGATACTTAACAGTGGACAGCAGTCTGGATGGAAGGGAGATGATGGTTCTACTCCCTCGTTTCACTACATGCTGCGCTCGCCTTCTCCATGTCTGCTTAGACCTTCCAATGGTGGATTAGAACAAACAACAGTGATCAGGTTATCTTTTTCTACTGGAACAAAACCCAAGTAACCACCCGTGTGGTTAACACGCTGCTTGGTTTTCTTACAGATCTCCCACCAATCACAAAGTAGTGCATTTTCCAAGTTTTGTTCACATCCTGCAAATGAACTGTAACTCAGCTTGGCAAGATCACTGTTACTGTTCAAGTGATATCACATGTATACAAAAGCCCAATGAACATTAATGAAGTGGGAACAGAAAAATAAAGAGTTGCTTCTGCCACTAGGCCGCTCCTTGCCCTTGAACAATCACAGTGTAGCAGGCTTTGCTACCTTTATGAGCCTATTAGGGAGAGAGAAACACTTTACTGGTATCTTAATTTACAAAATTGTGATCATAAAAATAAAGCCTTGGACCTGTGACAATAAAACAATGAGGAAAAAAACATCTGATGCAATAATATGACATCCCCCCCCCCAAAAAAAAGGAAAGGTAATTTACCGTAACACTCCTTTAGGCACATAATTCTTTATGGGTTTCCACTCGTGTGGTGGTCAGGAATGCTTTATCCACAAGAACAACAACAACACAAAAAAAAGTGAGGGTGCCTTTACTCAAACCTGGCAAAAAGAACCCACAGTTCCATTTTGAAAGACTTCTTTCTGTGGCTTCAGATGAAACAACCACGTACAACAAAGAAATTCACACACGGCTGAACTGCACACCCGACCAGGACGACAGGACAGAAGACATCCCGAACACATCTGAAGTCTGACCCACCAAACTAAGACCCTGATTAAATCCAGATTTTCTGTTGCTTTGTTGGTAGTTTTTTCCTTTTTCCTTAAAGGTTTGTGTCGACACTAAATCACAATCTAGTCTGGAATATTGCTCAGCAGCTATGTACAGAATTGCAAAACAAACGTTCTGACTGATCTACACACACACACACACACACAATACATCTCACACTGTGCCGTGTTTTATTTTAGTGGTCCTCTTCAAAAAGAAATATACTAAAAAGTGTAAACATAAAAAAATAATAACACAAACTGTTGCCCCCTTCTCATAGAACCTGATTTGCAACTAAACGATAACCTAGTGAGTGTTTCTTCTAATTTTGGAACCCAATATTCGGCTCCGAGTTTTAGTGCAGATGAGCTGTGCAGCAATAGGAGCTTTCCAACCATTTCAAATCAAGCACCCTAAAAAAGGTCCTGTGTTTTTCTTCCACTTTCCAATTGTTGTTCAAATGAGAGCTGTCCTCTGCCTCTGGTTGTTTGCATTGTTGTTGTTGTGTTCTCACCTCCCCCAAATTCGAGCATGCACGCACACACACACACACACACACACACACACACACACACACACACACACACACACACACACACACACACACACACACACACACACACACACACACTTCCTTAAGCGAGTTTAAAATGTTAAAACAAGGAAAAAGAAATTAAAGGAGAAAAAAGAAAAGAAAAATCATCTTTCACTTACAAATCCTTCCGTGTTTGCAATCAACAATGAGTTGTCAGGCCCAACATTTAAGTTAAATTTCTTCATTTTTTTTTCTTTTTTTGAACACACAGCAGAATAAACATTGTTTGGAAGCAAGGTCTCCTGGTGGCAAGTCAAATGTTCAGAGGTCACATTTCTTTTTTTTCTCTGTTTGTTTGTTTCTCGGGTTTTTCTTGCCGTTCTTGGCAGCTCAGTCCTGCTTGGCCTGTAGCTGCTGCTTCCAGGCCTCATTCAAGTAAACCAATCGCTTGTAGTTGAGAATAAAGAGAATGAAGTTCAGCGCGTATGTGGTGATGCAGATGATGCAGAAGTCCTTTAGGACAAAGTAGAGGATGTAACCCAGGTAGAGGGACCCAACCACTGACAAGATGGATGTCGTCATGAGAATGAGGGCGGCCATTGCACTGACAGTCATTCCTAAGGCAAGAAACACAAATTGAGGCTTAAACAGGTAACCATTAAAAAAATTAATAAAAAAAATACACCTTCACACAATCTCCTGAGAGAGCTCTTGTCACAGAGCTTTCAGCCTCAGGCACTTCTGCATTTATATTGTGAGTCCTCGTGACGACATTCAGCCCGCACACTGAGCCAGCCGGCTGCTTATGTCATCGTGCTGTCACATGATGACACGTCCTTATTTTGTCAGTGTCTGCACTTCTTTTACACCAGGTTTGTACTCATAGGAGTCACTACTAAACACACAGGTATTCTCTTTTGCTACCGTTATTGTTTTAGACATTTATCATCATGATTTAGATCAAATGATGGGATGCAGCTTTGGTTCAACAATCACTAACAACTGGGAACAACATGTTAAAAAAAAGCTGTATTCGATTCCACCAGCCTGCGGTGATAAAAACAAGGATTTTTACAGATGTACTGGTAAAGTTACTGCGTTTGTCAAAAGAGTGTAAGGACTGAATGATGGGAGGAAAGGCAGCAAAGATTTTCTAAGCACGCTCTTTCAAGCAGCTATAATGTGTGTTGCTCCTTGCTGTATCCACAGACACACACAGAAGTAGATTGTGTGTACTTTTGGGTGTCCCCATTGCCATCTATTGTAACTACAACACTGACTATGGATGTGAACTAGGGCTGGGCTATATCATACCGTTCACGGTAATACCGGTGTAATGTTGGGCAACGATAGGAAAATGAAATATCGCGATAGAATATGGGTAAAACGCAGATGCGCAGAGCCTTTGTTTACATAAGCACAAGGCGGCGATGCAGAATAAGAAGAGCGAAAGGGGATTGTTAAATGAAACGGATGAACCAGAATTGGTTTGTAAAGATCCTGCAACTTCAGTGGTGTGTAACTGGTTTGGCTTTCATCTGTCAGATGCACAACAAAGCACCATTTTTGGTAGCGCATGCTAGCAGGCTGTCGTTATTACCGTGTTTTTTGGAAAATACGGCACATTTTTCTGAAAATCGACAATTTCCCTTATGTATGAATTCTGGTTGTGTTTACTGACCTCGAAACGATTTTATGTGGTACACGGCGCTCGGAAATCTGTCAAATTTTTCAGTACGACTTTGCACCGCTTGATGGATTGTCGGAGCATTACGCCTATCGTAGACAGGAGCCTCGCGGAGTGATACGTACTGTGGTTCAACATAATATTACCGTATTGTGTGTATAACCTATTAGGTTTTGTGGATATTATACATGGTTATGCTTAGGATATGTCGGCCAATTTCCACTGGAAATGCCTTTTGGTTAAACTGTCAGCAAGGAATTTGCATTTGCACTGTAAAAGTTTTATATAACTTTAATGATTAAGTGTTTAAGTGAAAATACATTGATGGGGTTTTTTTTGCACTAATAAAGTTGTGGAGTTGTAAAGTATTTTGTCTAGTGTCAATTATATCATCAGTTTTATTGTTATCGCAAATTTTCAAATGTATATCGTGTAGGGCTGCCACGATTTGTCGACTAGTCACGATTACGTCGACTATCAAAATCGTCGACGACTGATTTAATAGTCGACGCGTCGTTTGAAGCTTTGTAAGATCGCAAAAGACGCAGGAATAATAGCAGGATTTAAGAGTGTAATAACGGACTGAAACAGAAGATGGCAGCACAGCATGTACAAGGATGCCAGCTGCCGTTAAACCCCGAAGAAGAAGAAGAAGCAGCTGTGTCCCAGAATTCATAGCGCGGCCCAGCTTAGTTTCCAACAATGGCGGTAGCTAGTTAGTTTTAATATTACTCTTATTATTCTTTCTGGGTCACAAAATAAACGTTTAACATATTTTCAGGCGAGAATGTAGCTGTGTAAACCTCAAATATCGGCTCAGTTTATCAGGACACCACATATTTTCAAAAGCGCTCCGACGTTTTCGGAGATGTCTGTTACCCACTAGCTCGATAGCTAGCCGGGGGCTAGGTCACTAGCGCCGTGAGAACACCGGACTCCCGGCAAATTGTTTTCAAACCCACCGCCATCTTTCGCGACTCAGGTTAAATATATATGAGTCACTTAGATAAATTAAAAATGTTATTGTTTGGCTTTTTTTTAGTATTTTATTTGTTCCTGAGTAAATCGGTTTGGCTGAGATTAAAGTTATAGTTTTT
Source organism: Rhamphochromis sp. 'chilingali' (assembly GCF_963969265.1). Taxonomy (NCBI): domain Eukaryota; kingdom Metazoa; phylum Chordata; class Actinopteri; order Cichliformes; family Cichlidae; genus Rhamphochromis; species Rhamphochromis sp. 'chilingali'. The sequence continues at coordinate 7,997,842 of NC_137946.1, forward strand.
ACACAGCTGAATAAACGTCAAGCAGACAGCTGATTATCAGAAGTGTGAGATGCTGGAGAATATACTCCGGTGTCCTGTTATATTTTAGATAGCAAGGAGTTTATTAAACTTTACCGAAACAATCTGCAAATTTCATTAAAATTGAATAAACTATCATCTTGTCTTTATTTTTAGTTAGCACCTTAAAAGCTTAAAGCTGTAAGCTAATGATAGTTATATAAGAGCAGATGCTGCTGGTGCAATAAGCTGTAGTTTTACGTCCAGTGGATGATGATCTGATTAGTCGACTAATCGCATAAATAATCGGTGACTAGTCGACTATCAAAATAATCGTTTGTGGCAGCCCTAATATCGTGATAAATATTTTTGGTCATATCGCCCTGCTCTAATGTGAACTTCATGCTTCAAAGACACTAAACCCTCACTGACTGAGTGAAAACAGATGAACCAGTGAAAGTTAACTGTGATACATCTGCACACATATAGGTGCCTCCATGTGTGAATAGCCTGCATCTGAGGACTGTGATGATCAGCACGCAGTAAGAATCTCAGATGGGTGTTAACAGATGTGCTTGATTTAGTAAGTGTTCACTTATAGAGCTGAAATGGATAAAAGTTCATCAGAATCTCAAACTTTGCTTGATTACCTCGACACAAATATTACTGTATATTTACTTCGTCCTCGCAACACGTAACTAATCTCTAGTTTCTTCATTACAGTTAAGGAATAAAGAAGCTAAAGATCCTCTGCAGGGACATCGCCAAATGTCACAACTATAGCAATAATTCAGTGTTTTGCAACGGCTGTTCTAACCTGCTCACTGGCATTGACCAGAGATTATGGCCCTGGTTATGCTGATTTTGGAGCAATGCTTACGTGCAAATATTTTCCAATCCAAGGCCATGCAACCAGTCTTTAATATGGAAATCTTTACCCACTGCAGCAGTTTGGATAAACTGGGATACTATTGTCCTAGTCAAATGAGTGTTAAATGCAGCAGCTAAAAGGACCTCTTGTTCAGTGCTAGGGCCAGGTGGCCGGGCAAGCCTACAGGCCTCCGGCAGGCTAACATGTCGAACCAGCATGACTGAGTCACATACGCCAGAGGGAGGAAAAACAATGTTCAAGTTAAAACAAGTCACACACAGAGAGAGAAATATTCACAATCACAGTTATCTGTCGGTGTCAAGATTAGAGTGTGACAAACAAAACGATATCAGGCATCAAACCAAACAGAAGAAGGATAAGAAGTTTTCTAAAAACTCATCTCTGCAGTCCTATGGGAGGTCCAAAAACATTTCAATACAGGTCAGCAGGAAATGCTTCCTACAACACAAACTTCGCATTTAACTGCATTATTATCATTTATAAACTCCGTGTGATGTCAGTGTCATGTGAGTCAGGTTGAGGCAAAAATAGCTGTGTTACAGGAAAGCAACAAGTTGAGTCAGCACTTGCCTCTAGAGCAAAGGCAAAGAGAGATTTGTCATATATAATCCAAAACGTAATGACAAAGTAACCCACAACTGGGAACAGAGTATAGGCTTACCTAGAAGCAGCTGAAAGGCATAAAAGACAATCCCATAGACACTGTTGGGTTGGTTCAGTGCACTGTCATTTCCAAAAATTGAGCCCAGGAGTCCGAATCCTCGACCCCACCTAAACCACAATAGAATAAAATAGAGTTTATTCATGGAAATCAACATGCACAACATGCAACGAGGCAGACTGAAGTCAAAAGATATTACCAAAAAAAAAAAAAAAAACCACTTCCTAGTGTTTGCTTCCTAAAATGCTGCAGTGAGGTGTTCATTTGAGTAAAATAACAGCAAATTATTACTCTCAGAAGAGCATTTTACTATTTAATAAACTGAACCTTTAAAAAAAAAAAAAAAAGGGGGGGGGGGGGAATCTGTTTCAGTAACAAAAAACATTTATTGTTGGCCTGAAATTCAATAAACCAATTCCAAAATATGTAGAAAGGCAGCATGTCACAAAGACAAATCACTACATCTTGACTTATGTGTTGCCTGACATGAAGCAGTTCAAACAGGAGGAATTTCTTTCTTCCTTGAGTTTCTGATATGCCATCTTTTCTTTGTATATGAAATCATTGTTTGTATTTTCTGGATGCCAAAGTATGCAGGATGCAGAATAAATAAATAAATGATTAAATAAATATGTGTGGAGAGAGAGAGAGAGAGAGAGAGAGAGAGAGAGAGAGAGAGAGAGAGAGAGAGAGAGAGTTAGAGTTGATGGGTAAGATCCAGTCCTGAAGAACTTCATTTTTTAAAGCCCCAATCCACATTGATCTATGCACTTGCTTATTTATCATTGTAAAACATCATTTGATAGAAGCATGTGTAAATGTCATTTCAATAACTCTGATCCATGTTTGACATTGTCCGACGTAACAACGCAATCCACCATGTCTCACAGTAAGAGTACTAGGAACACACAAAGGTTATGTCCTAGTGTGGACTTGCTTTTTGCAAACGCATTTCACTTTGTGAAAGCTTATTCTCCTTTTGTATAATGTATATTGTGTGTGCACCCTGTATATAATAAATTGTATTTTCCACATTACTAAATGTCCTTCTTTCCATTCATTTCACTAGAGCACCATTGTGCCTAGTTCTTTAACTGATAAGCTGAGAAAAACAGACCCTTCAGCTCACAAAAATACAGGATGACATAAAGATTACACTGCTGGAAACCATAACTGATCAGACCAATGTAAGCAGCTCGATTTCTTCTTTAAAAGAAATGTTACACTTGGGCAGGCTTACATCAGTTGAGACAGACTCTCAAACGGAAAAGTCACCGACTCATTCAACAAATATGCAGTAAGTCCTAGACAGGTTGCATTCCAGGTGTAATCAGGGCCAGCAGTGCCTCTCATTCAAACAGGCCCAGTAGATGGTGTTATTGTACTTTATTAGAACTGAATGGCCACCAAAAGCTGTTAAGCACCTTAACAGTATGCATACAAAAAGTGTATAATAATCATGAGAAAAAAAATCTAAGTAATAATCTCTGGAGATGCACCTGTCTGGCAAGGATGCGTGATGCTACAGTCCCCTCCACTGACCTCTGGACTAGCTCTGTGTTCCTTTAGGTAACCAGGCTGTAGGGTTTTAGCTCTTTGGACTTATAATTGGTGACGTTAGCACAAGAGCTAACGACAGCTGTGTGACAGCCAAAGTAGGAGGTTAGTCATTTAAGTTATTTGACTAAATTCACCAACATCAACCCAGCAAACAAATGTCCCAGTTCTGGTCATCGGAGTAACTGACTTCACGTAGCAGCATCACTCATACATTCACAATAGCCTCGCTGCGCACAAGCTATCGGGAACTTTAATGCTATATAGTTGGTTTTAACATATGTTTTAGCTTTAAGACGTGCAAAGGACAGTCGGTCTGAACAGGATCCCATTAAAACTGACAGCGTTTATGACTCTGCTGTCAGTTGGTTCAGAAGTGAAACTGGCTTAAATGTTAACCAACGGGTTTCGTTAGCTAATGGTTAGCAAAATTAGCTTCTTGGTGCTACAAAGCTAATGTGGCGCTTTAGAACCAACACCTACAATGGTAAAGTTACTTTTTCTAACTAATGCATGCATAACAGAGAGCTACCAGCCATGGCTTGTGATTAGCTTTTACGGTTGGGGTTAGCAGTCAAATGTTAGCAGAGTGCATTTGACAGTTTAAACCGCGCAGCCCTTCCCAGATTGTCACAATAGCAGGCAGCTTCATTGAGCGCCACTGTCGGCGCTCTTTGCTGAATTCAAATTACCTTGAGCTGAACACTTTTGAACAGCTGATGGAGCTGCTGACGTCGCACAGAGCTTTATAACTCGCATCCCGCGCCTTTTCCCTCTCGACGTGAAAAGCATATAAAGACAACAGTATGCCTAGCAGGCAAACAAGAAGCCTGGCTATTCTTTCCCACCGAGGGGTGGACACTCTCAGGACGGGCGCCGCCATCACTCTCTGGCCTAGCTGGAGACACGCATACACACGCAGCCAGCTCGCCTGTGAGACTCTACTGCGACGTGGAAAAGCGTCACTACGTGTGCCACACCGTCAGGGCGGGACGCTGGGCCGAGGAGGAAAACATCCCAGAAAATGCTGAGCGCAGATTTCTGGGAGAGAAGAAGCAGGCAAATAAACGATATTCAGGCCATGTGCCGCGTTTTATTTTAACATGAATGCATGTAAGAGTACTGGGGAGACCGGTATTTGTTGTATTTTGTGCAGATTTGTTTTAGAAATACATACAGCGCATTGCCCGTAAAACAGGAATCCACATGCTCTACTTAGGCTCCCTTATTTCAAAATGGTGCCCTATTTAGGGTACCTTATTGTGTAAGAATGTCCCGCTTAAGCTGCCTTTTAATGTCGGCGCGTTAATAAAAATACATACTTTTCTTTTTATCGTAAAATCAAGTTGATTTGAAAGTTTTCATATATAGTCCTCGGACAGTCACGTGAGAGCGGAACATACAAATTGAAACAGAAACAAAAAATCATAATACAAGGCAGACACGAGTCGTTCGTACGCAGAGCTCATCTTTAGACAGAGCCATTCCACTTCCTATCAATGAAATTGTCCACTTGTTTCTTGAACCCAGGAGCGCAGCTGAGGGCGCTAGCGAGAGAGTATTTGGTGAAATTGTCAGGTCAGGTGAGCTAAACTGATAAAATAATTGTTTACACATGCTTTTAGCCAAAAGATACAGCGTTCCTCTTTATTTTAGCGAAGGTAGTTTTAACCATAAAACGACATTTATGTACTTATAGTTTTCCCACAGAGAAACAGTTTTGCTAGCGCCTGTTGACTGGTCCGTCGAGGAGTTACGACAGCGCATACTCCTTTTGAGGCATCTGTGTACAAACGATAACTAGATGTTTGAAGCGTGGTTAACAGAAACTTTATCCGCGTATAAGAAGCAGCTGGTTATGGTGGTTGAAGATGATGCCATCAGGAGACTGGTGCTACAATGCTCTCTGTTGCTGCTGGCTTCATGCCTGAAATCAAAATGGCATGTGCCGTAAAATGGCTCATGGTGCTGCGATGTCGCTAAATTTCACAGAAATGTGTTTAATACAATTGAACTCCGGAAATATCTATATAAAGCGTATTTAAATTATCGCAAAGGTGTCTAGCAAAAATGTTTGCGGAATGTAAATGTCGCGGGCTAAACGTTGATCATCCTGAACTAGCTCGCGAGCGCCCCCTTTGAAAACAAAAGTCCAGAAAGGGGGTGTTTACTCTAAATTTACAAACTCTCTGGTATGTCCGTGTGCTCGCCTCAAAAACAAAAGGAAGTGGAACAGCCGTGATCACATGACTGCATGTATTAAAACACGGCGTGACATCATATGTTTACTCGCTGCAAGAAACTGTCTGCGAACAAGTGCTGCTCTCCGTGTCCAAATGGCGACAGATATTGAAAGACTGGTCTCTTTCGAGGAGGCCTACTACGATCAGTACGACTACTACAATCTGCTAGAGTACTCGGGCCACGCTGGCGGTAAAGGAAGATCCAAGAGGGAAATCGAGCTGAACACAAACCGCCATTGCCCTGCAGGGCACGAGAGGAAGATTGCAGAAAAATATCACAATAGCCAAATGAAACGCAGGAGAACCAAGAGCTCGTCATCCTGATGGCTTTTTTTCTGCGATGTTTACAGGTAGCTATGGATTGGTGTCGTCTGAACGTTGTGTTTATGTTGAACGGTTGTGATAGAAAAACAATCCTGCCTGGAATTTGTACAGCCCAGCCAACGACGCCATGCCAAAACAGTTCACACCCATAGAGGAGCAACAACACCTGCCTTTGTAACAGCAGTCAGGAGATCGCGATCCGTCCTTGACGGAGTAAGTGATATTGTGCATTGTGGCCTTCAGAATGGACCGAGCGTCCCCACAGCTCAGGCTAGCATTGGAGGAAAATAAACAGGTTATCATTTGTCAGTAACTGGATCAGTTAATTTCTCTTTAGCGTTATTTTTGGCTGCTTTGAGCTTTCGGGCTGTTTGTCTGTCAAAACAAAAATTAAAATATGCGGGGCTTTTTGATATGTCAAAGAACAAACTGCTCATGTATAAATAAAAAATACCTGTAGCGCCAGCCTGCCTTCTTTAAAAAAAAAAACAAAAAAAAACGTATATGTCAGCAAACCTAAATTTAAAAGGGAAACATTGAGTTTGTTTTACTAAACAATGTATTTATGTTTCTTGTTTTTAATATGATTCTCCACACAGATTTCGGATTTCTGATGTTGACCATGGCCAAGTGTCTCTGCCTTCTTGACCCAGTGAGTGGAGTGCTGTGACACCAGGAACGTGCCCATTAGTCATAAGGCAGCCCTCCATTCCATAGGTTTCCCTGTAACAAGACACCCCCCCCCCCCCCCTCCCTTCCTTCAAGTTACAGCTGTGCAAGAATAGTTAGTGTTAAGCTATGTAAGTCAGTGGATTGTGTGCTTGAAAGCTAAATGTATAGATATATACATCCACTGTGGGTGCAGGAGATATGCTGATTTTAAATCAAATAAAAAGTTGATGGTAATTGAACCAGTGTCATGTTTTCATTTGAAATGGGGTTCGATTCCATGCGGCAGTGCTTATTTGTATCTCAGAACCCCTAAAGGACATGGTATATGGGCATATCATATCATAGAGGGGGGAGTATAATTTGCAGAGCAAAGACATTTGGCTGGTGCTTCTCTATTTATGGTTTTTCTTAAATGTTTTTTTGCTTTATAACATAATAACAATGGATCCATAAAAGCAAATAATAATTTAACAGATTAGGGATTAAGGAAAATACACAACACTCTGCTGTTTTTCGGATAAAATCTCTTATTAATAGAAGTAAAACTTTTAATCTAAATAAATGTATCAATATAAATAAATAAAAATATCTGTATACAATTCACATGCCACATTCGAAGTTCTTTCTCAAATAAGGATGTTGAAACAGGTGGTTGGTTACTATGGAGACATCTTACCCCAAAATATACCCAAAATTAGTTTACATACGTTGGTTTCCTGTGGCGGCATGTCATCCTTTTATATCGCAACTGTGTGTAGCCCAGAGTGTATATTACATGTATATCATTAATGTTTTTAATGCATTTTTATGATTTGGGGATTTTACTCAGCAGACACACATCTGGCCCCATCTTTGCCTGGCTTGTAAAGCACTATCTACCTGGGCCCATCAATAGCCATTACTGTAATTCAGTTCGTAGACACCAATTGCTGTTCGGATTGCGGATAAACATTTTAGTATAATGATCCAATAGTATTTGCGTGCGTGTGTGCGCGCGCAATCAAATCAGGATGTGTATCCGCAGCGGAATTTTGTTTGAGTTGGGTCTAAATATGAAACGAAGACAGATTTAAAATGGACATGAAGACGCCCGATATTTCCCGGTGTTTGGATTTTATTTTGTACTTTGTTTCTACCGGAAAGTCAAATTAATCTGTGATGCCTTTATTTTGAAGGAACAGCTAAACAACCGGAAAGCATCATTTTTTGGTGCCTACGACTCATATACCGCACGCTAACAGACTGTTTTCCCTCATAAGTAATTCCTCTCCCTCAAAAGAAAATGCAGTTATGCAGTGTGTGCAGCGAACGGACTCCAAAATACCGATGTCCAGCCTGCAAAATAAGATAGTAAGTAAACTTTAACTGAATGTTTGTTTGCGGGCTAACCTATAGTTAGCATTTGTTTTGCTTAGCTACGAATACCACAGATAAACCTTTGGGAACAAATACTACAGTAGTCAGTTCTTTAATCTGATTTTTTGTAAATTAGAAAGAAAAAAAAGCTAATATAAGCAGCTTGTCTACCGAGAGAATGAAGAGGTACATTACTTTTGTGACGTTGGACTTCACTGAATATACTCGATACTTGTTACTCCGCTTAATAAAAATCAAAGATTTTGTATTCACAGATTGTCATTTAACAAAATGTGTGTGCAGTTAGCTTAGCAGTAAGAAAAACATTGTTTTTATTACTGTGTACACCACATGGGACGGTAACCCACATAGGTCAAATCGTGCTAGTGCAGTTTTTCTTCTTTGTGCTGTACCGCCAGTAGACAAGCTGACGACAGTGCTGCCACCTGCTGGCATGATGTTTGTCACAATCTGTGATTGGCATCGACATTACCCGCTCAGAGTTGTCATGTTCCCGTTGATGGACTCTAGAGTGTGTTTTAAGTTTGTAATAAATGAAGATGCCTGTTTAGAATAATCACATGTGAAATGTGTTAAACACTGTTGAGTACTTTGATGTGCTTGATCCTTATGAGTGTTTTGGCTCTTACAGTTGTTCACTTGGCTGTTACAAAAAGCATAAAGGTAAATTAGCTTGTTCTAAAATTTTCATTCACATTTTTACATGAGCTGTGGCTTTACTCCAAAGAGATGTTTCTTATCATATCAATAAGTGGTTTTGTTTTTTTTCCTGTTCGCAGATACCTGCCTTCCTGTTGACAAGCCTGCCCCTTCAAATCCTGAAACAAAGACTGCTGTGAGCACAGGTACAGTTACATTCCTCTCATCAGCACTGGGATTATATGGTCTATTTACTAAATAAGTAATATTACAGCTGCATTTAAAAGAAACATATTTAGAATATTACATGATTATGCCCTCATCTAAAGGGTGATATGCTTTTTCTTGAGCACCGTTTTAGATTTCAGTCTTGTTCATTTAGTCAGAGTTGTGAACTAATACTGTATTTAGAGGTGATGATCTGAATTTTAAAAATATTTACATTACAGTGACCACAGCACAGACACAGGTATATAATCATTTGGGGAAGATGAATTTTATACATTTGTCATAAATATTTGGCCTAAAGTTTCCAAATAGTTTCGTTTAAGCATAGCTTCAGTAAATGAAATCATGCTACGGTCTGTGACAGTACTCCTGTCTGGCATTACGAGTAAACCTAACACCTAAAAAGAATTTCCCTTTGATGTCTTTGCAGAGTCTTGGAGTGTTGATGATCTTCTGCATGAAGATGACATCACTGACAAAGTTCCTCTGCAGAGGCTCCAGATGTTAGGTATTTCTCCAGCACCCCTTCTTCATTTTTTGCACTTGAAATTAAAAGCTTCGTGCAACAGCAATGGCACGTTAACACAAAGTAGTGTGAGAGTAACTGCTGTTTTCTTTATCTCCAGGCCAGTCAAAAGAGCTAAAGGACCTGCTCTGTAATCCTCATCTGAGGCAGTTATTGTGCTCTATAGATGGTGCAGAGCATAAAGAGGATGCAATGAAATCCGCCATGCAGGAGCCGCTGTTTATGGAATTTTCTGATCAGTGCTTGAAAATTGTAGAAAATGATGCAAAATCAAGTGAAGATGCCAACTTGTAAAATCCAGCTTTCATTTTTTTAAATATATTTTTGTAGTGTTGTTGCTGCAGTTTGTGTTGGGACTTCAAACTACATTATGTATATAATGTTCAAATAAAAGCCCCAACTTTTTCAAACTGTAAAAATTCCCAGAGTTACCATTAACAAGACTTCACATGTAAAGACTTCAAGGGGAAAGTGATGATTGGAAATCCAAACATTTTAAAACTGACATTTCAACAAAAACATTTAAACATACAAGTCAATGGATACCGTGGTACTACTGACAGAAACGGAAGAAAATAAGAACAAAACAGTTAAAATACACAAATTCCATATTATAACTTCTGATAATAACCTGGACACGTTTGCATATCTAAGTCATTAAATTTGTGTGGATAAAATGAAAAAAGGAAATCTCTTGAAATTAAAAGTGTGGAGTGAGAGGCTCCAATGATTTCTATGATTGTTGCTAATGTGTTTGTTCAAAGTTTAAATATCAAAGCTGATCGTGATAAGAAAAATCAAGTTTATCATACACAAATACTGTAGTGTAAAAAGACTTTGGTATATGTTACAGTACTGCATTGCTTTGGATGAAATTCACACAGTGGTTCAGACATATTTTGTTGACGTGCATAAGACAAAGAGCAGCGATGTAAATAAACCTGGGTTCATCCTTTTTCACATCAGTGAAGTTTCTGTTATGCAGGGTGTCTACGGCTCCTTGAAAGTTCTTCAATACTCATCAATATAAACCCTTAACGTATTAGTGTGGATGTGTCTGATGTGCTTTTACTCAAGTTATTGAGAATTTCTGGCACACTATTCCACTGTTTTTGCTTCCTCAACACATTTAGATCATATGACTTTAGTATTTGTACAATAATACCCTTGTTTGCCTGTTTTCATTAAAATACTGTCGACCACCAATGGTTCCTCTCAGTTCTATGGTAGACACACCTACAGTGTCGATTTCAAAATCCTGTGTCATGTTTGTCGCGTTGACGAGGTTTTCAGACAACTTGCTCCGACCTTGAGGTCGAGGTCACTGACATACAAACTTGTCCAACATTTTTAGTAAACACACCTATGGTATCACCTTGTTCTCCAGTTATTGCATTCACAAACTTAAATGTCCGCGCTGCCTGCCTGGTGGGGTGATGACAGTACACAATCAGCCTTTTGCTGCTCAGGGGTAATAAGAAAAAGGCTAATGATTAACTAATTTTAATGGTGCTTAAAAACAACTGCCTCAAAAATATAAAAATCCCCGAAGCCTCAGGCCAGCAAAGTGTAAATATGCACGACCAAGCTGTCGATTACACTGGTGGACACCCTGAAAATATCAGAGCCTGCTCATCAGTCAAGATAAAGATTCTGGGCTATTAAAATGGTGTAAGAATGAAAATTAATAAAATACATTTTACCTGCTCATGCCTGTAGACACCCTGTCGTGTAATCTTGTTGATTACATAAGAATGTGCATGCTTTTGAAGTGCAATATTCGCTTAACGTGCAATATTTGCTCGATTACCATTTTCCTCCTAGCAGCAACCACAAAACTACACAAGAATCAGAAACAGAAGACTGGAAAAATTAAGTCACAGATAAATAATCAGCCCAATAAATACATGTACAGCTCATATGTGGTTTGATCGTGGATTCTAAGAAAGGCACTTGTCTCGAGGCCTAATACTCTGATCATCTATCAGGAGACAAAAGCCTGCAGCCCTGGTATTTTTTTTTTCTTTTAAAAAAGTGCCAAGATTATACCTTAAATTTTGAGCTTTACAAAGATTTCTTTTAAAAAGAGTTAGTGTTTATCCTGCATCACCATAATCCCATCTACACCATGTGCTGTTTTCTACATGTGACAAACATGGCAAGTTCTGTAAAAGAATCCTCTAAAGTTGATTCTGTTCATCTGGACGTAGCGTTTTCAGTGGGAGAAACATTTCATCACTCATCCAAGTGACTTCTTCAGTCTCAGCTGACTGCAGGTTTCCCCAATCTTATAAACAGTACATTTGCATAATGACTGAAACCAGCCCACTGAAGGAACAATGGGGTTGGGAGGTCAGTTCCTTCATCATAATTATGCACATTTTCATGACCATTGATCAACAACCACTGATCAAAGCCCACTGATCAATGGCCATGAGTACCATTCACAGAGAAATGTGAATGGTACTTCATTTCTTTCTGTAAAAGAAATGAAAAGAAGGGGTTACGTTATCTTAAATGCAGCTGAGGATTGTATCCACTCTCCTCACTCAGATTTGGAATTTTAGGTGATATATTTATATATATTTTGTCATCTCTGGGGCCGTAAGGCAACTGGAGGTGATTTTTAGCACTGCACCAGCTTACATAAACGCTTCTGATAAATAATAATTATGCAAGGATGCAGGTTTTATAATTCCCTTCATCCCTGTAAGACAGGGTAAGATCAGTTTCGACCTTCGTTTAAAAAAAGAAAACAAAAAACAAACAAACGTGGCAATTAGTGTTTTAACCTACATACACAGTGGCAGCATGAAATAATACCATGTTTCATGTCAGATTATGGAGAAGCAGCTGCTTCACTGCAAGAAGCGTTTTGCACTGAGGCAGGGGTTACAGAGTTTTCTCTAGCAGGATCTCATTGAACCCCGTCACGTCGCTCTTCAGGTCCGGCTGCCTGTCAGCGTAGAGAAGCGGAGATCGCTGACAGTGCAGCTTTACGGATCCCTGTGCAGGAAACGAGAAAGAGAAGACCATCAGATGAACAAAATGAAAACGTTTCTGGAAGGTGTTTGTGTCCTCACCTTGGGCTGAGCCCTTATGGAGGCGAGTTCCTCCGTGTACTGGTTGGTCTTCACCTTGTACTCTCCCCTCCTGGATGGCAAGTTGAGGGAGGCGATGACAGACATCATCTTCTGGAAGCCTGTGGCTGTCAAAGACACAGTCATGGACGGTGCAGAGGCTAGAGCCAGGCCCATGGGCCACCCTTGCACCGTGACGGGCTCCGGGATGGTGGAGAGCTGTACTGAGCCCCGTTCCCTGATGACAGGAGTCAGTGCGGGTGTATCCTCCTCCACCAGGTCCTTTGCGTCATCAAGTTCTGCTTCAGCCAAGGATTTCAAGAGTAACTGCAAGAAGATGTAAAAAATAATAATAAAAGCAAAGTTATTTACAGATTAACACAATGAAAAAAAGCAGTAAAACTTAACACATGAGGATAAGCGTTCAAATATAATCTCACCCTCCACTTCCTCCAGGTGCTCTGGATGACTCCAGCTGCTCTGTTCCATCTCCGGACACGATTCCTGACTAGCCAAGACCGCACCGCTGCAGGCAGTTTAAAACAAGTTACTTATTCTAAAGGTTTGTTTCTCTTGCAGAACAAGAACCATAAATAAATAAATAAAGCACCAGTAATAATAGAACATGTGTATTGAACAGCTGAAGTAGTTATTTGTGATAGGCTCTGTCGTTAAAGGGATAAACAGCCTGAATACAGAGTGTGCAGACACCGGCAGCTGGTCACCGTGGGCCCGGCCGTCAGGTCAAAGCCTGCAGAGAACCTGCGGGAACAGGGCCACACTTTGCATTACTTCACAGGCGCATTATGAGTTCACCTGCTTGGATCAAAGTAGCAGACTGGCGGTGGGTGTGTCGTCTGCCCCGCTGGTACCGTAGCCAACAGCACTGAATGGTAAAGGCGCAGTGAGACAGGATCTTCTTCCTCTGATCTTCCAGTAAATCTAACTGTGAGACGAGTCAGACAGGTCAGTGTGCTCAAAAAGAAAAAGAAAACTGGAACATTTATACCACTAACTAGACTGCATAGCAAACAAACAAAATGCAACAAAAAAAAAAAAAGAAGAAGCTGAAGGAATTCTAAAAATAAATAAGCTTGTTTGTTTGTAATGAAACACACAGATTTTAAATGACTGACCATCACTTGTGTGAGAAAAACTTTAGTCCTCCCACAATGCACCAATGTACTGTGCTCTTCACTCGGACAGCGGTGTTTCAACGCCACACTGAGGATCTTCTCCACATGTCGCTGAGGACAAGTGTCAGCTTCCAAATCTAACACTGAAGGCAAGCACAAGTTAGATTAAGTGATCCACTAAAGATATAGTAATGTTCACAGTTGTGCAGCACTCAGACTGTGAGACTGAGGTTTATCACACAGTAACAGCGTGTGAGGTTAAAAAGTGTAACGGGTGAAGAACAGCAAGGGAGCAAACACATCTGAATCAACAGCACAGCTTCCATAGCCGCTGTGCTGTGAATTCAACACCAATTTTTTAATCTTTTAACATGCACACGGAGAGGAACACAGAGGAGATATGAACTTTTATAATAATACACAGCATGTTGCAGCATTCAGGTTGTGCATGCACGTGCTAAGAAGTTACAGACTTGACAGCAGCTCTGTAAGTCTGTTTAGGCATTTGTCCAACTGATGAATCACTAAGGCGAGCCTGCTTGCTTACTGGAAGCACATTGCTCAGCGGTTAGTACTGCTGCCTCACAGCAGGAGGCTCCTGGGTTCGAAAGCATTTCTTTAAACACTCTGATCCACCTTCGGATCAGTCTGTCAAAATCCAGCTATTAACGCGACCCAGTAAGATCTAAGGAACATTAATGTCTAGATCAGGTGTTATGTCATCCACAGGTGGTTCTTTTGACCTTAATAAATCCTTGCAGTCTCACACAGCATGCAGAAATAAAAAGAAAGCACTGTGCACATTTACATAATTACACACTTTACATTTTATCACAATATTTATGATGTGGGCTGTAAAAGAATGTCACTAAAACAAGTACAATTAATATTCAAGATCACTAAAATCCATCTAACGTCAACTCCATGTTCACACTGGACAAAAAGTTGGGAGATTTCCCAAACCATTTTTGACCATCATCCTTATACTTTACTAACTACAAAAAAAAAAAAAAAAAAAAAAAAGACAGCTGAACACAGCAGTGAAGCTAAGTGTCAGTTGATACATAATAACTGAGAAAAAAAATGCAGGAACATGCAAGGCAAGCTCCAACAGTCATGCATGCATTTACCTGGAAAGGTTGCAAATTTTGTTTGTTATTTTGTTTTTAATGCACCAAGTTAAAAAAGTTCCCAAGGAGAGTAGAGTACTGAGGATCATGAGAGGGTAAGAGGGCTACTGAAGGAAAAGCAGAATAAACCAGCAGACCTAAAGAGAGGAGATAAAATCACTATTTTCCCCAAACACGAAACATGCGAAACTGACCAGAAATGGATTCAACCACAAGCTGTACTCACCAACACTGTGACCCCCCAACTTTATGTGTTTAGCGATCAGTGCGTAACGTTGCAGGAAGCTTTGGAAAGGAATCCTGTGCACCAAAAGTCAAGACGTCAACCAAAATCCAGCAGAAATTAAATGGTACATTAGGCTGATATTCCAATAAAGTTTCACCTTATTGGAAATCCAGCAGCACTAATATGGATGGTCTCCACAATCCCGCAGGCCTCTAGCTGAATGATAACCTGAAAACAAACAGCAAGGATCAAGTGAAACCTTTGCCTTTTGTTCAAACATGTCAGTGTTGTCTTTGTGGTGTTAAAACACAGATTATTAAACATGGGAGTAGACTGTCTACCTCCTCCTTTTTGAAAGTCAGTGGCTTGCACTCAGGGTTTGGCTTGATGCAGCGAGTGTAGTGAGGAGTTGTGAAGTGGAGGATTTTCATCAGGGTCTCCAGTGAGTTCTACAATGAGATATTAGCAATTACCAGTGCCAGCACTAAAGCCTCCAAACTATAAAAGAGGTTGTGACTAGCTTATATTGCCCTGATTATGAAGGCTAGAGCTGGATCCTACCTTGAACTTGGAGACCACAGTGGTTTTACCAGGCCCCTTTTTAATCTGACTCTCAGTTTCATTGTCTTTGAAGATCTGGTGAAGAAGCTGGTTGTTGGACTTTTGAAGCAGGCTAATTAGCTCTGGTGGCACTGGGTCCTTAAAATAAATACATAAATAAATGAAAATCAGTATCTAAGCAGAAGTGCAGTAAAGGAATACATATTCAGCTTATTTCTGACACAGCTGAAAGCTTTTCTCACCTTGTTTTTCTCCGCCATGCCTTCTATCTGATAGCCAACTTTGCCGGCGTAGTGGGCCACAGTGAAGTGCGGCACCTTGCTGAACTTGTCCCAGCTGATGTTAGCATTGTCACACAGCTCCTTCTCCAGACGAACTCGGAACGTTTTTGCATCCGAGGCTCGATTTAGACGACTCTCCTACAATATGTAAAAACACAAAACAAAACATGGTAAGATAAATTTGCACATGTTAACACTTCCTTACACAACTATGCAGACTGATTTCTTGTGTTTTTAGGATTCAGAAAAACTGTTTTCAGGAGTTTAGGTGATTATCAAAACGAGTCGCACTTCTTTTGATTTTACCCCCATACTGCCTTTCAGTGAAGACCAACCGAAAGGTTATTTAGAATGCAAAATCAAGCTAATGATTGAAGGTCTGATTTTGGTGGCTTTTTACATTCTCCTTTTTTAAAAAAAATTTTTTTTTAATTTATTTGTTTATTTATTTTGGAAATTCCATTTGTGTTTTGTGGTGTCTGTCAGAGAAATAAAACCACAACAAAGGCCTCACATTTACAGACATCAAAGACATTAACAAGAAAGTGCCCCAGTAACATCGCCAAAAATCAGACAGCTATGTGCAAGTGACACATCTATCATACATATCACCTGGAATTATTCAGGTAAGCTACAAGGTATAAAAGACCTCTGGTCATGAAATGTCCACAAAGGTGGTATTCTGATGGTAGTAAATTGTATTCACTTTGCTTATCTGGCACATTTACTACTAGGACATTTAAGAATAAAAGTAGACAAGAGAAGAAATGGTGTAAAATTAAACCCAGCTTGGTAAAATGTTGGAATTTTGTTTTTTTCTGCTTTTTTTTTTGAGTCTGCACGATATTTCCTTCTGTTTGTTTCTTAATGGCCAGCATACCTCATTAAGAAGAGAGAACACACTGATGGGGCTTCCCTCTAAAAGATCGAGGCAACTTTGATTGTCTTGGTATTTGACAAAGGACCACTGCAAACCCTCTGACACATACTCCTCCTGGAAAAAGTAGTGATTAAAAAAAAGAAAGAAAATTCACATACAAGACATTTTAATCTTTTTTCAATCGCTAGAGCTTTTGTGAAAAGTGAAGAACCCCCTGAAAGCCCAAGGTCAGAGGAGTACACTGCAAAAGAAGTTCAACATAGCCAGGCTTTCTTTGCATTAGCTGGTTTGACCCTTAGCAAATGCTCCCTATGAGTGCCACCTACTGTAGTGAAAGGCATTATCAGATGATGGTGATAAAAATCTATGTAGAACATACAAATTTAATAGTAAAATGAAATACTGACATTAATGCTGCAGGAAAAACAATCTGATGATCTAGCTGCTGTTCATGTCTAATATAGCAGTTCTGAAACTTTTCTCGAGATGCATTTAAACATCTTATTATCCCATAGCCTAATAAAGGAGATGTTGAAATCGCTTTAGTTTGTTGACAGATTAAATCTGAAATCTGCTTGAGCACTCAAAATAGCAGCCCACTGAGAAATCTGAACAGATTACCTTCAGAGAAACAAAACTACCTGCTGAGCTCTGAGATAATGAGCCACAAAGTGCTGCTGGAGTTTCTCATTGGCGTAGTTGATGCACAGCTGCTCCAGGTTATTGGTCTGAAAACATTCAAAGCCGTACACATCTAGGACTCCTGAAGATTACAGAGGAGTTCTGTGAGCTTGGCTATAGAGCTGGAAATTCATGTTCAGCACTATCTGAGAAAGTAATGCTTTTACCTATGAAGTTGCACCACGTTGATTTATCAGCACATATGCTGTTGTTGATGAATGTAACCAGCCATTCAAATAACCTGGTGGGAAAAGTCACACACTTATTTTCAAGCATGGAGATGCTATAATGATTGTAAACAGACAATATTCATGTTTACTGTAAACAGAAAACGGCATGACGGTTTAACATTTAAGTCTTTGACGACAGCAGAGTTTCCACAAACATGTTCCCACATCATCATCCATTCTAGCAACAGTTTTTTTGCACTCTGAGAAGTTGTTGATGGTCAAATGGAGATTCTTACTGGGCGTAAATGACTTTGGCTAGACAGTCTCTCCTCACACTGCACTCTGCCTGAGAGCACGGCTTGAGCACGCTTTGCTTCCCCGCCTTCAGAGTTCTTACTCTTAAACATGTTTGAAGCTCCTCAGCAGGAACACACAGCAGCTCAGCAGCCCTCTGCAAGAAGTCTAAAGGCAGGAGACAGGTGTGGTGATGTCATAGAACTTATTACTCAATCCAACAAAAAACATGGAAATGTAACTACCATATATACCTAATCATTCATTATCTGGAAATGTTTTATAACAAATGTCAAAAGCAAAACAATATCCAGTACCTTTAGATTTTGCATCAAGGTGACAAGGTTGTGATTCATCTGCTGAAGAGGAGAAGCTGACATTTCCCAACTGGAGAATTCCTGCTAATATCTGTAACGTGTTACAACAACAGAGAGAGGGAAGAAAAGAAAAAACACTGCACATAAACCACTGAAAGTTAAAGAGCTGAGATAACATGCTATCCCCACTCACCACCCACGAGACCCCACGCCCAATGTCCTACAGCAGATTTAGCCAGACTGACTCAGTGGACTGGCTTAAAAACTTTCTAATGGTCCAAAGGTTAACCTGATAGGAAGTATCAGAAACTCAGATTTTGCTTTAGAATCTCCATCTGTAGACAAGCACTTCTTAATTATAGTACAGCAAGATTATATGACTGACGTGGCTAAGGGGTGCAAACCCCAGACCACCCTCTGAGAAGCACTTATACTTACATTATAGTGGGCTCTAAGTAAGGAAGTGTTTATTAAAAATGCATCACATAATACTTGTCAACAACTTTTACTCTGAGGTAGAAGATCTAACAGCACTTGTTACTTGAATAATGCATTTTGGTCTGTGGCCTTCATTGAGAGCTACATTACAAACTGCACTTTAAATAACATTTTAAAATGTCCAGTACATCTACCCACCAATCCAATCAACAGTGTGAATGCAAAGAATGCAGAGTAGAGGATATCCTTTCTTACCCTAAATATTTCTCCTTGCCTTTCTGCATTGATGCCCAGATGAACCATTGCTTCCACTGTCTCATGGAAACAATCCTCTATAAAAATTTAAAAAAAATTTTTTTTTATATTATATAGCTGTTACCAAAAAAAACAAAAATGACCTGGGTCTAGAAATGAAATTAAATGTAAAAATGAGTGTAGACATGTTGCTTAATACACATAAAAAAAGGACACCAACCTTCAATTGTTTTCTCGGAATTTGGCAGCCAAACAAAACTTTGGTCATGTGACATCTTCCACTCTTTCCGCTGCTCATCTGTGGCCCCTTTCATCATCTGAAACATTAAATCGCTCGCTGTTCATGTATGTTAATACTGAAAAGAATTACTACATATCTGGAGTAAAACATCTCTGAGCTGTAGCGCAGCTCTGTTCGCTCGCCTGGTAGAAGATGTGGAAGTTTCTTTCATTAGCTGGTTGGCAGGCCACCCTGGTCTTCTCCAGTAAATATGTCTGTACAGACGCCCCAACTAAAAGTTGACACCTTTAAATAAAAACGACACATTGACCGCAAATCTGGGAAAGTAAGAGAGAACACTATTCAGACGATGCCACCTCAAGTAATGTTTGTAAATACCTGTCCAGCTGTAGCTGAATGTATTTTCCGAAACGACTGCTGTTGTTGTTCCGGAGCGTGCAGGCATTGCCTAAACGAAACATATGCTAATGATGATGAGCGACCGTTTATGGGATTCAGTTTTCACATTAACAGAAACACCTCTGTTTCTCTTACCAAAAGCTTCCATTACAGGGTTGGAGTCCAGCACTCTCCTCTCGATCCTCTCCACTGTGTCCTGACTCTTCACCACCGAGACGGACGCCACTGTGGCATAGTACTTCATCAAGCAGCGAGATGTCCACGTCTACAAAGAAACAAATCATTAAGAGACAAGCAGAGTTTTTTTAAGCATATATTAAAATGTGACAAAAAAGCAACTTTGGGCATGGTGGAAAGAGAATCTAAAAATAATTTTAAAACAATAGTAATAAAAATCTGTGATAGGAAAGAATGCATGAGATGTTTATGCCAGTCAAACTACTGCAGATACCGGCATACAACTTTCTGTGGGATGGTGAATTTGGGTTGTCTAGACTATAGCATGTATGATGAACTGCAGTAAACAAGGAGCAATATTTTGGGGGCATTAATAAAAACAGACAGATGTCAGATTACTAAGAGCCAGATCTAATAAACAGGGTAAAAACTGTGTCATGTTGCAGTAGCAAAAAATGTGCTGATGGGAGTGAAAAGTTCTGTGGGTGACCTAACAATATGCTAAGCTGCCACTCGGTTATTGATGATGTTACTTTGACACAATTTTTCTATTCTCCAGGCTGTGTGAGGCTGTGGGTGGGGAATTCCAGGCCTAAAGGGCTGGTGTCCTTCAGGTTTTAGATATCACCCTGGGTCAACAAACTTGAATCAAATGATTAGTTGCCAGGCCTCTGGAAAACTTCCAAGACATGTTGAGGAGGTAATTTAGCCATTTAAATCAGCTATGTTGGATCAAGGACACATCTAAAACCTGCAGGACACCGGCCCCTGAGACCTGGAGTTCCCCCACCCCTGCTCTAAAGTAAGTTCAGTTCACTAAAACTCCACTCTGCCACATTAAAATATCTGGATTACTCTATAGCAGAAATATGTGTTACACAGTTATAGGACAGACTTCTACCAGTCTGTGGTAGCAAGTGCCATTGTCTGCTAGCAGGATAGGATCAGTCACAGAGAGGCCAACAGGATCAACAAACTGATTCACAAGGCTGGAAGCATTGTTGGGCAGAATCTGAAGGTGTTTGAGTCAGTGAGGGATAAGAGAACAAACTAATCTGCATCACGGACAATTAATCACACACTACTGAGGCAGCAGAGTTCCTTTTCCCTCAGACCAATTCAGCCTCGCTGCCATACAGAATGCTTCAGCATGTCATTTCTGCCGTTTCCTGTGAAACTGTGCCATAACTCTTCTTTCTTTTCCTTCCATGACAGGTGAACACATCGGTCAGGCATGAGACTACACACACATATTTCTGCATCACACATTGTTGCAGCAGTTTCTTAGATTTAAAGTGTACATATTTATGAATGCTATTTGCACTACTCTATTGAACAATTTCAGTCTCACTTTTTATTCTTCTCCAACTTAAACACATTTTTATTTTGTTTTTGTTGTTGTGTATATAAAAATGATTTGCCCTCCCACAGTATGCGCCTGTGGCTCTTTCACCTTTACTATGTTGTTTATTTATTGTAGACTGTACCGTTTTTCTTCTTTATCCTGCCACTGTAACACAATGATTTCCCTTGTGGGATCTATAAAGGATTTTTTTATTTTGTCTTAATGACAAACTCTTTCCAATAATCTTTGTCCCCTCATTCCAAAAACCACATATATGTGATTCATTGAAATATTCTCCTCCCAGAATTTTGTGCTCTGAAAACGAAACTCTTACACTCATTTGGAATAAGGCCAGCTGCAAAGGTTCTTGTGTCTACATCTTTCAGTCTCAAAACTAACACTGCACCTCTTTAGTAAATCCCGACAGCAGCTTTTAAAACATCAAAAGAGGGTTTTGCCACTAAATCTGGCTCTTAGTGTCTAATCAGGTTAGTCCATATACAGTAAACTGGCTCATACTCCCACTTGAGCAGCCAACTTTTTATGATACTGTTTAACCCAGTTTTCAAAAAACTTGCTAAGCTAAGTAAAATATAAATAAAAACAAATGTCTCTTTCCAGTAAGATTTGACTGGACAGTTTTCCATTTCACCTCAGTCCTTCTTAAACAAGCTGGTGTCATTGCTCAATATTATTTACATAACATTACAGGTTTTTTCACTGTACAATCTTAATTGGTATTTGTGGAAGCAACAATGAACAGTGCTCACTTTTAGAAGTGTATGCAGTGATTTTCACCACACAACCGTGTCTGTTTTTAATTCAGGTTTTAATACCCGAGGGCCTGAATAGGATGGCTTTGACACTGATTTTTATAGTTGCCCCTTGCATTGTGATTTCACTCAATTTTATGATGAGAAACATCATTCTGAACTCAAAGTTTTCTTCAGAAAGACTTAGCCTCTTTGGGGTGCTTTCAATATTTTAAAATACCAGTTATGTTAATAATCGGTTACCAGCTGATCTAATTTAACATTCAATATTTTTTGGCATCACACCACATTTACAGATGGTCATTGCCCTTGTCCCAACATGCTGCAGATATCAAATTCAAATGAGCATATCATTTGCACAAAACAATAACATTTGCCATTTTTAACATATGACAGCTTGTCATCGTACTATTTTCAGTTAACTATCGTCTATTAATGATTTGCAATTCAAATCATGCAAAGTGCTTCTGTTTTGGACAAACCGTTGCAAAAAGTAACAAGTAAGCTGACATTCTGGTTCATTATTCAGTTAGCTTGCACTTTAAGCTTAATGCTGCATGTGTCTGGTTTACCTTTCCAGCACCACTCTCACCACTGACCACCAAGGACTGGTTCACCGGCTCCAGCTGGCCCCGAACATTCCTGTAGGCTTCTTCTGCCACAATAAAGATATGCGGCTTGAACTCCTGCAGGCAAAAATGTCCAGATTTATTAAATGGATGGTCATACTTACTGCATGCAGAGCACCCGATAGCTTAAAGACCTCCCAGATGTTAATAAAAGCAGTACTTTTGAGTTTCACTGAGTAGGTCTGCATCATTGGATGGTTTGAAACACTCACTGATGGCACCACTATTCATCTTCTCCCATTATAGCACAAATCTACAGAAATATACATCTACATATGATAGCCAAATAAAATAAAAAACAAATGGGAGCTGCTTGAAATACCTGGGGCTGATGAGCATAATGATACTCCTTCATCACATCCAGAGAGTAGAGGTCTGGAATGGGCTGGAAGGGGTTAAGAGCCACCAAGGTGCAGCCAGCATGGGTGTAAAACACCTTCATGCTGTACCTGACCTGCAGGCATTTCAGCACTGTCAGGGAAAGAACAAATATTATCAGACATTAAGTGGGAAAATTTGCATTGTTACAAATGTTTACAGATGCACCTACACAATGTTTTAAAAATAATAATCTGTACTGTAATGTAGTTTCCTCAAGGTTTTTTTGACATATGATCTACAAAATAGATCAGTATGACTACACTTACATATCAAAACTTAGATAAAAAGAATGAAAACGTAAGTAAAGGTGTAATGAAAAGGCTAAAGGTATAACACTGCATCAGCAGTCATTCACACATTAACATTTTATCAACCATGCAGATTTTATCTTGATGTGGACAAATAATACACTGCCAGCACTGCAGATCAAGATTAAGTTGCCATACAGTGGAAAACACTGCCTAAACTCAAGCTTAGTTAAATCATTTAAATAGGTCAACCAGCAGGCACAAGCATGCCCTATTACGTCATTGTATTTACATTATCAAGTGATTTAAAAGATAGAGACATTAGAGATGGATACCTGTCGCTGGGGTCACTGGGTTGACTTTGGTGAGGTCATCGTAAGTGTAAAGTTGGTCTTCATCAATGAGGAAGGCCTGAATTTCTCCCTCCAGTGAATCATTAAGGGACCGCTGAGGAGGATGGACTTTCTGAATTAATGCCTTCACCTATTACTTAACATCTCAAGTTAAGTAAATGCCAAAGGTATGTAAAATGGTCAGTCATTACCACATACGGAGTAAAGTGAAAGATAATAAACAAAATAAGGGAAAACACTTATTTTATCAATGAATATGGTTCAATTTTAAAGAACTAAAGGAAGCTAGTGATATTAAATATATTATTATTCAATTAAATCATACAATCACATCCCCTAGACAACTAGGTCTCCACTTTATCTTGCCATTAACTCAAGGCATGGGCCTGCAGGCTGTCTGACTGCTGTCAACAGTCTGAGGTGTGTACAGACAGCTTTAATCCAACAGCAGGTAGCCTACATACCATCATTCTGCAAGGCTACTTTTAAACCACGTAAATAATTGCATTAATTTAATGCCCATTACTAGACGACTAATTCCCTGGACACATTGACTCATAGCAGGTAGCCTACATGAAATCGCTGTTAGAGCAATGTTTGTCTTATTAAGCTAGTTAACCTATAAATATAATTACAAACATAACATATAGGAAGACAAAGTGATTTTTCTAGTTTTCCATTACCTGTGAGAACCTCCAGACCTTGGCTGTCGCGCTCATGCCAAACGCCATTCAATAATTTGCCAATTTAGCGAATGATGTTTATATACATTACATACTTGCAACCTAGCAACTACCTCCATGTAAAGCATAGTGTACAAACAACGAGCCACTGACCGGCCCAGGGCATCGCACTCTGAAATATACTTAAACACGTTCAAAAATGGCCCAAAACACGTCTATTTGACCATCTCGAGTCACGTTCCCTGGTGCTACCATACTTTTGCGTTATTAATGTCAACAACAAAAATGCGCAGCTATTCTTCTATAAGTGTAGCTTCGTTTATTTCTTACACTGCATGCACTATTTTCATCTTCATCATCATCATCATCATAAACGCTGCATAACGGAAATGTTATTGAGTCTCAAGTATTTGTGTATTAATAAAATACTCCAAAGAGAGTCCAAATTAGATCCAACCAATCAAAAATTGAGGACAGGTACAGCCTCGTTAATGTTCTCCCAGTCAAGTTACCTTTAATCATATTATTTATTTATTTATTTATTTTATTTAATTTACAAACCAAAAAGGCAAATGTCGTAAACAGAAAAACTGTGGACAGGTCATACTCATGCTCCAACTCACCGTTGCTCCTCCATTTCTATATCCTTCTCTAACGTCCCGTCGGTCGTCCACAGAGCTCATTGATTGACCGCTGCCCTCGTGTCTCTCTTAAAAGTAAGCCGAAACTCTACTTTGACAAAAAGCGTTGCTTTGTACTGATTAAGTTGGTCTTTTATTCTAATTCTCAGACCTAAAACTTATTTCCATTACTGTAAAAAAAAATTCCTTAAGGACAACCTTCGGCGAGCCTGCTGTCCCGCTTGTCTGTCTGACCGCCTTGCCCCCGAACTCCCAAACCACGCATTTATTCCCGCCCTCTTCCTGTTGATTCACGGACCCAGATGTACCTGTGATCCAGCACCGGCTGGGATTTCTATGAGGGACATGTTTCCCTAAAACTGGGACATTTATGACCTAGCAAGATTAACTTTTTAATGACCAGCTAATTCGATGTTATAATTGTTATAATAGTTTTCTTGTTACGTCCTCCAATATGCTTCCACATTAAGGGCCCAATAAATTACTTATTTGATTTCGATGATGCTAAGCCTCTTTGGTGGTGAAATCTAAAATCTTACAAATAGTAAGTAAATACCTTTTTTCAGTCGTTTAATTCAACATGCACAAAAAATATTTGCGCCGTTATCATTGGAAGTTGACAGAAATCCGAGTTCCCCTGAATGCGTCAAGAGAACCAATACGGAAATGAGCGAAGGCATTCTCTGTAGGTGCAGACATCATGGTTGGGTTAGTCTCCTGGCTTTCAGCAGTTGTAATTAGAAATGCTGTAAAACCGGTATATCTGTAAGCTATTTCCAGTCCGCAACAGACAAACCTTGGGTAAGTTCTTATAAACTGTAAATAATCTTTGTAGCGTGTAAAGGACGTAGAGCAGGCGAGAGAAATGAATTCCTATCCTGCACTGAGTAAGCACTGGTGAAATTATGTTTGCAAGTTCAAATTGAAATTCATATCCAGCTGATGATCTAGGTACGTTGTTTTTCCCAGTACTTCGTTAAAAGTCAGTGTCTACTAATAAAGGCTGCTTCGCCTGTATGTCGCCTGTATTTTCGCCTGTATTTTCGCCTGTAAAGCTTTTATTCAGAAAGTCTATCCTTGTCCCAGCAAAATCAACACATGATGGTTTAATCTTCCACTGTCTGTGTTGCGTATTCAATGATTTTACCAGTAATTTTCTTTCAGCGTCTAAAATAATGAATTTAAATGTGTGCAGGCCATGGCTCAGAGGGAACTGAAGGAGGCATTTGTCAGCAATCTCAATGGGACCAGCCTGGAGGAGGTGGCCCTGGGCTCGTTCCTCTCCCCAGTGTGTGTTGTCAACAGAGGGCTCTTTTTGATACTTTACTATCAAGCCAAAGGGAACCTGCCACTACCACACCCTCTGTTTTCTCACCTGCTTCTAGACTTCTGTGCTCTCATTGTACCCCTCGTCCTGTCATGCACTGTTCTGAGCAGCGTTCTCCACCAGGTCGCCGTGAGCCTGACCTTTTTTTCTGCTTGTGTGTTCTGCTACATCTGCTGTGGGTGCCCGAAGAACACTGTCAGCGCCTTTCTGCAGAGTCACGTTGAATTCAATCAGGTTCCCTTTGTGACTCTCTTCAGGGTGTTTGTAAATGTGAAAACAGCCATCAGCATTCTGGCCGTAGACTTCAGTGTCTTCCCAAGACGATATGCTAAAACGGAGACCTATGGCACAGGGGTTATGGACTTTGGAGTTGGAGCGTTTATCTTCGCAAATGCCCTGGTGTGCCCTGAAGCACGGAGGAGGAACATCTCAGGGTCCAAAATGAGTCATGTTGCAAAGCAGCTCCTGTCTGTCTGGCCCCTGGTTGCTCTTGGCATGGGGAGGCTAGTGAGTGTCAAAATGACCAGCTACCACGAGCACGTGACAGAATACGGCGTCCAATGGAATTTCTTCTTCACACTAGCCATCGTCAGAGTTATGGCCTCTGTGCTTTTAGTTGTTTTACCAACCAGTCTGCTGTGGATCTTTGCCCTTCTGATCAGCGGATTTTATCAGTTCACTCTGGAGACTTCAGGGCTCAAAGCTTTTATCATCCACAATACTGACAGAGAAAAGGACTTTCTGCACGCTAACAAAGAGGGCCTGTTCTCTATATTTGGCTATGTGGCCATCTACCTTTCAGGAGTTCAAATTGGACTTTATGTGATGCAGCCACGAGCCAATGTTAGAGAGTGGCTCAGAACATTTGTTAGCCTCTTGTTGGGAAGTTTCGCCCTGTATGCTGCTTTGCACACATGTCAGACGCTTGTGGAACCAGTCTCTCGCCGCTTGGCCAATTTCCCTTTCTACCTCTGGAGTGTCGCACAGTCCTTGTTTTTCCTGTCCTGCCTCGGTTTAGTTGATATCATTCTGTTGTTCTCTAAAAGAGCATCCGGCTGTCACTTTGTACCTTCGTCATGGAATTTGTACAAAAAGCACTACGATGGTGACAAAAAGAGCGGTGAAATAGGGAGACTGTGCCTCATTCAAGCTGTCAGCAGGAATCAGCTGCTGTTTTTCTTGCTTGCCAATGTCATGACAGGATTGACCAACTCAGTTGTGGACACGATTAATTGTAGCACTTTTTTTTCACTGTGTATTTTGCTGCTGTACATGTTCATAAATTGTTTTGTGATATATGTATTACATTTCTATGGAATTACAGTCAAATTCTGGTAATTCTGTGCACTGAAAAGGATTTGTGTTATTTTAAAGGTTGTTTAAATGTCTGTTACTGCTCGAGTGACAGACGTTGAAAGTCCAGACAACTGACATTTAAAAGATTACATGCTGAAAATAATCTTGTGCAGAATATTTTATGCAAATATCTTTTTATATGTATATGGGTGAATAAATGAGGACATGAACTACGATATTCAGTGAGGCTCAGTTATTTTGCATTTGTATGCATTTTTCTAAAATGTAATCTGTTGCTGCTAGTTTCTGCATTCCACTCACAGTGAGTGACATTAAACTGAAGATGAAGAAGGACTTTGTTACAGTTATGCGCATACATATTATGCATTCAGGTTAAAAAAATTATTTTAGTTGAATACCACAGTAAAATAATGATTTAAACACTCGCTTAACAAGTAAAAAATTTCCAGTTCAGTCCTGGGATTGGACAAAAAAAATCCTTTGAGGGTTGTTTCAGGAAGGGCCTCTGGCATAAAAATATGTCAACCCAAATATGCGGAGCTACCTGCTGTTATCACCCCTACATCTTGGAAATACAGGAGCAGCTAAAAGTAGTACCACAGCATGACTTCAGGTGCAGACTTTCTTCTTTAAGTTCAAGGAACAGGATATCAGCAGCAGACAAAATGGTGAATGATCGCAGTATCATTTCCATGAAAAAGATGAAACCCTGTACAACATGAAACCACTCATCATCATTATCCAAGTCTATCATAAAGAAAATACTTAATGAGAGAAAATGGACTTCAACACAAGATGCAAACTATTGATCAGGCACAAAATAGAAGGGTTAAATAGAAAATAATGGACAATTAAATGAAGAAATTGCATTGTTTAGACACATAAAACTAAGATCAAAATGTAGTAGAATGATGGGAAGAAAAAAAGTGTCATGAAGGCTTGGAATATGACATTGATCACAATCTGTAAAATAAAGATGCACATGCAGACAGTAAGGCCATGGCAAACATCTTTGAATTATGTCCATAATTTGCAACTTCCAAAGGACTCCTGATAAATTATTAAACTAATAATTTGTCACTATATTGATTTGACCAGTTATTTTCTCAGACCCTACAAGAAGGGGATTGTGAAGAAAAAATGCTTGCATTTCCCAATTGTTTCATTAAATATTTTTATTTGGCCCCTTGAATAAAGCTCAACTCCATCACAATTGTTTCACTGTCAAATCTGACTGTTAAAATGAGCTAAAATTATAGCCTAACCCTCAATGTAACATGCAGCTATTAAGCACCTGTTTCTTTTTCTCACAGTAATGTTCTACTCAAATCTCAGTGGTTATTCTAGTTTATACAACGAAATATGACAATAAAATCTACGCTTTGTTTAAT
The DNA here is from genome assembly GCF_963969265.1 of Rhamphochromis sp. 'chilingali'. Lineage (NCBI taxonomy): Eukaryota > Metazoa > Chordata > Actinopteri > Cichliformes > Cichlidae > Rhamphochromis > Rhamphochromis sp. 'chilingali'. The sequence goes on from NC_137946.1 coordinate 8,026,312, forward strand.
CATTTTAAAATTATGCACTTTGTGCATTATCACCAGTCTATTCCCACCACCATCCTCACAAACGTATGAGCATTATCATCGGCTCTAGAAACATGAAACAGTTTATTCTAAAGAATCCAGTAAATTACAATGAATGGATTTATTTAAGTTTAGTTTTATGTCTGAATTGCCACGAACTATAATATGATATACTATACTCTATGATACACTAAGATTATGATTTGTTTCAATCTACACTTACAATGTGAACGTGAATCGGCTTTTTCCTGCCAACATAGCGCCCTCTGTAGGCCGCACGCTTTAAGACGTCAGCGCCTACGTGAGCAGGGCAAAGGTGAAATCAGTAATGAAGATTCCGCCACCGTAGCAGCTTCTCTCACTGTCGCAGTTGTTTATTTCTTTAAGGAGTCTTTCAGGAGAGGGTAAGTAAAATCAATAGTTAGTTGTAGTCGTGCGCCTTTATCTGCCAAGATAATAAAAATCAATCGTGTAAGTGTTGGTAAAAAAAACAAAAACGGACGAAAGTGTCGGACGCTAAGTAGCCAGTCACCCAGCTGAACTTTATATTAGCCGTATTCAAGCTTGCTAATGTTAGCTTTGTAGAATTCGCGACGCTGACGATCAGCAAACGGATAAGTTAACCAAGTTTACTCGCATCGACAGGGCGTAGGGAAACTAAAGCAACACTGTAACATATAAAGTATGTGTTAAGCTGTCATACACTCCGTTATGAGGAGAACATCGCGTCCTGAATACGCCGACTGGCTTCCTCACTTTCTAAAAGCGCTTTGGGAAATGAAATTAGCCAACATGCTAATGATAACTTGCTACTCGCCGGTTACTGGTTTATCCTGCTCAGCGATAAAAATGCCAGCGCTAATAAACACGTCTTAATGACTGGAATTATTTTGGTCCAAACTTGTGCAAATGAATATAACGACATTAAACGCAATTCAGCTCTCGTCATCTGTTGAAGCTCTCATTTACCAGGTTGTTTTGCTAACTTAGCAGGATAAATCTAGGGTCGGTACAAATCTGTATCCAAGTTTCTATATCTGCATTTGCACCATTACACATGTAGTTAAATTCAGCAAATGGCTGATAATTAGCACCCTTTGCACCTGGTGATTTGTCAGATCGCTTGATCGTGTTGTTGGCCGGTAGTAACCTGCACCAGATTAGCATTAGCTCGTTGTAGCCTGTGTTCAAATTGATCAGGGGGTTTGCTGTGTGTAATCTGCAGGTAGAACTGGAAGTCATGGCACGCCTAGTAGCAATCTGCAGGGAGGGGGAAGAGGAATACCCATTTCTGGCAAGACAGATCCCCCTGTATATCGATGAAACACTCACGGTGAGAAAGCTGTTTGTTTTGTCTTTTGGTATAGCCACAGTAAAAAAAAAAAAAGAAATGTTAATGAAGCTAGCATGTGACTGCTGTACCGTTAAAGTGTCAAAGCAAAGAGACAGTTTTGCCTGTGATTATGCTCATTTGATATACATTAAAATGTAACACAGGAATACAGTTAAGCCTTACAGTTACCTCGTGTCTCTCATCAGATGGTAATGGAGTTTTCTGACAGTGTAATGGATGTTGATAGTCACGAAATAAACACTTCACACTTGAAACAGTTTTCTGAGGTGAGTTTTGTTCTACTCCTTTCTTCTAAAATTAAAAAAAAAAAATCCTATTACCTACACAAGCTTAGCTTAAAAGAGGTAGCTTGCCCTCTGTTATTTGCTAACAGTGGTGATTCTTTGGCTCACAGTATCACTCCAAGTTGAACCAGCAGGACTTGAATATTGCTCTGATGGTGGCATCAAGAGAGGTGTACAGTGCACTAGCTCAGCTGGTTCCATGCGTGGGCTGCAGACGAAGTGTGGAGCGTCTCTTCTCACATCTAGTGGAATCGGGGAACCCAGCCCTGGAGCCCCTCACTGTGAAACCCACAGGCATGCTCTCTGTCACCAAGACATGTTTGGCAGATGTGAAGAAACTCTACACGCTCTTCTATGTCCATGGGTAAGCTGGAGAGAAAAATACAGTGCTTTATTACAGGTCAGAGTGCTAATCAATATAAATTTTTAACTCTTATATGTACACGCAAGGCTTTCAGGTTTCTAACAAGCAGTGACAGTAGCTACTGCCACTCTACCAGTTTAGTGTCAGAGATGATAGTAGTGTACTTACACTGTTTTATTTAAAGTCGTTATAATTTTTACATTTTTTATTTTATTCAAATTTTTTTTTAACAGGGCAAAATTGAATGACGTGATTGACGCTATTCCGAAAAGTAAAAAGAACAAACGCTGCCAGTTACACTCCTTAGACACACACAAGCCGAAACCTCTGGGGTGAGTAATGCTCCTACTTTTATCTTGTGCTCATTAACATGTTCTTTCAGATGTTGTTTTTCACAAAATGAAAGAATTAAGAGAATTGTGACAGAAGACAAAACACGGTTTTCATCTGTGTTTACATGATCAGGTATTCAGGTAAACTTGTTGAAAATGGCCTGTGTACACATTAGGAATGGGATTTGATAAGAATTTAGCAATTCCAATTCAATTATCGATATCCGTTATTGATTTCTTTCTTATCAATTCTCCTATTGATTCTCATTGGGTTCTCTTTGGCTCCGTTTTGAGAGTAACCACCAAGCAGCAACACTCATGCGAATTAATTGAATGCTGTGGGTCAAATGTTTGTACATGTTTGTTGAGGTCTTCACGCTGTTTATTGTGATCAGTGTTGGAGTTGCACAGTGCAAGAGGTAAAATGAGAGGGTTCTGTAGCAATGAGATGAGGCGCGAAAGTACACAATTTTGTTTTGCTTTTTATATGCTGTATGAAAAATCTTCAGCACTGTTTACCCACTAGCATGATGCACATTTTCACGTTTGCCTCTGCAGGCCTCTGCAGACTCAAGCCACCATTCCACATATTACACACAACACTTTTCTTGAAAATAATGCAGTTACTAGCTTAGCTTTAGCATGCAGTCTGTGCAGATGCTTGCAAAAGAACCGAAGTTTTGTTAGCAGCATAATGTGGTTGTTTCTGTCCTGGATGCAGTTTTCCACTTTACCATTTATCTCGTTCTTTTGTGCAAATGAAAAAAATGTCCATATTCACACTCTAAACTACGTTGCTGTTTTCCTCCTCTGACACACTAACTGAAATCGGCTGATTGTAGTGCTTCAGGTTTCATTAGTAACCCTAAACCTTTGCGTGACAGTAAGGCTGCTCAATTAATCGAATTTTAATCACGATTACGATCTGGGCTTTCAACGATCATTAAAAATGACTGAGCCGATTATTAGCCCCCCCCCCCTCGTGCTTTACTCTCGCGCTGCTCCGTGTGGCAAATCGAGCGCACCTCTCTGCATTTCGAACAGCATCACAACAATTAAGAGGACCCGAGGAAAGCTCGGAAAGCTAAGCCGAAGTTATTTGGAGAGGAGAGTGACTGCTGTTGGTTGAAAAGAGAGGTAAAAAAAAAAAAAACCTTCAGTGGTGTGGAAACATTATGGGTTCGCGGAGTCAGACGTGATCCACGTCTGACTCCGCGAACCCGAAGTAGACATAGTGTGTAAACTTTGCTACGGTGTCGTAGCTGCACCACAGAGCAACACTGCAAAGTTCACTAAACATAATGTTTACATTTTTCATTAATTTTTTATATTGCAAACATTTGCACTGTTATCAGTATTTGCACACTATTTTATATTATTTTTTTAAAGTCATTATTCAATACATTGTTATTGTTAACCCTTTAAATCCCTGTAGAACCGGAACCGCGTAAGCTAGCGCAATAATTTGTTTTGCATATGAAACCGGAGGAGTTGTACTTACATCTGATGCCATCAGCTTGTCCTCGGCCACGGTTTCCTTCCACATATAGCTTTGCAAAAATTGCATAAAAAGCGTTTGCAGGAACAAAAACATAATATTCCAGAAACACACTTTGCCGATCCGAGCAGCTGTTCATAACACTTCCCACATTGAAAAAGATGTCAACACGAACTATCAAATGTCCGCCATTTCCTGACAGACACCGGAAGTGACGTCATTTTCACGGAAAATGTAGTTTTTTACTTGTAGGCCTTAAAAGCCTATACTGGTGTTTTTTATAAGTCATGTTTGACTTTTCTGAATAGTTTCTGGGATGCTTAGAACTCGAATTGCACAGCTGGAAATAGTTTATTTTGATGCACATGCTGTTTTCTTTGCAAATTTGCATCATAGGATTGTTTTTTGTTTTTCCTGCAGTATATAAAAATTGCTGTATCTCCAAAATAAAACTATGAAGACACTCAAAATAAATTTCCTGTTGTTGTAAACTATTTTTTGCAACTTTTTTGTATTTAAAGTTTTGAGGAATAAGCCTCTTAAATTTCCCCAAGTAGAAATATATGTAAAAAAAAAAAACGATTTTCAATTTTTTTTTTGTAGTTTATTGCACTTTTTTGCAATTAATGTAATTACTAATGTAATTAATTACTAATTACTGACTTAATGCATACATATTATTAAAATATGGGCTATAACAGTTGTATTGATGTATAGCAACTTGAAATGCTCCCAAAAATGGCACTACAGCATGTAAAAATATAATATAAGCTCTGGCGGACTTGGTTCTATGGTAGGTCTTAAAGGGTTAAATAAATATCGTCAAATAATCGAGATCTCAATTTCAGTGAAAATAATCGTGATTATCATTTTTGCCATAATCGAGCAGCCCTACGTGACAGTATAAGTGTATATACATTGCATATACCATTGCATATGTTGTGGCTCTGCTGAAAAAGGAAACTGATGAGTTCAGTGTTCTTTACCAGCAAACTAGTTAGCAACACTTCATGTTACTGTGCTACTTGTGCTGCAAGTAGTGAAACAGAGTCAGAGCTGCTATTCTGGACATGCTGCATGACGCTTTTTCTAAATAAAACTAACATGTTCTTTCGAAGAAGAAAAAGTATATAAACAAACGAGTGGCATTATTGATATATTTGAGGTAGACAAATATTCAGTGTTGTGTCAGTTGTGCTCTGCTAGGAAAAAAATATGCCTGTAAGCCATGCTCTACCACAGTCATGCATTTAAGACATTTACACCCAGTCTTGTTGATCAAAGTGTTTGAAACTCCTGGTTACACCCATATCTTTCATTCAGTTGTGTTGTGTTGGCATTGAAGAGCTTGAAGGTGGTCGTTGCGTTTGGTCAGTAAGTTGTTGAAAGCAAAACAGGCTAACTTATGCCAATCCCTCTAAAGCTGATAATAATGCTGTTGTGTGAATCAAGGTATTAGCATGTCAGTCTGTAAGCCCCTCTGCTTGATATTCACAGCAGTATAGCATTTTTCATAATATGTATACTGGCAATAGAAATCAACATAGAAGAGCATTTAGAAGCTAAAGAGCTAGAGATTTCCCTTTTACAAAGCTCACTAAAGAGAGGTAAAATAACTGGCCTCAGATGACTCCTAATGATGATAATGATAACACGTCTGTGTCTGCTGTCTGTGTAAATATCCAAAGTGTTATAACGTGTTATTTAAAATGACATGTCAGTATTGGATAGACTTTACCTCCACTGTTTCCAAAAAATCAGTTTCTGCAGGTTTAGAAGCTGATAACTGTTCACTGGAATGACATTGGTGTAATAATTGTATGTTACAGGGGAAGCTGGATGGATGTGTGGGAGCTGATGTCTCAGGAGTGCAGAGATGAGGTGGTACTGATTGACAGTGCCTGTCTTCTTGAGACGCTGGAGACATACTTGCATAAACACAGGTAATCTTTACCTATCTTAACTTTTATTTGTAAAATGTTCTTTTTTTTTAGTTGTTAAAAGGAAACTAATGGTGTGTTCCTTTTTTTTTTTTTTTTTTTTTTTTTTTTTTTTGTCCTCAGGTTTTGCACAGACTGTAAAAATAAAGTGCTGAGGGCATATAACATCTTGGTTGGGGAGGTGGACTGCAATAAAGAGAAGGGGTACTGTGCTGCGCTGTATGAGGGACTGTGCTGTTGCCCCCATGAACGGCACATCCACGTCTGCTGTGAAACCGACTTTATCGCTCATCTCCTTGGCAGGGCAGAGCCCGAGTTCTCAGGAGGATACGAGTAAGTCGGGCTCAAATTTTCATTTTGAGTAATTTTCTACCTTTTGATAATTTCTGATTTCAGTTGATTGTTATTTATTAACTTTTTCCTTAAGACGCAGAGAGAGACATGCAAAAACCATTGACATTGCACAAGAGGAAGTCCTGACCTGTCTGGGTATTCATCTCTATGAGCGGCTCCACAGGATCTGGCAGAAACTCCGAGCCGAGGAGCAGACCTGGCAGATATTGTTCCATTTGGGAATTGATGCACTACGTAAAGGTTTTGAGGTACATATGGCTACGTGTTTATCAGATGATAAATGCACTGTGGCTGTTGCAACTCCAAGGTAATGTCCCTTTCACTACATGCATAGATGGCAGTGGAGAAGATGCAGGGCATCAGCCGTTTGGAGCAGTTTGTCGAGGAGCTGTCTGAGGAGGAGAGAGCCAAAGAGCTGAAGCAGGAGAAAAAGAGGCAAAAGCGAAAAAATCGACGCAAAAACAAGTGCGGATTTGATACATCTGAACAGGAGGGAGAGGACAAGGAGAAGAATCTTGATGAGGTAATCATGATCTAATAATCTGGCTTTCCTTTTTTATTTATCTTTGTTGTTCTGCAACTACATCTCTCTTTGCCTCACTCCCAGGGTTCTCTTGAGTCTGTGGAGAGCAGTTGCAAGGTCTGTGGTAGCCACGATGAGGAGGATGAAGCCGGCTGTGATGAGACCGTCGCCACCAATAGGAGCACTTCCTGTCGTTGCCCAGACAACACCAAACAAGGTAAAACAAATGTACACAGACATCAGTCCTGTATTTTTAAGGAGGGTTTTGGATAAGTAACACGGGTCTTAGCTTAAAGCTGGAAAACAAATGTTCTCATCCATTTTTCCAGATTTGTCAGCACACAGCAATGGAAGTGACTGCGGCTACTCCTCAAGTATGGAAGGCAGCGAAACGGGATCGCGAGAAGGCTCTGACATCGCCTGCTCCGAGGGAATCTGCAACCACGATGAAGCAGGTCTGTTTTGAGAAGAACAAAGATTCAATTTAGGATATTGTTCATATTTTTGCCTCACGGTTCTTTATCTTCTGAAGGAGATGACCCAAACCTTCATCACTGTGCTGAAGACAAGGAGGATGGAATGGACAGCTGTGTTGATTGCTGGCCACACTCTGAGGAAAATGCACAGTGCAAGAGTAAAAAGAAAAAAAGGAAGGGCAAGGGGTTCTGTAGCAATGAGGTAAGGCGAGAAAGTACACAGTTTTGTTTTTATTGTTTTTATATGCTGTATGCAAAATCTTTAGCACTGTTTACCCACTAACATGATGCACATTTTCACAGGCTCATAAGGGTGAAGGTTTCATGCCAGATGGGAACACAACAGGCCACAGTCCGCCTTCAACGCACACATGTCGAACCAAAGAAATCTTTTCCACCTTATGTGGCGATACATTTGCCAGTATTGCTCTACGGTTACCGTGGACTGTACATCAGAAAAACCTCAGCCTTCACATGAGGCCTGCAATGGCAAATATAAGTCTTGTAGAACTTCTGGTAAGTGAGAAATATGTTAACTGTAGAGATGTAGTAACTACTACCCAGGAATGTCCCCAATACCTTTTTGAGCTTTGGAGACTGGATGGTAAAAACGTACAGTCAGATAGTATGGTGTGAATAAATTATACACAACTGCTATGCTACAGTTGCTCAGAGCAGCACAATCTCTCTCACCCAGTTCACAAACTCTGACTGCTGCTGCTCTACTCACTCCAATCTACATAGAGCCTCTGATGAATGATCTCCTAGGTGCAGATGCAAAGTTTGCAACACTAACATGAACTGCAGCTTTATTATGAGTGTTGTGAGTGAGGAGACTGTCAAGAAGATGAGCCTAGACACTTTATATTCCTACAAAGATTATAGGCAGCCTGTATTTCAGATGAGCTTCAGCCAGCAAGCTTGTATCTGGATTTATTGCTGCCTGACAAAATCGTCACACATGATTGATGTGATTTCACACTGATTTCAGGTATATTTGCATAAGTTTAAAACGGAATACTGGCACAATAAATGATTATCAGTATGAATATAAAGGATTCAAGCATGGCCCAGTTAAACCTCAGCACACCTACCTTAAAAACTGGCTGGGAAGCTGGCTTGTTTTCTGCATTAAGCTACATATCAGGTTTTTAAAATTAGAATTAATACAATATTTCTGGACACAGTCCTTCTTGAAGCACATCTTACCACTTGGCCACTATGTCTGCAGCAGCCCCACATAGTTATTCAGGCATTTATTTTTAAGCTCCTGCAAGAGATGCATAACTTTAATTTCCACAAGTCACCAGGATGTAAAAGTTGCATCTACAGAACATACTTTTTCCTCAAAATAGTGGCTTATACTTGTATATCAAACACTTGCAGTACCACTCATGTAATTATAGCATTCACAGCATTACAGCTTTGTATGTGGCTCACTATCAATGTCTTGCAAATTTATCTGACGGATATGATTAACTAAGAAAAATAAGTTCACTTACTTACATCTTAAATGACGGTGAGATGCATCTTCAAGCACCCAGTTAAAATGCTTTGTACGTTTCTCAGCTCTTGATTAGCTCTTTTGGTTACAAAAAACATCTTTACTTGTAGTCTGCCTACAGAAATTCAGAAGGTTACGTCTCTGTTCTGGCTCTCACGTTCTCTATTCTGCTCGTGTTCTTAAAACAGGATGACTCAGAAGTGACTTCCGACGAAGAGAATTGTCTCACGCAGGATGAAATTCAGGCGTTTCTAGAAAGAAACCAGTCTTTCTACAACAACCGCCACCAGTACCGACAGCTCCTGAAAGAGAAATTCACAAACTACTGCCGTGCCACTGAGCGGAGTAAGCCGGTCTGTGGAAAGTGGTTTGCCACAACTAGTGTCAACTAACTGCACTAATAAATCTCCCTACTGGGGGAGGGGAAAAAAACACTCACGACCACTGCTGCAACATTGTTAGAAAGATTTCTTGGAGTACCTTTTGTGTCTTGTTCAGTCACTTCTCCTTTATAGTAAATGTGATTCTTATCTTCTCTTTGTCATCTCTTTTTCTCTCTTTTGCACACCAACACACGTCTCATTTCTTGGACACTTCTTACCTGTAGCTCTCTTTGACCAAGCCTAGCTATTTGTTGGTCTTCTCTGGGGGAAATCGGGGTAAGCACAGTGGAATCAATAATCAAGCTTTGCAAGCTGTGATGGTAGGGATAAAGTTTAGGAATCTTGTTTTATGTTTGGGTTTTGTTGGGGGTTATTCTTTCTTTTTTTTCTACTTTGTTTCTCTTTGGTGACACTTTAGTGTAGTGATAAAAGTTGTACCTTTAAATGTGTACAGAAATTCTAAATATGAAATTTTACAGAGAATAAACATCCATTTTTAAAAATGATTTGGGTGTGACATCAAAGCGCAATGTGCAGACTTTACTAAATAAAGATTATTTATTAATATGCAGTATACATTTTGTATGGTGTGATTTTTTTTATTTTTTTTTATTTTTTTATTTTTTTTAATTTATTTATTTATTTATTTATTTTTTTAGTTTTTTCTCGCATGGTTACCCAAACCGCGTGAGAGTTCAAAAATTAAAGTAAAAACTTTGATTTGCAGGAAATACATGAAAGCAACATACCTTTGTTGTTGTTCTCGTAATGCCCGGCGGAGGGCGGCATTTAACCACAAGGGGGGAAAAAAAAGTAAAGGCCCCAGGGCTGAAAAAGAAAGTGGGAGGTGATGTGAACCAAACATTTACTCACGCCTGGACTTTTCATATTTCGGCCAGAGGAGCGCGTGGATTCGGGTTTACGCGCAGTGGTTACTGCTGTCCTGGATGCTTCAGACTGATACAAGAGCCCGAACCTACTACAGCCTTAATTTTGAACCTATCGCACATAATAGCTGCAGTCCCAGCTGTAGGAGCTTGAACTAAGCAGGTAGAGGTGCAGCATAGGGGCGGCTGTTTTGTGTAGCTACAGTGCCGGTGGAGAGATGGAGCGGTGGAAAGGCAGAGTGGCCCTGGTGACCGGCGCCTCGGTGGGAATCGGAGCCGCTGTAGCCCGGGCACTGGTCCAGCAAGGCATGAGGGTTGTTGGTTGTGCCAGGAATGTCGACAAAATAGAGGTGGGTGATTTTAATGAAAAATATCAATTAATGTTGTGAAACAAGTCTGTTCGACTCAAAGGAGAAGCTAGCTCTGTTTAAAGCAACAACAAAGTAGCTACAGCTAGCTAACATCAATTTCAGCTAAAAACCTTTAGCCCCAGTATCACAGCCAGTTAAATCGATATTATTTATTTGGTCAATTTAAACACACGGTTTTATAACAGATTGTGCCGAAATTCAAATTAAAAAGGTCAAACGGTCGTAAGAGGTGTAAATAATAGCTAAATTCCGACTAGCTAATGTTGCCAATTTTCCATATTACTGCTGGGACATTGTTGTACTTTGGACTTCCACTCAGAGAAAGTACCACCCATTAAATCAGAAGGCAGTGATGCTCCTGTACCTGCACCCCCACCCACCACATAGCCAGCCACACCCCTAATTCATTACGTTTTCTATTATTCGTTTCCCTTTCTCTTGGTTAATCTTCCCCAGCGACGTCAGTCAGAAGCTTTATTGCATTTAAGTAAGATATACTAGTTAACTGACTATTGTGTGGGACAGAGCCCACAGCAAGAAAAGCACGGATTCAAAAACAAACAAACAAACAAATGACCCATATTTTCTTCTTACATAGCCAGAAATAGATTTTTACAATCTTATTAACCGCCTGATACATTCAAAGTCCCAAATGTTATTAAACGTTAATTTTACATAGATTACATAGATAACAGTGTAATAAGCCTAATGTAATAAGCATTTTTCAGTCAAACATGAATAACAAGTAAATCAAAACATATAAACCACCAGCTTTACACCCCTCAAGTTGTTGTAAAATGTGTGTGCAAGTATTATCTATACTTGTTTAGTTCATTTTAATTTAGCTCAGTAGATTATGTTAAACAATATAATAATCAAAACGCATGGAAAATGACAATGTTATTAAAAAATAAATTCTGGAGAAGTTCCACTGAAACTTTTGTTTTGGTCCGTCTGGATGCACACACATTTTGCTTAATTACTGGTATCACAGAGGGCTTACATAAACCCCACTATGATAGTAAAAGACTCATCCAGTTACTATTTAAGTCCCCCTCTCATAACTGAATGTAATTAGTGTTGTGAGTGATTATGTTTGAACTGACATTAACTCTTTGAACTGTGGATTTGATTCAAAAAATATTTCAGTGGTTGACAGAGGAACAGGCAGAAACTCTTTATAGTACTGGAGTAACACCCACGCTTCCCCAGAGGTAGGTGTTATAGGCCCTGTCCCACTAACTCTTGCTTAACTGTAAGGCGGTGCACCCTGCTTAACCTGTTGGCCAATTATTAAGCTTCACATCTTGTCAGCCCAGAGATTCCAGTGCTGTGTTGCAGAACGCCTACTGCATTCACACATCGCCACCTTTGAGACAGCCAATGTGTTGTATTTGTTAACTCTGTCATATGTGTATATACTGTATGTATCCTTTAAGTATGTCAGTATTTGGATTCTTAACATTTTCTTTCCTTCTCATGCTTTAACATCAGTCAATTCCATTAAATTAAATATTCCTATGCAACATTCCTTTCATCCATTGATGAAAATGAATTAAACTGAATGACTTTTAATGCAACTTTCAAAGATGAGAACATTTCTGGCCTTCTCGGTAGCTTCTAACAGCACATTGTGAAGAACTTGGTTTAAAGTTTCAGTGAAAACTTAAAGATGTGACAGTTGCGCTCACTCATCAGTAACTCAGTGCTTGTCTTCTGCTCCCAGCGTCAAAATGTTATTAATCACTGATGTTAACCATCAATTTAACTGATGCTTCCAGCACAACCAAGGTTCAAACATGTAAGAACAACTTAAACCGGTACCGATGCGGGCTTAGGTAGTATTTTTTGCAAGTTTAGGTTAGCCAGCTAGCTGCTACGTTGAATATCAAGTAATTTCTCCACTTTAGTACATAAACAACCAAGTGGCATTTTAGCCATCAGGGTGAAAGCTACAGTCAGCATCACTGGAACTTGTTTGTTTTTTGCAATCACATCCAAGGTTGAGCTCTCAATGTGCTGGCTAATGCTAGCTTGCCCGGTGTAGATCTTAGCTATCCAACATGAATCAGGTTGTCATAATTATACTTAATTGCTGGTCTCTTTATACAGCATACAGTACATGAAATCATGTGTTATAGTGATATATGACAGTGTTATGTGTTTCTCATTGCTGTTTTATGCTAATGCTAGCTCACACATGGTGTGAGCACGAGCTGCATGCAAACACGAGCAACTGAATAATGATTGGATGTCATTTAAGAGCTGGTGCTGGGATTGATAACAATGATTGAGTTCCTTTAAACAAAGAGATAAGAGATAAGAATGTGCCTTTTTTTAAATAACCAGCAGTTTCTGCATCTCCACAGTTTGCATTAACAGTTTGCATTTCACTAACCTTTACAGGATTATTGTCGCAACATGGGTATTAGGAACTCCAAATGCCGTGTTGTTGTGAAAGCGTGAATTACAAGGAGACAAGTTGGTGTTTTCGGTCTTTTTTCATTGTTTGTGTTTGTGACTCCAAATTGCCCATAGGTGTGATTGTGAATGGTTGTCTTTCTCTTTGTGTTAACCCTGTGACAGCCCAGAGACCTGTCCAGGGTGTACACTGCCTCTCGCCCTATGGTGGCTGGGATAGGCCAACCCCCCCCCCCCCAAATTGATTTGCATTGCTTTTAAGTTACTTTTTTTTAAACTGCAGTTATTGCACAAAAATATCAGCTGATTCTGAGGGGGTCAGGTAGTAGGCACTCATTGGTTTGTCCACTAAGTGACCAAGCATTGAAGCACTTTTTTGTGATTTTATAGTACATAGATACAAGCTTCAGCTAATAGTTGTGTTTATGAGGGTGTGAAGAATGAAAGGTTTCTGTCAGATTAAGGCAGAACCATCACTCGTACAAGACTTTAGAGTGTGTGTGTGAGTTGCAGGACAAAGACAGTATTGTACTCTCCCTGCTGTGTAAACTGGGCTCTTGCTGTAGAGCTGGTATGCTGCTAGTGGGAAATGCAATGTATCACAAAGCAATTGTTCTTGAAGTCACTTCAGTTTTTTATTCCTTTTACTCTGGGAAATAATGTTGCTGTAGTTAGTGTTTTTAACAGCTGCGTTATCCCTCGTGTTAGATGAGCTAAAACAATGAGTAAAGTGAGAAGATTTTTTTGTTTTCTGGGTAAAGAAAACTCTGAGAAAGTGGAGTGGAGAGTAGTGGCAGCACTATTGGTTTGTTGTCTGTGAAACTATAGTGTAGGCAGTAGGGGAGCTGCAAGCTGGAGGGAGACATGTGGTCACCATGGGCTTTGTGCAGGAATGGAGACAGCATCCAAGTAGAGGAAACACGGCTTCTCATTTATTCCTTTGAAATCTTGTAAGACCAGTGGGAGAAGCTTTTATTTTGTTGGAAGAAGGCTCTTGTAAAACGTGTCCATGTGTTTTTTGAAGATGCTAAACATTTAGAAATGGCGTTCTTGCAATCTTAACGTATGCCAAGAAAAGCACGATGCACACATCATGCAGGCACTGCATCATAGTAGCGTAAAAGAAGGGGGTAAGGAGGGGCACAACCAAGCAGAATTGTTTTAGAATGGTTTAGTTTGGCCTAAGATCTGACACCAAAGAAGAAGAGCACACTTGCTGATTTGTTCATCTTAAGACCTCTGAGTCACTCAGGCCTGCACAGCTCGTATATGCATGTTGTTTCTGCTTACACGGTATATTAGGAGGCAGTAATAAACACACATTCATAAGAGAATGAACGTGGTTGCTATTCATCACAACGTGAAGAAACAGTCATGGAAAATCTGAATATGATAGTGTGCCGATCACAGAAAGTTGATTCTGTCCATGTGGATGTTGTGTTTTCAATAATGTTTCTCCCACTGAAAACAACATCCAGAAGTACAGAATCAAATTTGTCGGATTTCTTTACCTAGACAAATTGAGTATGCATCAAGATACTCTACTATACAGAGTTTTATTTTATTAGGTGACTTTATATTTATTAGTTAAACTTAGTTTTGTAAGTTAAATGTTTTGGTAACTTTTGGAGCATGCTAGCTGCAAGTATATGAAAGTGATGTGACTTGCTGTGTGGTAATTGTAGTAAAGTCAGTCTCAGAAGTCTCTGTTTTAATCTCAGTGGGTAAAATGTTTGTGATAGATTTGTCTGTTAATTAACACTAATTACCAGGTAACCGTGTCTGTGTCTGTTTCCCCATACACTGTTAATGTGACTTCTTAACCAAAAACTTTTCACTTGGCATCCAATTTTCTCATAAATCAGTCTACTTACGGACCCATAGTGTGCCCAGAATGCAATCCTAGAAACCAGTAAATGACTTCATGATAGTAATGTCTGCCTCTTACATAGTCATTGGTCTTAATCCACACTAATTCCAGAAAGAACATTTGTCTGGTCTCTCAGACTGCTAGCTTACTTGTGTTTCCTGTCCTATTAAAAAAGTGGAATGGGAGACAGAGCCTTCAGATTTAAGCCCCTCTTCTGTGGAACCAGCTCCCAGTTTGGATTCAGGAGACAGACACCCTCTCTAAAAAAAAATCCTGTCCTGTCTACCCTTAAAGTTTTCCTTTTTGACAAAGCATATATTTAGCACTGAATCAGGTGACCCTGAATCTTCCCTTAGTTATGCGACAGTAGGCCTTCCCATGAGGCAAGTGTTTTTTCTTCACTTACCTAATTTGCATTTAATCATTAGTTGTCATTAAAATACTGACTCTTGTAACTTGTGGCCCATCTCCCTCCCCTCACTCCCAAGCAGTCATGGCAGATGGCTGCCCCTTCCTGGGCCTGGTTCTGTCTGAGGTTTTTTCCTGTTAAAAGGGAGCTTTTCCTTGCCACTGTCACCAAATGCTTGCTTATAAGGGGTTCTTTGATTATAGGTTTCCTCTGTATTATATTAGTCTTTAACTTGCAATATAAACTGCCTTGTAGCGACTGTTGCTGTGATTTTGCACTATATAAATGAATTGAGTTGAATTGAATTCTTTATTTATATATAGAAATATATATTTGTCTGTACACAGGTCCATTTGAAGCAGATGAAATCAAACCCAGACATCCAGCCTGCTTTTGAAGCGTTGGACAAGTGAAGCGCATGTCAAAAATCAAAGCTTTGGCAGCTGCAGTTTTAGATCAGATAAATTTAGCGAACATCATTTGCGGCTTCTAGTGCTGAACAGACTGATGGAGGGTTTTGTTTGCAATAGATGCCACAGGGATTCTGCCTAAAGTATGCCCAAAGGAGATAATCTAAGATGAAAAAAAAAAATCAGCTCAGCAAAAGAAAACATTCTGGGATTAGAATACTGAGAATATGAAATACGAAAGGCAGATTATGTGTATTTCCTCATCGAGACTGTCAGTGGAGATAATAGCCCTTGAATAAAGTGCTTTTTATTCATTTTTTAAGACTTCGTCCCTGTGATCCAGCTCACTTTATTCAATGGGCTAATAACAAACAGACGTCTGACTCACCGCTTGTTGCACACAGTAGCCTCTGGCACGGGCATCTTTTACGTGCGTGAGTAAATCCTAATTTAAAACTCAAAGCTCTTGGCGGGTGAGCCTGAAGTTTAATTTCAGGCACTGGCTGACCTGCTTCAGCATCATGCTTATTCTGAAGGAGGTAAAAGGTGCTCAGTCATGCTTCTAAAGCTGAGGTGGCACAGTAATAAAGCAATCTACGTCTCTGTCTGCAAATCTGAAGCTGTCTTGACCACCTCCTCTAGGTCGTGTCTGAGCAAACTGTGCTGTTGTTTCACAGTGAATAGATTTTACTGCAGAAAGGATTTGAAGTGGGTCAGGTCAAACAGCTTTACCTATTTGTCTAAAATCTTCTGCCTCACTTTGCATTTTGGCCCTGTTTTAGTACAAATTCTTTCTTTCTTTTAGAACAAACCACATAGTTAAATAGCTGTTTAAACATTTTCTCCAAAGCTCCCATTTGTAGCAGTATAGTACTAATATATTTGCTGCTATCTCTCCTTCCACATATCCTTTTTTCCCCCCTCATATCAAATTTCTCTTGAGCTCATCAGGTTACCTCACAGCTCCTTCGGCTTGCTTTTGTCTTACCCATGCAGAAAGCCTTTCCACTGACTGCACGCTTTCCACTTGAGCTGTGAGCTGACAGAGACGTATACCTAATTAATAAACTGTGTTTCCATGGATTCAGTCCCCAGCCCCTATCCCTCCTGAGAGGAGCAACATTGACATAGGCACAAAAAATAAGAGCATTTTCTCAAATAGGAAAGCAGCAGTCCAAACTGCATGTAGATGCAGATTTCTGACACTGATACAAATTCAATTTCTACTCTCTTACTGTAGTCAGAAGTAATCATTTGTTTGAAACTTAATTTTCACTTATTGCATACTGGCAGGCTCTGTGAGAGGAAAGCAAGATACATTTATAACTCTAATACATTATTAAAGCATTACTGAAACACAAGCAGTATTCCTGCATTTTTTAATTAAAAGCAACCTTCTTTTCACTGCTCTGTATAGATTTTTGAAAGCTCTAAATGGTCTTAATTGCTTCACCATTAGTTGGATATGAAGAAGTTAGAAGTCTGATAGATTGAGGCAGCTCAGTGACCCCTACGGGCCTTTCTCCCTGCACCACCGCTGTGCTGTCCTGTCTGTGCTTATCATCCTTCCAGGTGTGAAGTTTAATGGCACTGACATTCTCTCCCCGGGTTTCCTGCTGTGATAGGTGGAGCTCTTCCTGTCCTATCCTGTTCTGTACTGTCAAAGACTTGCTGGAATCCAGTTTTCTTCCTTTTTGCATGTATGATATGTGAAATTGTGTGCGGCAAAACGTGAAGTGCAGAAGGACTGAAATGTCTTGAACACTGTAGCAGCAGGTCAGGATCTTTGAATAGAGGAGTTTTATGGTGCTATGTACTCCAAATCAGCGACGAGTTCACCAAGTTCCAGCCTTTTTTTGAGGCTGTGGGGTGGGGGTGGGGTGAAGGAATGCAAATTGGATTGTTCTCACTTCATCAGCAGCCAAACTGGATTTGTAATTGGGTGTTTGTCTGATATTGGAGACGTTTTATGGCTACTCTAGACTCACATGTTAAATAGGCCAGGCTGGCCCACTTTGAAAGTTTTCGTGTTGGATCAACTCTCCAGTGTGTGTGTGTGTGTGTGTGTGGGGGGGGGGGGGGTTGTTTTTTGTTGTCTCCTCCGGACTCAGGTCATCAACAAACTTTGCATGCGTAGTGATGTGGTTCATAGCCAGCATCAGGGTGCATGCGTAGTGATGTGGTTCATAGCCAGCATCAGGGTGGCAGTGAGCGCAAAGTTGCCGTAACGACAGCCACAATCAGGTGCACAAACAACCCATCACATGAGCTGTTAAACCAATGTGATGCATGGAAGCTTCACCCCCTCAGCATGTTTCAACTACAAACAGAACTGGAGAGCCATTTTTTAAAAATCATATGATGACCTTGTGAACGTAAGAATAAAGGCTGGATTTTGTAGTTATTTGTTATTGACACATAGTTGAAAAGTTTCCCCATCAAACTGTTTTCAGAGGCTAAAAGACATGCGTCTACCTTCACTTGGGCATTATCACTTGGTTTTTCCAAAGTAAAATGTAACCACACTGGTTGCACCAGTTTGTTACACAACACCTGGCTGCCTGCAGCACCTTTAGCATGTCAGAGTTCTAAAAGCATTTCTTTGGAGCCAGTTACATATACCTGGTCATGCACACGTAATCATTGATTTTAGATTTGCATGCTAGTGTGTTTGAAATCAAAGTCAGTGTGCACACTGTGTGCCCACTGTGACATTTTTGTCAAAGCGCTGGGAGGCATTTTCGCCTTCTTCTTGATCCCTCGTTGCTGGGAACTCCCCAGCGTGTTGGTGACTTACTAAGAAAGGCTGTAATTATTTTCCGTATCTCCTTGTCTTGATTAGAGTGTTCCATGAGAAAAGCACTATAAAACCACTCTGTTCAACCTTTAGACCTTTTAGTGGCAGCATGAACACAAGATAATTGCACAACCGTCCTTCCTACCCTACTGCAATCCTATTATACAGCTTACTTTCACCCTTGACCCCGCAGTCAAACTGTGAATGACACTTGAGTGCATTTTCATGTCACAGAATGATAGTTGAGCTGTAGAGTGAATGACACAGCTTAGCAAACTCAAGTGTCTTAGCCCGATCTGTGGCTACAAGTTTTTTTAAATTATTTTTTAACATATCCAAATGTTATTTTGGTTCTCTGTTTTGTGATTGCCCTGACTTTTCATTGAAGCTTGCACTTGCCATCTTGTGCTTGTATTCTTCTGCCTTCCTGTAAAGCATACTGAAAACTGAGTGTGTTTTGATAAGCTTTATGCAGCCTGCTTCAGGATGCATTTTCTCTTTCTCCCTCCTTCTGTTTCACTTTCTGCCTGCCAACACGCTCTCCCTCCCTCCTCCTGAACACTTTTTGTAATCACTGGACAACAGCCCCTGTAATGAGGATGAAAATGCACCGTGACAGGCTAAATTGTTTTGTGTGTCACCCAGGTACTTAAAAGACTGGACAGGAAGGATGAAGAGGGGAGGGATCACTGACTGAATTATGGCTGCATTACATCTTTTGATTTAGTTTTTTTTTAGCCACCTACCAGATGAGCCACAGTGCCCTATAACACAGTCCCTCCCTTTTTTTCCTTTTTTTTTTTTTTACAAGAGAACTGAGTCAGCCTGAGACTAATCTAATTTTTCAGCTCTCTCAGCTCATGGCTGCTGCCTTGTGCTATTGATCTGGCTCACCACTTATAGCTTCTCTGCCTTCAGCACATTGGCATCTTTATTTTTATCTCTTCTAAGCTGCTTTGCTGGTGTGTTTTACACCAGTTCCACATGACTGAGTGAGTGATTGATAAATGTGGTGTGGAACAATGATGGCCCTTCCTTGCTTTGACGACCAGCCTCCTGCAGGGCGTACAGGCCACGAATGTGACTATTACATGTACATGAGACTGCTGCAGGGCACTTTGTAAATACATTACTCTAATAGTCTGTTATATCATATTTTGTTGTTTGAATTTCATTCACCTCCTGTGTTATCAGTTACTTTACTACTATTTGATAGGCTTTTACAAGACAGTCTAGTCTCAACAGCAATTTTCTTGGCTGACTTAGATTTCCCCAAAGCATGACAGGCTGGTAAAGATTCTTTTTTTTATGTCCAGTTTACTTTTCTACTTCTCTGCAAATTGATATTTTCATATAAACCCAATTACAAAAAAGTCTCATACCGAGACTTCTTTCCTCATACCGAGGCTGCTGGCTTGTGGCTGGCTCTGATGTCCATGTTCAGCTCGGTGAAGATGATTTAGGTATTGGATTAGATTTGTTATTACAAACGTTTTTGTGGTGGTCCCCCCACGGTTTACTTTCCCAAACCTGGTGTCTTCACTCAAGTGAAGAGCTTCCACACTAACAACAAGTTGGTGCATGGCTGTGACCGTGCAAGTGATTATTTGCCTGTGCTGCTGTGTGTGTATATGTTGTGCATGCCTGAAACATACACTCATAATTAAACATCTATGAGATTGACCAGCTAAGTCAGTCCCTGACCAGTTGGTTGGTAGATCTCTTGTAAAAGCGTTTACATTTTGTCAATCTTGTCCAAAGAAACATACCATCCATCCAAGGTGTCCCCCAGGACACCTTGGGGGCAAGGTGTCCTGGGGGACACTGTGTTTTGCTATTTAACATCACTGCTAGTTGTCATTGTCTTAGGGCTTTTCTAGCCTGTATCGTTAACCTCCTAAGACCTGAACTCTTCCACAACATGCATTTTTAATTTCTCTTTATATTTGGGCATATTGGGGCCCAATGAATGTAAAAACAAAGAATTACCAGATTTTTTCTTTTTTACCTTATTTTTGTTTTTAAGAAAAATAAGAGCCACATATGAGGATATTCGTTTCAAATTCTGATAGAACAGTGGCAGTATAATGTCCTCGTAAGTGGATATCAGGCCCATGTAGAGCAAAATTGAGTATTTTAGTCTAAATAACCCAAAATGTGATGTCCACATATGTGGACGCCAGGTCCTAGGAGGTTAAAGTTCTGTTTCACAATACGCCAAAACATATTTCATTGGTTTAGTTTGGATGGTGATGAATGAATCTTGGATTTTCCAACTATGCTGCTGTTGTGTTTTCAGACCTGGCTGCTTATCTGCAGGACAGCATGCTCTATTGCTGTGGCCTTTATGAGGTCTGGTACTAACTACAGTGGTGCATCTGGTGCCAGAACACACCTACATACACAAACACACACAGATTCACAGCCTGAGACTTCCTGTCGTTGGACCGAGATCACACCCGGTTTGTTCTGCTGCTCCCGCTTCAGCCACAGTAACACAACTAATTCCCCCTCTCTAACAAAAGACTGGCCCTGCTTCCCCTTTACGTTAAACTCCACAGAGCCTCTCCAGCAGGCTCTCTGCCTGCTCATTCGTGCCTGAGGGCCAGTCTCTAAACGGACTCAGGCAAGTGTGAAGTAAAGAGGGCTGGTCTAAAGGCAGCTCAGATAATTGACTTATTGTAGTGAAACAGACCGCACTTCACAGCTTACCACAGGTAATGTGCATAAAGGGAGCGGTTCACCTGTCTACAGCACGAGCAAAAGAGTTGCTTGTAGTGTTTTCAGCGGTTTAGCATTTTAACAGCTTTATTTGGGTAATGCCTTCTTTCTGGATAATCCAAGTTAAACGGCTTAAAGGACGAGCAGGGAAATCTGCACGCTGCGACATGTAAGATGGGGGGCATTCTCTCTATTATACATTTTAGAGAAAAACATCAAAATGATTCCTCAATCCAATATCGTCCTGATTATAAAAACAGGCTTTAACAAGTTCTCTAAAGGGGTGGCTGCAGAGGAATCATGTTCAGACTGTACTGTAGATCAGGTGCCACAATATAGTCATATAGACATTGTAGATAAAACAGTATGTGCTACGTTTGGTGAGTGACAGCCAGCTCTGTTCTGCTGTTTTTAATCATTTATATTCTTACTACATCCTGCTGTGCCCTGATGTAGGTGCCTAACGTAACAACAGCTCATCACGTGTCATTTCTGTGACACGTTTGATCACATAAGGTTTTGTGAACTTTGAACTATGAGAAGATGTGTGTTTTATCTTTACAACATGCTCTGCTTGTAAAATGGGGTTCATTTGCAGGGGAAGGGAGGGACACGGAAGTGTGATTAGGTCTTTATTGGCTAATGATGTGTTTTGGGCAGGTAAACTCTCTTCTGAGTGTCGGGAGCGTTTGAATAAATCATCACTCTCTCAACATGTTGTGTGGCCGCTTGGCATTTTGGGTCTCTTATCTTTTCTCTGGTGCACAAGTTGGCATCTCTGCCAAGGCTATGATGGATTGCTTCTTGTATGCCTGGCCAGCAGTACAAAGGGACTTACCTGTAAATAATCCCTTTTTGTTTTCTTATGTGGGATTGAGACCAAAACCAACATTTACTGTTGATTGTTCACATCAGTGAGTTCCTGTCATGGATACTACAATTGCTAACCAAGCTAGCTAGGATGGTTAGAGAAAGAGTACACCCTGGACAGGTTTCCAGTCTGTATTATAGTGTATGTCATTTAGCACTTATTAGTAGATACCTACTATACCTGTATGATAAACCTGTAACAGTTTATCAAGGTATCTTTCTAACCAAGCCAGCTAGCGTTGGTTAATAACTTGGCACTCCACCCTCTTGTTCAAATATGGTAATTCCTGGCTTCTGTGAGGTGACTCGCAGTGTTTGTCGTTTATATGCAGTCTATGACAAATTCTAACACCAGTGCAGTTTGAAACATTTTATCCTTGACATTATAGTGCTGTGCATCATTTTGGTGTTCCACCTGCCCCCCACACCCCTGCTGCCTCTGTCTTACTGGCACCCAGAGCAAGGCATCAGGTGACTGGCACAGCTGTGCCTAGCAGGGGGATCTGTGTCAGTTTGTATCGTACGCCGATAGTGGTGGACGGCCAGCTGACCTGGTTAGAGTGCAGCCTGCTCGACCTGTAGCGAGCTCAGCCTGTCCGTATCAGTGCAAAGCTGGCGTCTTCTTATGAGGGGTCATGGTTATGATTTTGGTCAAATGCGGAATTTCGGTTAATATGCTTTTTATAATTGAGTGGGGGAATCATTGGGTGGTTTGACTGACAGACTATCTAGTTTTTTGGTGCTGTGCTGTGTGTTCTCCACGCTCTCCTGAGTGGGTGGGTTGTTTGATGTAATCTTAATCGTGGTCTTGAAAGTTAATCAGTTGGTCATTAACAGCACTTGACATTTTGTAGTGATTATTCTTTAACAAATATATCAGTGCAGTCAAACTGGGTGTGATTTATCTTTTTCAGAAGCTGGCAGCAGAATGTCAGAGTGCGGGCTACAGCGGCACGCTGATCCCTTACAAATGTGACCTGTCCAATGAAGAGGAGATCTTGTCCATGTTCTCAGCAATCAAGACACTGCACAAGGGCGTTGACGTATGCATCAACAATGCTGGACTGGCCCACAATGAGCCTTTGCTCAGTGGCAGGACAGAGGGCTGGAGGAACATGATCGATGTGAGTTGGATCGCTGACAATAATATTAACGCAAAAAAGGGAAGGTTAGAGCTTCCTCTTATGTGATATTGATTACTACTATTAAACAGTGAAGCAGAAGGAGGAGGTTGCTCACTATGAGTCCAAGTCTTGTTTTTGTGTTGTTCAGTGAGTAAAAGCACACATACACACTGCTCCCTCCCCTCACAAAGGCCGCTTCATTGGCTCTGGGGAGAGACTCTGGCACAGCAGAGGCCTGCTAATGAAAGCCAGCACTATGTCTCTTGTTGAGACTTTTGATTCATTGAGCTCTTGACCACTGGAGACCCCCCTGCACCCAAATCTCTGTCTCCAGAGTCCAGCATTTCTGGCTCTTGCTCATCTGTTGTCATGGCAGCCCACTTGAACGTGTACAGCAGTGTATTTTTAGCCTGTATTTAATCTGCACACTGACCTTGTTTGGTCACCTCCCCCTATCTTGCTTGCACACTCGTGGTAACCTGCTCTCTCTCAATGTCACTACGGAAGCAGTTTGGAGGCTACAAGCTGGACAGGAGCAGCAGGTTCAGATGGTTTAACACACTGACCCAGTGAACAGCTTTCATCATTGGAAATTCTTTACAATAAAGTACAAGCAAATCTCACAAATGATTCTCATTTTCTGTCTTTTTCTTTTCTTTTCTTTTTTTAAGTTGTAGCTGAATGGTTCATACACCGATGTGTGAATACATGCATACTGTAGGTTATTTTAAAGTTAAAGAAATGTGCTGTGTTCACCTCTGCTGCAGGTGAATGTCTTAGCCTTGTCCATCTGCACCCGTGAGGCGTACAAATCAATGAAGGAGAGGAATGTGGATGATGGCCACATTATCAATATTAATAGGTAAGCTATACAAGGAACATACAATTCTAGGAACAAAGCTATAGATTAATGTGAAAATACCTCAGCCAGTTTGTTCTGGGTGATTTTAATCCTGCAGGCATTAAGTAAAGCCAATTTTAAGCCCCATCTGGCACATTTTGGATGTAGAGCAATGCAAAGAACACCCACATGTTGAACTGAAAACTGTTTATAGATTTGTTATATTAGCATTTATTTTTATCAATATAGGTTTTCTTAGAATTGCCTTAATTAAAAATGGGAATTTAAACTTTGACACAAATGTTGTTTAGAGCTATAGCTCTGTGAGTGTTTTAAGGCTATAGAGATATCCGATAATAAGTGATACAGAGTTTGAAATCTAATAATGCACTGGTTAAGTCATTTAAAAGAACACCACAGGAAATTCAGAGGATTGGCTACTTGGTGTTGAATCAGCGTTGAGCTACAAAAAGCAATTACCGGCTCATATATCTTTCTCGTCTTTCTCATTTTCTACAGTATGGGTGGGCACCGAGTGGTGCCAAGTGCCGATGAGCACTTCTACTGTGCCACTAAATATGCTGTGACTGCTCTGACTGAGGGAATACGGCAAGAGCTTCGAGAGGCAAACACCCACATCAGAGCCACAGTGAGTTAGTCGTTGCATTATAGTGCAAAGGTTTGTCTTTAGCTTAGTGAAACATGGGATCACATAAAATCCAACAGTGTGAAGAGGACTCCGAGCAGACAACACAGACGTAGTCCAGCATAAAGTGGGAGTGTTAAGCCTAAAAAGCCTTTAAAAAATCTGATACTGTGTTGAATTCAGTTTGGATGAGTCTGTAATGTTTGTTAATAATAATGGATTGCATTTATATAGCGCTTTTCGAGACCCTCTTCCCCTATTCATTCACACACTGGTGGAGGCAAGCTACAGTTGTAGCCACAGCGGCCTTGGGGCAGACTGACAGAAGCGAGGCTGCCATATCACACCATCGGCCCCTCTGGCCATCACCAGTTGGCGGTAGGTGAAGTGTCTTGCCCAAGGACACAATGACCGAGACTGGCTAAGCCGGGGCTCAAACCGGCAACCTTCCGATTACAAGACAAACTGCCAACTCCTGAGCTACGATCGCTCGCTGTTAAATGTACTCCCATGGAAACACTGAGGATGACGATGATGATGGGCTCGCTAGCCCACTTTCTCGTTAGTCTGCAAAATCGGGACGATTCCAGTCACAAATGCCTGGAAATGCTTGTAAAAATAAACTGCACAGTATGTTGAAGGTGTAACAATCATAATTTTGTTTTGTCTTCACTTCTATAAAATGCGTTTGAAAGCATGTTTTGAAGTTCAATCAGATACTTGATTTGACCCTGCTGTTCATTTTTAACTCACACACGTGTGTTTAATTATAAAGAGTCGTATTTATTGTATATGTGGTATCTTTAAAAGTTTTCATTTTGACGTCTTCATATTTGTAGACACCATGACCCTGTATGTAAAGAGCACATTTGTCATTCATTTTCCTGCCCTGCAGTGTATATCTCCTGGAATAGTGGAGACGGAGTTTGCCTTCCGACACCACAACAGCGATCCAGAAAAGGCAGCTTCAGTGTACGAGAGTATGAAAGTAAGGCTGTGCACATCACTGAAGTCAACAAATGTGAAATTATCGATCTGCTGTTGTGCTAATAAAACCTTTTCCCTCTGCTTTGCAGTGTTTGAAAGCAGAAGACATAGCCAGTGCAGTCACATTTGTCCTCAGTGCCCCTCCTCACGTCCAGGTATTTCTGTCTGTCTGGGACTGTTACAGTACTGACTTGTAGTTGAGTGGTAGCTGATTCCTGAGTGTTTTCTATCTTCAGATCGGAGATGTGCAGATGAGGCCAGTGGAGCAGGTGTCATAGCAGCAGAAGAGTGAGCTGCAGGAGGAGCAGACAGACAGCACCACGGTGACTCCTTAGCAGCCTCTGCTGTACAAAGATTGTGGGGGGTGGGATGGTATTAAAAAATCAACTACAGCTGTGTCAGGTCTGCAGGGGCGGTGGTCAACAAAGGCAGAAGGCTTAAGGAAGCTGTGCAACAAAATGAAGGGCATGGACTTTGGAAAACACTACAAAAATACTACTGAGTGCAGCAAAGTGGCATGTGTGAATTGTTGGGCTCAGGGCTGAACTGAGCCAAATCCAGACTACAATAGGAACAAATAGAGAGAGTTGCTGCTGTGTTGTGTGGTCATCTGCTTGGCCATCACTTCAGAGGGAAGCGTATGCCATTGATTGCACGATTTTATTTCTTTTTCCATTTGTTTGTTTGTTTTGTAGTTTATATGACATATCTTTTTGAAATGAAATTGAAAATTGGTAATTGCTGTTTATAAGAGACAAGTTTTTTTCCATTTCATTTTTCTAATAAATATTTTAACTTTTGATTAGAGATAGATGTGGGCTCACATTAACTAAAAGCTAGACAAGGCTAAGTAAGTCATACCGACAGTAACCATAAGCAGTCTGTGCATCCTGCCACCCTTACTACCTTTATGTTTTCACAAACATATTTAACACATTCATTCCAAACACATTCATATTCAGCATATTCCATTCATAAGGAGAGAAACCCTTTGTATGTGAAGCATAGGGGCATCTCCCTTTTTTGCCTGTATAACTTCAGATGTTCTGCACTTTGTATTCATTTCTGAGGAGTTACAAGAAGGACACACTGGAAAATTCTGTAGTGGAGGAAACTAACTCTGTGCACGTGTATTACTAGAACCACGTACCCTTCTGTTGGAACTTTCTCATTAAATGAATAAATAAAAAGTCGCCCATAAGTAGTTATGTTTCTGTTTTCTGTAGACGTTGAAACTGCTTTTATTACACCTGACATATTGAATCATTTTTTGGTGTCCATTCACATATGAGTCTGCAATAATAAGCTGACAGTGGTTTAAGTTGATCACTAGAAAAATGTTACTATAAATACTGTAAATTTAAAATGACAGTACATTACAATGTAAGTATGGCTCATGTTTGAATTCATGTGGCCAAAAGATGGCACTGTTAGCAAAGTTTCCATAAACGAGGGCAGTGAAATGTGCGAAGTCTACTCCTTTGCCCTTTGGAGCTCTTTCACAAAGAAGTACACTGAAGATACACACAGTGACAGCTAATTCTAAACAACGTCTTTCCAGAAAAAAAAAAATCCTGTTGCATTAAATGCTCTGCATAGTAGATATGGATCACAATCATGTACATTCTTGTAACACGTGTTGGTTAAATTTGACCAGAAAATTGACAAAGATTGAAGACATAAATCTGTGATTAGTTAAAGCTTAACAGTAATCTGCCACTGTAGGTGGCCTGCAAAACACTGAGGCATCAGAAGTACGTCTCAGCAGGATGCTTTTCAGGTAGATCGAAGCTGGGGCTGATGACAGCGATGGGTGGATTTCCACCTGGTCCTCCCCTCTCATAGTACGGCATGTTTGACTTTTCATTCAGCGCATACGGTGTGAGGGACAGCTTTAATTTCTGCACGAGAAATGAAGTAAAATTATTTCCACACAGCTTGATT
The DNA here is from genome assembly GCF_963969265.1 of Rhamphochromis sp. 'chilingali'. NCBI lineage: Eukaryota > Metazoa > Chordata > Actinopteri > Cichliformes > Cichlidae > Rhamphochromis > Rhamphochromis sp. 'chilingali'. Next base: position 8,053,640 of record NC_137946.1, read on the forward strand.
ATATATGAACATGTGCGTGAGTACTACACTATATTGCTAAAAATATTTACTCGTCTGACTTCAGACATATTTGAACCGAGTGACATCCCATTCTTAATCCATAGGGTTTAATGTAAAGATATAACAGCTTCAACTCTTCTGGAAAGGCTTTCCACAAGGAATGTTTATGGGAATTTTTTGGCCATTTTTCCAGAAGCACATTTGTGAGGTCAGATGCTGATGATGGACGAGCAGGCCCAGCTGACAATCTCCGCTCTAGTTTTCAATTTCAATGCTGTTCTATTAGGGTCAGGACTCTGTGCAGGCCAGTCAAGTTCTCCCACACCAAACTCACTCATCCATGTCTTTATGGACCTTACTTTGTATATGCAGGCATGTTGGAACAGGAAGGGGCCATCCCTAAAATTGTGAGCATGAAATTGTCCAAAATGTCTTGGTATGCTGAAGCATTACGAGTTCCTATCGCTGGAACTCAAGGGCCAAGCCCAACTCTTGAAAAGTACCCCACACAATTATCCACCAAACTGTATGCTTGGTGCAATGCAGTCAGACAAGTGGTGTTCTCCTGACTCTACTGAAAGTTGGTGACCTCTGTGAACTATGTGCTTCAGCGCATCCACTGACACCACTCTGTGAGTTTACACTGCCTACTACTTGTTGCTGTCGTTCCCAATTGCTTCCATTTTGTTGTAAGACCACTAACAGCTTTAAGACCGGACTCACTGCATGGGTGGCATCCTGTCACAGTACCACACTGGAATTCATGGTGCTCCTGAGAGTGATCCATTCTTTCACAAATGTTCGCAGAAGCAGCCTGCACACCTAGGTGTGTGATTGTATACACTTGTGGCCATGAAAGTGATTGGAAGACCTTAATTGAATGATTTGGATGGGTGAGTGAATACTTCTGGCAACATAGTGTCTATGCATATGATATGTACATCACCTCCATGATGGAGCCAGGCAGCACCCACAAAGTGTGAATGGCACCCAGAGGAATCCAGATGATGGAGGCCAAAGCAATGATCCAGCCGACCCCCTGACCCCAGGGAGGGAAGACGTACTCCCCATAGCGGGCAGGTTTGAATTGAATGATGGAGAAAATCAGGATGACCTGTATCAAGGAGCAAACAATTTAAGTTTGGATTTAAGTTTTAATTATTTCAGATGAAAATCTACATTATATTCATGTGAATAAAACAAATGCCTGTTAACATACAGTGATGAGCACAGGAGCAACTATAAGCCAACACAGTCTGAAGAAGATGTTTGCTTTGTGTCCATTCATCTCCTCCAGGTTGGCTGAAAGTCTTTTTACACCTGCAGATGGAGAAGTACTTTGGACCAACCTTTACTTGTCAATAAACATCTGTGCACATTTTATTTGCATGCTGGCAGATTAGAGACTCTAATCGCTGTTTAATTAGACTGAAACTCGGATACTACACATGGCCATAAAATGTGTTAAGATACTGCCAAAAAAAGTGCTACATCATTCTAAGTGTGCAATGAATGAAACACATGTCTCTCACCATAAATCCAACAGGTGGCCATGACCTCAAAGAATGCCAGAAACATGATGGATACTATGGCAGTGTAATGATCCATCAGCTGGAAAACATAGATTCCCACCTGGACAAAGGCATACTCTTTAGGACAGCAAGGAAGGGAAAATGAGCACCCTTCAATATCTTTTTTATTTGGTTCAAATTCAAGCAGGAAATACAGTTTGTACCTGCATGACACAAGGAATTCCAAAGAGGCAGGCTACGAAACAAACCGCAAGAACAAACAGTTCCTTTTTCTTGAAAATGTGAATCACGTCTTTGTAGAATTGATCCATGAGGCTGGTGACCATCACTTCAACCATTGCAAACTGCAGTGTGGGAGTGGGACATAAGAATTTCGTTATGAAACACTATGCAAACATGAATTCCCATCCTGAGGTTACCAGTAAAGTACCTCACTGTCCAGTCCGAGGCAAAGCAGCATAAAGAAGAACAACACTGCCCAGAGCTGAGCCACTGGCATGTTGGCAAAGGCTTGCGGGTAAACAACAAAAACTAGTCCTGGACCTGTACAATAAGACACGTAAGATGTCAGAGCAGCATTTATAACTGAACAAGCAATTCTTCTTAATAACAGATGACTGTGACTTTATAAAAGTATTTCAATCAAATTTGTGTTACTGTAACATTATTGCAATATTATTGTAACATATTGTCCAGATCAATAATCTGTAAAGACAAGACAATCCTTCTTCAGCTCCAACCTTACTTTATGTCCCCATTCACCTACACTGCTCAAAAAAAAAAAATAATAAAAAAAAAAAAATCAATGAACACTTTTTAATCAGAGTACAGAATCATAAAATGTGGTTAATTAAACTTCTGAGAGATTATATAAGAGTCAGAAGGGGTGTTAATCAGCTTCAGCTGCTTCGGTATAACTGAAATTAACAACAGATGCACTAGATGGGCAACAATGAGAAAACCCCCCAAAACAGGTTGGTGTTACAGTTGGAGGCCACTGAGGTTTTTCTACCTCCTTATATTTTCTCACTGATTTTTTTTCCCCCCATTTTCTATTTGGCTTGGGTCAGTGTCACTGCAGGTCGCATGAGGCAATGCCTGCACCCTACTGAGGTGTCTGCTGCAGGACGGCACATCAATGCGTACCATTTCCAGCAGGTTTGCTGTGTTGTGTTAAATTCTGCCCTCTGTGGGTTGATAACTTTCCCTTCAACTGAACAATGTGGAATCTTTTCATTCCTAACACATTACCCAGTCCATATCAGTATCGATATCTAGCATAATTTCTTTTTTTTCCCCATTGAGGTTGGATGTGTTTTCATAGTGTTCCTTTCATTTTTTTTGAGCAGTGTATTTTCTTATCACTTATTCCCATCTGACATTAGGCAAAGTGGAGGCTAGATCCTTTGAGAATAGACTCACTCACTAATTTAAAAAAAGAAATCACTCACAAACAGTCATCCCTTTTTTTTCTTACCATCCACAGCCAGATCACTGACAGGAATGCCCTGCAGGTATGACATATACCCAAAGGCAGAGAAAATGACAAACCCTGCCAGGATGCTGGTTATGGAGTTGATAATGGATATGCTCAGTGTGTCCCTGTGGGGAGACAAGACATCTTTTAAATCACTAACAAGAAATCACAGCTATTTTCAAGAACTGGCGGTCAAACATTTACTTCAAAATGTTGTTGTTGAAGTCATTGTAGCTGGACATTGCCATGAGCGAGCCAAAACCAATTCCAATGGAGTTAAAGATTTGAGCCGCAGCATTCACCCACACCTGAAACACACGCTAATCAGTACCAACACAGATTATCAGTAATAACACGACTCTCCCCGCTGCTAGAACAGTTAGGGTACTCCTCCAAAGCTACTACTCATTTCTTCTCTTGTTTCTTACCTCTACTGAGAGCAGCTCATCCCACACAGGCACAATGAAGAACTTTATCCCCTCTAATGCTCCAGGAAGCTGTGCATTATTGATCAGCAGGGCAATCAGAATAACATACGGGAACAGGGCAGTAAAGTACACCACCTGCACACAGAAAACGTATATATGGTATTAACTGTGGTCCAGTGCTCCACTTGCTTTCTTTTTTTTTTTCTTTTTTTGCTCAGGTCTCAGTTTCTCTCTCACCTTGCCTGTTGATTTCACCCCCTTAAAGATGCAAAAGTAAATGAGGATCCAGGCCAGAATGAGAATGAGGAAAAGATCCCACCGGAGCACTCCTGTATCCTCTACTCCACTAGTCTGCTCTAGCATCTTATATCTGAAAGGTGCCACAGTAAAAGAAATTAGAAAAACATTAATATTCTGAGTGCCCAAAGGCATGCCTTAAAGCTAAACACATGGGCCAGATTCAAAAACACTGTCTGTCCTGTTGTGAAAAAACATTCAATCCAATCAGATGTCAGGAAGTCATTAAAATAGACCTTTTGACATATCTGATTCAGTGTTTGCAGTTTCTTGCTTTTTAACCATACAAGTTAATTTGATATCCACTATAAGTATGTATCTTCAGAACAGTTTTTTATTTCTCTACAAAAGGTAAAGATGTGCATTCATGTGGAAAATTCTACATTCAGAGGTTAAACAATATGGGTTTGATTTTCATGCATGTGAATATTTTTCCTACTTGTACACTTTTATACTTTTATCTCACAAGTTACTTTCCTGTAGAATGAGCAATACTGCATAGTACAATTGAAACACACATTCACTTCAGTTCCATTCACTTAACATGGACTCATCAGATGAGAGGAGGCACTTAGCACCAGTGGGGGAAAAAACTCCCGAACAAGGCTCAGGGAGGAGTGGCCATCTGCAACGACCGGTTGGGTTTGAGGGAAGGGAGACAGAACAGAAGAATCAGTGTAGAAGAGAGTCACAGTTTAACAATAAGTAATCATTAAATGAAGGATGGTGTATAAACACACAATGAGTGAGTGAAGAAGAAACATTTAGTGCACCATGGAAAGCCAATAGCAACCTAGGCGTATTGCAGCATAGGTAAGGGAGGGTGCAGGGTCACCTGATCCAGCCATAAGTATAAATTTTATCAATATGGAAAATTTTAAGCTTAATCTTAAAAGTAGAGCGGGTGTCTGTCTCCCAAATCCAAACTGGGAGCTGGTTCCACAGAAGAGGGGCCTGAAAGCTGAAGGCTCTGCTTCACATTCTACTTTTGAATACTCCAATGCACATATGCAAATACTTTTAAATAAATAGGAACCACAAGTAAATTAGCCGTCTGAGAGCAAAGCGCACTTTTGCCTGATTATTCAAGACCTTGTATATTAGGAGACAGTTTTGAATTAAATTGCAGATTAAACTGTCATGACTGTGTGCTGTCAGGCAGGCTAGATTGGACCCAAACGCAGGACTCACGGAGGCAGAGGAGAACTTAAGATACTCGGTTTTGCACAGAAAACGAACTACACTGGGAAAACAAATAAACTAACAGGCAGGCAAACGAGAAAACGGAACACACAGTGAAAATGAGGGTGAGCAGCCGTTAACGACACAACAGAGAGCAAAGGAAAACACAGGGCTTATATACAAAGGGAGTAATCAGGGAATGGGAAACAGGAGGGAGACACAGCTGGGAGAGATTTGGGCTAAAGAAACAGGGGGCAAGTAAAACTGAACACACTGACATCAGACATGAACCTTCAAAGTAAAACAGGAAACAAGAAATAATTTACAAAGATGCAGACTTGACACTGAACTAAATCTAGAATAATAATCAAAATAGAACCAGAACATGAATCATAATACAGAAATATACCAAAATATAAGAAACTGAAAAAGCTGTGTCAAAATGATCCAGATCCGTGACATAAACAAGGAGCCAGTGAAGAGAAGCCAACACAGGAGAAATGTGTTCTCTGTTTCTAGCTCCTGTCAGCTGCAGGATTTTGGATCATAAATTTAATAAGTGGTTGACAAACACATGGAAATTAAAGGATTCAAGTAACTTGAACCCACATTCCTTTCCTACGCTTATCCATTAACTGGAGTGAAATGAGTTAATGAGTTTATAAGTAAATCTGAAAATGTGAGGTCTTAATCTGCTGTTTACTGCAAGATTTTCACTGTGAGTAAGTTCTTTCTGAGAATCTTTCCCTTGCTAAAACTAGAAAGTGAAACAGATCAAAGCCAATAAAGGTGACATGTGTCCTAAGATTTATCACACTTCAGTAAAATATTCTATCAGTTTGCTCATTTCTTATCTGTGACCTTCACTTCGATAGCTCTCACGTGACTCTGATAGGTTGTACATCTAGTTACAGTTGTTGTTGTATCAAGTTTTTTTTTTGTTTCACCTCTGACATAATCCCCAGAAGTTACCTTGTGTAACCAGTTCAGTCTTTTTAAAAATTACTTTAATTTTATAATGCTGCTCAAACTCAGTCATTATTTAGTTGGATTTAATAATCTGCAGAAATAGTGATCACATCCAATGAAACATACTTGAAGAACTCTTGGCTAGCTGTGGAGGAGTAGCTGCTGTTGGTAGCGTGATTGGTGCAGTTAGGTGTGTTCCAAGTATTGTTGCAGTTTTGCCATGGTAGTGGTGCCCGGAAGGAGCTGAAGAGGTAATAGAGAGCCCAGGTGATGACGACATTGTAGTAGGTACACATAATGAAGGAGATGGCCACCGATGCAATTCCCACTCCTGAGGTCAGATAAAACATGCATCAAAATAAATTTCTCCGCTATACATTTTTAACACTGGACACCAAAATTTAGTCAAAGCACCTTTTAACAGTGGGCAGACAGTAGCCAGAGCAAGTACAGGACCTCTCCTTGTGTACTGCCCCACAGTCAGCTCCATGTAAAGCAGAGGGATGCCCAACACCACCAGCATGAGCAGGTATGGCACCAGAAAGGCACCTGCCAAGAAGTAATAGTGAGTTAAGCACATTTTCAGAAAGAAGGCCAAGACTGTGGTAGTTTTATGACATCATTTAAACTTTAACTTTGGCACACATGAATTACTGTCAGGCAAAGTTTGACCCCATACAAATATTAACGATTCTGCAAAATTTGCAAGTATAAAGCCAGATTATAGTATGGGTTTATGAAGCGCCATGCCTCATTAAAAACAACAACAACAACAACAAAACAAAAGTCAAATTTAAAAAATAGTTTGAAATCGCACTCACTAACAACACAACACATACAGTCAACCATTTTTAGTCCTGTGTGTGCAGGGATTACAGAGGGCGGCACATTACCACAGTTCTGTTCGAAGATGTAACAAATGTTTGATTTCTCACCTCCTCCACTCCGGTAGCAAAGATAGGGGAACCTCCAGACATTACCCAGACCTACAGCACAGCCGATGCCGGCCAAAGTGAACTCTATCTGTCTGCTCCACGTTAGCCTGGTGGGCTCTTGATCTGTGTCTGCTCCTTGTGTCAACATTGTTGCTCGCCTGGGCCTAAACTCCATGGACAGCTGAGCAGGATTTAATTGTCTCTGGGTGATATAACCTCCCTTTTTTATGATCATTAATGATTAGCTTAGCAGAAACACATTAGTGTATAAAAGCTCAGAGGGCTCAGAAAGAGAGGAAAGTTTGACATTTGTTAATAGGTGCGTGCTTTGATTGACTGTAAAATAGAAACAGAGGTAAAAAAAAATGCAGAATTTTATTTTCAAAAACTGAACTACCTGAAAACACCTAGCCAGCCAATGTAAACAAATAAATCTAACTCTTATTTATGGATGTGGACTCACTTTATATTTTATTTAATATCTACATGAGCTCTTATCTTATCTCTTATCTTACTAAATAAAATATAAATAAAGTAAATAAATAAAATGTGAACAAAAAAAAGTCTTCTGTGAAGTTTTTTACATGTGTAAATTATGCAGCACACAAAACAAATATTTAGGAATTTACATAATTTATTCTCAACAGTATGTGCTCTGACACAGATTTCAAATGGAGTCATGAAGGCCAAACAAATCATGTTCCTGTACACTAACCTTAACCCAGCATAGTCAGCACACAAAGCAGTGGTGACCTGAAACATGTAATCATTCGCAAAAACAGCAAGAAAAATCACACAGCTTTTCAAAAAAGAACCTTCTTTCTTAAACCCGTGTGCCAGTTAAATGTTGATTGAATTCCTGCATTTTCCCATGTTACTCATGAAAAAATATATTTCTAATGTTGACATTTTAAAGAAAACATGTTCTCTACTTGTGTAAAGTGGAAACAAGCACCAAAATAGCATAGAATATACAAACATGAGTCTCCTAACAAAAGCATTTCAAGTGCTTGAACATTAAACACATGCTCTGCCGATCACAGTATAAACACTACTATGCAAGCAAGATTTATTGCATCATGACATCAGACAGTTGGGGAAAGAGCTAGCGTGAAGCATCCCCCAGGGATGTGGGTTAAAAAGAAAACACATCCTACCTGCAGAGAAGGGGTGCAGCAGTAGACATAACTGGTCCACAAACCCTCAACCTGTGTGGTACAGCCAATCTGGAGGCAGGAAGATGGTGCAGTGTTAAGCAGTATCACTGCAGAGGACGGAGAACACATACACAGAAGCACAAACAGATTCTGTAAATTATTTCCTGTTGTGATGACATACAGAGAGTTTGCAAAAGCACAAATTTAAAACTGATGAAAAGTAATTCCAGGATGTCAGGCATCAAGCAGCTGCAGGCCATGCTAGTCACGTTTGGTTTTCTTTTTATTTTCTTGTAATTTATTTTCTTATAATTTTGGGTTTTCAATTTTCATTCATATTCAAGAGTAGCTTTAGTTTATTTTCACTTCTGTTCTGTTAAAAAAAACGTTATTTTTCATTGGTTCAAATATTTGTTTGTTTTTTAGTGTTTAATTGTACTGGTGTCTGTGTAATTTCAATTTATCAGGTTATGTGCAGGCTATATACCACGCCAATGCCTAGACAGGAAAAGAAGTCAGGGTTTCAACAGTAAAAAGGCAACCCGCAGGGCAAGTTTTGGTACCATTGTACTTCAGTAATGCTCTGAGGTATTGCAACAATCTTCTGCAAGGGTGTGGCATATATGGTATCTCTATGGTAGGTCAGCACTGCCTGTGGCCTGTTTCTACCCCCAGAGAGTTAGTACCCTGTGAGTCTGCCTTGTTCTTTTGTATTGTAGCATAGTCTCTAACATGTATGAGAGCTATATGGAAAACATACCAATGTGAGAAACTTAAAAGTTATTCTAATTAAATGTATCAATAGCAGTTACAAATGAAACCTTAGTGACACTAAGATCAAGCAGGATTATTCTTTTACATTAAACCAAAGGTAAACTAGGCCTTTTGAGGAAGCCAGTTCATTTCAGACTGATGAAATAGTATCTTACAATAATACAGTGGAATGGCTTCTTTATTACAAAAAATAAAAAAATAACCTTGACAAAGTATTACAGCAGGACTCCAATTTTAAACAGGCAAGCAGGAGGTGTAACTGTTAGCTGACGGCACCTACAGGGGGGGTTAAAATACTCATGAACTCTTGTACTATGAGCATTTGGTCAATTAAGTGATTTCTCAGAGATGATAATCTCAAAGTGCCATGCTGAACCTGCAACTGTTCAACTTGCCTGTTTTGTTAAACTGTAGTTGAGGTCTCCTCATCATCTTCAAGGTTTTCCTTGCTAACATGCTGAAGAAGTTAGTGAAAACTTTTTCACACTGCATTCCATCTTTTCTATATCACACATTATTCAAGGTGGTCAAGTAAAGTAAAACTTATATTTTACCAATAATGAATCACAGAGACTCATCTAATTGTGATTCCTATCTCTGTTTCCACACAAAGCGGGGCTCAGAGCAGTAGAAGTAGAGCCAGCGGCACATTGCAACAATGCACAAACAACCATAAACTGCTGCTGGCCATCATTAATGCGAGATAGACACGCCTGTGAAATGAAGCCACTACAGTGTCCAGTGGAATCCAAAACAAGCGGCTTCCATCGACAACAACCAACTACAGTCACAAGATGGCAGTGATGTAAAAGATAGATGAAAACAGGCACAGGTTTTATGACAGAGCATGAAAGGAGAGGATTTTTTTTAACTTTAGTAGGTTTTTGATGTTTATTTTTAGATTTGACAAGGCAAGCACTGCCTGCTTGTCCTGTTTTTAGTCTTGGTGGTCCTTCAGTATTTCCTTCTCAGTTCTGGTTATTTCCTCTTTTACTTTGTATTTAATTTTCTGTGGTGTCCTGTATTAGCTTTACTTCCTGGTTGCCATTTCCTGATTGTTTCCATTTTGTGTGAGAAGACATGTAATCAGGTCTACAAAGGCCTGATTACACGAGAACAGAACTAAAAATCAGACACAAGTTTGAAACTTATTGGTTGAAATCATCCTCAGAGGTATGACTGTCAATGCCTAACTGTAATACACAGTGGAGGCTCTTTCATGGTTTGAGGCAGCATTTCAGCCAGTGATACTGAGGATCCTGTCAAAACTGATGGAATTATGAATAAAGAAAAGTACTTTTAGATTCTAATGCACTGTGCAATACCAGCCGAAAAGCATCTGCATGACACTGGCTTCACTTTTCATAATGATGCCAAACACACTGCTATTGCAGTAAAAGAGTAAAAGGATACGTGCACAACAAAAAAACACAGTGGAGCTCTATCAGTCATGGCCTGAGCCTTCCCAGAGCCCAGACCTCAACATAACTCAAGCAGTATGGGATCATCTTGGCAGAATGGACTAAAAAGCTCCCAACATTCAACAGAGATGTAATATAAGGTAAAAAATCATTTAACCTTATATACTACAGTATACATTTGCAGATGTTTCAATGACTCACTGCTCTTATCTCTCATTTTCCAAGAGCTTTTTGCACAATACTGCAAGGTTGCAGGGATATATAGAAAGTGCACATATTTTAGAAGGAGAAATGACCAACATAATTTCTTGGTTGGCTTCTGCTCACGTGCCTGGATGTGATATCATGTGACATGGTCACTCAGTATGAGTGTTTCTTGCAAATTACAGCGAGTGTTGTTTTGGTTATTTGCGTGAGAAGACATTTAAACTTATGATCCGGAGAGGAGGGGCCCGAAAGAAGGCAGGGAGAGCTGTGGTCACGTGAGTCAAGTGGCCGCAAAACAAGCACATAAGTAGAGCAAAGTAATATTCAAAATAAAACCAAACGGCTAATTTAAACCGGTATTCACCACACAGCTTTGCCAACGTGACTTTATTTTGAAAAATTTATCAGCGGAAGTAGTGTGTCTCATTAAGTATAGAGTGACGCAACTACAAAGTAAAAATCTCCATTTTGAAAAAAGAAAAAAGGAATCGTCGGTAGGGGCGTGAGAGAAATATTTTATAGATAGTGGGGAAAAGGAGCAAAAGGTGTTTTAAAAAAAAAGTGAGTTTTGTATGCGTCGAAAAGGTGTGGATACACGTTTTTTCTGCTGCTGAAATGGGAAACTGTCATACCGTTGGACCAAACGAGGCCCTTGTGGTTTCAGGTAACGTAAACGCTTCGTGGTCGATGTGTGTTTAGCTGCTTGGCGCTTCAGGGTCGCTGAAGTAGAAGAAACGAAAAAATGTTTAATATAGCCATTATACGAAAAGCAACTAATGGCTTTTATTGTGTGCATTATAAAATGGGAAATAACGTGACCTGTTATATCACGGTAAAATCACCATGTGAAGCACTAAAGCGGGCGACAGCCCCGCGATCCTTGCCTCTTTAGGAAATCAGACGCATCTCCATGTTTTCTTTTCCCACATGTTGACGGGAGTACATGTATCTGGACAGTTAGGTCGAAATTTGGTAATAAGTGGACGAGCCAGCGTGTGTATCTTTCTGTATTTTTCCCCAGATAATTTATATTCTAGGTCCGCCGATTTCCTCTGTTAATACTCTATTATTGCAGTATTTCATCCGATTGCAGTGACGCTTGTTCAAGTACGAATACTAGTTTGTCAAGCAGCCTTTAGATGGTTTTGGTTTCCGCTGTTTATATTTCGGTTTCTACATGTGTGCTCACGAGTCTGGCTTTATATGATCATTTTAGTAAGAGTCAAACAAGCGTAATGTAACAGGGTAGGAACAGGACCACACGAAGCTGGACTTGATGTTTATTTGCACTGGTGGGTCACTGGTACTCTTGGCCTACAGGACTACAGCAGGATTAATTGAATTATGAGAGAAGGGCTTGTGCACGCTCCCGGATTTGCAGACTGCGTCTGTCACCACTGATGTTTCTAATACCCATAACACAGGGTACACAGAATATAGTCCTTAAAATTGTAAAAGCTACTGGCCATGTAGAAAACAAAACAAATATTAGAACCAGATAATAATAATTTCATGCATTCGCTATTGATTGTTTGAGAATCCTACTGTAGGTTCAAACTACGGTTTGGGAACGTGTTGCAGGAAAGATGTCAGCACGCCTCTGTAACTGAATCGTTAAGTGCCGTTTCCTGTCTGATTCTCTTGTGATGAACAAATAACAACTTTGGGATTTTCCATTGTGCAAAAATCAGCATGTAATTCATCACTTCGAGGAATGTTGTTTAAGAGCAAAGTTGAGTGGGTGTGAGTTGCACATTCTGATCCTATGACCCGATTAGTCTCGGATGTCGAAAAGAAATAGCTTTGCTGTTTACATGTTTAGGGGCCAAAACACAACGTACTTTTCATGGCCTCAATTGTATATTAATGCCACCATCTCTCCATAGTGTGATTTAGGATATGCATGGCTTTTTGTCAAGAAAACTGAAGCTGGTAAAGGATTATTTGTAGTTTTCCTAAAGTGTCATTTATTGACGTGATTTATTGACCTGTAGAATGAATGCATTAGCAGGATAGTTGTCGCTTCAGCATTCCTCCATAAAATCAGTATGTTGATAATCATGTGACCAGACCAGAGTTACTATAGTTTTGTTTTTTTCCAATTTAGTTTTTACTTTTATTCCATTTTTGACTTTTTAAATCAGTTTAGTTTCAGTTTGTTACCAGAGTGGATTTTTTTTTTGTTTCAGTTCAGTTTTTATTGTGTGAAAATGTTTAGTTTTATTTTAGTTTAATTAGTTTCAGTGTTAGTTTTCGTCTGTTTAGTTATTATTGTATAAAGGGCATATGTCAGAGGCAAGAGGAAAATCAGTACAGGTATTACACTATTTTTTGAAAGTCGTTGACTTGCAGTCTTTTACACATCCAAAATATCAATAAACACAGCCAATGACTCGTGTAATAAAATCAATAATAAAAGATAATAGTAATAAAACATGTAATAACATTTTACTTAACTAAAAATTACTAAAACTAAGACTATTTCTCCCTATTTTTTCATTTTAGTTAGATTTAAACATTTACAAAATTGTTTTAGTTAGTTTTATTTTATTTTTTTATTTTTTTAAAAAGTCTAGTTTTTACTTTTTAAGTCAACTAAAATGTTTTTCACATCTAGTTCTAATTTTACTTTAGTTTTAAACTCTAAAAATTTTGACCTCTTGTTCAAATTTAATTTAAATTTAATTTTAAGGTTTTGAGGTAAGAAACAGTAATATTCAGGTAATGTGATGTCCTGTATTGCAGACAAATTTAGTTATGGTATCACAGTAGTCACAGTTTTACCAAGGATAGTGTGTACTTTTTCTGGTTTATGTACACAAGTGCTGCTGTTTCCTGTCAGATGTTAGTCAGTCAGGCAGCAAAGTGCCCTGTTGTTGGAAGCTTAAAGGCCTGCTGCGTCATAAAGGAAGAGGTCTGCTACAGACCTATAATTTCAGATGTTGAACGGTTTACTAAAAGTATTTGAGTTAGGGAAGTATGTGTTAATAAGGATAGTCTACTCCTGGCCATCCTCCCCTTTCTGTTATCATGTGACAGCTGAGAATGTCACACTAATCACTCATGATTACACCATGACGCTGAGGCTAGTGAAAGGGGCTGCCTAACCTAACTCAGTCTCATTTGGAAACTCTTGTCAGTGTCATTTTTAGAGGTTAGGAGGGTAATGGCTTATAAAATATTGAAAATAGTTTTATTGGTTCTGCAAACTTACTGATGAGGTGGCTCAACAGGTTATATTTGTTGTTTGGATCAATATTGAGATCTTACATTTTCAACATGGTTGCTGGATACATTTATATCTTCAAAACAAAAAAATGTATTTTTATGTAAATGTATTTTCTTGCTCTTAATAAAACATAAACTAACATTCAAGTGAACTAAACAGCAGCCTGGCAGAATTTGGACTTGGACTCTGGTGAGGCAAAATGAGAGAGGTTGTGCTGAAAGGCAAAACGAGAATTATTGCAAAACAGAATGCATCACAATAATGATGATTATTATTGCACAATTAAAACTGGATAATACGTTTTAATTGTCCTTGGAATCCACAGTTGTAATAATAACAAACCCACAAAATCAGAAAGAATGGTTCCATGAGGCTGATGTATTTAAATGAGAGCTTGAGTGTTTCACCCTTTACCTGCTTTGTTTTGGAGAACCTTTCTCACGTAGCTGCTGTGGGTGATGTGGTTGGAAGATTGAGAGAAGGGTTTTTGGTTTTCTGTCTTAAAGCTACACATGATCCTGTTTAGAAACTGAGTGCAGAACAGAAAAGTGGGTCACTAATTGATCCTTTTCAAAACAGTGATACTAATTTCGGTTTGCATTAAATTTGCTTCTAGAGTTAGAAGTGTGCATTAGTATGAATTCGGGTGGTTTGTGCACAAAGTTTAAAAGAACCCAGACTGGATGTCATATTGAAAAAGTCACATACAACAGCATGTGACCTTTTGCTACATTGATTGCAGCCATGTGATGTGTTTTATATGTGTTGCTCCAAAGGTGGCTGCTGTGGCTCAGATCAGAAGACTTATGTCGTGGGAGGCTGGGCATGGGGCTGGTGGCTCGTCTCTGACATCCAGAGGTAAGATCTGTCTGTTCTAGCTTTAACCTGAACAAATGTGCTCACAAACTCAATCAGGAAACTTTTAAGATGAGGGTATCTGCAGGTCCCCACAAAAGGTTCTATAATACCTTTATGTCCTTATGGTCATGACTCAAGGTTTTTTAAGAGAACAAACACAAAAGCTCTATGAACCATATGAAGAGCCATAATCAAGCAAGTTATGAGATCATTTATAAATATTCATGAATGGTAATAGTTGTATAGGATTTTTTTTTACAGGGTTTTGCTGTTCAGAGATCTTTTAAGTTAATAAATTCAAGAGTTAATTTGTTTTCCCACCTTACACTGTGAGTTAATCAGATAATTTCAACAAAGACATGGTGATGTAGTATACGTCTCCTGTTTATCTAATTGGATTATGTTTGGCTAGACCCCTTTTATTAGGGCACATGCCCCTGTAAGATCTCAGCTTTGCATTTTGAGTAACAAGGGCTTGTGTTTGGATTTTCAAATAGATAGACAGATATCTATCGGTCTGTCTGTCTGTCTGTTATATTTGTGCACAATAAGTAGTTGACTTAAGTCATTACTTTTGTTGTTCAGTTATGGTTATCATTAAGAGGAGAAGAGTGCAAATGTGCAATACTTTATCAGTTCAGTCTAGTTTCCTAATAGTTACGTGCAGGCTGTGATTTTTAGCCCTAAAACATACTGAGAATGTAGATATTTTATTAAGATTGCTATATTTTTACCTTTTAGCCATAAATTCCTCAGTAATTGTTAGTGATGCAGCAGTATTGCAGTGACAGTAGGCCAATAGTGAGTTAAGTAAAGTTAACAAGTAAAGATCATATAGATTTTTAAGTTTTCTTTGGTCTTGCTCTAAACAACTGTGTTGTCGACTTTGTATTAAAACAGAAGCACTAAAAGAGATTGTGTATGTCCTCATTACAGTAAGGATTTGGATCAGTTTGAAAGAATGATTGTTAACGGGTAATCATGTGACAATCTCAGATGATCTCTTGTGCAGTAATTCAAAAGTAATGTAATATGATGTAATGTAGTAATGTAATGAATTGCCTCTATAGGAAATAAATAATGTAGTGCATTAATTATCAAAGATGAATAATATATATTGACATCAAATTATATGAAACTAAAAGTTAATAAAAAACTCAGTTTAATTTTGTGCAAGTCATTTTGTAACTTTATTTTATAACGTGTGTGTGTGTGTGTGTGCACACCTAAACATATTCCCATACATATACACACACACAAAACAGAAGACATTATTCAGAGTTTAATGATGAATAAATAAGCTATTTGTGGCTAATAGAAACGCTCTAATATTAGAAACTAGTGTTTAACAGATTAGTGAGAATTGCAGCTGAGTATAGTCTGCTTTTTTCCAGCCCCAATGAAGAAGCATTAGTGGAAAGACAAACAGATGTTTCATAATGATGATCTGAGGGAGAAGTACTAACAATATTTGTAAAACTACTGTAAACTGAAAATGAGCTAAACTCCTGTTCTGAAATAAAAGCCATCAAAGGAAATATAAACCTGCGAGAAGCTACTCACTAATGGTTTCATAATGAGCTACACCAAATTAAATTTGTGCCTCTTTGTTTCTCTGCCAGAAACCGAAAACAAGCTCTTTAGTTGGCTCTTGTTCATATATATTCCATATCAAGAAATAAAAACTGCTCCTTTTGTTTTTGTTCAGATGTCATATGCTGTATAGCATAATCCTGTAAAAAAGCAGCATTGATACATCTTGTCTGTGGAAGTCCTGATATTAACTATCTTTTGTTTGCCTGCCTCTTTATTTCAACTTTGCTAACTTGCTTTGCTTTGTGTCATATTGATCTTGCCCTTTCTCAGTCCTTGTGTGCCTCCTTCACACCCATTTCGCTATAAGTGCTGCTCATTGGCTCTAGTTGCTAGGAAACATAATGGTTTGACCTTAAAAACAAGATGCAAAAGTTGAAACATGTCTGGATTTATCTCCATTTAGAGTTAAGTAGTCTCAGGAATCCCTTCTTATATTTTTAGTATTAATATTATTAAGAGCAGCAGGAAGGATCTTGTGCCACTCAGAGTAGTAGTCATCATGTCTGCTAACAGCCCTGTGTGCATAAGCCAGTAGCTGGACAGCATTATTATGGTGCTGGTGGTGGTGGAGGACTTCCTGCTTGTGATGCAGTAATCTTGTTAATGTTGAGTTGAGGCTCCTCACTCATTGATCCAGTTCTCTTGGAAAGAAAGGGAGGTGGAGCTGTTCAGCAGAGTCTCTGGTTCCCAGTGTTGCTGCAGTCATCCTCCCATGTCTTTGACTGAAACTGACCCAAACAACTTGGTATGAATGTAGTGTGTTTATCATAATACAAGGGTGGTAAGCCTCTTTTATCTGCTCTGAAACATAGTCATATGTAAACAGTTCAGTGTTGAAGCACGGGATAGGATCGTTTGTAATGGACATTCCTGTGTATTTGTGATGCAAACGTAAAGGATCAAGGATCCTGTTAACACTGGCTTGTAGGGCTGGGCGATATATCAAAAATTTATCGTTACCGAAATTTATGACTCTCATCGACGTCATTTTGCCCATGTCGGTAAATTCGGTATTTTAAAAAAAAGGAAAAGGCATGTGCAGGTTGGCGATGTTCATGTCCCTTTAAGATGCTGTGCTACGTTACAGACTTGACGGGGTGGAGTCACATGACTCTACTACCTTTTTATGCTGGGCAGACACTGTGCGATTTTTTTTTTCAGTCGCGCGATTCAGCTCCTGCTCAAACTGTACGATTGACTCGCAGGGGTTAGAAGTTCATAGGTCACGATGCAGGGTCTCACACTATACTGATGCTCTGATGCGACCTGAGTGCTCACACTGTGCGTCCATAAAATGAAGGTTATAACAGAAATTCTGTCGCTCGCTCTCTCTGTCTTTCACTCACACAGACACGCACACCACCACCATCAACTTTGCTAAATTGCTAATGAAAAACATTGATCAGGCAGCTGTGATTGAGCAGCAATGTAGATCCAACTATTTTCACGGTGGTTGTGGTCGTGATAATTTTGTGAGGCCACATCGAAAAGGCTCGGATGAGCTTTCCAAAGTTCTACAAATTGTGCCTCCATCGCTTGTGTCCAGATCACACGCTGCACTGCCGTGCTGCGCCGTCTTTTTCGCTGACATTTGTGTTTGCGCGTGCGCAGTGTGACAAACTCACGACCAAGCGATTGATGATCGGGAGCTCGTCGTGAGGTGTCAATCGCTTCTCGTTACCCCACGTATACTATACGATGCATGACGCACGATGAAGGCCAAAATCGGGCCGATCGCCAAAACGGTCGCACGACTCAAAAATCGGCTCAAAATGGGCCAAAAATCGCACAGTGTAAGCCCAGCATAACAAGACGAGACACGGGTGAACAAATGGAGGACGATTTAAATGTTGAAGCAGCAGCGACGGAGGTAGAGCTGGTGGAGGAGGAAGAGGAGACGCTTGTTAACAAAAAAAAATGCATCATCAATTGTTTGGCAACATTTTGGATTCAACAAGGATGATATTGATCAAAAAATTGTTAAATGTAAACTCTGCAAAAAGACTGTTGCGTCAAGTCAAGGTAACACAACCAACCTCTTCCACCACCTGCAGCACAAGTTTTTGTTTAAGAGTTTATAGTTTTCACTAGTCACATGGCAGTGCTTAGTATTTATTATAGTTTTTTCTGTGT
Source organism: Rhamphochromis sp. 'chilingali' (assembly GCF_963969265.1). NCBI lineage: Eukaryota > Metazoa > Chordata > Actinopteri > Cichliformes > Cichlidae > Rhamphochromis > Rhamphochromis sp. 'chilingali'. The sequence goes on from NC_137946.1 coordinate 8,071,835, forward strand.
TCAATTGACATTTGTGTTTGTGACATTATTTGTTTACAAGTTATAGTACCTCAAGGCCTTAGCAGAGATAGGCCTTTGTCCATGATGGCATTACATTTGCACAATCATTGTTTACTTTGTGAATAGCCAATGTGAAACATATTTATTATTAAACTATTTTGTTTACAAGGGATACACATTTTTTAGAGAGCATGGTTACATATTGTATCCTACACTTTTTATTTTGTTCAGTTAATAAATCTTAACCACTAAAAGTACTTACTACTATTGTCTTCATTTATTTTCAGTGACATTTTACAGTCCTTTAAAGTGGTAATAATATAATTGCAATTAATAGGTCTAGGGGGAATAATATTATCAAAATAACTGGAGGAACTATGCTGCCTGCCACAGCCCCATTAAATGAAAAAAAAAAAAACGTTTGTTTTTTTTGGCACTTGGGGTGGTTATCGTCCATTTATCGTTATCGAGGTTAACTGCTCAATTTATCGTGATATTGATTTTAGGCCATATCGCCCAGCCCTACTGGCTTGATTCCATTAGTGATGTTGTGTGTTATCACACTTCATTTAAATTGTTTATAACAGCGACTATGACAGAAATTATGGTTTTAAAAGCGGTATCATCAGCAGCACATCATATGTAAAACAGGCTTAAAACCAGCAAAGCAGAAGGGCAAGTTTTGTGTTTTGCCCTTTCTCTCTTTTCTCTGCCTCTTGACCTTCGCTACTGTTATTCCTAACAGCTGTTGTCCAACTTACTGTTTTGCCTTTGCTATCCCCGCTGCCTGCCTGCCTGCCTGCCTACGTAGAATGTCTCTGGAGGTTATGACCATCCTCTGTCGCTGTGAGAATATCGAAACCTCGGAGGGTGTACCCCTGGATGTGACAGGGGTGGCTCAGGTAATGCATTTCAGAAGGCTGGGGGGGAAAAAAAAGAAAAAAAAAAGCAGTGGCTGGTGTTTGAGGCCGAAGGAAGACAAAAGGTGATGGTTCAGCTAATCGGCTAACATTGTCTGTGTGTTTTCATCCTCTTTTCTTCTTTCTTCTGCAGTCAGAGGAGACAGTCAGCTGTTAATAACTTTGCTGTAATGCTGTGCTCTGAGTCACCTTCAGCAACGGGGCCTCTAAATGAATGCTATAGAAATTAAAAAGAGGATATCAGAAGTCCAGAGACCAATCACAACTAATATAATAAGGCTAATTTTTAAATCAAATGCAACTCCTTAATGCAAAATCGATTGGATTGTGGATGGCATCTCATTTTGCTCCGTTGTTAGTGATCTGGAGTCCTTGGGTGAATGGTTTCACTTTGTCTTGTTTTTCTTTTCTTGTGTTCAGTCCCTTCCCCTCATTTGCTTTCCCTGAGATCATGTCAATTTTTATTTTATATTTTTCCACATTCTTCACAGGATAACGCTTGAGATTATGACCCTGCAGCCCAAGTGTGATGATGTAGAGACAGCGGAGGGTGTAGCTATTACTGTCACTGGGGTGGCTCAGGTAAATCACCACACATTTTTGGGACTCCCAGTTCAGATTTCACTAACCCCTCCCTCCCTCCCTTTCTCTGGCATCAGCCTCTAATCACAGCTGAGGTGGTATTTCATACAGGGGTCTCAAGTGCGTATGTGTAACATAATCTGACCAAGCTGGAGTCGAATTGACAATAGCACTGTGTCAAATGCTTCCTTATTTATTTTTGTAAAACCATAGGCAATATTATACAACTTCAGCTGGTATTCTGTGTCCGAGTCTTCAAACTTGATTTTCTGATTTGTAATTTGTCACCCCACTGCTCCCTGCAGCAGTACACCCCCACCAATTTTCTATGCTGATGATACAGTGTTATTTTCAGTCTTTCAGTGAATTAGCATGGCACACAAAAATGGGTCTATGAAAAGCCTAATTGGTGTTTTGTGGTCAATCTCAGTATATTATGTTATTTTGTATGCTGTTTATTTCTGCTTTTTTTTTTTTTTTTTTTTAATTATTCAGTTCTGGGTCTGTCACATTTTTGTTTAAAATTCACAGACGCTAAAGAATAACTTGGGTAGTCACAATACCAAAACATCTGAGAAGCAGTGTATCATATGTTGGATCCATATTATTGCACTAGGTGTCACTGGAATTTGCAGGGGAGTTTTTAAATAGTCATCTTCTTGCGCACCTCCAGACTTCTTCCAGTGCAGCTGCTATTCTCAGAGGCTCTGTGGGAATTGTGCTCTTAGCTTTTTCATTTGTGCCTCTTCAGTGTGCGCCCCGCACACCAGGTATAGCAGAATTGGCTCGGTTTGTCCCCACCATAACTTTTTTCTTTCTTCTGACCACTACTCATGCTATGGCCTTCAACTGGGTCGGAATTGTCTCCAGGACCCAGATTGACTACCTTTTCTTTTCAAATATTCATCTATTGCTATTATGTGCTGCTTTGTCTCACTCGCAGCATGACTACGTCATTTTTTTTCTTCGTCTTCTGTTTTACTGGCAGTCGGCAACCCATTTAATTGGAGGAAGAAGAAGCCAGTTGCTTAGAGTACCAATCAGGGGAAACCAGATAATCTTCCATGACCCCTTGATCCCCTCATGGCACACCTATGTGCTGCAGCACAGTGGTTGGGAAACACTGCGATAGAGGACTCTAAATTATTGTGGATCATAATGCAGGCTCTTACTACCAGCCCAGATTTAGGCCTTACTGCCTGGCATGAACATTATAGATTCTTTCAAAGAAAAGTCCTCTTTAGTCTGTGGATCGTAGGACGAGTTCCACTTTTCAGTGGTCTGAGATGACAGTCATGTCAGTTTTACAGAAGTTGATGTTTTCTGTCTTAAACTACTTAAAGTCCTCATGAAAATGCAGACACACCTGAAATTTCTGTGTTTGATTTTTTTTTTTTCAATTGTTCTGATGATGTAAATAATATTTGTAAAATGGTTAGAACAGGACCCCCAGGTACTGAGCTACCAATAGCAGCTGCAGTGTTCCAAAGGTGCCCAAGGAGACATGCTTCAAGGGTAAATTGTCCAGATTTATATAATCTCTATTTATTTATTCATACTTAGACCCCTGTGTTAAAACCACAGAGTCAACTTTTATTATAAGACACTTGCCTCACTCTATAACAAAGAAAAAACCTGAGCACTTTCCTGTTACACCATCCAGATGAACCAACAGAGATACCACATCAGATTTTGTTCATACCGTTTCAAATTAAGATAACACTGTATATATTGTTTTTTACCTTTATGCTTTGTGTGAAGAACTAAGGTGTGTTGCTTATGAAATCCATGAAGTGCTATAGAGAAAGTTAGATTTTATTTATGTAATTAACACATTTTGAACTCTTAAAGAAATATAACGAAAGGAAAGACACCCAGCTGAACTAAAATGATCCATGTAGCAAACAAAAAATATTGTGAGCCGCCACCCTTATATCGCCTTTGGGCTTTTGGAGCCTTGACCTGACTTTTAAAAAATAATTGGGGAAAAAAAGCACTATGCTGCTAAAAAAAAGAAGAAAAATAGATATTTGCAAAATTCTGCCTAAATATGTATTTTACCAGGTTAAGATGTGTGGCGGGGCGTGGTCTGCAGCGCCGCTGAAAGGGAGGCGGACGCACCTGAGCGGCACCCGCAATCACGCCTCGCTGCCTTAACGTCTGTGCCATCTATGCTGTTGTTGGTGTGTGTCGGGCTGTGAGCTGAAAAGCTACAGCTGTATGCTACAGCAACCGTGTGTGAAAAGTGGTCAATAAAGAGATGCTGAAAAGCGTGTTCATGCAAACATCATCGGGTCTGCTGTGATATGTTTACAATGGGACTTCTGCTCCTGAACCTCTGCGCATTTCCCATATGCGCACAGCGTCTGCAAATCGGGGCTGTACGAAGTCACTTTCATCTTTACGCAGGACTGTAAGCTGTCATCTATGAGGCGTGAGCAGTGTTTGTTTTTAACATAGTTCATGGTGGAGAACAGCTGCTGACATAATGTGGATCCGAAGATCCATAATTGGCCTACCTGGGGTTGAAAGTCTCGATAAATGCACGCCATTTCGGCAGGTATACCGGCTTCCGCGAGTGTGACGCTTATTTAGAGCGATAAAAAATAATAAAATATAATTTTATTTTTATATTTCAATATCACAGTAATCTTCCAATTTAGGAGTACAAGTTTAAAAAAAAGAACTAACATAAATAAAATACAGTTCAGCTAAATACTTCAAATTTATTTTCCCAAACCACGCCGAGCCGCAGTATAAGGACTAAAGAGCCGCAGGTTGCCGACCCCTGGCTTACACCATAGGTGCCCTCCTAAAAATCATACTGCACATCAGGATAACAGTGACTTCAGCGATACCAAGGCTACAAGACCGATAGTTCAGCATTGCCTCTACACGTGCCTGATGCTGATTGGCACTGTTTGTAGTGAAAATAGAAGCAAACTGTCTTATCCTCTGCAATTGTCTCTTTGTTACTAGAAGAAGAAATTGAGGAGTAGCGGGGCTACAGGCTGACTTTTTAACTAATAGCTTCTTTATGCCCTATGCCTTTTACGTAGCACCATTTAAATCAACATTTCACATTATTTTTGCTGTCTTAAATGTATTACTTAAAGCTACTTTCAGCTGCTCATTTATTCACAAGTGAAGGTTTTACTTGCAGAGCAGCATGTACAGGATTTTTCTTTCCCCAGTTTATGATGGCAAAAACTTATTGTTGACTCTTCACTCTAATCATTCTCTGCTTATTCAAACCAATTCTAACTGCGCCCTGGTGTGTCAGCTTATGGTAATTCAAAAATAGTAGAGAATATTTGCATTGGTGAACTAATTATTTCGTGTAACACAAAGCAAACTTCATAACCTCGCTTAAAGCAGTGCATGAAGTAAAGTAAGCACAATACTGCACAGCTGCTTTCATTCTGTCAGTCACATTAATGCCACAGATGCTGAAGTACAAATCAAAACCCATGTAGCCAGGCAGCGCTCCCTGGCCTTGGACTTTGCCTACAAACAGAGTCAAGACTCCAGAATGTCTTATTTTGCCTTGTAGATACTTTTTAAGCACAAATGTTGACTGAGTTCTAATTTGTAATAGAAAGCAATTATTTTGTGGATTTTCTGTTTAAGAAAATGTACGTATCATCACAGTGTTTTGTGCATTTCCATATCTTGCTCTTAATTACTTCCTGAATTTTTTCTTTGCCCGCATGCCATTAGTTCTTTTGTTTGAATGATGACGCCTCATTATCAGTTCTCTGTTTTGACCACCATTTTGCCACTGTATGTTCCTCTTCTCTGTGTTTTTCTACATGTGTGCTGACAATGAGGCCACTGTCTGGAGTTGAAAACCCCCCCACTTTCACACAGTTTACTTCCAGCAGACTCATAATGGTGTCCGTCAGATTGGTCCAGTCTAAGCCAAAGCCACTGTGAAATTTGTGTCCCATGGTAACAGCAAAGTCTTTCCTAATTCAAAGAGACAAATGAATTAGACTTGGTGGGAGACATCCATTTAAAGGAAATGAGCAGAATTTCAATCTAGGATGTGCGTTTCATTTCTGTATTGAATTCTTCAATCATATTTTGCCTTGTTACTTTAGGTAGGACTGTTTTTGAATCCTTCGATAACTTAATAGTCAATTTGCACTGGAAGGACCTAACAAATTTTAAAAAACAAAACTGTCTACTGAGATTCTTTTCTGTACAGTCTGTGCATTTAGAGGAGGCAGGAGGAAGGGTGGTGTTACAAGTTGGAGTGGGGCTAGGTAGCAGATTAAGAGCTCAGGGCAACAAATGAAAATAGTTCAAGTCTTTATTCCAATGTCAGCCGTTGCACAGCGCCCCCTGCTGTCTGTTAGAGCTTTCCTTGGCTGTCTTGTGGCCTTTTCTGTTTTCTGGAAGTGACGACAGTCTTTCCTGACTTTGTGTTGCCCTTATTTCTGTTATGAGTGCATGTTGTAAAACATACCCGTGTGCAGACCTCTCGCCTAAGGACCCAGCTCACTCTTTTCTTTTCTTACAGCTCTGATGGACAACAATTTTATCCCAAACCTTTTTAACCCATTTTTTGATTACATGACTGTCTGTTTGTAAATGATCTCTCTTTCTATCACTGACTGTTTCTATCTTTTAAACCTCAGGTCAGTGACATTCATTTTTCTTTGTTTCTTTCTTGTTGTTTTTTTTTTTTTTAAATGTTACGTGTCCATCATATTTTTCTCCCCTGTTTATTTCTATATATTTGAATTAACCTGTGCAACATTGATGTGAAAATCTAAGTCCTTGCATTTAAGAAGAGCAAAAAATCTAAAAGCAGAATACTGACTTCATCTGACATTAGACGGCCATGTATTCTGTAAAAGCCATAATAACATTTCCAAAATACTTTTATTGTAAATGGAGAGATGCTGTAAAAAAATTATTTACTCCCTTCCCAATTTCTTAGATTTTTGCATCTGTATCGTGCTGACATGTTTCAGATCGGCAAACAAATTTTAATATTAGGCAAATATAACTCGAGAATGAGACAACATACGATTTTCAACCTGATACCAAAGGTCCATCTACTAAAAATCAGAGGTCAAGTTTTCTCAAAATCTTGTGAACGTAATAAATCGAGAATGATGTCACCTGTGATTTTCAAAATGATGAGAAAGGTGAATGTAGTAGGAGGCTGACGGGTAACACTGGCAGCCAGCAGCATTTTTAAATGATTTCATTTATTAAAGGAAAAAAGTTATCAAAACAACCTGGCCCTATCTGAAAAGTGTATCTCAGGGTAAGACAGGGTATCTTTGTCTAATATTGAAATTGGTTTTAACTGAAAAATGTTAAAATAAATAAAAAAAATATTAATTAAATACATTTCACGGCATTGTATTTACTCTATAAATAAGTATATCAATTACAAGAAATTTGTTTAAATGAAATGTGAGTCGTGTGGATCGACTTTACCCAAAGGCAAACTAAGAAAGTATTGTTGAACATTTGTTTGGCCATGTCATTGATGGCTGACAGTTTTGGCTTCCTCTTTTAGGTGGGCTGACAGCATACAAGATGTTCTTCAAACATTTTGCTGATTACTATGTCCATAGTTCTTTTCATGTGTAAAAAGCATAATGACATGCATACATCCAACACACACTGGCATAATAATGATAACAATAATAACAATAACAATAACAATAATAACAACTGTTATTATTATTATTGATATTATTGTGAATTTTAGGCTTTGTAATTTCAGCTCTTTGCATTACTGATGCAATGAAGGTGAACAGAAAAAAAAATACATTCTAAGTAAAAGGATTTTAAAAAATCTTTGTATAATATTAAAAGCTAGTATGTGTTGTCCTTATGTGTGCCACACCTGTGTGTTGTGCCTGTCTTTGTGTATTCACAAACACAGGCACAATGAATGATGTTCTCTGTCCATGTTGGCGTTAGGTGAAGGTGATGACTGAAAAAGAACTGCTCGGTTATGCCTGCGAACAGTTCCTGGGAAAGTCAGTCATGGAGATCAAGAGTGTTATCCTGCAGACCCTAGAGGGTCACCTGCGTGCCATCCTTGGTGGGTAGCTTCTCCAAACCATATGGTGACTCTGTGGTGTTTTCCTGCTTTTTGTTCTTTTTGGTATCTGCGCCATATGACTATGACAGTGATTGGAGGATTTTTTTTTCCCCTCTTGACATATTGGCCCTATTTGTCAGTGTGTTTGGTTTTATTCAAATGTATTACAGGACCATGATTTTTGAGGCACTAAACACACTGACCGATCTTCCAGGCACGCTAACTGTTGAGCAGATTTACCAAGACAGAGACAAATTTGCCTCCTTGGTACGAGAGGTGGCAGCACCTGATGTTGGCCGCATGGGTATCGAGATTCTCAGCTTCACCATCAAGGTATAAGAAAGAGAACGTCAAGTTCATGTTATTCTGACTCTATTTTTCAAATATTTGTTTGTTTGCTTTTTAATTTCATTAGGTTAACTGCCTAGAACTGTGTACATTAGTGTTAACCTTTCTTCCTTAAAGGATGTATATGATAAAGTGGACTATCTGAGCTCGCTGGGTAAAACTCAGACAGCTGCAGTACAGAGGGATGCAGACATCGGAGTAGCAGAGGCAGAGAGAGATGCTGGCATTAGGGTAAGAAAAGCTTTAAGACGACGTTAAAACTTCTATCATCTATTGCTAATGGCTATTATTACATTAAGAAACCACCATACAGCACCTGATCCATCTCTCTGTCATTAGTTGTTGCACTCTGTCTTTTACAGGAAGCTGAATGTAAGAAAGAAATGATGGATGTCAAGTTCGTCGCAGACACCAAAATGGCTGACTCCAAAAGAGAGCTGGAAATGCAGAAAGCTTCTTTCAATCAGGAAGTGAACACAAAGGTATGAAGTTGTGTTTGTTGGGTTGAATGTGTCAGCAACAATTGTGAAAGTTTACTCTTTTAAAAAAAATTCCTGCTTCTGTAGAAAGCTGAGGCGCAACTGGCATATGAGCTGCAGGCAGCTAAAGAGCAACAGAAGATCCGTCTGGAGGAGATAGAAATTGAGGTGGTGCAGAGGAAAAAACAGATCAAAATTGAGGAAAAGGAGATTGAACGCACTGAAAAGGAGCTCATCGCTACTGTGAAGAGACCTGCCGAGGCAGAAGCCTACAAGATGCAGCAGCTGGCTGAAGGCCAGAAGTGAGTACTTTGCTGACAAATCCTCTTATCAGTCAAAAAGAAATCACTTTCAGTGAGAGGGGGAAAATGTTAAAGGGCTATTTCATTTATTTCTTAACTGAGACTGTCATAGCGGTTTGCTATATTTAAAGACATTTTTTTAACCATATAATGTTCAGTCTCTTTAGGCATAATTGAATAACTCACCACTATGTAAATAATGCTTTGTAGATGGAGGAAGTGTGCAAAATATGTAATACATATACATATATGTGGGCGATCGTGGCTCAAGAGTTGGGAGTTCGCCTTGTAATCGGAAGGTTGCCGGTTTGAGCCCCGGCTTGGACAGTCTCGGTCGTTGTGTCCTTGGGCAAGACACTTCACCCGTTGCCTACTGGTGGTGGTCAGAGGGCCCGGTGTCGCCAGTGTCCGGCAGCCTCGCCTCTGTCAGTGCGCCCCAGGGTGGCTGTGGCTACAATGTAGCTTGCCATCACCAGTGTGTGTGAATGGGTGGATGACTGGATATGTAAAGCGCTTTGGGGTCCTTAGGGACTAGTAAAGCGCTATATAAATACAGGCCATTTACCATATATGTAAAACATAATATGGGCTACTCTTGCTTGTGCTGTTATTGGTCCATCAGCCGGTCATGCAGAAGACAAAGTTATAACCTACAAGAATTGAACTGAACCTGAGTGTTAAAAACAGTGAAGTGTCCACTGCAGCCGCTGTTTCTACTTTTCATGCTGTATTTTGAATCTTTGAACATTTTTTTCACACTTCTCCCATTCCTATTGAAATCTGCTGTTGCTCCTTTCCCTAAAGCAGAGCAGCTGATTAGTTGGACAGTGGGCCCCAATCTTTATCAATATCTGAAATTATTGTGTTTTTCTAATGCTAAAAAAAATGCCACATTATAGCTCAGCACCCAAGAAACATCATAGTAATATTAATTATACTGCTATTTATTATTCATTCTCACATATACCACGTGTAATGTGTAATGCCTGTTTATGTCTGCATGTCAAAGGTCGTGTGTCTATTAGTAATGAGATATTGGTTATGTAAACCAATAAAGAATTATTTTGCTGTCCCTCTAACACTGATGTCTGTCAGGATAAAGAAGGTGCTGACAGCACAGGCAGAGGCTGAGAAGATCCGCTGTATTGGTGAGGCAGAGGCTGCCTCCATTGAAGCTGTGGGGAAGGCAGAAGCTGAGAAGATGAGGCTGAAAGCCGAAGCCTACCAGCAGTATGGCGATGCTGCCAAGACCGCCTTAGTCCTGGAGGCTCTACCCAAGGTTTGTGATACAGATTTAAAAACAGTGCCATTTGTGGATTTTTGTTTAGTGTTTTTTGTTTGTTTGTTTTTTACAGTGTCTACACCATAAGAGCTTTGAGTACCAAAGTGATTTTATGAACTTTTTCAGACTGTTTAGCAGATTGGACTAGCAGGTTCTCTGGTCTCTGTGATCAAGGTTATGACTTTTTCAGAGTGGACTGCTTGGATAGCAGGACAGCCTCTAATATTTTTGTTTCATCACAATTCAGTTATGAGGAAGAAATTGTAGACATATGGTTTCTGGGTTTTTTTTTCGTTGTGATATAAACCATTAACAAGCAGCTCAACTTCAGGATTAGTTTTAGAACAATTACACAATTATAACTAACATTTCTGTCTTACAAATGCTAGAAAAGCATTAATTGTCTCACATATACTGTCTTTCTCTGATAACTTTGAACATAGACTTTGTTAAACATTTAGCATTTTTACTGAACAGAGCTGCAAAGGGTTTGTTCTGTTTTTATCACATGATTACTGTCTTGGAAAAAAATAAATAAAAAAATCCGTCCTCAGTTATTGAAGGTCTCAAACTGGTATTCACACTGTTTTTTCCAGATTGCTGGTAAAGTGGCTGCACCTCTGTCCAAGACCAATGAGATTGTCATCCTGAGTGGAGAAGGCAGCCGTGTAACTGGTGAAGTGAACCGTCTATTAGCTGAACTCCCGGTCTCAGTCAATGCCCTCACTGGGGTGGATCTCACCAAGGTAAGAAGGCACTGTACTGTTCAGAGCTCTCTGCTGAATATGAAACATAGTACAGAGCTTTTTTTTTTTCTCCCCCTTCTGTCAATGAAAGTAATTACACAAACACACTTGCCATATGTTTATGATGGGTGTAGCCAATAAGGAAAAGTTAAACCACTAAGTAATCTGCGTTTTTAAGTGTTATAAGTTTTTCCGTCATACTTCGAGTTGCTGTCTGTCTCCATTGCAATCACTGATTGCCTTTTCAGGCAAACATATTTATGAATTATGACATTGGCTTGTTGGGTCCATAAGCCTGCAGTTAGATCCCGAGAGACTTAATCACCATATGTGGGTTTGTATTGAAAGGGCTTTGGTGCAGCAAAAAGTCACTTTTTTGTTTACTGCTATATGTCATCTTTATGGTTAGTTGTATATTTGGGTAATGATTGCTTATAAATAAAGAAAGTCTCTGAATACTTTTGGTTAGACATAAATATTTTTTCTCCCCATCTGCAAGCTGCAATTTCCATGCTGTCAGCTCATTATTCACTTCTTAAGAGACTTCCCAAAAATGTAGCACAGGAATGCTGTGCTGTTTAGGAACCGTCTGGGAAATCAAATGGAGAATTTCACCACCCACATATGAACAAACTCTGACAGTTATTACTAAACACTGAAACTCTTGTTGTGTAAATAAGCAACACTTTGTTAACACAGCCAGAGTTGTATTTTTAGCTTGTTCAGTGGCTCTCGAAATAAGAGAAATCAAGGCAGCTTTAAGAAGCAACAGATGCACTGTACTGTAGTTATTAACACTTTACATCCTTTTTAAAATTACTTTTGTTTATTCGTGTTACAGACACAATGAATATATTTGTAATGAATTCCTGGAGCAGGACCACACCTCATACATGCCCCTTCCAGTTCTCTGTCTATATATGAACCTCTGCACTGCACGCTGTTTGCACTCGTTTTCACGCCCCTCCCTCCCTTTTCCAATTCATTCTCATTAGTACATGAGGATCTGCCGCCGCCAGTCCCGACTGAGGCCTTGCCCAAACCGCAGCCTCAGTTCATGCTCACTCCATCTGCTAGTATCTACTAGAAATGCTGTCAAACTTAATTGAAGATGTGGTCTCAGCTAGTTAATTCTTTGTGACTACATTTTTTTGTAATTACAGAAAAATATTTTTAGACATACTCAAATTAAGTGTTCATATTTGATGTGTGAATCTGTACTGATGAGTTAAATGTCAGTGACTTCCTCTGAAACCTCATCATGTCTAAGGGAACAGTTGCTATGACAGATGAATATAATGTACAGCTGTGCTGTGTGAGCATGACAGATGTCTATTAAACACTGTTCCAATGTGCTAATCATTGTGATCACACAGATACCTCTGCTCCAGAAGATGACCACCCCACAGAGCCAAGCAGCCTTCTGATGAAGCAGGCCTGGGACTCGTTATTCTCAATCATTTGCTGTGTATCTGCCTCAAGCATGAAAACTTTGTTTAGCCCTCGACCCCTTATGCAACTGCCTTTGACCAGAAACACTTGACACCAAATCAGAGGTTTTTATATTTTTAAGAGGTTTTTAATTTTCTAAAGGAGAAAATAATGCGGCCTTACCTCTGAAAGATCAGATTGTTTGTATTTTCTGTTGTTTTTAGTTCTTGTTTTAAACACGGTCACCCTTAATATTCTGCACTAGTTAGCCAGGATTATATGCTGCAGTTCTTCGCAGTCCTACTAAATCCTTCATAGATTAAAAAAGTCCAGACGCAAAGTAGGCGAGAGAAATTCAGACACAGAGAACTAATCAGAATACTGTACTCCTCTCCAGAGCTTTCTAAGTTATGCCTGGAATTCAAGCATATGTTCCTGTCTGATGTGTTGACATTCATTGATGATTGGAAATGGAGCAATAGGTGCAGCTCCTGCCTCCTAATTACACAGTCATTCAGTGCTCAGTTGTTGAAGTAGTTTGCAGTAGACTGAACAGAGTGTGTAATTCCCTCTTTGCTTTTAAACAGACTTCTTAAAGATTAGTGTACTCACCGTGATTATATAGATACAATGACACGTTACCTGTTACCAGTCACTTGTATGATAAGGCTTACCTCGCAGGATGTTATGTTGTCTGTCTTCTTGCTCCTATGTGCAGTGCCTGTTCACCACTCAAGTGCCCAAACCAGACGAAAGCGGTTTGGCTTTAGTTGGATTTCTGTCTGACTGTATCACTGTTATAGATGAATGTTGTTAGTTCTATGCGTATACTGACAGCAGTGCTCCCGCTTCTCTTTTGTCACGTTTGGACATGTCAGCATAAAACAAAGCCATATTTGGAAATGATTAGCCCAACAGTGACCCTGCATGCCCACCAAGGCTACTGAACAGTTCTGTATTACCTCAAATGGCATGTGGTGGACATTCAGGGTCTGGGCTTTTTTTGTGTGTGTGTGTAATTTCTTTTGTCCTGTTCCCCCGCCTCAGATAAACTTAGTCTTGCTAACATATTTCCCAGATGTCACTTGTGTGATTGTGTTATTTGTAATTTAAGGAGAAACTCCACAGTGATGAAGGAAAAGCATCGTCACTCTGACCTCTGTGGGTTAAGTTCCCAGTGCACCCAGTCTGTAATGACAAAGCAGGAATGTTACAGTCAGTCACAAGTTGGGAAACAAGCAGGTGATTTGATGGTAAACGCTGTACGCAGTGTTTGTGCTCAGGTTTGTTCTCAGTTTGATGAAAGCAAAGTGAAGTTCATGTTGGGGTCTGAGCAGCTGGATCTGTAGCTGTTTCTGCTGCTGCATGTCAAAGAAAACATGATTTGTTTTCATGTCAGATTTCTACTGTAGTCTGTTACTGTGATAGAAAATGAAACATTTCTTTAAACATGTTCCGATCTTGGCAAGTTCTGCGCGACCTTGAGATGATAAACAATTAAGAGTTTCACAGGTTTAATCATTGCTTGTAGATTTGGTTACCCTGTTGTAAGGTTATATAAATTCATTCACCTTTATACAAAAGTCAGTGTTCAAAGTAATTGTTCAGTATCAGAAGTTTTGACATGTACTTGCAAGTTTCAACCTGTAGATGGCAGAATCTTAGCATGATTTGAGTCTCAGTGGGTCCTTTGTTGCTACATGTCCTAAATCTAAATGTTGTACTTTTGTACCATCCTTCTCTGCTTTCCCAAACCAGCTTATTGTGCACAGCTGGCCTGCCCACCTCTCAATTAATTTTGTGCCTCTCATAAACAATATTGTGAACATTCATTAACCACTTTTCCAAATGGTTTTTTTTTTTTTTTTTTTTTTTTTTTTTAAATTGCCAGTGATCATTTATCGTACTGTTTCTCTCCTCTGTGAAATAAACACCGTCCATGTGGCTCTTTTGGTCTGTGGCAAATTTTATCTTGTTTCTGTTTTTCCCCACATTAATGTTACAGTTCCACCTGTTGTTAAAGTGTTGTATTTGTGCCTGAAACACAGTTATGGTGAACCTTTTGATGTTTAATGTTCCTACTGTGAGAAGCCGTTGTATACCGATACAGGTCATTCAGACCTGTCAAAGATCAGCTGATAATGAATTCACTGTCCCGGTTTGAAGCCGGAGTGCAGATTTCACTGCAGTGTGGATGAGTGAGAGTCCTCATTTTAATTCAGCTGGACAGCAGATCACTGGCAGTTTTCTTCTTCACTCAGGCGCGACACTGCCTCTTACTGCTGGTCATACGGCCAAATGTGGCTGATCATGAAAATTTCCCAAATTTCACCGAAAGTACTCACTTAAAAGTAGAATGTCTTTTATTTTATGTCTGCTTCAGTCAGCAGGTAACGGAGGTGTTACATGCAAGTTACCGTTGAAAGTCATCATTGTAACATTCACCAACCACCATTTCTGTCTGCAGAAGACATTGTATCTGAACAAAATGGTTAACAACTTCTTGTTTGCATTGCTCCTTTTATTTAGACAGAATTCTGTACACAGTGCCTTTGTTGAATAATGTTGGTCTACTTAAATGTGCAGATAGTTGAATACCATTCATACACTCGGAAATACTGACGGGATGATTTGTTATACTTTTGTTTTAGATTGTTCAAACTCTATTATACCTGTACTTTAACATCTATCCTACTAATGTATATTGGAACACACACAAGTATGTATGTATGTATGTATGTATTTAGATGATAAATGAAGCATTCTAGCATTATTCCTTTGTAACCTGGACCTCTTGAAGGTCATTCATTATTTTGGCCAGCAAATGTAGGATATGATACCTACATTTGCTTTGTCTTATCAATGTAGTGGCAACCTCTGAGTAGCATTTGAGAGGAGAATGACCAAACATTATGCCTTAACTCCTGTCTTCATGTGAAACATGTCCATCTGTCAGAGATAAATGTAACTTCTATAAAATGATATTGTGAATATATTTCTCATGATCTTGGATCCAGCATGGCATTTTAAGCATGTGTCCATGTTATTCTGCGTTGTGTTCCACCCTCTAAATAAATGTTTTACCACTTACTGTTGACCTCACTGTCTCAGTTAAATTAGGAGGGTTTCATCTCACACTCAGTGCCATCTGCTGTATTAGTGACGCCTAGGGGGGGAAAAAAGAAAAGTTGAGATAAAGGATTTAGGATATTATTTAGATGAAAATTCATTAAGTGCAACACAATTACTATTATTGTTAACTTACAAGGTGTGACTGAATATTGAGATTATACAGAAATTTAAGCTTCTATGCAAACTGTAAAATGTAGCTAAAGTTACGTCGAATCAGATTTTAACAGTATTGTGCCCAAACGTTTGTTTGTGAGGGACAGCCAATCATGTCATGTCCACTTTAAGTCAGTTAATGGGGAGTTATTTTATGCAATTGTTTTAAGAGACACTGCTTTTGTTATTTGTCATTTAAAAAAAAAAAAAAAAAAAAGCAGTCTGCGACAACAAAATATTTTTGGTGTTGGGACCTTACAATGCTGCCTGGCATTTTCCTTGACCTGTGTCAGTGTGTGTTGGTGGTAGTGGTGGGGCAGGTTACAAGTCTCTACAATTTTACGTAGTTTTCCAGGTCTAATCACATGATACATATAATTGTTGTGCAAATGGTCCTTACAGGATACATGGTCCTCATGTTTCTCAGTGGTCAGGTCCTTTTATACAGTAGGCTACTTGAACAAGCAAATACTCTTTAAAATAGATGGTTAAAGATAGAAGCTGTTTTCTGCTTGCCAGCCACTTACTCAACAAGCTTATCATTAACTGTTATAACTGTTTGTAGGTATTTTGCAACCCGCTGACATTAGTTTACTGACTTTGTTCACCACTCAGAATTCCTTCAGCTGCAAAAAATTAGAATTCTAATCTGTTATTTTTCTTCTTTAGATCTATCCATAATCTGTTTTAACCCACTTCAAACTTTACCTCAACTTTTCTAGAGTCAGTCTCACGTCATCTTAAAACTCTTTGATATAATGAAGAGTTCATAATTAAATCAACTGACTGCAAGCATCAGACAGTCTGCTTTTGGACTACAGTTGCTGGGGCTGCCAGTCCGGGGCAAATGTGCAGTAGTTTTAAATCTAGACCATTTGTAAAGGATTTTCCCCACAGGGGGATCATTCATTTTAAATATATCATTTTATATAATTACCATTTGCCAGACTCATAGGCAACCACATCCTTTTCTCGGAAGGCTTAAGAAAGACTTAAGATCTCGGCACGATGACGCTACACATACCTCCATGTCTATCTCTAACTTCTAACTTCAGATCTTTACCACCTAATCTGGAAGCCCTGATTCTAACATCCTGAGGTGTGACAAATAAAGGTTTTATATTACCCATTTCTGTAGTTGCCTTTTCAAAAGGGATCTGATATTTATTTGTCCAAATGTCTGGTTAAAAAAAAAAAACTCCAGGGGATGTACTTCAAATCAAAGTACACAATGTAATAATAAAGACTGAAATCCTGCAAATTTGGACAAATGTGTAATTTTTATTTACATATCAAGCTCTGACTAAAATATCCTTCTCTAATGTGCGATGCTGTTAGATTAACTATGATGCAAATGACCATGTACAACAGTGCCGAGATAGAGCTAGTTCAACCAATCATATACATTCAGGTCAAAGGAGCTTGCAAAGAAAAGCGTCTGGACTTCTTTAAGTTACTTGAAGACGTTTCACCTCTCATCCGAGAAGCTTCTTCAGTTCTAAGGTCAAATGGTGGAGAGTCCCAGATATAAACCTAGTGGGAGTATCCTCCCACAGAGGGACAAAAGGACCCCCTGATGATCCTCTAATCGCCTGAGCCAAGGTGTGAAACTGGGTGTGGGTCCCAATCAGCCAGAGTTTCGGGTGAGTTCATTGTGAAACCTGGCCCCACCTTATCATGCGAATTCCTGAGATCATATACATTCAGGTACTTCACTTCTGTGGTTTCCAGTCTATGGGTCAGGCTGTAGGATTAAAAGGACTGTAGAACGATTAATGGAAGAAGAAAGTAGATCAAAGCTCAGCAGCACACATTTTTATTCACTTCTGTAACTTTAATCTAAGAAGTCAAAAACTAGTGTGGCTGGGAAAATGATCTAATCTCCAACAGTGCATTAGATTTAAGCACCTTAATACAAAACCCTTAATCTGAAGTTCCTCCAAATTGTTCTCCAGTACTTAAATAAATCTCCCATCTCACCTTCTGGTGCTTTAATATAACTGAACACACAAATGCTAAACTTGCCAGAATATTTCAGCATGTCACGCACTCAGTAATCACAGGCCAAGAATCTTCAGAACCTTTTATAAGGAGTCAAACCCAAACAGAGCCCCGTTTGGAGTCCCATTTAGAAACCTTCAGTAATGTGACCACTGGCCAGATGTTTCATATCTCTGATGGAACTACCTTCTGTTCATAATAAAAATAAATCTGTGAATCAGAAAATCTCTCTATTATTTCCAAATTCCATCGCTGTTAATTAGCCTGCCTGCAGTCCCCAATGCATTTACCATTGCATTGGGGATTGGCAAGGGGGGGGGGGGGGGGGGGGGGGGGGGTTGTATCTTTACTTTACAATTTTCTTTGAGCTAACATTTTAATAAAACTTCCAGCAAATTTCCTCCAATCATGTAAAGATTCAAAACCAAATTTGTGGCACAATAAAGGCATCATTCCCTGTTGTGCTAATGAGTGCTGGAGAATAAAAAAAAAAGCTTATCTATGCATGCAAATGGAAAGTTGTAGAAGGAGTAGAAGCATTTCTACAGCAGATAAAGAGCTCAAGGCAAAGCAAACCCCAGATAGTAATACCTCCATCTTTATCTCACCTCTCACACCCCCCGCCAGATCCCACACCCTAACTAGGGAGTGTTTTACCATGGCAACTGTCACGTTCCACCTAACGTGCTCCCAGGGTTCATACACGGCATGCACGTAGTTACTGAATTGAATGATTAGATTTGGTTCAAAATATTAGGTATTCCCTCTGTAGGTACACATTGAGCTATGATAAATGAACCCGCCCTTAAATAGGGGTGAATAGTGTTTTTCTATATGAATAACTTGGTTTTGGAACTAGTGCTTTCATCAGTGCTGCTTGAGGAGTCCCTACACCTGAAAAAGATGTGGTGTACATTATGTATTCCTGCATACATCCTGCACTACATGACTCCCACCAGAGTCATTTACAGCTTAACAAGCTTTTGCACCAATTTTGAACTTGGAATTCAACGAGTTTCTACACGAGGAGCAAGAGACAGCTAAACCCCCCAGGAAGACTAATTTTCTCCTGAAAAACAGTCTGTTTTGAAGGGATGCAGACAAACTGTCAGGGATTAAAGACAAACCACAGCAGGCAACCCGCTCGATCACAGTCCAGCCATAATTTGACACTGTGAATTTGATGTTCGGCGTGTATGTGGCATATCTAATAAAAAATTACATCTCAGCTCTCCATATCCCGCAATCTAGCTAAGCGTGAGAAAGAGGAATAGAGCCCGTTTAATAAGTCAGATAACATGACATCAGCTGACATATCGTGGCATTAAATTCCAAACCATTGCACATAAATCCAAAGTATATGAGATTCAGAGGATTGTAGAGATGGCGAGCATTCGATTTATTACTATGCGGCGAGATAAAGTTCCAAGCTTTTTTTTATTTATTTTTTTTAATAAATGACAGGAGATACCTTGCATTGGCTGACTGCTTGAATTCTTGCAATTAGCCATGTGTGACAGAGAAAGGTCAAAACTAACAATTAACATTGGTGAGATGGAGGAACATTTGGGAAAATGAGAAACATGTAGTTCTTCTAAAAGTCCTTAAATTGATGAAGTATATAATTGAAAGTTTATACTGCTTAGCGAGAAAGAAAAAGGAGCCTAACTTTTGCAATGTTGCAGTTCATCATATTAGAATATAATTACACTTGTCTTTTGATTCTGGGGGTGAAGAATGTCTAGACCCATCATTGTATGACTGGGCTGCACAGCTTAAGTCTATTATACCTTTATTTTTTTAAATTTCATGTGCAATCTTAAGGTCAAAAACTACCACTCCCCACATATTTAGACACAGTGAAAAGGCCGCAAATGCAGTGAAGGCAGAAAATATTTTAAAAACCAGGACTCTTTGTCTCAAAGCGGGTAAACAATTTTCTTACCACAGGAAAAAACGCTGCTAAATTTAAACTTTAGCATTTCCAAAGTACTTAAAATGAGTCAAGATGTTATGATGTCCTTCAAAGAACTGAATCGAAAGCATGGGATATCCAAGTTAGAAGATCTTAAAGCAGTTTTTCAAACAGTCATCATAAAGTTTTATATATCTGGACGTAATAAAACAAATGGTGTGGTCTTTAGCAAATCTGAAAATGACTCAGATTCAACCTCGGCTGAATTACAAAACACGACAGAAGCAATTGTTGCTGCTCATCAATCTTTTTTAACCTTTCCAAAGAATTTGAAGTCCATCATTCTACAGTGAGAAAGATTATTCATAAGTGGGAAAAAAATTAAAGGCAGTTTTCACAGGTGTGGACGTCCCAGCAAGGTCGCCACCAATCGCAGGCGTTGTTTTAGAATCTGCTCACTAGAACATTTTGAAACTGAAATGTCAGCAGAAGATTGGACGCCTACTTATGTCACAGAGTTCATACCGCAGACTGACATACCTGGGTAAAGTGAACATATGCTCCTGCCAAATGATATGTGCACTAAATGAGACTACTGCTTTTGCAGTGCAGGACATTTTGGCAAGAGGTCAGAGCAACATGTGAAAATTATTTTAAAAGAAATTCCCCTGGACCCAAACCTTTGTGCGCAGCTTATCCAGCCTTTTGTATGTGTAACTGTGAAGAAAAATGAACCCACTGCATTAAACACCAAAAACCTAAATGCATTATTTGGGGACAATAAAATCCCTAATCCCATTGGACAAGACAATGAATGGCAAATGAAAGAATAACATATATTCTGAATAACAAATCAAAAATATTCAAGGAATATTTTTTGAAATATGTGAAAGATCTGGCAGAAAATTAGCCATAAAAGCTGTTGTAGACGATAATCAGTTTTTTCCTTCAACAAACACTTGAATATATGTCGCGTGCATTATTCCCCTACTGTATGTTTTTAAAAGAAAAATAGTATTTGTGTGTGTTTTGAGTCCAGCTGGGTGTAGAAAGGGTGTGGGCCATCACTTGACAGAGGCAATCAGGTTGGACAGAGATAAGAAGAAAAAAAAGTACAGTCTGGTCCACCCCAGATGTCATCACAATATGTTAATGAGCCAGAGTGGGGCCTTTAAGTGCTGGAACCCAACACAGGGACCAGTAAGGAGACCAGACGATGACACACACTGAAGGCAAAGAGGCGAGTATGTGACAGAGATGTGGTAACTGAGGCCTGGAGGCTCTGCGACAGGATCCCTTTCTTTTAATTTAAATACAAAACAGATTTCATATTACAAACATTTTAATTGGTTGTTCTACTCTAACAGTTATCCTCCTTGTTCTTGCAGATTACAAACTACAGGGACTCCCTGCTCATGGTTCTGTCTTGTGCCCTGGACAGGATATCATCTTATACTGTAAGTTTAAAAAAGAGACACTACAGTATAGATGATGTACTATCCAGGGTTTCATTCCCCCTCCGCTGCTATCAGCACACCAACACTGTAACTGAGCCTGAACACTGAGGGAGGCTGTCAAACCGTTACCATTACTGAGTTTTAGTAATGGTAAGGGTTCTACAGCCTTCTCTCAATGTCATCTAGACCGGGATGTGTCACTCACAAAAAAGGGTATTTCCCTTTTTTTTTTTTTTTTTTTTTTTTTTTTTAAAATAGGTGCATATGAAATAAAGCAGATGGTTCTTAAATAAGCTTCTCATTGTTTTTTGTTCATCTCGGTGCAGCATATCAGCACTTTAAACTGATTGTGTTTGAGGGATTGCTTTCCTTCCCTGGCTGACGTGCATCGGTTTAAATATTTCCCAACTGCTGTCGGCTTGTCAAAGTGGCGATCTCTGCTGTGCAACGGGCTTGTCTAATCACTGGGAAGCAGCCGTTTTTGAGAGTAGGGGGAGCTTGAGGGGCTGACACAGCTTCTGAGAGACATTCGAGGCCTCTCCCTCCCTCCCCTGCTTAAGGCCACTAGCTGGTTATTCATCAAGATGCCCCGAATAGAGTAACCGTCAAGTTAACTCACAGGCAGCAGGAATGAATCTAATCACCATTATCTGACCCATTTTAGCATCAGGTTAGTGCTCCATTTTGCCATCCATTAGGGAGACAATTCAGCCCTCAGGGGCAAAGCTGGGCTTTATAAGAGCCAAAAAAGCAGAAGGAGGGAGAAGTGGGAAGCAGAGAAGGGAGGTGAGAGGGGGGGAGAAAAAGGAAGAAAGAAGTAGAACAAAAAAGTGATAGTTGCAGGGATGGATGGCCACACTTCAAAGGCAGTGGAGGAGGCTAAAGTGATGTGGGAGTGGAGGGAACAGGGTTGGATGGTACATCAGGGACATTTGAGTGAACATGACTGCGCAGGTCCTGCTTCAGTTTATCTACAGCCCGTGTTTGCACGAGGCGCCCGCCAAGTAAAAAGCTCTGAGAGCCAAAGATAAACCATCGGCTTTTTCACAGCTCGCCAAACCTGCTCAGCCATGAGCACACTGTCAAACTTGTGTCAAAACACTCATTTGATGGGAGTCTATGTCATGTTTGTTACTGAAAATATATCACTGCTTAATAACAATAATAATAAAAAAATAATAATAATTCGGGTGGGGGTGGGGGCTCTGTGGCTTGTGGAAGCTGCATTTAATCAACACTTTGGTTTTTTGCAGAAAAACCAAGGTGCTCTTTGCACTTCAACATCAATCTATGAACCGCATTCTGTAACATCTCTATGTAAAAGCTTTAATAATGCACGGGATGAATGGAGGCTGCAAAAGTCACAATTTATAGTAGAATTCCTTTTCTTCAGAGAGGTGTCAGGTCAAAGGAGTTCTGGGTCTGAGAAGATTTTATATGTTAAGTTACAGCGCCATATCAAACTCATGATGAGAGGTCTGTCCTTTTCTCTTCCTATTGCAAGTCCTTCATCCATTTTCACTTTTTCAGCTTGACTGAGAGCTTCAACCTGACTTCCCTCAGGTATACTCTGCTCAGGTCTTCGCTCGCTTCTTGTGCGATCCGCGCTACCATCTGTCCAGCTGTGCCGATCACCATCCTCTACGCACACAATAGAAACAGAAACATCAGCATCAGGCACCACTGAGCACATGAAAGGTTTTATTTCATTTACGGAAGAATAGTTTCCTTCAGGAAAAGTTTAGACGAGCATCATAACCTCAGCGTCATATCAAAACTGCAGGAAAATGAACTTGTCAAAGATGAAACATTTGTGATTCAAGATGCTGATTATTCATATCTTTATATCGTTACCTCATTTGATTAAAACCTCTATAAATCAGTCAGTGTCCTTTATATCTCTGGTCTTTGGTTTCACCCATGTATGGTTGCATGCATGGGTAAAAAGTAGCTTTGTGTCAGGAAAAACACTAAATTCAGTGTTTATTGGTCAGTTACTGATTCGAGTTCTACCTCTACATTTCTTGAATCATTCCTGTGTGACATGCAAACTGTGAAGAACAGCGATGATCTTCATAACTTTTCTTGGAGGTCACCGACCTTGAAACATTTTCAGCACAACAGACGTAGCTTCAAATATTCCCTGTCGTTAAAAATGCATGGCTTAGAAAGGCTGCTCTAATATTTATGAGTTAAAAACACAAGGAAAAAGAATTTTTGGAGATACGTGGCAAACAAATACCAGAAGCCATCAGAGAGGCTACAGGTGTCAGTAAGAGAGGTAAAGATTTCACTTCTTTCAGCCCAGCATGCACTGACACTTCAGAATGGCAGCCTATCATTAAATTACATGTCCACACACAGAAGTAGAAATAAAGAGTTGATCCTAGTAGTGGGCAGCACGACTGCAATCACCCCTTTGACCCAAAGTTGGATAAAGTGTTAAGAAAACAGATGGATGGCTGTCCTGGCTATGTGATTATATGGATATTGCAGTAGATGTGGTCACACCACTGAACACAAAAGTACTTTCAAGGAATTGACTTCCCATCAATACTCAAAATATGCAACTCTTGCTAAAGCATGCGGAAGTAATTAAAAGTTATTTACACAGCGCCAAATCCCAACATCAGTTGCCTCAAGGTGCTTTATATTGTAAGGTAGACCCTACAATAACGCATACAGAGAAAAACCCAACAATCATTTGAGCCCCTATGAGCAAGCACTGTGGCAAAAGTGGGAAGAAAAAACTCTGTTAACAGGAAGAAACCTCAAAGCATGCCAACTGGATTCAACACTTTGACTAAACCACTCCAAAACCTTCATTTTTTTTTTTTTTGCTTTTTGAGACATTTAGAGGTGAACTATGGCAAGTTATCCAGCTGCTGAAGCAGAACAGTGGCCCCAGACGCATCACACTACCACCAGCATGTTTGATTGTTGGTGTGAGGTTCTTTTTATGAAATACTGTACTAGTTTTACACTAGATGTTTCTGGGAATAAAAAAAAAAAGAAAAAAAAAAAAAAAAAGAGTGATTTCAAACAACTACATGGACATACAGCACGTTTACGGTTGTCTCATTTGGTATGCAGGCCAAGTACAGCACTTCACTAACACAGATGCACGTGATAAAAGCCCAATAAAGGGTGAGAATGCTTACCATGTGGGTTTCTTTCTTTGTGTAAAGTTTCACAGAAATATCCAGCACTCCATCTTCTCCATCTTGCCAGAGTTCAACAGACTAAAAAATAGAGACATTTTGATCTTAGAAATGTATTCTTCACACATTAGGCAAATAAAGTTTTTAAAAATGGCAGCAGAGTCAAAGCAAGAGCAGATAATATATTCTGTGCGGAGAGAAACTCATGTCGCATAACTCCAAGAGCTGCTAATAACTAATCAAGCCCACAGTACGCCTTTGACATGGTTGTGCGATTCTGTAATGACAGATTTTATAATGGTGTATTCAAAAATGACCCTTGGGTTTCTTTAGAAGCAGCAACAAACAGCTGCATCAAGCACATGTCAACATGTAGAATGGAAGCAAGTATGAAGCTCTTTAAATAGGCTTTAATCAGTGCAGCCAGATGTGACGAGTGCAGTTTGCTGTCAGCTTACGGTCACATGTGACTTCAGAGAGTTCACTGGTTCATTAGTCACCTGTGTCATTGAATAGGGCACTTCCTGGGGCAGATACTCCAGAAGCTTCTCTCTGATGATGTTAGTGCAGACCTCCTCTGGACTTTGGTCAGTCAGGACTTCACTGTGATATTGCCATGATCCTGGCTTGGCAGCAACCATGAAGTAGCTCTTTAAGAACAGAAAAACAGAACACAGTTATACCACATGAACATTACAGTGCATCTTGATGTGGTCATATAACATTTACCTTCAGAGTGTCCACGTCCTCTCTGTCCACTGACGACAGCATGAACACGTCCTTGAAGTGAGGCCAGCCCTGCTGGTTTCTCAGTGTCTTCAGCTGTTCTTTGCTCAGCGCAGAGGTCGGCTCACTCCCATCCTCAGGTTCTGCGTTTTCCTCACCCTCTGAAGCCCTTTCTGATCTTTTCTCTGCCCACGGGGGCTTGATCACTGGCCTGATCCGCATTTTGCATCCATTCACCACTCCACACGTCAACTGAGCCGTGATATCCAGCAGTCTATCTTTAGCCTTCATGAGGTCCACCTTAAAATAAAATAAAATATGCAAACATTATCGCCTTTTCATGCAGGAACTATTTTCTTTATACTATCACGGTGATGGAAACTGTAAAGGCAGCCACATGCACACTTGCTCTGTTTGGCAGTTGTAGCTCTGTAGAAAGAAAGTAGTAGTTCCTACATCCAACTCCAATTAAAACCTTTAATTCTTGCAGTAAGAGAGCGTTTTATCGATTGTTTAATTAAGCAATCGGGTAAAAATACTTTTGAGCAATAATAAATACTCAAGAGAAAAACATAGCTCTTTTAAAATGAACTGCTCATTGGTTTCTATTTTAGACTGAAGTGTTTTAATACTTGCATACAGTATCTATAAAAAAGCAAAGCATTTAGGTATTTACCTGCCATATTAAAAACAATCTTAGATGCAAAAATAAATAATCATAACTACAGTAATGTCAAATAAAATTAGGTATAGATGCAAGCTCACTCTTTCTTCTTAGAAGGCTTAGTTACACAAGCAGGAGGTAAACAGTTGACAGTTTTTGTGTGTGCATATATTATATATTATATAATCTGCAAAACAGTGTTACTAAAGTCTTGAAATAAATATGGTCTCGTACACCCCATGCCCCCCTTTAGACTCACCCCTGCTTATGTGCACTTTAACTTCTGTAGCTTTGCTTCAGATATTCTCTGTGTAAAACAATCAGCGGTGGATGAGAGCAGCTACAAAGCTCGCTTTTCTTCACATTGGAGCTTGTTGAACAGGCGGTTTGGTTAAGGACTCAAGCCAGCTTTTTCCCAGTAAAGGACTTTATGGCAATTACAGTAACAAGCGCTGCTATTCTGTACACTAGAAAACCCTTTTCTTTCACTCCACCTGAGCTCACGGTCTCCGTAACAGCTCCACCTCTTTGCTCTAACTGAGTGCTACAGAGTCGTGGATTACACAAAGCACCAAACAAAAAACTTTGCATTGAGGATTTTCTATTATCGAGTGATTTGAATTAATCACTGCAGTGGAATTCACTGCAATGAATCCCATATTATTCCTTACTGTGGACAAACCTAATGAAAGGAACAAAGCTGTAACATAAACACATATTGGCAGCAACATTGTACTTAATGACCTTTCCCTGCTGCTGTAAATTCTTGTATTTTCTTTTTTTTTTAATCATCCTGTGGGGTTTGGGATGGAAGGCCACTGACATGATTCTGAAACTAGAAGCTACTGTGAGATGAACTGATTTTGGGCTCTTTATTTGGTTTGGTGACAGTGACACAAACACTGAATGATGCCAGCTTTAGCTTTTAGCTTCAATAATAATAATGAATTAGGATGTTATAGGCAAAAAAGTGCTTCTTGTAAAGTGTACAGTACATTAATTGCTACTATCCCTGCAAATACTGCTTGTTTTAAATAGTTATAAACAAGCATGTGAGGTGGTATAACTACAGTTATTACTAAGTACTTGTCAAGAGGTTACAATATGAGGCATTCATACAAGAGAAAGGCTAGACTACATTACTACATAAGCTTTTATCAATCAGATTTCTTCCTGCCTTGTAGTTTCTGCTTTTATGAATCATGCGAAACATGCACATTTTACTCCAGCAAAAAGTACCTTATTCAGGACTAGGACTGCCGGAATATCCGGGTGCTGGGCCAGGCATTTCAGCACCTCAAAGTCGAGCCTGCTGCACATCCATTTGTCTGCCACATCCACCATGACTACCACTGGAAATGCAATTATAAGCATTTAAAAGGGAGCACTGCGCACCACTGTTCACATTAGATCAGCACAAAGAATAATAATAAAAAAATAGAGACTGCTCAATTGCGGTTAATAAATGACCCAGAGTGAATATATCATACTTAGGTCAGCTTCTTTGACCGTGTTCCAGGGATCCACAAGTAAAGACTTCTCCAGCTGGTGTCTTTGAAGACAGAATTTATTCATGTATTACACAGCAGAATAAAACCAGAGGGAGACAGACTTGAGTAATATCTAAATGGGAAAAGCACCTTTTGACCTTTGATGGAGTAGTAAGACCAGGAGTATCAAGCAAGATCTACAAAAAACAAACAATTTATTGACAAAGGGATATAACTTCTGAGCAACATTCCTGGATTAAAACAGAAAGGAAGCAAAAAGGTTCGTACTATCTGTGTGTCTTCCTCTGTTAGGACGCCCAGTGCACGTGACCGTGTAGTGTGTACTTTCTTGGACACAGCAAACACCTTTAAGACAAGATTACAGATTTTAGAAGGTGAGAAATAAGACAAATATTTTACAGAGTAAAGATTTTTTAAAAACAAAAACAAAAACCTTTCTGCCAAGGAGCTGATTGGACAATGTGGATTTCCCAGCATTTGGGGCACCTATTATAGCCACTTTCAAAACCTTTGAGTTTTCAGGTTGATCTGGATGTTTCATTAACAGAGACAACTGTTCACCTAAAAAGACACAACACTAAACATTAGACAGACCATAAACACGACAGAAGGATGACATGTGCAATTTTTGGAAAAAGGCTGAGTTGGAATGATCAGGCAAATTTAGAGATGTAAATCTCTGAGGCAGTGGTCTGGTTACCGCTGTCTGGCGGAACTGAGGCTGGAAGGCGATAAATGTTGCCGTCTGCCTCTGCTGCTTTGCCTTTCATCAGTCTGCTGAGAAATGCCTCTGATGTAATAAAACAAGCAGGAGTGAAGATAAATCCGTTCCCCCCTCCACGGCTGCAGGCAGCATTTCCTGTAAAGACATCAAAATCTCCATCACTTCACTGCCAGCTGGCCCGCAAGCTGACTGACTGATTATTCTTACTGGGATGTTAATATGACACAGAATAGTGACGCATTCAGATTTTCTTTGTCCAAACCCTCTCCTGCCCTGCCTCCCCCCCCAAAAAAAAAACAGTTCACAAAATAAACCATACATCATCACATACAGTGGGGCAAAAAAGTATTTAGTCAGCCACCGATTGTGCAAGTTCCCCCACCTAAAATGATGACAGAGGTCAGTAATTTGCACCAGAGGTACACTTCAACTGTGAGAGACAGAATGTGAAAAAAAAATCCATGAATCCACATGGTAGGATTTGTAAAGAATTTATTCGTAAATTAGGGTGGAAAATAAGTATTTGGTCACCTCAAACAAGGAAAATCTCTGGCTCTCACAGACCTGTAACGTCTTCTGTAAGAAGCTTTTCTGTCCCCCACTCGTTACCTGTATGAATGGCACCTGTTTGAACTCATCATCTGTATAAAAGACACCTGTCCACAGCCTCAAACAGTCAGACTCCAAACTCCGCCATGGCCAAGACCAAAGAGCTTTCGAAGGACACCAGGAAAAGTATTGTAGACCTGCACCAGACTGGGAAGAGTGAATCTACAATAGGCAAGCAGCTTGGTGTGAAAAAATCAACTGTGGGAGCAATCATCAGAAAATGGAAGACATACAAGACCACTGATAATCTCCCTCGATCTGGGGCTCCACGCAAGATCTCATCCCGTGGGGTCAAAATGATCATGAGAACGGTGAGCAAAGATCCCAGAACCACACGGGGGGACCTGGTGAATGACCTGCAGAGAGCTGGGACCAAAGTAACAAAGGTCACCATCAGTAACACACTACAACGGCAGGGAATCAAATCCCGCAGTGCCAGACGTGTTCCGCTGCTGAAGCCAGTGCATGTCCAGGCCCGTCTGAAGTTTGCCAGAGAGCACATGGATGATACAGCAGAGGATTGGGAGAATGCCATGTGGTCAGATGAAACCAAAGTAGAACTTTTTGGTATAAACTCAACTCGTTGTGTTTGGAGGAAGACGAATACTGAGTTGCATCCCAAGAACACCATACCTACTGTGAAGCATGGGGGTGGAAACATCATGCTATGGGGCTGTTTTTCTGCCAAGGGGACAGGACGACTGATCCGTGTTAAGGACAGAATGAATGGGGCCATGTATCGTGAGATTTTGAGCCAAAACCTCCTTCCATCAGTGAGAACTTTGAAGATGAAACGAGGCTGGGTCTTCCAACATGACAATGATCCAAAACACACCGCCCGGGCAACAAAGGAGTGGCTCCGTAAGAAGCATTTGAAAGTCCTGGAGTGGCCTAGCCAGTCTCCAGACCTCAACCCCATAGAAAATCTGTGGCGGGAGTTGAAAGTCCATGTTGCTCGGCGACAGCCCCAAAACATCACTGCTCTCGAGAAGATCTGCATGGAGGAATGGGCCAAAATACCAGCTACTGTGTGTGCAAACCTGGTAAAGACCTATAGTAAACGTTTGACCTCTGTTATTGCCAACAAAGGTTATGTTACAAAGTATTGAGTTGTATTTTTGTTATTGACCAAATACTTATTTTCCACCCTGAATTACGAATAAATTCTTTACAAATCCTACCATGTGGATTCATGGATTTTTTTTTCACATTCTGTCTCTCACAGTTGAAGTGTACCTCTGGTGCAAATTACTGACCTCTGTCATCATTTTAGGTGGGGGAACTTGCACAATCGGTGGCTGACTAAATACTTTTTTGCCCCACTGTAACTCCAAGATTTTTGTACTGT
Organism: Rhamphochromis sp. 'chilingali'; assembly: GCF_963969265.1. Lineage (NCBI taxonomy): Eukaryota > Metazoa > Chordata > Actinopteri > Cichliformes > Cichlidae > Rhamphochromis > Rhamphochromis sp. 'chilingali'. The sequence continues at coordinate 8,101,399 of NC_137946.1, forward strand.
CTTACCCCCAAAACTGCAGCTTTTAAAAGTCGTTTTGGATAACAAGCACTTTTATGGAGAAATGTGTTAACAAGCAATTTGTTGTTACTTTTGCAGAGAATTTTGAGCCTTAGTGGAGGTATAAAGTCTCAGGCTGCTCCTGTTAGCACTGTGCAGGAGAGAAATGATTCACTTTATCTAGCAAATATAAATGTAATCAATTTATGATTTAAACTACTTTTAAAATCAGCTTTCCAAAAGTTTAATAAGAAAGGACTTTAATAGTAAGAGGAGGGGGGATTCCTCCTTGAGCTGGACCAAAATCAACAGGATCATCTTCCAGAAACTCACTGCTCTACTCTCACTACATGAGGCCGGGCACTAGGGCAGTAGGGTCTGACAATGTCCGAGGATTTCATCCCGATACCTAATGGCAATCATGGTGCTGTTGCCTAGCCTGTAGAGGTCTTTGTGTCCCTCCATCAATATGGATCCCCAGACCATCACTGACCCAGTACCAAACCGGTTATACTGAACGATGTTACAGGCAGCATAACGTTCTCCACGGCTTCTCCAGACTCTGTCACATATGGTCAGGGTGAATCTGCTCTCATCTCTAAAAAGCAAAGGGCATCAGTGATGACCTGCCAATTCTGGTATTCTGATGGCAAAATCCAATCAGGATCAACATCATAGGGACCAACAGAGGATGTCAGTACTCAGGCCACCTTATGTAGTCTGTTTTTGATTGTGTGGTCAGAGACACTCACACCAGCAGGCTGTAGGAGGTCATTCTGGCGAAGCTCATCCTGTTCCTCCTTACACAAATGGAGCAGATGCCGATCCTGGTGATCGCTTATGGACCTTCTACAGCCCTGTCCAGTTCTCCTAGAGTAGTGGTTCCCCCCCCCCCCCTGCACAAACACATACTCCAACCACACACGCCCATATTTTGTTTTCAAACTCCATTGCGGTTTATTTCACGCCTCAAACATTTAGTAAACAATTAAGCAAATACTAGTAAACTGCAATAAATTACAGGTAGTAATAAAATACACTAACTCTTTTACACTACATCCACACCTGCATGGGTATTTTCGAAAAACGCAGCTGTTTCTGTGCGTTTGGGCCTTTCGTCAACACGTAAACGGTGTTTCGAATCACAGAAAACAGATTTTTTAAAACTCTTTTGCGAGGAATACAGAGTTCATCGCGCAACGTCAAAGGTATGTGCCTTTTTTCACATCACGCTGTGTGCCACTGCCACGTTATTGTTTACATGAGATGAATTGCAGAATGGCATATAGAGACAAAATACTGTTAATCTGACTATCTGCAGGTTTTACACGCTTACATACACACACGCAGTTACCAGAGGTGGGACCAAGTCATTGTTTTGCAAGTCTCAAGTAAGTCTCAAGTCTTTATCCTCAAGTCTCAAGTCAAGTCTCAAGTAATGTCAGGCAAGTCAGAGTCGAGTCTCAAGTCACTGGTGTAAAAGTCCGAGTCAAGTCACAAGTCTGAAACTTTGAATTTCAAGTCCTTTCGAGTCTTTAAAAAAAAAAAACAACGAAAAAATAATGTTGCAGTTATATGCTAAATGTAAATATTAGACCATGTAATTTTAAAATCTGTGTTTTTCTCAACACATGACAAAATAGTGAACTTAGAAAATATACACAAATTGTGAAATTGCACCTCTTTAAAATGCAGCTGAATTAAACCTAGCTCCAAGAAAAATTTTCACCGACAGTTCTGAGATAAGCTGCATGTTATTCTTGGATGCGGTTGTAGGACCAGCTTTAAAATCGCATGACAAAAATATCATACACATTAAAAAAAAAACTGTATCACCAACGTAGCCTGGACAACATTTGCTAGTTAGATGAAGTCAGCTATCTCATCTTAGCATATTTATATGCATATTTATAATTATACGGTTCTTGGAGTGAGCGCATACACTCATGAAGTTTAGTAACTTCAGGTCACTGCAACAAGCCCAGGTACAGTTTACCGACGGATGGGTGCAGGACCTTGAAATGCACCGTGTAGAACGAAAGACCATCGTACGTATCATAAGTTTACCAATCTCACAAATCGTCGTCATAAATACACATTCGTTAACCGTTTATTAATAGGACCTTTGAGCTCAACGGTAATCAATTAGTAGTGGAAATAATTTCTGGTACGAGTTACAGAAATGTAGCAGTGACAATAATACTGTATGCTGTAAACGTACTGGGCAATTAGTGATACAAAACAACTGTTTTATCCTGTGAATAAAAGTATATGTTTTTGTCAATGTACCATAATAACAGAAGCGAAACGCAATATTGTGTCAGGACAATTCACTATTTATGCACAATAAATAAAGGAGCATAGCGCGACAATTTCTGTTCAGCGCCAGACTTGCTTGTAACCTATATCACCAATTATGTTGTGAAAATGACGTGTTAACTACAACAGCAGACTGACCTTCGTGTAAATGCTTGGAGCAGACTAACCTGTGAGCTGGAGTGTTCTGGGACGTTATATTTGATCTTTGAATGGCTGCAATCCAGTCGCCTCTTTGTTACTTCGGAAACATGGCTCGAACAATTTCTCTTCAACGACGTAATCTGATAACAACCGATCTCTTTACCCGTCGGCTTCCCGTGGCTGTCATGTGACCGGCTATTGCAGTTAATAATACAACAGCTTCTTGACATTTTTGTGTTTCTTTTTATCGCTGTATAACTGATTTTAATTGAAAGCCTGCGTGCGCTAGTACCGCTTGCCACGAGTTCCCAGAATCCTTTGCGGTTTTACCCCTGAATGACGTCACATTTTCAATCTCTATATAATATGCATGTTAAATTTTATATTTGGGGTGAAATATCAAGTCTTTTCAAGTAAACCGGTTCAAGTCCAATTCAAGTCCCAAGTCATTGGTGTAAAAGTCTAAGTCAAGTCACAAGTCTTAGAACATTTTTTCAAGTCAAGTCTAAAGTCATAAAATTAATGACTCGAGTCTGACTCGAGTCCAAGTCATGTGACTCGAGTCCACACCTCTGGCAGTTACTGTCCCTCCATTTAGAAAGGCAGAGAGGTCATGGTGTAATTATTTTACGTGTAGTTTTTTTTTCCTGTGTAATAATATTCAACATTGCTATCAACACATTTTTCAAAAAATGCCTCTCTGTGACAAAATGGATTCAAAAACAAAAACAACTGTGGGATACTGTTTGTCTGTGATTTGGACAGGGGGAACAAATTGTGGCCAGATCAGCCTGATATTATTTCTATCCCACTGTAATTTTACTCTATAAAGAGCTAACATCTCCAAAATGTCAGGAGTAGTTAGTCAAGAAGTGTTTGTGAACTAAAAATCGAGAATGTGGGATACTGTTTGTCCAAACCAATTCTGCAGGGGATACCTTACCTTGGCACTTGTTCAGGTGAAGCCAAAGGAAAGATATGCTTCAACATATTTTCTAGTCTTTGGCTTGGAAGGAAGTTGGTTTGGAAACATATTTGGCGATGCTTAATCTCCTGTTTTGCGTTTGTGTGAGAGCCCCGTCAAAAGCCTGTCCATTATGCTAGCAGTGTCCAAGAGTTCTTTTTTGTTTTGTTTTTTTCTTTCATACCACCCCTGCAATGGCTCTGCGCCCCCCCCCTCCCCCCTTTGGGAACCTCTGTCCTAGAGTAACTGGTTTTCTCCTGGACTTTCCTCTACACTCTTAAGACGGATTAACAGCCCCTCTACTACCTAACTACAAAGATCAATATCTCAGAAGTTTAACTGACTTGATGGTGTATTCAAAAAAATAAAAATCAGAATTGGTTGGGTCTGGGATGTGAACAGCCTACGTAATTCAAAGTAAATTTTACAAAATGTATCAATTTAAAAAAAATGACAGTGTAAACCAATCAGTGTGAAACAAATACACACTGTCAACTGAGTCTACTCGACACAGTTGACTGCCAGCTGGTTATATTCCTATAGAAGAGGATGGTTGCTCAGCACAAATATATTACAGGGTGTATCAGAAAGAGTCATCCACTTACAAAGCGCTTTAACCTTACAGCTATTTACTGGTAATGATCTAAACATGTACCTTTAGAAAAAAGGGATTCAAGAGTTTTTGTGAGTGCTTGCCGGTAGGTAACAACAGGTAACAACAACAGCAGCTCCAGACACGCTTTCTTGTATGTTATTACTAACTTGACCCCAATCAATTGCAGACTGATGCCAGACTGACTCAGTCTTACAACAACATGGCAGGTTTTAATGACGTGTTGGAGAACGTCTCATTTTTCAGTCAAAAAACATCTGTAGTGAGAAAAGTGTCTGTGAAGGTTCTCAAAGCCACCTCCATAGGACAAGACTCAGCAGTCCATCTGCATCTTAAAGATAAAGGACACTCTTTCAAGGATGCCAATGTTCACATTTTGGACAGAGAAGACAGATGGTTTGAAAGAGGAGTGAAAGAAGCCATTTATGTCCACTGTGAGCGACCATCTTTGAACAGAGGCGGTGGTTTACGACACCAACTGTCTGCCATCTATAATCCAGTTTTGAGTTCTCAGCATGTAAGAAAACCCAGGTAAAGCATTGAGATAATATCATATCGATAACAATAGCTCATCTTTTCCGCCTCAAATTATCAGCCATATTTTCTGTCTGTTCACGGTCCTTTACACGGCGTCTATACAGTTAATCAAAGCAGCAATGACATCTTCATCCATGTAGATGTCATTATAATGTCTATGGTATTAGCATTCATTCATTCATTCATTCCGAGCTACAGGTGACATTTCACTTTTCCCCATTTGGTATTAACCCCGAGCCTCAAATATTTCTCCTTTCAAAAATGAACAAAATAAACGATAAGCAGAAAAATAATGTCTCCACTGACCCGCTGTCAGAAACCATGACGCACTTTCCTGTCGAGCAGACACGGCGAGCCGCCTGGAGAGGACAGCCGAGTCTCTGAAAAAGCGACCACACACTCTGAGAGCCATCTTACTTTGACAAAACAACAGCTGCTGTGTTTTAGCTAATAAGACGTTGTTCGTCTGCGAAGAACTGGGTCACTTGTTTACATTCACATTGCCTGTAAGGTAAAACCATGTTGCTTTAACCAAAGAGAGGTATCTTCCGTTCTGGAGAGGGTCTGTATGAGTGTGCTTGTGAAAGCTACACCGCCCCCTAGCGGCTGCAGGGTCAACTGCATCCCTGAACATCCTACTCGCATTCATCTGAAACGTTAAAGTCAGATAGCAAATTAATCACAACCCACTGATTAAACTGATTTTTTTCAAGGCAAATAAAACTGAAATATTTATTGTTTGACAAGATTTACATCATAATATCCAACTACTCTCCTAATGACTCAGTAAAGACTGTACCAGTTGCGTACTCTTCACTGACTAAATCAAAAATGACAGTTCATGGTCTGAGTGACTGAAAATGATTGCATAAGAAGAGAAACAAGGAAACAAACAAATAAAGGCTGGGGAATGAGAAGAGAGATCATTGAGTTTGGAGGAACTATGCGATGGAGGAAATTATTCGAGTGGGCACAACTGTTCTCTAGGCCTTACTTCTACATAACAAAATAATATAACTGTTGTGTGTCATTTTGCAGCAAACCCTCTTTAACTCCCAGAAGTCCCCCGAGGCCCCAGCTTAGGAACCACCTGTCTACAGCAGGAAGGACAGAGACAAGCTGAAATCAGCCGACGGCAATCCCAAATCAGCTCATCACAATGCACAAACGCGTCTGCCAACCTGCAGTTTGACAGACCTCAAAGGGACTTTTAGAAGAGGTGATATTCTCTAGATTACTTTGTGAGCAATGCTGCACCCACAACCGCAAATCAGATTGCACTGCTCAGACATTTTCTTTCCCTCTTGTCCCATGAGCGCACACAACAGAGCTGATCCCCAAGGGTGCTTGAAGCACAATTTTGACAGTGTTGTTGAGGATATATTGAGCATGGGTCGCCTAAAGCAGCATACTAACCTGAAGAAAGCATGCATGCTGACAAACTCACTCACCTCCCCGTAAGATTTAAGCACTAATTCATGAGGATGAGCTGATATAATGGCCTGATAACCACAAAGTGCATGAGGTTAATAGTCGGACTAAAAGGACGCAGTTTGCGTGGTGATTGTTTACTGTAATACGTTGTTTTCAATATGCAAGGGAAAGCCAAGCAGAGCAGATGTCTCCCTGTAGTCCATCAAGCTCACCGGCTGTTTGTTAGTCCTGGAGGACTTGCTCGGGGTGGAACAAACACCTCCACTGGGGAGGATGATGAAGGATATCAGGTAGCTCACAATCTGTCATCATCTAACTCTAAAAGCTCAGCAGCAATGGAGGGGCAACAAAAATGGAGCTTTTAGCAGACACTTACTGCCAAATTCCAATTGAACCAGAAACCAAAAGGATATTTGAGGATCAGTAATGTTTGAACTTCCCCTCTATCTGCCTCTCTCTCTCTTTCTCTCTCTCAAATTCATTCAAGGCATTTTCTCCCTCCGGGCTTTCCTCACATGGCCACTTCACGTGGGAGTGTATCAGAGTCTTTCTATGACTGCATTAACTTTGGCCTTCAGAAAGAGCTCTCTCTCTCTCTCTCTCTAGAAAAAAAAGGAAAAAAAGACAAAAAGGCTTCGCCTGCAGACCATTTAATCATAAGCTGTAGCCCACTTTGGTATGTGAAGTGCACTTGCCAATGAGATGCTGCACGGTGTGATGGAAAACCTCTCTGCTACAGCGATTCAGCATGCTGTTGATTCCTAATCAATCTTTATTTTCAGTAATTCAAAAGAACACGCGGCACTGACGTTGTACGAGTCAGATCTCCCCGAATATGCAGAATTTTCTGCAGCCCGATGTGGAGATTTTCTCAAACTTCTATTTTTGATTTATTAATAACGCTAGCTGGAATTAGATGAGCAATAACTGGCAGTTTCTGTGCTAATAAGGAGAGCTTGCTCAGCACGAGGAATAACAAAGAACTATAAGCACGAGCCACGGGGCATGTCAACAGGGAGCAGAGGTGGGGGAAAAACAATCTGTCAGTGCGTCAGAGCATCCATCACTCCATCACCACTGATTGCAGTGAGAGGCGTGATGGGGCACAGCCGGCTGACTTTCTCTCAAACAGCCGCTCCTGAACTTTATCATGCTGAGAACTCCAACACAGATCGGCTATTTGCGAGGGATCCCACAGATTAATGAACGGATGGATGAATTTCCACATGTGAGAAATGAGATTCAACTGTTACATTTTATGTGACGCCCTGAAGGTCCCCCAAGGTCCCTCGATTCAGCAATCACTGCTCGAGACGTCCTTGCTCTGCCTGCTTTTTTTTTTTTTTTTTTTTTTTTTTGTTAAAGAGGTGATTTAGCTCCTAAACTACCCATATAGGTCACACTGATGCTCTGATTGTACAATCTCTCTCTCCGTGGGGGAGATAAAGTGGGGTGGAAAAAAAAAACTTTTATTCATTCCAGACTTGCAATCGATGGGACTTGTCTGTGAAGTGGATCAATAATGCCTCCCTTTGAAATCATCAATCACATCAGTGGTGAATTTAAAAAGCGTAATTAGGAACAGCGTTCTTAAACATCCTGTATTGACGTCTTCTTTGGTATGGAGAAAGACACCATTCTGCATCATTAACTTTGTATTATTGCCTGATGGAGCCTGCTGCTGCTACTTCCCCACCTGCTGAACTCGGAGCGCTCTGTGTGATTGGGCTTTCAGACCAAATTCTCCCTTCTTTCACTTGCTGATGGGGGGAAGTGAAGCTTGCAGGCCTAAATTGGCTGAAGTATTGTAATAAGCCCGGTCCATACTGGAGCTCAGGCCGCGGCTTCACAAAGCTTTGTATCAGAAATGTTTACGGGACTGAGCACGTGTAATTTTCTCTGTAATAATCTTATCTGATTACTTTTGCGGAGGCTCCAACGTGACAAGACATTACATAGCCGTGAGCACACATTCTTAAGCTTCCACAACTGGCCACGGTCTTCAGTGTTGTCGGTCTGTCTCTCTCTTGTAATAAAAATGGTATCAATACTGCAGAGAGGGCAGGTGGGCGATTGTAATGGAGTAATTTATTTTAGTTGTCACAGAAAAATAAGTCTTTGATTAGGGAGCTATACACATCAGGCTGCACAAATAGAACCTTTCATCAAATCACAAAGCATGTGACACTATTGACCAGGAGTCCTCTATCTGGGTTTTTATCTTCCCCAACAAGATTCATAATACAATATGTGAGCAGCACAATGAGGCAAAATGCAAGCAGAATATAGCATAATATAGCTCATGCTCAAGGCAAGTCATGTGCCATTCTTCCAGATGAGTAGGAAATTTTGGTCAGAGATGCGCACAAACAAGCTTAGAGGTAAATGAGCAATATTCAATATTCAAGGTTAGAATACTGATTATTGAAGTTAAATGGCAGGTCAAAACATCCTCACCTCAAGGCTGCTCACTCGTTTTCTTTTCATGAAGTTTTCCGGATTATGCTTTAAATTCATAAATGAATTTCAAGACATCTAGGAGGGAATATACAAATGGGTGACTGAACTTTACTTGAGCTACATGTCCAAAAATATGAAGCATAACACCTATACACCTTGTATATACCTATACATGTACTGACGTGAAAATATATACATTGATGAGTATGAAATCATGCCACAGTACTTAATGTCACTGGGTCTCAACCCTGACTGACAGCTGCTCTTCACAGCAATCCCTGAAAACATTTGTGCTGCCTTAAAAACATTTGATTCAGCTTTTAGTCTCCGTCATGTTCAGATGCTTACAGCATTGCAAACTAGAGACCTGTATCAGATTAAAGGGAAAAAATACCTTCAATACAATTTCAGTGGACTGATGCATTGTTTCACCGAGTTTCTGCACTCTCTCAAGCTTACATTTTATTCCACTCTGACACCTCTTTCATATACTGAGTTGCGTTAATGTTAACAGGTATGTGTTTAATTCTGTTTGATTTTGCTTTAGTGAATTTTAGATCATTTGCTTAATTATTGAATTGAATTATTACTTGTTTTTTAAATTTTGATTTGTACCCATTATACTTTATTGTATTTACTTTGCTTTTAGATTAGTTTGGACTTTACAGGGAATTTTGTTTGTTTTTGTTTATGTCGTATTTTATTTTGCCATACACTATTCTGATTATTTAAGCTATTTTGACATAGGTTGTGTTTAAGTTTTCCAACTGCTGTAACAAAAGAATTTCCAATTTTCTGTGATGAATAAATTATAAATCCAACTCCGATGAATGCTGTCTCATTTCACTCTGTACTGTACCACTGTACATGGTTGAAATGATAATAAAAGCCACTTGACTTGACTTGACTTGAATGCCATAGCACATGATTTACACCATTTTCACACTCCTGAAACCATTCAGTAAACGCGTGTACCCTTTAGATAGGAGCACTGTCATATATGTAAGTCCATAATATGTTTCATACCTTACCACAGCTGATGAAGCTGCTGTTATTTTGTCTACAAAGCTCGTTAACCAAATCTAATTAGACTGAAGAAAAATAGACAGCTAAAGGCTAATATTTATTTACTGGCCTATGTAGGAACTATTTTAATGTATTTCACTAATTTCACGTCTAAATATTCAGCCGTCCAATCGCGCTTCAAGTTCACTGTCCCTTTAAACCACTCGGGCGTCCTGCGCAGCGCACGGCGCAGTCTGGAACGGTCCCAGCTACAGCGCATGCGCCAGAAGTTGCTGCCGCAGACAGCAGCAACAGCAGTGATTCGGCAGCACAGGGCAACGGGAGAAAATCTGTCCGTTTTAAACCATGGCGACGTACTAAACGATGCCTTTCGCAGAGGTAAACGGAGAGTAAGTAGTTGTATCTTTATAACACGCCTGCTGTCCGACACCGTGTGACGTCCTCTGAGAGTGTGGCGTAAATATTAGGAAAGGTTGAGAAGGCAACAATGGGACTGTGTATGTTTCAGACTGGCTGGCTAGGTTAGCTAGCCAGGAGCCTGGGCAGTCAGCTGGCACGCTGACTGGTAACATACAGGTTTATAGCAACTGTACTGCTCTCCTGCATTGGCCCTGTATCTACTGTAAAGCTCCCATCAAAGGCTTAAATCTCTCTGATACTCAACTATGTTTTAGTTAGAGGGAAAAGCCATAAATTCTCGGTTAGAGCTGATGATAACTGTACAAACTGGGCTTATGTTGTGTTGTGTTCAGCTGGTTAGCTAGTTTATATTGTGCAATGTGACAGCCACCAGTGCGGATTAAGCTGAGCTGTATTTGCCTGCTAAAGTATCATCGTCATCATCATCACACTCGTATGTTCACAGATTAAAAATGTCATCAACAATGATGCAGGTAGTTTTGCGCCTCATCTCAAGCTAAATCGTAAGTGGTTCTCCAATAAGAAGCCAGTTGCGGATGAAAGTTACAAGTTAGGTTATTTTATACTGCTTGCTACCTTCAAAGTTGTCTACCCCTGGCTAGTGTCCGATATAATCATGAAAGCGTGCAACCATTTGCCAAGATTTAGAGTCTCGGCCGTCTCCACTCGACTGTACAGATGCTGTGCGCCCTCCTTGCTCTCCAGGCGCGTCTGCAAATGGCACCTCTTAAACATAACGCCACGGGGAAGTGTTTCCACCTGCAAAAGCAAGTGTTAAAGGTGATAACAAAAGGTTGACGTCACCGAGCTCATCCTGATCCTGCCGCACAACCTCGACCGCTGAGGAGGTGGAGAAGGAGGAGGAGGAGTGCAGGAGTAGTTTCAGAGGACGAGAACAGCTTCTGTTTTTAATGCTAGGACGTCTAATGGTTCGTGTCTGGAAGGAAAAGGTCTATCTCTGATCAAATTTCGGGTATCCTAAGGGCGCACTTAACTAATGGGATCATATCGACGTTTCTCCCCCTCCGAGCCCAATCTTTACACGGCGGAATGTTAATGTTGTCACAGCCTGTCCGTGTTGTCTTTGGCTGCTCTGCTTTTATTGCTGTAATCGGTCTGTAATGTCATGGAGCTTGTGACGGATTTGATTAAAAGGCAACTCTTCTGTTCTATGACTGACCGGACTATGGAAGTTATCTGCTTTGTGCTTCACATGGTAAGATGATAAAACTGTGAAATATCCAGCGATTTAAAAAAATAAACTAATAAAAGTGTTTTGTCTACATTTGCATGCCCCTTTGAAATAAAAATGTATGTGTGTGTATATATATATATATATATATATATATATATATATATATATATATATATATATATATATATATATATAAAAATAATAATCTGTCGTTATGTAAAAAAGCCTTTTATCTCTTCTTTACCACGACAAAGGTGGGACTGTCTAGTCTATAGCAACGAGGGAAGGATGTGCTCTGTGATATCCAGCACTTACTCAAACAAGAGCCTCACATTACTTGCCCAGAAGTGCAGTTTTGCAATGTAGCTTTCTTCCTCTATATTTTCCAAAGAGCGGATAATTAAATTTCAGACCTTGTTGTCGGGGAAACTCGGGGGGCACGGGGGGTGTCCCTAGAACTGTATTTTTTATTTTATTTTTATTTTTTTTGGCAATTATCGTGTAGCAGGAACCCTCTTTGCATTGGGATGCTATGTTTCCCAGCACAATGAAGCTTAATTGGGGCTCAACAGCAAATTAATATAAGGCCTCTGCCCATCTGTAAAATGCAGTTCACCTCTAATGACAGCAGTTATGTCAGTGAATATATCTCTGTGTGTGTGCCACTGGGTATGTGGTTGCTTCTATTTAGGTCTCAAAATGACGTGTTTGCTCTTAGTTATAGAGGCTGCAGATAAGTCTGGATGTCATGAGCGCATGGTTCATTCGTTCATGTCACGCTGGTCAGCTCTGTAGAAAATTACAGCGTTCCAGCAAATTGAAATACCACTTGAATGTATGTGTTAATTAGATCTCTGCATGCCTTTTCAAAAGTGTCTCTCCTCCTCTGCCCATGAGTCATGTGCTGACTCTTTGACCTGTCACCACAAATCCTGAGTCTTTGCTGAGGGCAAACTGAAAGAAAAGCAAAGTTTTTTTTCCCCCTTTTTTTTTTTTCACCTTCCCAGCCAGCCACTGACAAATTTGAACATATTGATCTACACTAAGGGCAGAGGAGGGCAATTTCCTCTAAAGTACTTGTGCAGCATCTTGGCTGCTATTGCCTCTGTTTGTTGTGGCCCGCAGGTGACGTAAAACTATGGCATGGGGGGGAAAAACGCTACATATTGTAGAGAACACACATGATTAGAGGGTTTAGAATAAGTCGAGTGTGATTGTAATGCACGCCTACGCAGTTTTCCAGACGCTATTCTTACACGTTGTTCTTGCAAACACATGGCAAAGCAGATATTAGTGAGTGATGACTAGCTTCACAAGGTTCAAACCAATCATTGTGAGCACCTTACACTGAAGCCCAGATGGTTTTGTGTTGCAGAAGGTTCTCCATTCGACAGCCAAACTGTCTGATTCCCAACATTAGGCTTGTTTCAGACAGCAGTAATAAGAGGATAACATCAAAGCTCTGCTTTATTTCTGAGAGACTTCAGAGCAAGACTATGAATAACAGATCACAAGGTACAAAGAGTGAACCAGAGAACTTAGGCAGCTTTTATGTTTCAGCTGTTGTTGGGATTCACGGGGAGCTCATTAAAACACATTGATGAGGAAGAGTCCCGATCCTCTGATTGTTGACTGTGAAATTGCTCAGCTAACCAACATATTTTTGATGCAATGATTTTTCTGTGCCGGAATGAGCCTCTTGGCTGATGCTCATTCAAAGCCAGTGATTTGATGTAGCATTTTAGAGACTGTACTTGAAATGGAAATGTGTAACCGTGTGCTCTTCCCCCAGTGCAATACATGTGTACCTTTCTTTTTTTTCTTTTCCTGCAGGGTCCTGTGTATGTTTAATCGCTCACAGGTGTTGTCAGTGAATTTTATGCCCAGCATATTTTCTATTTTCCACACCTGATCATTTTAGATGAGAATGATTTGTTGACTAGTTCCATTTGCTAAATGAGGCTGCCCCTCTACCCAGGTGCCAGGCAGAAGGACTGAGATTTCCTAGGTACCATTGATCTTTCCGCCAGCTCCACCTTTCAGTCCTCCCATCACCAGGGCAGCTGTCAGCCCACACTCACCCACTCAGCCACCCACCACTTGGAGAAACTCTCTCTGAGGCCACCCAATGTCTTCTCAGCTGAATGAGTCTGGTTTCAGACAGTGAACAGATGTTTGGTAGCCTCTGTGAGAAAGTCAGGAGACTCAGTATGTGGGTGAAACGCAGGTCAGACTCAGCATAGAGAACTGCAGCCACATGATACATCCAGATCAAGTGTTTACAACATGATGGGCAACTTCTGGATATCTCTGAGAAAAGAGACTCAACTGCAGGACTGAGGCTGTGGGTCAGCTGTTTGCATGGTATTCAGTTTGGTTCATGTGGGTGCTTTTATTTTGTGCAGTGACCGCAGGCAGTAGCCTTCATATGAAGATACAGTTTGTTTCTTTGTTTGCTGCATTTTTGTGCATAGATTTGCATGCTAGCTGGCAGGTCCAATTAGGGTAACAAAAAAAAGAAAAGAAAAATAAAGCCCCACTCTTGCTTGGTAGTTTGCATAATCAGCAAAGCCGAGCCCTTAAGCCAGGGAGTGATGTTACAAACACAAGGAGCAAAGGGCTTTCTGAAACTGTTATGTCTTCAGCTTGAGGGTAATCATGGACAAATCTCTAAGCCTCACAGTGCCATTCACAGCAATAACAACAGTTAGTGCAGTAGGACGAACAGGGCTAGGTCTAGGAGAGCATCTGTGTGATCAGGCTTGTCAGAGGCATTGCAGATGACGGGGTTGTTTATCCACCTCCATCTTCACAGGAACAGCAGAAGAGCAGGGCAGATACTGTTATCTGTTTATGGCACAAGAGAAGGGCATCTCAGTTGGATCACTGACCCTCCACGGGCACTCTCCGCCTCCTAGTACCAAGCGCTGTCTAATAAGAGGTCGCCAGACGAGTCCCATATCACTCTTAAGTGATCCTAATAGATGCCATTAGCATGTCCACGGTTATTGCTGCAGTTTTCCACTGACCATGCCAACTGTACATGTCAGGGCATCATTATCCACCGACAGGGAGGCTCAGAGTCTGACCCAAGTCTGTGGGGTCAGAAAGAATGCCACAACAAAGCAGCAGTGAAGCTGTAGAGGATATCAAGTGGTGGGGATATAGGGGAGAGTGAGCTCAAAGTGTCATAGTTGGCACAGACATTAGATAAAGCTTAGCTACAAGAGGATTAGAGAGGGAGGAGATGTAAAATGCTCTCGGCTAATTGGGCTTTATTTTTAATATTTCAGAGGGTTCATTAGACACTAAATTGGTGAAGTATTTCAGCTCTGTCTGTTGCCTGAGAGCCTTTTTCGGGACAAGCTTTACAACCTGAATAATGGCATAATTTTTGTTAAGGCCTGGTCATTGAAAATAGCACACTGGTATATTAAAATTCTCCCTTTTCCCCCTCCTGTTACAAGGTTAGATTTCATCTTTTTTTGCCCAAATACAAGCTTAGTTCCAGGCCTACATCTGGGTCAGTGCATTCTGACTTCATCTGCTTGACTTTTTTTGTTTTTTCCTCTATGTAATCTTGAGCAGGTCACAGTTGCCTGAAGGATATACTTTAGGGTATCATACAGTTGTCTTTCAAACTGACAAAGCAGTGAATGACTTTGACAGTGGCTATGGGGCTCAGAGGCTTGGTCTGGGTGTTAAGCTCTGTGCTCGAAAGGGACGTAGGCTGTGCTGAGAGAGCTGTCGAGGAGAGCGGTCAGTGCACAGCGCTTTGCCATGACCCTCCACAGCTTATCATCAGTTACACCACTTCTCCGGGCCTCAGTGTGTGGGTGTGTTTTTTCTGTGTCCGTGCAGCGTGCTGGAGACAGAGTGGTGCTTAGAATGGGGTCCTTTATAACCTCCTAACCCTCTGGTCCTGTTTGCTTCCATTGTTGGCCACAGTGAATGGTATCTCCGTGCCTTGAAAAGTAACCAGATGACATTCTTCCTGTTGTTCAAAAGGGCCTGGGGTTCCGTTGTAAAAAGCATCTGAAAGGATAGGCTAAGACTGTGACCTTCAGAGGCTAATCTCTGGCATGTCATTCAGTGCCTATTTGAAGCAAATGCAGACCTTTCTCCCTGGTAGCAACGCACCAGTTCAAACAAAGAAATTCCTTATCAGTTTTCAACACTTAGACTTTTAAAAACAGTCAAGATAGTTTTGGGTTTTTTTTTCCTTCTCCATAAAGGAACCAGAGGATGTTTTGTAGCAGCTGAAGTGAATCGTTATTCCAGACAGGCAGTGTGTCTGACACCTACATTGTCCAAACAGTCTCTTCAGCCTGTGACTGAGCCCTCTGTACACAGACCTGTGGCATCAGCAGCCCCTCTGTACTGAATGCTGAAATACCGCTGCTGCTGTGAAAGCAATGGGGATGAAATGCACTTAGTGAGACAGTAAACATCGGTGAGCTCTCAAACTATCTTACGTTGTTTATGTCTCCTCCTCTCCGGTGTATTTGCTGTGTTCAGCTGGCTGAGTTTCCTGGAATGTGCAGAGATGCGGTTGTCGCTCTGTAGGGGGATGTTGGCTTTAATCACAGTTCATAGTTCAACTCTGTAGTTGGACTCAACTGAGCAGCAATCAGACAAGAGTCACATTATTCTTCTGAACTGGAAGACCACACTTGATGTAGCTGTTTTATTATGAAGTTTGCTCTTTGCTCAACAGATTCAGATCATTTTTCCCCTCTTGTATATGAAGAGTTTGAAAAATGAGCTATTTAAACTTTGAACCACAACTATTGCATTTCTGACAACACTTGAAAGGGAGCAGCCTTCACAGCATAATACGGTACTGCTATTTAGTTGTAAAGTTTTACTTTTCATGACTCGCTCTTTAACAGATGCTTTTAGTCCACACCTAATGAGACTTTACCATTCATCTATTCAAGGGGATTTGCTTTTCAGCAAATTCACTTTAGCGGCATTGAGCTGTCTTTGTGCTTGTCTAAAAGATCTCTGAGAGCAGGCCTCCCATTGCAATGTTTCGTCTGTGCTTCATGTGTACCACCTGTATGGGGTTAAGACTAGGGTCAGACCTCTTGCAGAAGTCCATTGTCTGGGTTCCCGTTTTAAGCTGGATTGTGCTAAGGACTGACAAAAGGAAAAAGCTGTCAGGTTTATAGGGCCTCTTTCGTCAGGCATCTTTCAACAATAAATGATTGGCATATCTCCTGCCATTTCCCCCTTTTGTTTGCGGCCATTGAGTTTGAGAGCAAATAATGAAATTGACCATTACGTGCGATTTGTTTGCATCCCCTGCCCGCGTCCCTGAGCACATGCGCACACATAAAAAAAGCGAGGTTGTTTACAAAGGAAGCATTGGATTAGAAAAGGAAAATGCCAACTTTTATCATGCCACTGCACAAGCATTTTGCATTAGTCAGAAAATATCCCCTGAAGTAGTGTAACATCCGCAGAATGTGATTGAGATAGAGGGGGGAGACAGGGTGGGAGCAAAGGAAGAAGGGTGGGCCACAATTTGAAAGGCATACTTGAAAGTACTTGCAGTAAAGAGTCCTGAGGCAGGTCATGTTGCTGTGTGACAGAAAAGCATTCGTCTTGCTGTGTATCTGACGTCCCAGGGTCTCATTGCGAGGGCTTGCCTTCTCTGCGTGTCAGCTTTCTGTAATTAATAGCCAGTAGCCCGCTTACCCCATCAAGGGACCAGGTGCTGCTTAGATCTGCTCTGGCATGGAAAGACGGCAGATAAGCTGGTCGTGGGTTTTACAGTTATCAGGATAAAACCCACAGATGTCACCAGCCTCTCTATATAACTCAGTTGATTGTGTACATATAAACACAGTTGTAGACCTCAAACAAAGGGATGAATTTTAGTGGTTCACCGCTGATGGACGGCTTGTTGGTAAAGGATGCGGTTCATTTAGTCTATTTTGTGTCAAGCACCATTGTGCTCATGTCCTGTGCTGTTTAGCAGGACTTGCGGCCCTGACAGATTGCCATCCCGATGGGGAGATTTACCCAGCCAGCACTGCCAATGGCACTGACACCATCATTAGACTTTGATCAGCTGCATTCTGCAAGGGGAAGAAGAGAGAGTAATATTCTTGATCTAATTACTAAGAGACATTTCAGGCAGTGTAATGTGTGATTTAACCTCTTGTCAGGGGCTATAAAAGGAAGCTGGGTTAATCTTCCTGGCAACCTCTTTTCCACGCAGGGGAGAGTGCCTTTAAATTTCCTTTTCCTAGGAAGCTACTAAAGACCAGCATCCCAGTGTGGTATGCTAGCACCACTTCTCCTGGCCTTCTAGTTGACATCTCTCAAGGCGAGAGTTCTCTGACCTTTGAATGTTCGCAACAGCTGGTTTGCAGGAACTCGTGCATTTGCAGAATTGCAAGAAGAACAAAAAACCCTGTCCTTTGACTTCTGTATGCTTCCTCCAAATGGATTGTTTTGCAGCCTCCTTTGTTACTCTCCCTCGTTCTTTTGCTCCCTCTCCATCACCACCCACACACTGCAGCATGAAGAGTGCAGGGGACTTGATTGAACAAATAGATTGTAAGTGGAAACGAGGGGTTTGGGTTAATCAGTCAAACATAGTTAAACAATTCTTTGGACATGAAGGGATTAGTCTTGCCTGCGTTGAGCTCATCAGAACCAATTCTTCCCAGTGCTGGCTAGGCTTTTAGGGCCAAGGGCCATGGCCTCTCTGGCTCCATGGAGAACCACACACGCACCCCTCAGCATGCTCCATTGCCTCTGAATGCCCCACCACTCTCCTCTTCCTTTGTTACAGACTACAATTGGAATGATGGATTAGCAAATTAAATGCAGACCTTTCTATTCATGGCTATTCTCGCTTAAAGTCTCATTCACTGGATCTATCACAAACCTGCTTTAAAATGGTTACCAGGTTCACTCCATGTCTTCTAATTCCTTCACAAACATGTCTTTTACACTTAAACATTTTGTGAGAAAATGGTCCACTGACTTTTTCCCACCATAAAGGGCTCTCTGTATCTTGTTTTTACAGGATGACTTCCTGTACGCTTTCTTCCCTCTTCTTTTTTTTTTCCTCTTTTAAACTGAGTGCTGATCACACTGATAGGAAGTGGCCCTGATATGATGATGTGTTGGCAAACGCAGAGTGTACAGCTGCAGCCAGCCTGAGCCTGCTCTAAATTAACCGTGTCACTGTCTTTTCCATGTTCCTGAGAGCTGAGCACTGACCCTGTTGGCCCATTCATATTGCATTTTTTCTGATATCATGTTATTTCACAGTTTTAATTGATGAGATAAATGGATTTACTCACTCAAATATAGGTCTCTCTCATATATACACATATACATATATACCCTGATGGTAAGCGCATCATGGACAAAAGTAAAACAATGTCGGATGTGCCACGCAATGCTCAATTGGTGGGAACTAGTGCGTTAGCGCAGTTAGCTTGTTAACGTGTTGACACCGTCCAGCCTCACGCACGGGACAATCCGTGTTAACTCGTTAACGGAGATTTGCCGCGTTATGTCATTTTAACGAGATTAACGCTGACGGCACTAGCGGGAACACAACGAATATGACTGCACATTTACACCGACATCATCCTAGTGCAAAGTCAAGTGGAACCAGACAAAAACAACAAGCAGGCATGCTACAAACTTTACCCGAGTCATTTAGACAGCACATGATTCTCCTTATGGGGACCTGTGACAAAGTGGCTAGGACAGAATTCATTTGCCATTTGTCACTTGCATATATTGTTATTTTGTGTTCCGTTATCCTATAGTCTATCATAATGCTTTAATGTAAACACAGCACATGCAACCTTGGCTCTACATACTATCCCGGGTCTGTTTGTGGTAGCATTGGTTATATTCATTTCATCTGTGCAAAGGTACTTAAAGCTAAATGTCACTTCATCATTAATTGATTTGGATTCTTTCATTTGTTTATGTAGTTTGGTTATACTTACCACTGTTTGTTCCTTTGAGCAGGTCCTATGTGTAAAACAAGTATGTCGGAAGGGCCGCCCCAGTACTTCCTGATTTTATAGGATATGATGTCACTGATCATGTCAATTGGGTGTAACCAAATGAAGGGGTGTTTCTTTTGTGTAAAATTGTTTATTTCATTTAAAATAACCTAATGAAGTGAAGAGATTGACTTTTCAAACTGTTTAGTTGGGTGAATGAGTTTGTTAAGTGGAAAAATTATTTTATTCCTGTTTCTTTGTCTAGACTGTGTTATTTAGTCTACCCTGTTTTCCCAATGGTAGAGGTTAATGAGATCCAGGTGTGAGTGGAATTCTGTATAAAGCAGGTGAGATTTTGACTGACAGGTTCTTATGTTTTTGTGAAACAATTGTTGAAAGGCAACGCCAGAAAATAAAGAACACTTAAAAGAAACTTGAACAGTCTGCAGATGCTGTCTTCCTATCACTTTCCATGCTGCTTATGTTACGCTACTTCACAGAACCTGATATGTGTAATATGCTGCTGAGAATATGCCCCAGAAGAAGCGTATAGTATAGCTTTTATTTTGGAAAGAGCCATTTCTCTGTAACAAACTCTCTTTTCCAAAGATGAGTGATTTCCCGATCAGATAGATTATTTTTATTATTATTATTTTGATGTTTCAGCAACATTAAATTTAAAAGCTTTATAATTTTAATAAATGACAAATTAAAAAGGCATGAATATATATATATATATATATATATATATATATATATATATATATATTACATTACTGCCGCAAAAACATTGCCTTCCTATCTCTGCTTCCTCTGTCCCACAATTCGTCCTCCAGTGCAGTGTGGGGGGTGGATTGCTGTGCTCTGTAGAGACCCCAATTAGCAGGACAAGCATGCCTGCTGAAGGTCACTCCCAGAGCTTTGGTGTGAGAAAAAAGGAGGGCTGGGCCAGTGAGAAGTAGCTCTGACAGTGACCGGGCTGAGACTCAGCTGGACCCCAGAGTTCTCACACAACAACAACACTTTTTTAACCTTCTTAGCAGTTTGCATGATGTTAGCAAAAAGTGGCTGAGGGTTTTGCTAAAGGTCAAGTGTTCTCGGTGGATTGTCATACTATACTGCGACCATATCTGAGAGATCCATTTGTCATTAGCTCCAAAGTCCCCTACTTCATCAGCCCGTGTCTGGTGTCTGCTATCTCTGCCTGATTGATGGCTCTGTCCTTATTGCAGGGAACTGGGGTCGATGGCAAAAAATTTGCTGCTGGGTGCATTAATGCTGTGTTCAGTGGCATAGACCTTTGAGCACGCCTCATCAGTCTTGAATCATTGCACGGCCACAGGAGATCTGTATGAGCAGGCATGATGCAAGACAGGGAGAGAGGGGGAGCTAGGGACAGGAAAAGGAGTTTTAATCAGCTGGGTTAACTCTGTTACTCACATGACCCTATGTCACTGCTACAGGAGTATACTTAAATATTTTAAGCTTCAGAAGCCAATGCCAATGTTTACCAGTTTTCAATTTATTTGTCATGTTTTTGTTGTGATTTACTGATCTGTGCTAGGGGAAATGAAGAAATCTCCATCGTAAAACATTATTTAATGGCTTTAAAATATTTTTGTCTTCATTGCGAAATCTTGGAACATTTAACCAGCTTAAAATCACAGATAAATATCAACCATTTTCATGATTAATTGGCCTTTTATTTATTTATAATCTCTGTCAGAACTGTCTGAAATGGTTAGAAGGTAAGTTAAATCTGCTTCTTTTCATCACAGAAAAGAGCAAACTAATGGTTGCATGTAGCAGTTAACGGTTTCTTTTGCAGCTGAATTTTGCAATTCACTTGCAAAATAAACACATTTGTCTGTGCAAAACAGTATTAACTTCAGTATCTGGCTGTGTTCAAATTCTGAATTAAAGCTGCTCAGTGATTTAATTTAATATTCATAAAATAGTCCTGTGTTTGATTATGACATTTAGCCTGTTTGCTTTGGTATTGTAGAGATTGTTGATTGTTTGTATAATAAACCAGTACCTGTGTAGGAGTAAAAACTGTGGAGCCATGACAACACCAGTATACACCAACAGAGTGTGTGTAGGCTCACTGTCAGACAGGCAGACGGAGGGGCCCTCACAGCCTGGGAGGGCCAGATGTTCCCATGCAGACACAGAGGTGATATGTTTGCCATACTGGGCCTGTATTTGCCTGGCTCTCCACAGAGTCACCGGCTGGCTGCCCGATACCCCGAGCTGTTGTGTGCTGGGGAAAGAGCTGGGGTGGAGAGGCACGCACATAAACTCTGGAGATGAAAGAAACCTGCAAATGTCTTGTGTGTTGCCAGGGGCAAAAGAAGCACCTCTCATACAGTGCTGTCCACTGGAGAAAGAGCTGCATTTGCCTTCTTTTTTTTTTGTCCTCTCTCAGATGACCACCAGATACGAGAAGGGCTGGGTTCAGCATCGCTGGAAGGCCAGGCTGAATGTTAGAGCTGCTATGGAGGCGGCTGACCTTCCCAACCTTTAATAGACACTGGAGGGACGTAGATTAGCCTTTACTGAATACATATACAATGTTGTTTATAACAGGGAAATGGCTATCTGTTTTTGACGTGTATGACAACAGATCTGGTCGTCGCCACCAGACCTGCAACTCTTTAATCTATTTTTACCAGCTGAACAAGTGGACGGTAAAAACCTGCATTTTCTGGCTTTAAAAGCTGAAACATGTTGCAGTGTTTTCCACACATTGCCTTTTATAAACCAATAAGCAATTAAACAGCATACAACATACCAGAGTTTAAGATAAAGCGCTAGTTCACTAAAATTCTTTTAGAGGTCAGTGTTTATTAATTGCAGCATGGCCCTGAGTTATTGAAGCATCTAGATTTTTAAAATTACTGATATTCTTTCACCACTTGGTGCTCACAAGTGTTTCACAAGCCACACTTAAGACTTTAAGTTATCTAAACCAAGCATGTGAGAAATGCGACGGCATTAAATAGGAAGAATTCTGGTAAACACAGTTGTAATGGAGGGCATTAAAGCAGAATTGTTGACGTGAGTTTTCCCGCAGAGTTGGATCAGGCATACGTCTAATTAAAGTTCTTTCTTTATGTGTTTGTACTGGTGTCTATACAGCTCATATGGGAGAGAGGCCAGTTAGTATAATGGCACAGTGGATAAATCTCTCACAGCAGGCCTGTGTAACACTGGAAGCTGTTTTTGTGTGTTAAGCCCTTTTAGGATGATTTGTGAGAGTCAGCGCTTACACAGTTCTGCTAAGCAGAGCTGCTCTGACCCTGCACCCCCACTAAATCAGTTCAGCCCTTGCAAACAGGCCAGAGCTGGTTAATACTGGGTCAATAATATGGGTCTGAGTGGGACAAACACACAGAGACTTAACTTTTTTTCCCTCTCTTAAACACAGCATACATGTCAATAATAAGGCAGTGGATATACAGAGGAGGTCATTATTCCTACAGGGGGAAGTCACTAGTGCATATGTACGTGTGTGTATGTCGTTTTCTTTACATGTTGTGTATGTGTATGTGAGAGAGAGAGAGAGAGCAGGAGAGAGTGAGAGCTGGGTGAACAGCTGCATTGATTTGGTTTTGTTTGCTGTCTACTCAGAGCAGAAATGTAAGCCGTGGGAACACCTGGAGAGTGGGGAAAATGGGAGAAGAGGTGGTGGTGGTGTCAGCTCTGCCCCTGGCTCTGTACCAAGCATACATGGATGCACAAACGCACACACACACACACCTCACATGTGTGAGGGCAGCCTGGGATCCCAATCAGCAGCACTTAACAAAGCTTTCCTCTTTCTGCCTTTAATCGCAGGCTCAATTTGTCACTGGGGTGTCCAATTTCTGATAAGCGCTTTGACTGAGAGAGGAGAGTGGGGAAGAACACAAAATGGATGCACCTGCTAACAAATGAAATCAAACCACTCCATCTTCATTTCCCCCCTTTTCCACCAGCTGGAACAATGCTGCCTTGCTTAGCTCTCGGCACATTAAGTTATTTCCCACTAACTGGAGTTATTTCCCCCCACTAACCAGCTAGAGGGCCTGGCTGACTTGCAGTCAAATAGGTAGCATCGCCTGATCCTTTAATGTCAAATTCTTCCACACTGACCATCCTCCTCCTGCTGGCTGAATATTGTTTAGTAGGTCCCTCCTTTTTTTTGGTTTATAGCTGTAAGATGGGAAAAGTTAAGGATGAGATGTTCCATTCTCAGATTTCTGACCATCAGAGTACTTCGTGTAGCTTTACTTGTGAGGCTAAGTATGGAAGTCAATCCTTTGAGATATTTTGAGGTAGGTATTGAGGCCAAATGGCCCAATTTCCGTGCATTTTCATTTGTGCGTGTTGGGACAAGTTCATTGTCGGGCTTGTTATTTTTGTGCATCAATATAATTGTTTTGTACACTGAGTCTAATTGCAGTATATCGCATTACTTTATCCTGCTTCTAAGACAACTGTGCAATTTGTTACAGAGCCACATACAAAGCAAGCAGCTTGAAAAAAACAGCTGCCTCAGGTCTGGTGATTTCTATCACTTGCTGCACATACCACAACAAGCACACACTCACAATACACAATACTGCATTCTACTCTAGTTAGTGTTGGTGTCTAACCATAATATTCCAGTCCGGTACCAAAGCCCACAGTGTAACATCTGACACAGCAGCATGTGACTCAGCACATTGTTGTCTGGTGTGATGTGAGGATATGTGAAGATAACACAGATGTGGTGGCACCAGTGAGGAGATGAAAAGAGCGGCGATGATAATGGTGTGTTTGTGTGAGCGCTGTATCTGGTTGTGTGATCTGATGGTTACCAGAAGGCTGGATTAGCATTGGAGTTCTTGCAGCTATGATTCTTAAACTTTTCTTCTTCTTTATTTAGGACTATTGTCAAGATGCTACAGCCTCACTCTGGTAGCACTCGTACTTCCTTTTTACATTTGCTTCCAAGCGATCAAGTCAAATGGTAATTGCAGCACCGAGCAAAGACGTGGCCAGTATTTGAACCTTATCACGAGTGACTTTTGAACAGCCTCTCAGTAATTTAAATACGTGCCAATCAGAACTCCTCTGAGCTGAATTAAAACAGTTAGGAAATCAATTCCAATCTCCAGTGTTGCTTTATGAAATCTTTGCTTTCCTCTTCTTTTACTGTATGTCAGGTCTTTTTTTCCCCTCCCTCAAGTGTTTTAAGAGTCATGTCTGAGAATAGGCTGGCTCTTTCCTCACTGAGGCATGCCCAGCTTCTGGCTGTGCTCTCGATGGATTTGCTGCAGATAAATAAATAACTAGGCTGGCACCCCTCACTTTGGTTCCCCTCTGTTTTGGCAGGCCATCCACACTGCATTTTCTATCAGGTGTAAACATGTCTGTCAAACGGCGCAGTCAGGGGCCCCAGCATTTTGGCATTCATGACGCCATGCATGCACCGCTGCCAGCACTTTCTGTCTGCCCGTCTGACCTTGGCCAGCCTTGACGTGGCTGAGCACACTTAGCTCTACCTTCCACTTTTGTAGAGCTCTTGGGGAAGCCAAGCAGGCTTAAGTGGCTGTTAGTGAAACTGACCCCAAGTTGAAGAACGGACTTTGGCTGGCTGTCCTTGCAGCAGTTATGTGGTGGATGGGTAATGACCATGACATAGCTGTGGCATACATATCCTAGCTAGACCAGGACACTTGCAGGCGGATACGTTTTCATTCTCTCATCTCGCTACCATGTCGCTGTCATCATCTCCACTGTGACGAGCTGTGGTCATCATCCAAGAGGCTACGAACTACTGATGCAAATACAAAACAGGACAAATGGGGTCAGCCTGATAAGAGAAGAGGCCTCTTACTGTCAGGGTTACTGTCCTTTTCTCAGTTTCATGGTGCACAACTTCTCTAAGAGTCTGTGTTCTCATCCTGAAACCAACCCTCCATATCTGACACCTATGCAAAGATTTAGCCAATCCAACTGTGGACTGTGCAGTATTCTAGGGGCATGCTGCCTCTCTCCGCTCCACATCCACCGTCTCACCTCGGGGAACTGTCACTCTTTCATCAGTTAGTTACTGAGCATTCATACCGTCTCCCAGTTGTTTCACAAACCCCTCCCTCCCTCTAAAGAAGAGCATCTTCAAGTAGCTGTCTTCCTCTCTCCCACAGTATTGCAGCAGTTTCCTTACTTGACAGATTTATCCCTGACACACTCTTGCAACTTGGAAACCACTACTTTACAGACTCTCAATTTGTGTGCAAGTTGAGTTTGGGTTGGCTGTCTTCTCTTCTGCTTCTTCTTCTTTCTTTTCTTTTTTCTTTTTTTTTTTTTTTTTAACCCTCTGCTCGTGATCAGAGCTATCTCCCACTCTCTCGCCCTTTCTCTTTTGGCGAGATAACACTCGGGGTTGATGAGGGGATCTCTGCTAACTGAAAAGCAAACGGCCCATCCCGAACGCCTCGGGATGTGCTGGAGTCATCAGGATCCATTGTGTGAAACTGTGAAACCAGCCTGTCATAGCCTAACACGCCCGTGTCCCTCAGCTAGCAACAGCAATCCTTCCTGCCTCTGTTGTTTGTGCAGCCTGATGGGCTAATGAAGGCCATACCAAAGTGTTATTTCTTCCCACCGTGCTCAAGAGCCAAGGCTTTTTCCCCTTTCTTTTGACAGAATACTCTGGTTTGGTATTCAAGGGTAAAAAGCTGTTCTCATCTTCCTGCTCTCTTTTTTTCTTCTTTCTTTACCTCCTATTCAGACTCAGCTTGCAAAGAAAAGTAATTTCACTCTTTCTGTCCCTGAGAGAATCAACACAGTGAAGTTGCATTGAATTCCTGCTGCAACATTTTTTTTTCTTGGCTCTATTTCAGACCCATAACCTGGGGGTAAACATGCAATTAAAATAACAGCAGCCTGCTTTCTCCACCACTCTCTTCTTCAGCTGTTAGCGCAAGCCATGTACAACATGGTGACTAGGCTCTCCTAATTGCTTTTGCTCATAATTGGTATAGAAAAACTGCTAATATAATACCAGCATCCAAACATGCTTTCTCACCTTATTTCCCCGACCTTCCCCCTCCTTCATTGTATTTCTGCACAAATATTGTAGATGTCTGCTTCTAATTAGCTTATTTTCTGTGACCCCCCCCCATTTTAATATGCTATGCAATTAGCCTGATGCTATTTCCAAATTTCTAACAAATGCAGATTATAGTTGATGGAGAGGATATTGATCAAAACAATCAGCACATAAATGCAGTCAGCTGGTCTCATTTCCTAAATGGCTTCCATCTATCCTCTTCCTCCTTCACTTCTCTGTAATCTTTTTTTTTTTCAAACTTTCAGATGGCTTTCTATTTCTCTTTCCCCAGTGAGGAATGAAAAGAAAATATAGGTCAGCTTTTATGGGAGCAATTTGACACATGACACAAGCCATGCGCATCACTTGCTCAAGTCCTGATTTGTCTTCTTGCCTTTATTTGTCTATAATGAAAGCCGCACAGTTATTCACACGCTTTATTACAGTTCTATAAGTAGCTGGTGGAGACTTGCCGAGTCACGCCCCCCCCCCCCCTAATACTTTGAGAACCCCGTAGTGTCTGTCTGCACGGGGCTGATAGTGTGAGACGCCTGGCTAAACTCCACCAAGCCAATCCCTGCTCCACAGGCCTTCCCAGCTGGCTTGGCTGGGCCTCCTTATACGCAACTGTGTTTCCACTTATAACAGGAGGGGCTTGTCTCTGTACGACAAGGACTATTAGGTGATTAGGGTAGATATTTACCTGAATGGATGGGCAGCTTGAGGGTCAAGCTCCCTGTTTAGAGTAGGCTAAACCCCCTGGTAGTTACAGGGCAATTTGGACAGCCAGCAGGCGACCGAGTCATGTGTCCAATTACATCCTGCAGAGAGGCACCTCCAACTATCGCGAGCTTGGTCCCTGTCTGGATCTGACACTCTGTCAGGTGTATTCGTGCCGCTTCTGATACAAATAGTCTGAGTGTTGGGAGGGGGGGAAAAAAAGAAAGCCTCCATGGGGGTGTGCGCCTTTGTAGAAAGTGCCACTGTTTGGCGTGTGATGTATATTTGAAGTCACTGTGGCAGTGGTGCTGAAAGGCAAGTCAGTAAACGTCAGGCTTCTGTCTGTCGGGTTTCATGTCCGCCTGCTCTGCGCTACAAAGCAGAGCGTCAGCTTGGGCATTACCATAGGCTGACCTTTGTTTCTGCACTCCCCACTGCACACTTTTCTGACATTCAGGGGCGCTGTGGGGGAGGCAGGAAGGGGGTGGCCTGTTGGGTGGTTGGGTTTTTTTGCATGTAGTGTGTTGTGTGTGTTCTTACAACAAATTAACGGACAGTTATGTGCTCGGTTTTGTTTTGTTTTCCCCAACATCATTTCACTCTGCTGCCACCGTTCTGCTTTTGAAACCCTCCTAACAAAGACACTGCTGTATTTGATATTTAGCTTTCCTCCACACCAAACCTGCCTGTTGTCAAAGAGATTGCTGTTATCTTTCTGTGAAATCTTGGCATCCTGATAAATGAGAGAGGGCTGGAAATCTTGCCTGCTGACATCAAGGCACCATGTACCTAAAATCCTTCCAAGGCCAGAGGGAAAAGAATAACATATCAACCCAATTAAAGTTAATGCATGGTTTGAGGGCAGGGATTGCAGCCATATGGCAGTCCAGGCTGTAAATCAGAAGGCACAGGAAAGGGGAGGAGGATGAGAGGAGTGGGAGCAGAGGCCAAGCAACAGAAAAGGTGACGCAGTGTCAGTGCGGCAGAACACCCCCGAAATCCTCAGATCCATCTCAGAACTGCCCCCTCCCCATGCAGCACCCTAAGGTGCAATCCCCTCAGGTGTCTGTGTAGAACTGGCAGCTTCATTAAGGCTTGTTTTTTTGTTTTGTTTTTTTTTTTTTTTTGGGGGGGGGGGGTGTCTCTACTTCTTGCTGGGAGGATTTAAATGAGCTGTCATCCTGACCTTTTTGAGCTCCTGCTTTTTAAAGCAAGTTCAGCCCCCGCCACCCCTCTACTACCACCCTAAACCCGGTACCCTTCTTTCCTCCTTTTCACCTTTCTCTCTCGCTTTGTCACTCTTTCCTCCACTTGTCTCTTCTCCCCGCAGGGGGGAAGACACTTTTAAGCCATCACCCTGCGGCAGACAGGCATGGCAAGGTTGTTATGTGGGTAATTGCCTCTCTCATAGACGCTTGTTTGTCTGCGCTCACTTGCCACCCTCCTCTGATGCCACACGGCAAACGGGGAGGGCACGGACTCTGTAGACTTAATTTGCTCCCTGACTGTTCTTCAGTGCTGATTAAGCAAGCATCTGTGGTGTTTTTGAATACAGCAGTAAGCCAAGTGGAGCATGGCTAACGTTTTCTCCCTCACTGTTACATCAAATTATTGCACAAAGTGGCAGACATTTATGGGAGCCGTAGCCATGTTTATTCATTTCTTTCCACCCGTCCCTAGCTGACTCCATTGTTTAATGTCCCCGAAATAAGGGCCTCTTTGAGGTCTGGAGGACTGCAGTATCGATCAGAGACGCACTAACTTGTCAGAGCCAGGCCTCTTGAGTGTGTTCTTTTTGGGTATACAGGAGTCATTAATTTCCTCTGCCACGGTCTGATAGTGGCAGAGAATTAAAGTGTGGGTAGCGGGGTCCAACTAGGTGACTAACATGCAAGTCGAGTAGGAGGAGGGACTGAGTCGATTTAAAGCTGCCAGTCCCTCAGGCCCAGCCTGCCCATTTTACTTCAGCTGTTTGATGTTTAATTGAAGTTGTTATTGGCATCAAATGTCACCTTACCCGATGCTCCAGGTGTGAATCAGTTTCTAATTGAAAGGTAACTATGTCTCCCTCAGCCCCGTGCCTCAGGGGACTTGCTACTGAGTTCTATTTGCCTGCACCCAGCCTCTGCATCGACAGGCACCATGTGCTGCCTTGGAGTTATGTCTGACCTCTCCCTCTCTTTTTCTCTCCACAGTGTGAGGAGAAGTGTGTGTCCCATGTTGCATTAGTGTCTGTGTGAAATGCTGGCCTGTCTGCCAGGGCCAGGTGACCTCCCCCTCCAGCTTCTCCCCCACACGCAGATGAACACTGGACTTCAGAAATGTAAGTACTGCTCTCGGGACACACATGCACACTGTTAACTACCACCACCACCACCACCACCACCACCATCATCCCACACAGCAAACCAAGCTGTTACAATCCTGCTGGCCGCCCCACATTAGATCCCCATGCCAACCCTGGCCTGGATCTCTTCTGCAGCTCTGTGTTAAAACCAGAAAGAGTGAGAGTGAGAGAGAATATTTTAGTGCTCCAGGACCATAGATCTGTCTTCAAGGGAAATTAAGATGAACCGCACCATTAATTTGCTGATGAAAGGCAAACCGACTCCCTCCCTCTCTCATCGCCCCTGAGGATCTGTCTGTCACAAGAGTGTGGTCCTGTGTGCTCACTGCAACATTGCATGTGTTTGAACATGAGCATCTCAGCTACTTTTCACCATCAGGAAGAGTCAGTTACTGTCAGACTTGCAGACAGATTGCGGCTGAGTGGTTTTGCCCCGATGATCTTGTAATGTGGGTGAATTTAAGAAGCAATCTGCTGGCCCGGTTTAACAGCAGAGTAGTCAGTGCCGGCCCGCTGAATTCAATGTGTTTGAATTTTACAACTGCTGAAAAACTTGGACACTTTTGGGTGTCAGCAGCACAAATGGAGAGTCGAAGTCAGCAAATGCCAGCGAGAGCGCAGACTTCAGAGGCTCTGACAAGTGATGATGAAGGAGAAAAATACACAAAGAAACAGTAGATTACCGTTCTTTGTTTTTAAGAGTAAATATATTCACATTTTGTTATGAATTGCACAGTTTGTCCATTTGATGCCAGGTCACAGTCATACTTGCCTTTTGTTTCATCTTCAGTTAGTTTTTTATACCCAGCAGATCAGTCACGTCTGAGACATTATGCTCAATACTTTTGGTCAGCTTTATTTACACAAAACGTCTTGGTCTCCTTTTCCTCCTGTCTCCTCCCTGAGCTCAGCTCCAGGCGTGACCCATTTCTACTGCCCTTTTTTTTTTCTTTTTCTTTTTTTTTGTAAAATGCTCCAGCTCATCAAGACTGTAATTTCAGAATCACAGTAATCAGCCAACCCCCAGGAGATCGGCAAGCGCGAGGGAGTCTGCTAAGTGCCAGCGTCTGTTGCCTCACTCAGGCAGGCTTGTGACATGGTACAGCCATCAGCCAGACTCTTTCCCTGCTCTTCCTTTATGTGACACACTAAGACAACTGGAGCTCAATTTGTTTTTTCTGCTCAGGACTGTAATCCATTTAGGTGATGGAGTGTGCTTCCCACAGCCACGGCCATTCCTAGAAGTGTAATTCCAGTCCTCTTTTTTTTTTTTTTTCTTATCATTTTCTCATAATGCTTTTCATCTGTTAGTCAAACAGGCGCCGACCCGAATGTCATGTGAACTGTATCATTTTTATCAAAGTGCCATGAAAAAAGTGAATTTGAAAAGAAATAGGCTCTCTCTGGTTTGCCTCTTTTACCACCCATAATCTATCACCTGTAGCTCACCTCCTGCATGTTAGCAGTCTTAGCAGTTGTCAGGCCTGAACCCTCGAGTAATGCTCCACCGTCTCCCTGCTGGCTGTCCACAGAGTTCACTGTCTCTCCAGAGCTTCTATCGCTTACCCAGCACAGAAGATAATTTGACAGCTTGACTCCGTGAGAGATGTGCTCGACTGCTTTTAGGTGAAATTCATAGACTGGTTGTTACTTGAAATCTTTATTCAGTGCACTGACAAGTCCTTGCAAAAAAAGAAAAAGGGGGGAAAAAAAAGCTCAGATGGGAGGTTTACATAATTAGCTCCTATTTGTTTTGCTATTCTTGAGCTCGAGCCTTTCAGCTACTCGGTGCTCCCTAATGCCGAGTCTTGTGTAACACAATCTTGTCTTTGACACTTTCCCACCACTCAATAATCACCAAGAGCTCCAAAACGCCAGGCTGGCTGTGCCCTGCCTCTCCTCCTGCGGGGGAATCTGCGCACTGGAGAGTCATTTAAAGTTACGAGCTTGCAGGCTGCTGTCAGAGGCAAGGCCAGGGCAGCTGCTCTATTTATCATCAGGGAGTGTCTGCTAACAGATGACGGCTGTGAAATGTAAAGACTGTCGGAGGAGCAGATCAGGTACGCTAAGAGACAGCGGGTCACGAAGAAAACTGCTCATCCTCCAGGCAGGATGACTCAAGTACCAGGAAGTGGCCCTTGGTCCTCACATCTCACAGGCAGAACAAACTGTGAGTACAGCTGGGCCACTTGGCTGATTCTCACATCTTAGTCCCCACTGAGATCAAAAGCAACCTTCTCTTCCTCCTCTCCTCATAATAGTTTTCATTTTCTTTGAAGGTTATGCTCTCTTCATAACTCGGCAAAAATGTAGGGAGGTCTCTTCACGTGAGAAACCAAACTCATGTCTAATTTGATGCCGAAGCTTCAGACCTAATTTCCTGCTCTTGTGTGAAAAATGCAATTTACAGCAGCATGAGCCCCTGCTCCCTGCTGCTTAAACCTTGTTCAATAAAAACAGTAGTTTGAATAAAAGAAACCCTAATTAGTGCCTGCTGACTGTGCACTTGTGTTCCAACTAGCTCGCTTGCAGTGGGATAATTAGCGCGCGGCCAGACTGCCCTCTTTCCCCTGCTCCCTCCCTGGAAACGTGCTTAGCTGGAGATCTGAGAGATGATGTGCTTGCAGCCACCAGCAGCCGCCTACAAACTTCACTCATATTCCTCATTAACCCTCCCTTGATGCTTTAAGCCCTTCAACTAATCCAGGTTCCAGGTTAAGGTTGAAATGCTAATAAGCTACACTTGCTTACTAGAACCCATAATCAACAGCTGCCAGGAGCCTTAAGCAGAAGTAAACAGCGAGAGGTCGATTTTATCCACTGTTAGTGGGGAAGCTGCTCTAAACAGTAATTTACCGATTTCATTACACATTTTACAGCGGTGCTGTTAAACCCTTTATCCTGATTTGCCTTTTTTTCCCTCCGCCCTCCCCAAAATGTCAGCCTAAGCTGTGTTAACAATGTATAATCCCTTTTCCAATTTAATGGATTGGTCACTTTCCATTGGCAGTGCTTTCTTTGCTACTTGCCTAAATCTTACAACTTAAGTATAAAACTCATTACACAAATGCCAGTGGCAAAGAAATAACACTGTAGGCAGTTACATGTCTGTGGGTTAGTATTTTTTTGTTTGTTTTAATTTTTTTCTTGCTGTAGATTTCAATCTAAAAGAAACAGTTCTCTTCCCCTGCATAGAAATATGAAAAAATACACTTTTTCTTGTCAATTTAAGGTTTTTATTAAAATTGCATGTATTTTACCTTCGTTCTATTTGGATCTCTCATGTGAACTAGTCTAGAAGCCTGCACAGAAAACATGAAGTGATTTTGCATTTAGATGTGCTGTAGTTATTAAAAAGCAGGGTTATTATTTTTATTTCCATCTCCTTATTTTTATTTGTGGACATCTATTAACTCCAGTAATTTTGCATGACCTCAGTGCCATTCATCTTCTATCTGAAACAACAAGAAAACCAGCTCTCTTGTGAATGGCTGCGTCTCTTTCAAAGATGTCGCCAACAACAGGTGGGTGTGGCTGCTTCATGCTTCAGAGTGTGATTGGGATATCATCGACTGACATCACACAGAGCCAAGAGTAGAAAAAACACTCAACTGGAGCATGCAGAGCAGTTTGAAGCCTGATTCGTGGCTCACGGGGATTACCTTCATGTGTGCTGACATTCGTGTTTTTAAAACTTTGGCCAACATATATGACAGAATGTAAGGAAAAGCATAACATTCTGTCATGCTGTGCACAATCTTGGTATCAAATAGAAGATTCCATCCCCGTAAAATGATAAAAGATGTTTTATTCATCGCAACAGATGATGTACTCACTTCCCACCCACTTACAACCCTTTCTACAGCTACACTGACATGAGGTTTTGACAGCAGCTGCAGACCACGGAGGCTGTGCCAAGATCTTCCAAACTGA
Organism: Rhamphochromis sp. 'chilingali'; assembly: GCF_963969265.1. Lineage (NCBI taxonomy): Eukaryota > Metazoa > Chordata > Actinopteri > Cichliformes > Cichlidae > Rhamphochromis > Rhamphochromis sp. 'chilingali'. The sequence continues at coordinate 8,134,577 of NC_137946.1, forward strand.
ACACAGAGAGCAAACAACTTGCATTTATTAATGCATACTCCTTTATACTCTTTGCACTCTGTAGTAAAGGTAACCTACTAATTACTGGAAAATCGGAGTGAGGTTTTATTTGTGTTATGATCAAACTTCCTTTGGGTTTTTTTTTTGTTTGTTTTGTTTTTTGCAGGCTCATTAATCATTTCCTGTATTTGACAGGTGAAACCTCTGCTCATCATGTCTGTGTGCTCCTGTGTAAGTGTTCATTTATCTGTGTTTGCTTACCCTGGCATTTATTCAGTGACAGACATTAGGCCTCAGTGATGGTGGGTGTCAAGCTCCAGCTCTTTGGCCCAGACCCCTGCATTAATGAGGCTGCCATCAGCAGGCTGAATGCTTAGTTACAGCCGCCCCCTGTGTGCCGCCCTATGCCGGCCCCGCACATCGCTGCCCATTGTTTCCTGTTCACAAATAAAGCTCGAATTAATTAGCCAGTTGGCACAACTCTTGGTGCCGCCGTGTCAGCGCCCTCCATTCAGCTCCGTGCCTCATCCCACATGTCCAGTCCTCCCGCTGTGAGACCATGGCTGCCTGAAACCGCAGACCTCTGCCAGAATTTCAGACTTTTAAAATTACTGCTCACTCAACAACAGAGGAGTAGCCAGTGTGCTATAAAGACGTGTTTTACTTGAGCTGAAAATCCCCCCCCCTCCTCAAACAGGATGAAAGAGGGAATTAAATGGAGCTCAGAGACCGGTCAGAGCAGCGATTCTCTTCACACATCGGCTCCACTCATGTCCATCAGTCAGAGAGGTGTGGTGGAAGTAGGTCAGGCTGGCAGGGCTGAGGTGATGGGGGTAGCATGGTGGAGGACAGCAGGGACGGAAGCCTTTTTTTTTTTTTTTGTGGAAGTGAGATCAGTGTGTTAGAAAGATGCGAGCAGTCACATCCACCGAGGCTGAAAATGGACACAAGCGGTTGTTGCGCAAGCCAGCACCTGCACGATCCTGTCACAAATTTTTTAAAAGGAGCTTCACGCATACACAAACACACAATCGTGCTCACATTGTCACTTTGGCATTGTTAAATTTAGCCACAGTGCTTAGCAGGTGTAACAAATGTCTGCGAGCTGAGGCCTGGGAGGTGTTCCCACAGATCAGAGACGCTGCTTCTGTGTCTGATTACTTGTCTGCTGTCATGGAGCTGTGCTCTCTGCGTCTATCTCGCTCTCTCTTTTTTCCTTCTCCCCTTGCCAGCCACAGGGGACCATCACAGCCTTTTTTTTCTGTTTATCTTGTGATATTTTTTTTAGTAGCAAACGGCACAGCCCACCCCTCAGATGCATTCTTATTCTTTGCCCAGATAATGCGTCAATTAAGGCCACTAAAAGCTCCTGACCTCAAAGTCCCCAATGATACCACCAAATTGGATTTTAGACTGGGAATGTGTCGGCACCGATAATTCTGCAGAGACTCAGATTGGAAATCTTTTTCTTTGAGACGGGGGGTTTAGGAGAAAAACAGGCAAGTATGAAATATGAGAGTGCGTTCCAAATCAAGTTCACTCAGCTACTCTGATTTCAACTGATGTGCTCTTTTGTGCCATATACATTTCTACCTGAATTAAAGCTGGGGTAGGAAACATGTTTTTGGCATCAGTGGTTTAAAAAAAAATCTATAATAACCTTTCAGCATATGGTGATTTAAGTGGTCTGAGTTGAAACTAGACTCCTGCACCTATTCTGAGATCTGTTTTCATGCTCTAGAAAATCTAGGCCATGAGGAGAGACTGGTAGAAGGTAAGTGGTATAAAGGATAAGAAGTAAGATGAATGAAGGACTTTGACATGGGAGAGCACAGCATGAAGACAAAAGTTATCATTAAGCATATCTCAAGCTTCCTCTTCTGAAGTTGTAGGGGTTTTTTTCATTCTAGATTTTGGCCTGCTGCCTAATGTCTCTCTCTAATTTTTTCCCCCTACCCTCTGTCTCCTTTTGCTTTCTGCTTCTTGCCTCCGATCTATCCTGTTCTTCACCTCAGGGGACACCACACAAAGGATGAGATCCGCTCCGTTTCCAACCCCTGCAGAATTGGATGCATATGCTAAGAAGGTTGCCAACAACCCCCTCACCATTAAGATCTTCCCCAACAGTGTCAAGGTCCCCCAGAGGAACCACGTGCGCCGTACTGTCAACGGGCTGGATACGTCAGGCCAGCGCTACAGCCCTTATCCTTCCTCTCAGGCCAGTGCCAAGACAGGCCTCCTCGCCATCATCAAGGTGCCCACTGTCAAAGGCATCCTAAAAGATTTTGACGGTAGCCGGGCTCGCTTGCACCCTGACGTCATCATGAACCCCCTTACGGGACCCTATCAGGTGGCTTCAACCAGCACTTTAAACCACCAGGTGCAGAACCTTCCCCGGCCCCAGCAGAGGTTACCCCTTCCACTGCAGGACCCCCCTCAGACTGTGCATATACCCCTTCCCCAGCAGCAGGTGCACACCCAGAGTCTCAGACAGCCTCCCCCAATGGCCCAGCACCCTCAGGGCCCAGCCAGACTCCAGACTCAGTCTCAGCACCCAGCTCTCGGGCAAACACAGGGGCCACCTACTGTCATGCTCCAGCAGCAGCACCTTCAGCAGCAGCAGCAGCAGCCTCCACCTGGCCTGCAGGGAAGCAGAAAGCTTCCCGATGGCGATGCACCACCTAATGTTACTGTCTCTACCTCAACCATTCCACTCTCTATGGCTGCTGGTCTGCACCAGGGCCGCCAGGCTGACCTGAACACCATCGTACATCAGATCAACCAATTCTGCCAAGCTCGGGCCCAGGGTGCAGGAACCACCTCCATGTGTGAGGGCCAGATCGCCAACCCCAGCCCCATCAGTCGCAACCTGCTTATCAGCGCTTGTTCTAGGGTTTCCATGCACAGTAACCCTGCCACCCCTGGCTTCCCCCCACCCAACTGCATCATTGGCTCTCAAGAGAAAGCCACAGCCCCAGTGGGAGCTCACCCTCCACCCAGTGTGGCTGCTATGAACCACTTGCCTTCCAACCACACTGATCTCAAGCAGCAGCACCAGCTGCAGCAGCACCAACTGCACCCACATCAGAATCAGCAGCAGCAACTACAACACACCACGCAGCAGCAGCAGAAGATGCGCTCTTGGAATCAACATCAGTTGGCTCATGTACCCCACATTCAGAATGGGGGGAGCCACCTCTGCAAGCAGCCTTCCAGGGACGCCACCTTCCATTTTAAGGGCATGGGCTACCCTGCAGAGGTGTGCGTGGGTCACCCTTACTCACTAAAACCTCCCGTAGAGAGGCCCACCCCCTCCCCACCTGTTAACAACAATGGCATGCCCGGCCCCATGGCCCACTACACTAACGGTCACTACTTCCAGTCGCACATTTGGAACAGCAGCATCCTACCCACACCCAACAGTGACAGCTCCGGGTCTCAGGACATAGCCATGCCATTCCACGGTGCAGGCCCAGGAGGGTGCACCACGCTAGACTGTGGGCCCCCTGGGGCTCCCCATTACCGGCTAGGATCAAGCTCCTCCTCCTCCGCCCAGACTAATCTGATGCAAACAGCAGATTACTTGGGTGGGGACTTCCAGACGCCCTATTTCTGCGATCAGAATCTAGGGTTGATGGGCAAGATGCACAGGCCCCCTCTGAGCAGGGTAGGTCCAGAGGTTGGGGATGGCAGAACCGCTCTCATCCAGCACCCAGGGTACAGATAAGCTATGGCCTTGTCTCCACAACTGTTATCAGCACCCTTTGTTTAGTCTTAAGAAAGGAAACATGAATAAAACTCAACTTATAACTTAAGCAAATGACTGCTAATGTTAAAGAGGGTAAATTAATATATTTAATGAAGATCAGTAGGTTTTTTTTTGTTTGTTTGTTTAATCTTGCAAGTGATCAATTGCTAATTCTAGGTTTGTTAACGAGGGCTTCTAACTGGCACTTCATACTGTTTATTACCTGCTTTTTTCCCTTGATGATACTTGTCAATTTACGTGCCTGGATCTCAAGTGATCCTGTGTCATTTCTACTTCAGACCTGCCACTAAAGTTTCCTTATGCATGCAAGAAAGAAAAACAGATCCCTCTCTGAAAAAACATCTGCTGATAGATTTTTTTTTCTTCTTCCTGTAACAGGATCATGTCAGGAAATTTTTTGGCTCCGACTAGGTTCATTAAATTAGTTTCATTTCGATGATTAAACGCAGTCACTTCAGGACAAAAGAGAGAGAGATGACCGTGCTTCAATGCAAAGCCATCAGTTAGTGAAGTATAACAGAGTCCAGCTGGGACCTGTTCCAGAAAGCAGGTTTAGTTAGTTTGAGTTGATGAAGTGCAGCTGGGTCAGTCAGCTTAGGTAATATTAAAAAAAAAAAAAAAAAAAAAAAAGCAGTTATCAGTGGAGCTCCGAGTCCAACAATCACTATGGCAACGGGTAAATAAAGAGCAAATCTTCCACTTTAAATGGAAATATGAATGTTTGTCAATCTGTCACATTTTTCTTTTTTTCTTTCTTTCGTTTTTTTTTTAAAGCCACATTTTATTCAGCTTGAATTTTACTTATTTTTTTTTAATGGAAGTTGGAATCCTACCTTTTATTGGCTACAATATCTGAAGGCTGAAATACAGGAAACAGCAGTGGAATATTGGAATATGGATCAAACAGATATGATGGCATTTAATTACTGTAACGTCAAAGTGTGTTGTAATGATTTGCAGTAAAAAAACTGACTGTACCTTTTAAGACAGCTTTGTTGCATTCGCTCAGTAGCATATATTGACCTCAGCATGTGTGCATATTTCACATGCTATGGGAACACTTTTGGACTGTCTGCAGTCTGTAAGACTCAAAGACTCACTCTGAACTACATGTAGCTTGGTTTAAGAAGCTGGTTTCAGCAGGTACGCAATCATCCTCCCTCAGTCATCTTCACCATGTTATGCCGCTGTGATAAAATAGGATATATCATGAGATATGATAATAATACTCGAAGTATGTACCTTATAAACGATAGTATGGCCAATAAACAGGACAAGCTTCATGCAGAGGATTTTTTTTATTTAAACAGGGATTATGCCAATATGCAGTTTAGTGTCGAGAAAGTGGTTAAGAACCTGACAGCTGCCATCCTGTCTACAGAGTTATAACGGAAGACCATGTAGCATGCAATAGATTTTATTCTTCCATGTCCACGGATCGCTGTATGTCCAGATCGATAGTCTTGAAAGGAAGAAAGTCCTCGGACAACAAAGTCAATATTCAACCAGATAGTATCCTAACTCTCAACTCTGCATTCACTGCTGGATAATAGGAGGTTAAAAAGAACCTGCAGGTTAGAGTCACAGAGTCGGTTATGCCAACTGACTGATCCAGCATGTCAAAGTTAACAAACCTCAAAGTTTGGCTAAATCTGCTTTCTGGAATAGGCCTCGGGCAAAGCTTGCAGTATGCACACATGCACAAAGGGGTTCTCCTTCTTTTTAAATGTCATTATTTGTATAATAGGATTCTTCAAGATCGATACCTCTCCGTCACTTAAGGAAGTCTGTAATCAGGTTGTTTGTACATATTTAAGTTCCAAGAGGGAGCAAACAAGTTGAAAAACTTTGATGCTTGGTCCTGCTTCACATGCTGCAATGAATTCAGGTGTTTACAAAGGAAAGAAAAAAGAGAAAAAGAAATAAAGGCATAACAGACTGCGTTAGTGCCACGTTTGGCAGCAAGATTGTGAAATGTTTATGACAAGGAAGGTTGTGATAAAATTTACTCCTACCTTTTTAAAAGCGACCAAAGTCAGGTTAACAAGGACACACTGTTAGGAAGCGGTGCCATTTTTAAAGTTCGTGTCCTTTTCAGATCGTCTTTGTATCTATGACAAATGTGTTTACTTGAATGTTTGAGATGATTTGTTTTGAAGGTATTGAAAGGCACAGACAAAAGTCTCTGAAGTAGATGAAATCCGCGTCAATGCCCCGTAGGAACTCACTACACGCCTAGCTAGATTTGTGGTCCCAACAATGGGCACCTCAGCAAACAGAGTTACATGTTGTTGCTACTGATGCTGAAATGAAAAGACCAAATTGATCACTTGCAAGAGCACTCGGAGGTAAACGAAGCCCGACTTTTAAGTGAAACAGCAAATGCATTGTTTATTTTATTGTACACTGGCTTACCTACTAGACTACTGTAACTTTAAAGTTTAATGATTGTGTATGAATGCTGCCTGTGGATGTGGGAACGGTTAAGGGTGAGTGTGTGTGTGTGTGTGCAGTAGACAGTGTGTGTGTGAGATATAACGCAATGGCACCCATGTTTTGTTCTCCTAACCCCCTAATGACCCTTAAAAAGCCTTAAGTGTTTGGTCCTTGGACTTTCCTTTGAAAATGAGCATGGTTTAATGAAAACCCCAAATAAGAAGGAAGAGGCAATGGTAAGGATCCACAGAAACAGCAATTTTATTTTGCTTTTCTTTTTTTTTTTTGACTTTTTACTTTAATGAAGTTTTGTTGAATAGGCAGAGCAATTCCTTAGATATTCTTTATTATGTAAAGTGAGGAAAATGAGTAATATTTTGTAATTATATATTTTTAGCAATGTGTAGTTTTTTGAGCTGTAACAATTTTTTTTTCTTCTCCCTCCCCTCCCCACAATCTTTCAAAGCTTCAGTTTGCAGTTGTGACTATTTATAATACTTGATTTGCTTGTTATTTAAAATTTTATTTTTTTTCTTTATTTCTTGTACTGTTGCTGTGAAATGGAAGAAGGTCCACGAGCCTTTCTTTTGTGTCATTCTGTACGACAGATAAGAGGCAAGAGCGTGAGAGTTGTGCTACTCTTTTTGTAATATTGTAATAATAAAATAAAGTTCTAATTTATGCTTTGAACTCAGTTCGCTTGAACATTAATTTGTCTAAATTAACAGCAGGCAGCCTAGCTCTTGTCATCCTCTGTGACAGTTCAGGTAGCTACACACACACACACACACATTTGTCTCTCTCATAATCAGCCCTAGAAGCGACTCGGTGTTTCTAAAGGCTTGTCTAAGCCACATTTGTAACTGTGACAGGTAGAGCCAAAGGTGGTGATTGCTACACCAATTGCTGACGCTTCATGCCATTTATCCAGGCCGGAACAGGAAGTGGAGTAGACAAAGCAAGCTGTGAAATCTGTGGGACTGATCTGGTCGCAGTAGATTTAGCTTGTCTGGCTGTGATGAAAATGGGCCTAGTATAAAGGGCACACAGTGGGAGGGAAGGATCAGCACCTTGGTGAGTGGCATTACTCCACGAAGGTTTTCGAGCGATACCAGAGGTGCCAGCAGGTTATGGCCTTTGAGCAGAGGATGCGCATCCAGTTGACGTGCAGGAGCAGCATGTAGAAGAAGCCGCTGGATTAAATGTTCTGCTTTAAAGGTTTGCTTTAAAATTTCTTTGCTATTTGCACAACACTGCCTGGCGTTCAATACTGATAAATATTGCTGTTTTACACTGTTGTCAGTCAAACCCAAAGTGTCCACAAGGTTTTCTTGGGAAGGTTACACTGGGGTATCAATCAGTCAGTAAAGTAGATTATCCATGTCTGTTAAAATTATTGGGCAAGTAAAACAGCCAGTCAGGCTGAGTAGCCAGAGAGCAGCTCTCTGTTAGACCGGTGTCATCTCTGTGGACTGGTACGCCTGCCACCGCCTACTGCCATCCATGAATAAGCCTCTCCAGCTCCTCCCTGTGGGTAAAGCAGGAAAATGTTAGTGGACTCGAATTACTTTCCTCCCTCACACAAATCCATGAATTCATGTTTCCGCACCTCTTTGTTGGCTCCTAGGCGGGGTTTCAGTGCCTGGCTGCTGGACACGCTCCCAACAGCCGGGATCCTCATCGATTTTGACCAGGTTGCTGTTCCATTTGTTCCAGTTGACTTCCTCCACTCTGAGGAGACAAGAGGACACATGCTCCAATTACTGTCTGCCGTGTGACACATCAATCAGCTGTCAACAAAATTAGCGAACAACATGGTGTACTGTGCATCAATCGATTATGCTCACACAGCCGCGTCTTGGATGAACTCTTCAATGCTAAACCTTTGTTTCTCCTTTGTTACTGTGCCTTGATGAAGTTGGCCTTTATCAGCCTTTATTGTGAGCAGCAGAGTGGTGATCAGTTTCATGCAAGGGATTTTATACTCCTTGATATGAAGAATCTTAATATGAAAACCTGGCCAATAAAGTCAGATAATAAGTCTAATATTAGACCTCATACATCATCCTTCCTGTCACCAGGAAACCCACTACAAACCCACAAAGACTGACACACATGCAGAGGTTCAATTTAGCACAGCTGAACACAAATAATATAGCCAATACTGAAACGTAGCCAAATGTATGACTAATAACTCTAATAATTATGTATTCAATACCCAAACGCGTTCTTTTCTCCTGTCTTTATACATGTCTGGATTTATCTGCAAGCGAGTTCAAGCCGCAGCTCACTAACAGCCAGTTTTCTAGATTTTGTTTTTCTGCAGCCACAGAAGCCAACTAGTGCTAATGCACGTTGTAGTGATCAAACTAACAAATTTAGTAAAGTAAATGCAACATTTGAACATCATGTCAGCTGAAATAATTCAAAGTTAGACTAAGTTAGATTATAGTCATTATTTATGTCAGGCATTTTTAGTCTTTCTTGGACAAGGACAATTGTAAAGCAGGGGAAAAGCAAGAATGACACAGGACATGCAGACCCATGTAGTAGTGTTTTTTTTTTTTGTTTTTTTTTTACATTTTAAGAGAAAAAGCTTTGACCCAACAGGGCCTCCATAACTTGTGAGGCTGCATTTGGCATCATAGTGCTTTGTGCTAAATTATCCATGTTCAGCTGGTTTAGTATGTTGGTGTGCAATAAATGCAAAGTGCAGATGAGGCTGATTGGAACAACAATAATTGACAAATAACTTGTTACCCCTGAAAACTACTAGGAAAAACCACTGAAGCTCTTTTCTGAGCTGAGTGGTATCTGTCATATTTCACCATATTGAACAAAATGACTGCGTGTGCATCAGAAGCTAGTGAAGGTGGTCTCTGCCTGTTCAGCTATTCTTGGAAAAACCCAAAAACTGTTCTAATGGTTATCAAACCGCGTCTTGATAACACCTCCTTAACGACGAGGTGTTGCAACCCGTCGTTAAGTAAACATAAATGCAGAATGAAACATTTGATTTTGTAATACTGCTAGATGAAAACTAAAGGAACTTCCTGTATTATAATCGTGTGCAGCTCTATATTTTCACTCTTGGACTTCATTAGAGTAACTTTGCATGACTCACAGTTAAAAAAAAAAATTCTTCTGGACTGATGCTCCTAATAAAAGAAAGGCTTTAACAGCAGATGGGTGTGGCCGCTGGGCTCACTGATGTGCCTGAGACAGCCTTATTAACCCTGTAACACCAAATGTATCATATTTGACACGTGAGCTTTTGATATCTATATGTGTGTCTTCTCTTCCCCGCCCCCCCCCCCCCCCCCAAAAAAAAATAAAATAAAATAAATAAATAAATATAACTATAAACTATAAATCTTTCTTTATTTGAAACTTTTTGCCATGTTTAAACTAGGAATGTACAAGAGCTGCAGCCTTCAGGAAGCTGGGACTTCAATCAACAGATTTCCAACCCTGCCCTATGCCAATATGTCATTGGAAAAAATGAGGCCTCTATCTCCAGTAGGGGTTAAGGTAAGGGCGTAGCATTCAAGAAGGAAGAAGCTTCATGTTGATCTTTGTGGTATCTATTAATGTCTGCTTGCTAACATGTTGTCTTTGTCAACAAAACTGACAGAAACATTAGATGGTATTGGTTAAAAGCTTAGATTTCATTAAAAAAAAGCTATGAAGATGCTAAACCACAAATGTCAACCCTATGTTGGAGCTAGAATGTCCAGGGCATTTGCAGCCCTTTGAAAATGTGTGACTAACCACTGTGCTGTCACTGAACTGAATAGAAGCCAACCTGAAACACCGTCGGCGGTCCTTTCCGGTAGCAGTGTTGAGATTTTTCTCCACCCCACAGCGAAAATAACCCTTCAGGCAACAGGGCAGTCTCCTCTCCATGTCCAGGATAGTGATAGCCCTCTGAAAGCAGTCACATCATTTAAATCACGCATACTTCATTTATATACTCACATCAGCTCTGAACACTCTGACCTGTAGCTTCCAGATGCTGGTGGTCTCATTGGTGAGCTTCTCCACAGTGCGGTTCATGAGCGCGATGAGCATGTTGAGCAGCAGGATGTAGGTAAGTATGATATAGAAGATGAGGAGCACATAGAAGACGTCTATGTACTTGTAATTCTGGATGAACTCCATGTCGCCCATGCCAATGGTGAACTTGAAGAGCTGCAGGGTAGTGTAGGAGATGTTTGAGAAGGTGGGTTTGACACAATCCTCCTCAAGACCAACAAGGAGAAAACGAGGTGATTTAGTGGTGTTTGTTGTATTCAGCTCTTTATCAGGAGACTTGTCCGCTGTAGGGTCTTTGAGCAGGGTGACCACCGCTGTGATAGGAAGCAGGTTACAGCAGGTTAAGCAGGTCTGATCAGGGTACACAAGCTGCAGATTCTGTCCCAAAATACTCTTTTTGTAAAAGAGTATTTTGTATGTAAAACTTTTTAAATGGAATCAAAAAATGCAGATGTTTTTGTGCAAACCTTTCTCCTTTTTAGAGAGGGTATAATACCTGCTGAAAATCCAAAGAGGAAGACGATGTAGACAAACAGGAAGCGCAGGATGTCACTGAGGATCATCTGCAAACAAGGAGACAGAGAGCCTCAGTGATGGGATCAGTTGCTACTATCTTCTCTGTGGAACTGCGTGACATGCGAGGGCTACCTTTTGTATCATGACACTATAGATGCCCATGTGCTCGTTGCCCCTGGAGAAGTAGAGTATGTTCACCCAGCTGAGAGCAAGACACAACACCAGGAAGCTGAGGTACTCATCCCTCCCAAACAGGTGGAGCCCAGTGGAGATCAGGAAGAGGACACCCTGCAAAAGACTATCAGCGGCAGCACTGTAATAACTATTAACATGACTGCTGAGGAGTTTTACTGTGCTGTACATCTTCCACAAACCATTTATTTGCAAAGTGTTGTGGAAAAACCTATTTTTTCCCAAAAGAAGCACAATGCCTATAGAAAGTATATAACCAACTTACCAATGTTTGGACACAAACATGCTTTTTATTTATTTTTACGACTTTCTACATTGTGGATACAAACTGAATACATCAAATCTATGAAGTAAGATATATGAAATTATGTAGCAAAGAAAAAATTTATGAATAACTCTAAATATGTCTTATCTTTTAGATTCCCCAAAGTAGCCACCTTTGCTTTGGCGACAGCACTGCAAACCTTCAATCATTCTGGAAAATTACAAAAACTTTGTGTCCCCAAGTGCATTCGCAAAAACCATCAAGTGCTATGACGAAACTGGCTCACATGAGGACCACCCCAGGAAAGGAAGACCAAGAGTCACCTCTGCTGCTGAGGATAAATTCATCCAAATCACCAGCCTCAGAAATCGCAAGTTAACCGATTAGAGCAGATTAGAGGTCAAATAGCTGCTAAGAAACGCCTACTAGGGAAAAGCAACAAGCAGAAGAGATTTGTTTAAACCAAGAAACACAAAGAATGGACATTAGACCGTTGAAAATCTGTGCTTTGGTCTGATGAGTCCAAATTAGAGATCTTTGGTTCCACCCGTCGTGTCTTTGTGCGACGCAGAAAAGGTGAACGGATGGTCTCTACATACATGGTTCCCACTGTGAAGCATGGAGGAGGAGGTGTTTTGGTGTCGGAGTGCATCCACAGCATCCTGCAGCAACATGCCATCCCATCCGGGTTTGTGTTTAGCTGGAGCATCATTTATTTATCAATAGGACAATGACCCCAAACACACCTCCAGGCTTTGTAAGGCCTATTTGACCAAGAAGGAGAGTGATGGAGTGCTGCACCAGATTGCCTGGCCTCCATAGTCACCTAACCTAAACCAAATTGAGATGGTTTGGGATGAGATTTGACCGCAGAGTGAAGGCAAAAGGCCCAACAAGTGCTCAGCATCTCTGGGAACTCCTTCAAGACTGTTTGAAAACCATTTCAGGCGACTACCTCATGAAGATCACTGAGAGAATGCCAAGAGTGTGCAAAGCAGTAATCATAGCAAAGGGTGGCTATTTTGAAGAATCTAAAATATAAAACATGTTTTGAGGTATTTGACACTTTTTTGTTTACTACATAATTCCATATGTGTTCATTCACAGTTTTGATGCCTTCAGTAAGAATCTACAATGTAAATAGAAAAACACATTAAATGAGAAGGTGTGTCCAAACTTTTGACATCATTAAATCACAACAACTGCTGCAGTCAATTGAAACTATTAAAAGGAAATGTTAGTAGTAAAGGGGCTTCAGCTGATTGCTGCACGAATGCAAGTTGCGACTCTGTATCAGGAATAATACTGCATTATAAAGAGGTGAGAAAACTCCACAAGGTAACTTTAATTTTGAGCATGCCTGCTACTTACAAAAGAATCTCATAATATCCGTCAACCAGCAGGGTCTCCAGCTTTGGTCGTTTCCTCATCATATCTATAATCTAGGAATTCAGATGAGGTAATCAGTCATGTTACTGGACTACAACTTCCACTAGGTGGTGATATAAGAAAGTAGATGTACACAAACACAAAGTTAACTACATACCCCTATGAGAAAGAAGTAGCAGTTCGCAACTGCTGTCAGCAGCCAAGCTAAAATGTACAGGTGATCATCAGTCTTGAGGTTAATGTGAAGCATTGGCTGTGGGGCACAGAGAGAACATCATCCACATTAACACAGGCCTGTCTGTGATGCTTGCACAGCTCACCTCTTTTGTGTCAGTCAGCTTACCATGCTTTCTTTCTTATAGTAGGCTAGGAGAGTAAAGATGATCAAGTACACAAGGTAGGACAGGAAGTTGAAGAAAAACATTCCACTGGCAAACCTATTCCACTTTTCTTCAAGCAGTTGGATCAGAGGCTCCGTCTCGAGCATCTCGTGACGGTTCTGAGAGGAGAAAGGAAGGGATGCACATTTGAGAACCGAACAGCATGCAACTACTGCTCTGACTGGTGTCACGATGCTGGAACTCACAGGGATGTCGCTGCCGTAGATCAGTATCTTCAGCACTGAGTTCTCCTCATATGAGTCCACGGAGGCCAGGTCGTACAGGGAGCAGTGGACGGGCCCATAAACCCACTCGGTGAATTTACGGGACAAGTGTTTGGTTCCAGTCTCTTGGAACTCTCGTCTTAAGATGTGTGAGAACAGCTGTAGACAAGTAAAAAGGAAAGCTAGAACAAAGAGAGTCTGTGAAGGTCTGATCTATTTCTGAAAACCCAGAAACCCACAGATCCCACCAAAACGTATAGTTTCTGCCCTGTCAGTAGTAAAGGAGCTCTGCACTTCATTCTCACTGTTGCTTTTCTCACTTGGTAGTACTCTTAATGTCAAACTGCAGTGTTTTACCCCAGTCTTGCCAGTGTGGGCAGCCATTTTGAGAGGTGTCAGGCCCTTCTTGTTCTCAATGTTTTCCAGCTGCACCTTGGGATACAGTCTCGCTGTGATCTTTAGGATACGGTCGTACATGCTGACTATGAATTCTGTGTTGCACTTGGAGTTGTCAGCCACCATCACAAGGGCATGCAGGACCGTGTTGCCTTGAGAATCTACCATCTTAGCATCTGCTCGCTGGTATTCATTGTCCATTAAGAAGTCTACCACGTCGGGCTGGTTGGTGCAGGCTGCCAGAGACAGGGGCAGCTCACCTGCAGACAAAGATTTGATGATATTTTAAAGTTTTATTTCAGCCTTACTTATTTTTTTGAATCAAAATCAGGGTGTTGAAAGTGGAAGTGAAACACTAAATGTTTAAAGGCTACACCATGGAGCCCTGCCCTCAACAACTGACACAGATGTAACTGGATTTAAAAAATAAGTGCTTAAAGGCTTTAAAACATGTTTTGCGCCATCTTCTTTCAGTACAGAACATTACATCAAATTGTAAATGGCCTGTATTTGTATAGCGCTTTGCTAGTCCCTAAGGACCAATAAGCGCTTTACACATCCAGTCATTCACACACTGGTGATAGGAAGCTACACTGTAGCCACAGCCACCCTGGGGCGTACTGACAGAGGCGAGGCTGCCAGACACTGGCGCCACCGGGCCCTCTGACCACCACCAGTAGGCAACGGGTGAAGTGTCTTGCCCAAGGACACAACGACTAAGACTGTCCAAGCCAGGGCTCGAACCGGCAACCTTCTGATTACAAGACAAACTCCCAACTCTTGAGCCACGATCACATCACTGGGTTGAAAATTAAAAATCAGTCAAAAGGGACTATTTTTTTGCTGGTCCATTCTATGTCTAGTCAATCCAAACCATTAAAGAGCAAGCTGACAAATTCATGCTATCAGTACTGAACAGTACAGTACTGTGCAAAAGTATTACAGCTATTGTATTATAGGCATTGACCATTGCTCATTCAACCATTAAAAAGGATACCCAAGTCAAGGAACGAACCAGTGTTGTGTCTGCACATACCAGACAACAATGAACCGATTTGAAATTGTATCTTTAAGCACTTTGTCACTTAGTCTGCTGCAAAAAGAGATGTTTTGTTCTAATTTCTTTAGTTAAATCTATGAAAAATGCCAAAAACAACAGTTTGACAGACATGAAATAATATTTTTGCACCAACAAGGTGATTCCCAAAGAGCTATTATCGAAGAACTTGGCATATGTCGACATGGTGTGCAAAGTGTCCTTAAAAAGTTTGAAGAAACTGGATAGGTGGAGAACAAAAGAACTGGCAGGCCTAAAAAAAAGACTATCTGCAACAGATGAACAATATCTGAAAGAAAGAAATGGCACTGAGGTGGTACTGAGGAGTTCAAGAGACAGGTACAACAAATAGTGTCTACACCCATCTGTAAAGGACGGTGGAGGCTCTATCATGGGTTGTGGCTGTATTTTAACCAGAGGTGTTGGGGATCTTGTCAAAATTTGGTAAATTGTAAATTACTGTAACTATTTCCCACTTTCCTAACAAAATGTTAAGAAAAGACGGTTAGCTCAATTCAATTCAATTCAATTCAATTCAATTCAATTCAATTCAATTCAATTCAATTTTATTTATATAGCGCCAAATCACAACATAAGTCGCCTCAAGGCGCTTCATAGATACAGAGAAAAACCCAACAATCATATGACCCCCTATGAGCAGCACTTTGGCAACAGTGGGAAGGAAAAACTCCCTTTTAACAGGAAGAAACCTCCGGCAGAACCAGGCTCAGGGAGGGGCGGCCATCTGCTGCGACCGGTTGGGGTGAGAGAAGGAAGACAGGATAAAAGACATGCTGTGGAAGAGAGACAGAGGTTAATAACAGATATGATTCAATGCAGAGAGGTCTGTTAATACTTAGTGAGCGAGAAAGGTGACTGGAAAGGAAAAAATCAATGCATCATGGGAATCCCCCGGCAGCCTATGTCTATTGCAGCATAACTAAGGGAGGATTCAGGGTCACCTGGTCCAGCCCTAACTATATGCTTTAGCAAAAAGGAAAGTTTTAAGCCTAATCTTGAAAGTAGAGATAGTGTCTGTCTCCTGAATCCAAACTGGAAGCTGGTTCCACAGAAGAGGGGCCTGAAAACTGAAGGCTCTCCCTCCCATTCTACTTTTAAATACTCAAGACTTGCACTGTAATAAATTTTGCCAGCTGTTGCAGTTCATCGCTTGGTTTTTGAGGTTCACCGAGCAGCTGAGGAAACATTTTTTTGTAACTTGCATTATATTGTGACAACTAGTTTTGAATCCAGTCATGGTTTCCTCTATGATTTAGGGACTACACACGAAGCTATCAGTGGGGGAAAGATTCCTGCATTACTCGTATTGTCCATTTTTATCTCTATCTTCCCTCTGAAGCTAGAGATGCAAATGCAAAACTGGAAAAATTTATTTTCGGGATCCTTAAGCAAAGGATGAGACTGTTGGTAGCAAGAGTGTTCTGTTTTTCTTTGTGGTGTGTTTGCAGTTAAATTTCCATTGACCAATGATGTTTGAGCAAGCTTTTGTTGCTCATGCAGAAAAAAATTCTGTCCAGGCAGCAACAGAAAAACACACATATGGTGAAACCGCCTTGAAACCATCAGCTAATATAAGTCGTTGATTTAGCCATTAACTAGATTAAAAAAAAAAAAATCAGCATTTGTAAAAACTATCTGGCCGAAAGAAGAGCAAGTTTGACCCAAATAATCTTTTTGTTAAACTGGTAATAGAGGAAGATGAGTTACAGAGAGATAATTAATTGATTATAAATTGTGAAATTCATGGCCAACATGAAGATCATATTTACTTAATATTCCAGGTATTCTGTACATTTGAAACAATTATTTTATGTTTGATTAAAGAGTATACTGTTACACGCCAAAGAAAAATGTATCATATGTGACTTTTAAGGCTTTAATAAGTACCAGAGGTTATGTAACAGTATGTAGATAGGGATACTAATATAGTTGGTGTCATAGTTAAAGGGAACCCGAGGAAACCTTTACTTATCTTGAGTTCGCTCTTGTTTCTCATTCGAGATTCAAAGCTGTACTGGTCTTTTAATGTACTCACATGTAATTCAGAATTCTGCATTTTGCAAAAGAATAAGAAACTTGGAAAGGTAGTAGCATGTCCAAAAATAGGACAATCTTTCCCTTTGAACAACTTGCACATTGTTCCTCTATACATATTTGAGTATTAAGTATTGATCGAGGAAACTGGGCCATCATATTGTTCCTTCAAAAAAAAAAAAAAAATCACACTTCTGCTCTGATTCTAAAAACTACAAAAATAACTGGCTGACTCACTGCGTCGGCATATGATCTTTGCATGAGGAAACTCCTCTCTGCAGCAGCATGTGCTCACCAAAGTAGAAGTAGGGACCCTTGTGTGGTTGGAAGAATTTCCCGCAAGCTCTGACGTGGACGTCTGCACCTTTGCTGACCAGCAGCTTCACATAAAAAATACTTCTCCTCTCGATGGCTATATGCAGAGCTGTCTGGCCTGCAAGAAAATGAGTCTTATTTAAACATGTCCACTGCATTACTGGAAAAAAAATACTGGAATACGGATATCGTGACAAGGTTAAAAGAGTTCAAATAAATCTCCCGGACACAGAAAATCTGTTACCTTTGTAGTAGTTGTTGGTGTAGGCTGCGTTCACAAACTCCTTAACATCACCCATCTTCTCTGAAATGTCAATCAACATTTCGACGGTCTCATTCCTGCCATCTTTGAGGTGCAGCAGAGCTTTCATTAAGGGCGTTTTACCGTAGGACCGATCTGTGGATGTAAACACAAATCCATGTGGTTAACACATAGGTCAGCATGTTCTGCTTTAGTTGCAGCTGTTGCATTACCGGTCCTCCAACACTCACACAAAGAGTCAGAGAGTTTCTTCATATTTTGGCGCAAGTACTCTTGAAGGCCATCTAGTTTGCTGATATCTCTGCTGGCCACTGCTTCAAACAGTCTGTCACGGTTATACGTCTTGCTGTCTCTCCTGTTATCATGCTGATCCACACCTCGAATCCCTCTATACAAAAAACCAAAAAAGTGTAACAGTTGGGTTGCTGAGGGTTATTAAATCAGCACTTTGGGGCTTGAAAATACCCAGCACCAATCCTATAATGAGTGTTATATTGAGGCAAACTTCATTTTATCACTGCATGGAGAGGCTCACTTGTCAAAGTTGAAATTGAATCTGATCTGAGGTTTCGTCTTCTCCATTTCTTCCTGGTAATCAGTGTCCATAGGTGTCTTGGGGTCCTCCGGGCTCAACCTCAAAGCCAGACCATCTTTCTTAGTCATCTTTTGGCGCGACCTCTCCTCCTCTGTCCTGTCGTCTGTCTCCAGAGTGAAACCAAACATCTCAGATTTCTTCATTTTTCACCCTTTCCTCCAGTGATCTGCATGGAAATACGACACAGTTATACATAATCCAGAAGTGACAGAGGTGCTGCAAGGAGTTTTCAATACAAAGTGTAGAGATTTTTTTCAAGACACTGTTACTGTTTCACTGCTAATACCTAATAACTAAGACACTCAGTAACTACCATTTTACTGGTGCTTTTTTTAAATTTTATTTTCATTTAAATTGTAGTTAACCGGGTTTATGAGCTTTAAGGAGACTAAGTTTGGTAGTGGTTGTATGTGTGTCATGTCAAAATTTAACCTCTGACCTCACTTTTACATTTAACCCCAAATGCATTACAGATTTAAAGAAAGTAATGTCAAGAGAAAGAGCATGAGCTGCTAGTCAGTTATTTACGTCTAGTTACAAGTTGTAAAAATCAATATTATAACAAACCTATTATCCGTTAGCTTCTCCTACACAAGTTTGGTATTTTGTTTACAAAGTACCAGTTTGGTATTTTGTAAACAAAATAACAAAATACAAATTTTTGTATTTTGTTTACAAAATTTTGTTTACAAAACACCAAACTATACCAAATTATTCCCTTAAAAGTGTCTTGGCTGTCTTGGTGGAGGTTTGTTCTCTCTGGGTGCTTCTTGTTGAAAAAATCTACTAAAAGCAACTAATCGAGTCCTATTTAGCCTGCAGAAATTTGAAACATGAGAAAAAGGGCAATAAAATCACTGTACACCCAAATCTGTGTCCACAGTAAGTCATCTACAACAATTGGAGGAATCAAAGTAAAGATTTAAGTTAAACCATATAAAACTATGTCATTACACTGCTTGGATTGAATTGGTTACAAACACAGCCATGAGCCACTGTAAATAATTCAGGTCAGAGCGTGTAGCGTGGCTGCATCAGCAGAATCGGAAACATGTTTACCACAGGGGCTTATCTAATCCGTCTTAAATGGCACGAGCATAGCTTTCAGACATGTGATGTTTCCTCAACCAGTGACTAACAAAGGAGTTTTTATTTAAAACACTTCCTTGACAACAGTAGAAACACAGCACTCGATCTTCTTGCTGCTTGCTGCTTTGTGACATGACCAATTGGTTTACAGTGTGGTTACACATTCACAGTCTAAAAGGATTCCAAGTTCAGCTGATAGTAAACAGACACTATGCCCCGATGTTAAAGAAAGATGCGTTAAGGGCCATGAGACCGTACAGAAATCTTCTGTGGCTTCTTGTTCCTCTTTTTGAGTCAGAAAATGGGGAATTACTGATTCAGTGGAAACTGTGTTATACCCCATGGACATCATGGGAGGAACACAGCAAAAAAAACAACAACGGACTAAAAACCGAGAATAAGAACATCTGTTGTGGTAAAAAAAACATTTTGCTGAACATCATGTAAAAGATGAATTAAATAGATGCTTTCAATCGCACAACTGAAACGGTAGTATTTTAAAGAAAGAAATGCTAAGCTTGCATGTCTATAAATGTTTTCATTGTAAAACTGCTTGTACAGGAACCTCTCCGACATCATGTGATTATATCCTGGTGTATTATTTATGACTTATTGATCCATGATGCTCAGTAATGTGAGCCATGTATGTTTTTTTTAATGCTGCACAAACATGTCTCTACAATAATAAAGATAATCTGCTCTGTATTCTCACTGAGGCGCAATCTAAACTGTGAAAAACATCCCTTTAACTGCATACATGCCATCCATATACCGAAGCAGTGCAACATGCCACGGCAGTAGCACATTCTTCATGAACTAAAGCATTTTTTTTATAAAGTGGCAATCAAAGCAGTAACAAACGAGCTGACTCACCAGACTTCAATCTTCGTCGTCTGTACTGTTTCCTTTGTTTAAAAAGTTTTGAAAAAAATCTGATGTTAATGTCAAAACCACTGAGGTATTGACACACCCTCAGAGACATGGGCGTGTGAATACTGTTGTGTCTCTGAAGATGCCTGCTTAGCATTAAGAGAAATGAAATAGTAGGACCAAGGCAGAGGGAAATATGATAACCTGCCCTTGAGAAAATTAGAGCACTTTACTCTGGGCTTGAGTGCTTAAAAGGATGCTGTACTGACCATTACTGGACATGACAAAATACCACAGAGAATGCAGTGTATTTTCTGACCTAACACAACAGAGCTTGGCTTTTTTTGATGACTTCAGGAAAGAGGAGCTACAGAGCAGATTGCAGTGTTAAAACAACAGTTAAAATCTTTTATTATCTTTGAATTTATACAAACTAAATAATCCACTGAAGCACTTAGCTGAACAAAAAAGCAGGCATGAAGCAGAAGAGCACTGGCGTGTTGTCCACAGAAAATCCACAGAAAATGAAAGCAGAAGTTTCAAAAAGGAGAAACTTACCCTGAAGAATCAAATTGAAGATTTTGGTCGTAAGTCTTCTGGGGTTTTTTTTTTTTAGTCCATAAAGCTGCTCAAGAGTTTCCTGTACGTCTTACAAGCCTCTTCATGTTCTCAATGTGATGTACTTGTGCGTTTTATTTAGTGCTGCTCTGGTCCTGTGACTAAATGTGTGGTTGCGGAGCATCTGCCTACCAGCGTGAGCTGTAGCTGCAGAGCTCGCATGAGACAACTTCCTTTTTTTACTTTTGAAAAGGATGCATGAGATTGTTATCGTTTGCATATGATGGCATAACCAAAACCGTCACTTGAACCCCAAAAAAACTTCTCTGTGATCTTGATCCCATTTGTATCTGAGCTTTTCATTCTCAAAGGAGCCTTGATTAAATACAAAACAGAAATGTGCACAAAGCTAAAACTCTCTTTATTAGCCCGTCTGAGCTCACGCAGGCAGAAAAACACATTCAACGACAGTCAGGCACAAATTCAGTTATTAACACCGGTTTATTTCTAGTAGCATCACTATCACTGTGGCTTAATGCAGCATAATGAGTGAGTGAACACACTTATAACGCAGTGGACTGTGACGTCTATATGTGCCTGTGGAAAAAAAAACTGTGTTTATGTGATTATAGTAAAATATGAAGCTATAGACTTGACAAACAGGTTTTCTCTTTAACTGGTTGATGACTTTTAATCTTCATAATCATAATCGTATCTCCTTAAACCAAATGACAACAAGTATGAAAAGGAATATTAAAAAAACAAACAAAGGACATCCATGAACTTTTTGAGTAGAACATATACTAAGTTAAAGGTCAAATTAAGGTTGAATGTCAGAAGAGGTGAATAAAGAGCAGTAAACATCAGAAAGAAGATTTCCCATGGCTCTTACAGGTCAGTTAAAGGATGCTGCGATGACCCCCCCCCCAAGGCAGTAGGTGCTTTGTTACTCTAGCTTATAAAGTCTTATAAAGACCAGAGCAATCTGGCTTTGGGAGATTCTGACATGTAGTAAATAAAAAGTTATGTTACTGTTTTGCTGAACGTTATGGTCACTGAGCTGTCCTCGGCTTGTGATTCATGTGGCTTTGAGCTTGGCTGGGCCTGTGCCTGGTGTGTTTAAGTCTGTATAAGGTGCAGCTGCTGTTCTGTCCCTGATGGAATGTGGATTCTCTCTGGTCTGTTGGGGAGGGTTTTTTTTAGTGTTTTGTCAAAAAAGGTTGTCTTGGAGGCACATCCAAGGTTGCAGGTGTCATTGACGGTTCTAGCTGCTTCACTAGGCTCAAGGGTTTCAGCGCTTACGTTCCCGCCACAATTATCATAAAGGTGATACAGATTGTTCAGCCCTCAAACTTTTCATCACATCTGTTTACTCAAATTTTGAAACGAGTCTGAGTAAGGCATAATCACATTCAGAGCCACTTTATTGGTTCCATCAAACTTTGAAAACACTGCTGTGGGGGTAATGTGAATTAGGCCAGGTTTGGGAAAGACCCATGGCTGTTTGTTGCTGGCTGCCAGGGATGTAATTCAACTCATTACTGGGTTTAGTCTAAATGAGATGGTATTTGGTCACACGGTTTGCTTCGGGATTCTGTGGTACAGCCTGAACCCCATTGAGATAGTGAATCCGGTTCTGGATTATAGAAATGAAGCATCTTAATTATCCAAAAGCCAAACTGCAGCAGTTCGGTCCAGGTGAGCAGGTTTTAGCTCTGATGCCATTTGGTGGTGTCTCATTTCAGGGCACTTTATGGTCCCTTTGCCATTCAAGTTCAGAGTAGAACTATTTGTTTTTTAAATTCATTTTTGTCATATTAATCTGCTTAAACCCCATTACATCAGGGTGTCCCAGCCCTGTAAAACTGGGGAAGACATACCACAGCACAGTGGGAAGCATGGATTCACTGGCACATGAGGGTGATGGGGTAAACCCATCCAGTGAAAGCCTGCCGAGGAAGGACCCTCTGTAAATTGGAAGCCCGTTCACGTCTGTCATCATGAATGATTATTCGTTTGTCAGACTCAAACACACCTAACAGAGCATGGTATTGATGTGGGTGACGCACAACTGATTCACTGGCGTTTTAAGACTTTCTGGGAAAGAAAAGAGAAGGTGATGGAGAAGGAAATTCAGTATATGTTCAATTATAGTATTGTGAACCTTCATCTTCAAGCTGGGCTTCTCCCTGTTTGTTGGTGGATACAGCCAACAACTCCCGGGTTCTGTACCAATCACTGAAAAGTGGGTTGACTAAACCAGATGCTTATCCTCTACCAT
The DNA here is from genome assembly GCF_963969265.1 of Rhamphochromis sp. 'chilingali'. Classification (NCBI taxonomy): domain Eukaryota; kingdom Metazoa; phylum Chordata; class Actinopteri; order Cichliformes; family Cichlidae; genus Rhamphochromis; species Rhamphochromis sp. 'chilingali'. The sequence continues at coordinate 8,157,261 of NC_137946.1, forward strand.
GGATGGAAGACTGCGTGAACAGGGTGGGTTCAGCTCAGTTTGTCAGTAAACTTGATGTACTGAACAGTTCCTAGCAAGTTCCCCTAACGGAGCAAGTGACACATCAGTCTTTATCACTCATTCAATTTCCTGCACTCATTCTGTTGTCCAAATGCACTGGCTTTTTTGTTTTTGCAATCATATGGCTCAGACATCCATCACATCAGGGATCTTATGGGGTTTTTATGTATATACATTTTTTTTTTTGCTTTATTAGACAGATGCAGTGAAGATTGATGGGAAAAAGAGAGAGAGAAATGTGGCAAAGAGCTGCAGGTCAAATTCGAACCTGGCCAGGCCACTCTCAGCCACACGCCATATGGTTGCCTGCTCATCCAACTGAGATAAACCAGCACCCAGTGATTTGATGTTTTGTGGTGCTTTGTCAAGAGCAACTTATTCTTGAGACTATACTCAGTTTTCTGGTAGCTTTCCAGCTCCTTCATTTTTTCCAGCCTACTGTTCAAGTGCCTATTCCAAGCACCAGGTTTCCTGAGTTAGAGAGTGGAGTTAGCACTGACTGGGGAGGCTGTTGCAGTAAACTTGGTGAACATGATACAACAGAGTGTGGTTGAAAATGAGACATTGTAACTGAGTAAAACTTTTATATGCAGTAGTGTAAATGGGGGGGAAAGCAATGATTTGGATTCAGCTGGTGTCCAGGAAGAGTGTGACAACCCCCAGCCACTAGGTGTCTCTGCTATGGTTATAGTGCTGTTACTTGTAGAAGTAACTGGCTGCATGAGCTACACTTGGGCCCAATTAGTTAAAAGATTCATTACTAGTTACTACCTCCGTTTTGAGCCTGTGAGCCAAGCTGTGACAGTGCGATTAAAAAAGAAAAATAAGGCTCAGTGGGAGTTGACGGGCACTGTGAGAGTCTACACTGAAACAAACACTCAAGTCTCTCATCATTCTCAAGAATGAAAAAAGGTGCTAAAAATGAAACCATTCCATTGGATTCCTGCTATTATGACACTGGTTGATTCTAAACCAAGCGTGGATCACCCTGGTAATCTGCGCTTCATGATCAGACTGAATTCTGATCAATCAGTGTTTTGAAATACTTAACCCACAAACACACAAAGATTCGACCTGTTTCAATCAGGCAGCTGAAAAGGAAACACCCATCCCACAGGAAACTACAAATGAATCTGTCCCAGACACCTAAAATGAAGGCACCTCAACATGCTGTTTTCTGCTTCAGTGTTGACATGTTGATTGCATCTTCATCTCAGGGAACATAAATCATGCAGAAGCTTTAAAGCATTCCAACTCACTGTGATTTCTCTCCATGTCATTATTTAATTTCAGACACCTACAGTTAACAAGTTTGAATTTGTTGCCTCTATCATTTAATGCATCTGTCTGGTGCTGCATTAAGCAGCTGTAAAGCTAAGTGACAGAGGCCTGACTTTTTTCCTGAGGAATGAAGAGCAGCTAGGTCTAGGAAAAAGATGCCGTCCTTTGATTGTGACTTACACTGTAACAAAATCCAACCCCAAATATCAGAAATGCCCAGTATATTGATGAGAGCTGTTCAGTCACAGTAAAATCTTTGAGCTTTCACGAACATCTTCTATCTTTTGGTCCTATAAAATTGCTAACATTGGATCTCTATCCTGTCAAACACAGCCTTTTCTTTAAGATTCAAAATAAAAATGAGCTGTGTAAGATTTGTTAGGGTCAGCTTTAGTTGATGTGCAAAATTCTCAGTCATGTAAACAGACAGAACTGGATAGCGATTCCAATTCAAAGGCGGTCACAGAGAATCATTGCCACGCCCAAAGCAGAGTCTGCGTTCTGTCCGTATACCACCTGCAGAGGGAACGCCTTCTCCACTTCCTGTCTTAGCACTTCGTTCCGAGCAAGCGCGCTCCCACTGCCCACAATCCTGCGGACCCCCGCCTGCTGCAGATGCTCTACGGGCATCATCGAGGTGACGTTGTCCAGGACTCCATGGCAGAGAGCCCTGATCACATGACCCAGGGAGAGATTGGAGGTGGAGATGCCAGTCACGTGGCCCAGGCAGAGAGGGTCATGTCTTTCTCCCAAGATAGTAGGACTCACCCTCAGGTTGCTGGTTTCCTGGTTCAGGGCACAATGAATCAGCTTTTCGTATAAGCACGAGTCACTCAGCTCTGCACCTGTGGAGATTGGGGGGGGTGCAGCAGAGGGGGGCATTTTAGTGTCATCTATCTGTGCAGACTTTAGTTTAACTGTTCTACAGTTGTTATTTTGTTTATTGCATTCATGATTAATTATTCATTTAATGTCAGTTTTCTCTAATCTCTGCGCCGTCTCTGGTCTTTGCTTTCATCTTTAAGCAGCTTTGATTGTTGATCTGCAAGTATAACCTTTCCCTAGAACTGTTTGCCAACGTTTCTGAATAAAGCTGGGATGTATTTTGGTTCTTGCATCTCCAGTAACGAGTTTAGAGAGGTGTCATTTATCATCTCTATGAATATGTTAAGTATATGAGCCTGTGAGGTGTACATGGATCTTTCCAAATGAGCTCACATAAACCCTGATTAAGCAGCAGATAAAACTTTCTGTATATCAGAATATACCACAGTTTTAAACCTGGTGTCTATAGTGCCATTCCCTTTAGTTATAGGTTTTATGTAAAGACTGTATATAAATGATGGGCACAGCATAATCATCAAGTGTGAAATGTGAAGATAATGAAGATATACCTTAAAACTACATTTTTCCTAATGGCCAACAGGGAGCGGTCCATCTGGTTGAAACAGTTGTAAAAAAAAGTATATGATAACACGTCCCTGCTGCTCACTTGTACGACTAAGACTAGGATTAATCAACAATGTCAGCTGGCATTAGCTATTTGCTGATCTATCTGTATCAATATTATAACTGCTGATGAATAAAAAAAATTTAAAAACTAAAGAAGAGACAGAAGAAACATCCTTCAACCATGTCTTGAGTTTTGAAATTACATAGTTTTCCCACCAGTGGGAGCTCTTGTTGTTGGCAACACACTTCTTTGGAAAGCCACAAACACAACATCCAGCTAATCCGAGCAGTTAGGTTAAATAATTACATAAATAACTACGCATAACAAACGTTAGGGAAGTCTGTTTATGATTTGTGCCTGAAAAGAGAAAAGAAATGGCCAAAATACAGCTTTTTCAACCCTGAATATTGGTATCCGCCGGTTTATGCAAAGTGTCAGTAAACATTTTCTTATTGAGGTTTTTGGTCTCACAAATCTTATCAATACACAATGTGATGCGCGATTTTACATTTTAATCCGTTTTAGAGTAAAGAGGGGGTAGGATTTTTAGAGAAGTTGTCACCTTATGAATATGAAACTGTTGAAATAATTTGTTTCGTTATATTGTACTTGACTTTACTAAGCTATTCTACTTTTTTAAGCCTTTTGTAATAATCATGATTAAAAAATAAAACTAATGTGTGGAATCACAGTGTCTGTGTCCATCTGCAAGTCAGCCTGCACTGTTTGGTTTTCCTGAGAGGGATGACGATGGATTAAGGTCTAGAAAATAGAAGAAGAATACAAACCAAGCTCTCTCATCCAGGAAGTCAGCATCTCCACAAAACTTGCCAACACATTCCCGCCATTGAGCGATGCTGCAACAGCCAAGTATGTGGACTCAAAGTAAGGGAAGTAGGAGATGGACGAGGCAGGCTGAAGAGAATCTGGAGGTTTGAAGTCAGCTGGCATGGCGTAGGTCAGCTGGGCTGAAGTGCTTATGTTAAGGACTGGGAAATTTGAAAAAAAGAAAGAAACTGTCAGCTAAAGAGAATTAGCTGTGATGGTTAGTGATGTGTTTGTCCTGAAATATAAACCCCTAAGTCAGCTACAATAAGTTTTATATTGGATTTTTTTCCTCAACCTTATTGTTTGTTGATCTCTCACTTGACATGCAACAGTGTGGTTTGTGTCTGTGAAGGTTCTCAGTCATCCAGGTCATCGTAGTCTAAGGAGCTTGGAAAGAAAAGTGTCTGGACTTCTTTGAGTTGCTTGAAGACGTTTCACCTCTTATCCGAGAAGCTTCTTCAGTTCTAAGAGTCAAATGGTGGAGAGCCCCAGATTTAAACCCAGTGGGAGTTTCCCCCCAAAGAGGGACAAAGGACCCCCTGATGATCCTCTACCTAATCACATGAGCCAAGGTGTGAAAGCGGGTGTGCTTTACAATTAGAGCTGGGCGATATAAGATTTTTTCATATCACGATATGTTTTTTTCATTTCAGGCGATAACGATATCTATCACGATATAAGCCAAATAACTATATTTGTAAGATTTAAATGTGCCGTTGCTCACAAGTAAAATGTGAAATAATCAGCAGCTTGTTTTTATTTAAATATTTATTTCCCATAATAAGTTCATCCATTAAGCGGATGTGAATGGATGGATGAAGTTCAACAGGGTAGATGTACTTAAGGAACATGAGACTTTTTCAGATAAATAAAGGCAAATATTGCAAACTACACAAAAGGTAGCCACTAAAGCGTTTAAGTTTCAAAATAGAACAAACGAAACAGACTAAATTGTCAATTCCACTTAGAAACAAAATATTAATTCTAAAAATAAATCTTAGTTTGTTTTACAGAAGAACAGACAAAACTGACTAACTTTTGTCAATATCAAATAAACTGAGAACTAAAAGGAAATTCTCGATCTCTCCTTGTTGTATAGCTGAGCTTTTCAAACAGTTTTAACAGTTACTTTAGTCTGACAAAAGCCGAATGACGAATTAGCGCTTCCAGTCAGAGACTGAGGCTACGTCCACACGTACACGGGTATTTTTGAAAACGGAGATTTTCCGTTTCCGTTTTAAAAAATAATCCCGTCCACACATAAAGGCAGAAATGAAGGAAAACGCTGCTATGAACATGCCAAAGCAGCAGGTGGAGCTAGATTCCTAACCGTGCAGAAATGTTGGCCAATCAGAAGTCTAGAAGCCTCGGTGGGAAAAAGTAAACAAAGCTGGGGCATAGAAGCAGAACCGAGTCGTATGTGTGGAGGGACAGTAACTGTGTGTATATGTAAGCATTTAAACACTGCAGAGAGTAGAATTAACAGTAACAGTATTGTAGAAATTCATTTCATCGAAACAATAACGTGGCGCACAGTGTGACGCATGCACCAGTTTATTGTATTTCCGGACTTGCTTTCGGCACAATTTACAGTGCACGTTTTTTGTCAGACTTGAAATAGCCGAAATACCTTCACACTACGGAACTTCTATGGCTCTTCCGTTCGACAATCTCTCCGGCATTGGAACCATCATCTGTTTTCTCTTCGGTCACGCTCGGTTGATTTTTCTAGTCGGCACACTCATTTCCTCCATTACCCGGGCGGTACGGTGGCTGGCTGCTTCCCAAACACATGTGCGGCCTGGCAGTTGTGCTGTACGTAACAAGTCACGCGACGTGACGCTGCGGCTGTGATTGGTTCGGCTCTGCGCTACTTAATTTGGATTGGCTGACCTTTTTTTTTTTTTTTTTTTTAAAGAGGATAAGAGCGGCGAGGTCTATCGCGATAGTTTAATTTCTCTATCGAGTAAAAGTTATATCGCGATAAATATCGTTATCGTTCTATCGCCCAGCTCTAGTTACAATCAGCCAAGGTTTCGGGTGAGCTCATTGTGAAACCTGGCCCCACCTTATCATGCAATTTCCTGAGGTCAGATGGCCCAGGATGTGAGTGGACGTTAAGGCGTCTGGGAAGGGATCTCAAAACTGGATTATAGATGGCAGACAGTTGGTGTCATAAACCACCACCTCTGTTCAAAGATGGTCGCTCACAGTGGACGTAAATGGCTTCTTTCACTCCTCTTTCAAACCATCTGTCTTCTCTGCCCAAAATGGGAACATTTGCACCCTCGAAAGAGTGACATTTGTCCTTTAGATGCAGATGGACAGCTGAGTCTTGTCCCGTGGAGGTGGCTCTTCTATGTTGTGCCATGCGCTTGGCTGTTTGGTCTCTCCGATGTAGAGGTCTGGGCATTCCTCGCTGCACTGTACAGCACACACCACATTGTTAAGTTTGTGTTTAGGAGTTTTGTCTTTCGGGTGAACCAGTTTTTGTCTGAGTGTGTTGCTGGGTCTGAAGTACACCGGGATGTCGTGCTTGGAGAAGAGCCTCCTGAGTTTCTCTGATACACCGGCTACATAGGAGATGAAAATGTTGTTGCATCTGTCTTTCTTATCCTCCCTCGCTGGTGTCTGATCTTCTTTTCTGTGCATCTTTGCTGACTTTATAAACAGCCAATTAGGATAACCATATGTTTTAAGTGCTTCCTTTACATGTGTGTGTTCCTTCTTTTTTCCTTCAGGCTTAGAGGGAACATGTTCTGCCCGGTGGTGTAGGGTCCAGATTACCCCAAGTTTGTGTTCCAGAGGGTGATGGGAGTCAAAGAGGAGGTACTGGTCCGTGTGTGTGGGCTTCCGGTAAACTTCAATGTTGAGGTTGCCATTCTCTTCAATGTGCACAGTGCAGTCCAGGAAAGGCAAACAGTTGTCCTTTGTGTCTTCCCTGGTGAACTTGATGTTTTTATCCACAGCGATAATGTGCGCAGTGAAGGATTCCACTTCTTGTGTTTTAATTTTGACCCAGGTGTCGTCTACATATCTGTACCAGTGGCTGGGTACTCTCCCTTTAAAAGAGCCAAGAGCCTTACATTCGACTTCCTCCATGTAAATGTTGGCTACAATAGGCAATAGTGTGGTTTGTGATTCAGCTAAGCTGTAAACAAATTCCCCTTTTGGGATTATTAAAGTTATCCGAATCTGAATTAACTTATAAATGCAGATCCACAATCAACTGTGAGAACATTGTGCATTTAGTTCATTAAGAGAGATAAATGGATATCCTGTTTCACCTGCATCTGTCCGTTCGCTCATGCAGGAGTAGACGGAGCACTGGAAGTCTCCTAGCGCGGCCCCTACTGGCGTGCCAGCAGGGATGCCGTGCCACTGAGAGCAGGTCTTTCCTGCCAAGCTACCAGATGGCACACACTTAGGAAGCAGGTGCAAAGGGAAGCCAGCACCCTTCAGACTAGAGGACACACACACACATACAGTGCTTGTTACGTATGCTTGCACTGATGCAAAAAGTGTTAGGTAAATGAGGCTGCAAACCAAACATGCACAGCAGTTTTCATGCAGTAGGTGCATCTAGTAAAGTGTTGTAAAAAGGAAGGACGTTCAACACTATACAAACATGTTTTCGTTCCACTGATTGGATGACGTGTTGAAGAAGCCCCAGCTGGCTGCATTCTGGGGTGTCATCACACACCTGTCCAAACCGCACAGCATGGACACCACATAGTCCTGGATAGTACCTGCAACCGTAAAGTCCTCAAGGAATTTGGGTCTGCGGCAAAACCACACAGCTTCAGCTTTTGTATCCCAATTGCAAAATGTATTTATTTATAATGTATTTATTTTTAAAGATGTGAGCTTACTTGTGTTTCATGTACCAGAAGATTGTTGCACAGCCAAACCCCGTGGCGACGCTGAGATGAGAGTCTGGTCTGGGAAGAGAGGTGAGGAAGTCATTGCTGCAACGTCCATCTTGCCAGGTGATCAGCTGACTGGTGTCTTTGGCTGTTAAGGAATCACTATTGGACCAGACGCAACCTGGGTGGTGCAAAAGACAGTCAACTGAGTGCTTACAACTTTAATACAACCCTTGTTTGAGTTGTTATGTTGACTGCTGTGTTCTTGAAAGACTCTGTCCTTTGCCCTGTCCTATTATCAATCAATGTTGTTCTAAAGCCTCTGGATCCACTTAAACATTAGTCAAACTAAACTGCATGCTTATTTTAGATACCACTCTATACAGATACTCTATACGTATCTGTCGCTATTCTTTGTGACCATATGGATCGGTCCCTCATATTACCATTATTTCACCCAAAGGCACCAAGTTAATACTTAAAAAAGCTGCAACAATACACACAAATATAAAAAGTACTTGGTGACAACTTTGCTTTTAGCCTTTAACCCTCTGGGGTTCAGGGTATAACTGGTTGTTTTTTGACTACTTTTAATTTGTCCTCTATATTTCACCTTTAAAAACTGTTTATCTTGCCAATTCTGTTATTTTCACATTTTGACATACTGTATAAGCACAACTGATCTAAATTCAGACAAAATTTAAAATATGAGTAGAAAAAAGTTATATTTTTGACTGTAAAAAACACAAACATGTTTTACGAATCATTTTCATAACTTGAAATGCAAATAGAAATTGTACATTTTTTGAAAATATGCACAAGTTTTGCAAACAACAAAGTTATATGGTACTATTTATCTAAAAATGCAGCCAAGGCTCAGACGTTTTTTATATAACCATTTAAAACTATTTAGAGAACAATGAGGTGTTCTGCATCAAATAAGAAGACACACAAATTATATATGCAACTCCAAAAATAGTTTGTGTCCACTATAAGACAGAGGAGAACAGCACAGGGATAAATCCTGCAGGTATGACAGAAGGTGTGTCACTCCTGTTTTCCATGTGGAGACAGCGTTTACATCTGCCTTTGGTGGCTTTTTTTGCAGCAACTGTGACATTCACTAGTAGAAGTGACACACAAAACAAAACAACGACTACACTACACATTAACTACACAAGACAACACACTAACTTGAGTCCAAACACAGTAAACATCACAAATCTATCATGTATCAAAACTCACTCGCTCACTCTCGCCGGTGTCACTCCTAAAACTTCGCCCTCTTCCTAAACAACCAAATGCCACATAATTTTTGATTGGTCGACATGGCACATTTTTCCACTTTTTCTTTTTTTTCACTCCCAAGCAGAGAGTGTTTGCTACCGCTGTCCGTAGAAAACGCCGTTTTTACGGTTTCTTCCCGCTGTAAACACCACTGTTTTATTTAGAATTGAAACTAACACTCAGTCCGTCAACCCTAGAGGGTTAATCAGAAAGCCTTAAGTTGGCTAGTTATGTAACTGGCTAAATGTTTAAAGTAGGGGTGGGCGATATAAACGATATACGATAGAAACGATATAAATTTGGCCAACGATAGAGATTTTGAATATCACGATAGCGCATGTTGATGATGTCATCAAGCTGCGCCTGTTTTGGTCGAAAGCATCGCAGCTGCTACAACCATTATCATCTGCAAATTATGCCGGGCGACAGTCATAGCAAAGAGATGAAACATTTTTGAAACATGGGGAAAGCCAAAAACTGCGCTTCCTCCACTTCCGTAACCTTGATTCATTAATGTTGAATTCTCTCACAGCTGTTCTATTCCCATATTGTTCATCCTCCAGCTTCACTGTGCTAATGTTATGCTAACATAGCTGTGTCGCTAGCAATCACATAGCACAACATTATATACCAGGTAGTCCAACTTCAGTAACTCTGCAAACACCACTGCTGTTTAGTTTTCTGTCTTCATTTATGTTGAAAGTGGTAGCAGAGCTGTACGTTTTAATTAGTTTCAAAAATCTCTCAGTCAGAATATGGTATGTCATGTTTAGGTGGAAACTAGCGAGCTAACTTCCTGTTAACTTCTAACTCCATTAAATTTAATAAATTCTGTTTTTATGGATGCATGGATGTTAAACTTAATTGTTACACCTGATAAAGCAGCAACGCTGATGATTTTATTAAAGATGAAAGAGTTTAGACCGTTTTTAGTGTTGGTTTGACTTTGGGACCTGAAGGGGATGAGGTTTTGGACACAGATTACTCCGCGAAGCTCCTCACTATGGCAGCCGTAATGCTCTGACAATCCAGAATTCATATATAAGGCACACTCTCGATTTATGAGAAAATTAAAGGATTTTAAGTGTGCCTTATAGAGTGGAAAATACGTTATACAGAAGAAAAGAATATATCTCGATATATATCGTTACCGCACATGCTTCAAATTATACAACGATATGAATTTTAGGCCATATCGCCCAGCCCTAGTTTAAAGCTTTCACATGAGTAAAGTAACACATATTACTGCTACTGCTAAGTAATGTTAGCTAAGTTCACAGCATATTCCATAAATCTTAATGCCATAACTAACTGTATAATAGCGCTGCCGTATTGCATCACACTCATTGCATTTCAATCATTTCTCCAGCGAGTTTGATAGCTAGCAAAATAATAATCATAATTTTAAAAATTAGCATGTGTAACGTACTGGAAAATTATTCACTAGGACTCACCTATCATGCGACTGGAGAGCGCAAACTCCGCCATTGTCGTTTTCCATCAAACACTCATTAAAACAGCAACTGCAGGTATGTTTTTTGTTTTTGTTTTTGTTTAAGAACTTTATAACTGCAGGTATGTTAGCGTGCTCATCCCGACAGTTAGGGGGAGAGGCGGGTCACATATTGAAACAGACAGCCACAGAGGTGCAAGGCAGCCCAGGCAGAGAAATTTTGCTTTTACATTTTGCGACTCATTTTATTTCTCTATCTGATAAAAATAAATAAATAAATCAATTAGATAGTTATTTGTGGTGAATGAAATACAGTTACACTTTCAAGCACTTTTAAGCACCACATCTGAAATGTAAGCAATCACCCTTACGAACCCTGATACTGAATACACAGATGCTAAAAAAAAAAAGGGGTTCCAGAGTGTTTGGCAGTGTGGAAAGATTAAAATATCTTGGGAAGAGATCAGATTGACAAGTGAGAAAATAATTACTTAGTGAAAATAAATGAAAATATTCTATTGATAAACAGCGCAATAGTCAGAAAACTATAGGACTTTTAAATGGTGATTACATGGTAAGTCAAGAAAGCTTTGCAGGAGGTATACATGTTTCCAGTGTGTCCTAGTGTAAGCTGTATAAGTGTCCAAATGTGTGGCTGTAAACACCCTAAGAAAAATTCTCTCCAATCTATCTAAGATTTGCATCACTTCAGTACCTAATCTGTGATGATCCTGGTATAATTCATCCATCTTTACACAAATGTTTCCATCCTCCACCTAAATGAATGTATCCAAGATACAAGAATTAAGATTACACTGATACACACAGTATGTTTCCTGAATCCCTGATGGTTGTGTTCAGAGAAGGGACATTGGGTGGTAAAGGTCCTAAAACATGATCAACTACTCCCCACTCACAATTTACCATTAGACTGGAGCACTGTTAATCACACATTGCTTCATGCCATTGGATCAGGGCATAGATAGGATCAATGGTGAGATGTAAGTGAGGACTGCACTTCATTACATTCATGATAATGTTTTAGTTACTTATTAATTTGTAGATCTTAAAATCTATCCATGTTCTACCTTCACTCTTTGACCCTACCACATCTGGGTCCCAGGAAAGAGGTAGACAATGAAAAAAACAGAACCTGTGTTATGTGGTATTATAAAAGTCAAAGCACTGTCAAAGTAATGTCTCTAATTCTGAAATAGCTCCTGAATGTAGTGCGAAATCGTTTGACTCATTTCTTAATTGGTATTATGACTTTTACTTGAGTAAAGAGCCGAAGTACTTGTTTCGTCACTTTGCCAAACAAAGACTATTTTGGCTCTTGCGCAGTGTCATCTGTATTTGGCACAGGGCTGCACGTGAGCCTGAAAATCATGTCTAATCTTTCCTTTGACACCTGATTTTGTTTTTGATCATGTTTTTCTCATTTCCCGTGAAAAGAAAATCAGAAACAATCCCCAATCATAGAGCCGTTGTTACACAAGTTACCACACTGACGATGAAATGCCACAGCCCGCGCGCAGAATAACTTTACCGCTTTTTGGTTTCCAGAATAAAACTCCGTGCATCTGTCCGGTCAGCCCGATGCAGCACACATGCTGCAGTTTGTCTCTGGGCAGGAGGCCAATGCACCGGTCCAGAGTGTCTATGATCCGACCCGTGTCCTGCTCTTTCGCCTGCGTTACACACAATCACACAGAGGTGTTTAGATTACTGAGCTGTAGTTAAAATTGCGGGACAAGTGAACGCACTCACCTTTATCCCGCTATCGTCGGCTAAATCAGAAACAGTCGGTAAAGACTGACTGGCAGCTATAGCTCTACATCCTCTGTCTAATAAAACGGCTTTTACTGAAGAGGTACCCACGTCCAAACCCAGGATAAAGTTAGACATGACTGATGTTTACGATGTGTACCTTGAGCTTTTTTCATACCGAAATGCAAAAGTCCTCACTGCTGCATTCATGTGATTAAAGGAGTTTAGAGCTTCTTTGCTACTTAGATTAAATTTGCTGTTATAAAACTGCTGTTTTAGCCAAATATGTGAAATAACGAATTTACATTTTGATGTAACATAGTGTCTCCTTCAATACAAATTCAAAGGTAGCTTCCCTGCTTAAACGTTATTCAGGGTAGATCAATTTCCTACTGTTTTACTGTCAAGGAATGCACCAAATCGGCTCCTCCTGAGGCTGACTACCGCCTTCCCACAATGCACTGCGCAGGAGCATGGCTGACTTTCGTATAGGAGTGTCATCCGAACGAGAATGAATGCACTTTTTCTTTTGGTGACAGCAGCTGACTTTTCCTGTAACTGCTTTAGATTCAGGTTTGCTAAGTAAATCTTGCATGTTATGTTTTTGTGACTGCGTCGTGAGGAGTCGACAGGAAGTCCCTACATTAATCTCCGGTGAGAACCTGTCACCGTCAGTGGGCAGCTGGGAGAGCTAGCACTGCTAGAATTAGCACTGGTAGAAATGTTAAAATAGTTCAGCTGATGTGCAGTTTAGCCCCCAATAGTCTGACTCTGCTTTGTGTAGTTTGAAAACTGATGTCTGTGTCGTATAATTTTACCTTTTTATGTCAAAACGAGGCTTTGAATCACCTTGAAGTTTGGCAATAGCTAAGCGAACCCGACTTGCTTTCTTTGTCACGCAGAGTGAAGAGCTTTAATGTGTCCAGATTTGTAGTTTTATGTTGATTCAGTGTCATGATGATCGGTCTTTCTTTTTTAATATAATAACCTTCATTACCAGCAGTAAGATGGCCCTTAAATTATTCCTGGTGAAAATTGTCTGTCAATGGATTTTTAAAGTAAAACCGATCGGTCTCTGTTTTAAATGAGCTATTTTTGTTTTGTTTCTATTTGGTGTTAATTCTATAAAGCATCCCGAGTCAGGATGTTTAGGATTTGAAATCATTAGTCCTACTATTCATCATGTTATTTCGATTTTGATTATTTATGAATTAAAAACCTCATTGTGCGAGGTACATAAAATCATAGTAGGTACTGTTGCTCTAACATTGTTGCCTTAATCTTTGATGTTACAGCAGCACCTTCTGTGGTAGCCGACCAGAGCCAAGATGGCTGGAGTTGGGGCCAAGCGCGAGGGACCACAGTTCATCAGTGAAGTGGCAGTGAGAGGCAACGCGGCAGTGCTGGATTACTGCCGCACCTCTGTGTCTGCGCTCTCGGGAGCAACAGCCGGTATCCTTGGCCTGACGGGACTGTACGGCTTCATCTTTTATTTCCTATCATCCTTTCTCCTCTCGCTGCTGCTTATTCTCAAGGCCGGACGGCGGTGGAACAAATTCTTCAAATCACGGCGGCTGCTCTTTACTGGAGGCCTCGTCGGAGGCCTCTTCACATATGTCCTGTTCTGGACTTTCTTGTACGGGATGGTGCACGTATACTAGAACATCTACTCGAAATAACTCAGAAATATTTGTCTAATGCTCTGTAATTCTTTAGGTTTGTCTGCCCTGCTGTTGTAGATAGGCTGTTAGTGGAAGGCTTCCATTGTGAACTGTTTATATGTTAAACGATGAGTTAAGAGAATTAACTGTCCTTTTCTTTCCTCCATATTTACCAGAGAATGAACTCTAACCTGTACTTAGAGAGCTATAGTTATAATGTAGGTTTACAGATCAAATCCTCACAAGTTAAACCAAGTCAGAAAACAGCAGATGTAATTACTGACTGGATTAAAGATCTCTCTAGAAGTTTTTTGGATCACTTTTTCTTCACTGGGGAATGTCACTAATAATAATAAAATTGTGATGACAAAAATGTGTTTCCAATGACAAAGAACATTCAATAAATAGAAACAGGAACAGCAAACAAAGGGAGACTCTGCATTTCAGTTTCCATTCATTACACAGAGAATATGTCCACTTGGACTCGTAGAGCATGTCAGGCTGTATTCTTCAGTGTCGCCAGTGAATACTGTGTAAAAGCTTCATATCAAAGCCATAATCAGTACAGTTAACTGAACATACAGCAGAAAGCAGCAACAGTGTTTGTGCATTTTAACAACACAATACATGTGTTGAGCTGTAAAAACACAATTAAGACCACACATTTTCTTATGAATTGCTTCTAAGTGTAGTTTTTAAAAACTTTCATGCCTACTTTTTTTTACTTTTATTACTATATATTGTAATTACTGTCACTGCTAATTGCCAGTTGAGTGGTAATGAATCTGTTTTGAATCCTGACCCTGCTACTTTCTTTGACGTCCTGATGTCATGCACTTTGCACAACATTTACATTCCCCTGGATCAACACATCTTCAGTCAGGGCATCATTCATGCTAGTGACCGTGCTAGCAGTTGTGCCGGCAGGTAAGACGTGGACGTCAGTCCCACCTTTGGGTTCTGCCTCATGCAGGAAAACAAACAGGTGATCTTGCTCTGCCTGCAGACCTAATTGTGAGCCATGAAAGTGATATGATGCTTCGTCTCGGTGCCTTGGGGTGGAGCAGAGTATCGCTGTCCCGTGTTACGTGGAATTGTGGGACCCCTTTTCTCTGTAGGTGGCTGGCTCTCTGCAGAAGATCCTGCAGTGGGCTCAGTTTCTCCTGGATTTTTGATGGAATTTGTAGCCCCTTTCTCTGTCCCTGGTCTTCTGGACCTCTTTTCCCGATGGCCCGTTTTCTCATCTTTAACTTTGGTCCTCTCTTTTCTGTTGCACACAGCATTAGAGAGGTGTGCGAAAGTGAGGAGCAAGATTTAGAAAATGGCAAAGTTTTTGCAAACATATGAAGTCCTACTTGAAGTTGATGATTTCAAATTTCCTCTCTCTGTAGAAGGAGCTCGTGTTCATCATGTACAATAATATCATATCACAGGCAAAGGCTCCCTAAAAGAGAAAAATAAACAAATGAACTGGAACAGGAGAGAATATTACTTTTCTTGGTGGGGATTACACATCATCCACTGTCCTGTAAAATGACAGTTTTTGAACTTAGCACCGTGGTAATTGCACAGCAATCATCCACACATGCGTCAGCAGAATATTCTAATAAATTACTCACTGCACCGAGGAGAGCAACACCTGAGCCAATGGCAATTACTGTGGGGACAATATTGAATTTCCCGGCCTGTAAAACAATAACCAGAAACTCACTGTTAATCTCCCACCAGAATGATGTGCTTTAGAAAAAAACTAAACTGCTACTATCTCCACAGTACCTGACCATTGATCATTATATCAAAGCGAATCCCATACACTTTATACAGCGTGCGATAGGTTTCCCCATTTTGATCCTTATAGTATCTGGCATATCTGTAGAAAAAAATAGTTGACATAAGATGTAAAGGCTGAAAACATGTTGGAAACAGTGAGCAGAGTGAAGGTAGTGGGTACCATACCTGAAGTTGTATCCCGATGTGATTGAGTTGTTCAAATTAATGTCCAAACGGGTGAAGCTGTACTGTGGATTACACAGAGAATAATCTTTATCCAGGTCACAGTTCCACTCAATGAGAATGCCAACAGAGCCGCCCTGATGGACACAAAGGGTAAATATTAATAGCACATCAGCGGATACACCACAAACCATACCGTACAGAGTGCTTTACAAAAAGTAAAACTTTTTAAACATAACATACCACGACCAGAGAAGACACACGCAGATAAAATCAAGTTACATGAGGCTTTGGCAAGAAAATGCTTATTTTGAACAACTGTGTTCATTTGGGATGTAATTCAGTTGAGGTGCCCTGATCTTTCTCCCTCAGAGCCTCAAACTCAAGTTGCTTGTAATGGGGAACACAGATTTAATTTGGGACCAGCCAATGTGGAGCATCAAAGCTAATAGAGGAATATCTTACTTAAACGCAGTTCCAGAAACTCAGTTTTTCATAACTCTAAACAGAAACTGAAAAGGATTAAATACTACTGAAAACTCCACATGTCCATCATCCATTTTCTTCCAGCTGATTATATAACAGATACATCTACATATACAGCTGAAGACCACAAGATGTGTCAAAAAGCTTCACGACAACGACACATAACGACATGTATGTGGATCTAACCAGTTCATGAATGACCCTGCTGTTAGTAGTCTACCAGAGGCTGGCTTTTAATACACAGCTTTACTGTATTTGCATTGCAGAGAGATTCAAGTGTTTGTGGGATATTTGCAGATTTTCTCACAAATCATTAAAGAAATCAGCTTTTTTGTGCAAGCAGACCATCTCCCTATAAATCAATCAACTGATTTGAGTTTGTGTGTCCACAGAGAGATAAACTGTGTATTGCAGAATCTTCACTGTACTTTGTCCTCTTCTAACATTTTATAATGTTAGAAGATCTGCTCAAGAAATCTAAACAAGTGATGGCGAGCTACTGAGACCAGATTTCTATTATAGTTTGTTAGCAAACAACTGTGAGGAAGTGAGGAACCAAAATCACTCCCGCACATAGTCTTAATTGTTTGTCTGTCTGTGTGTTTGTTTGCTGTTTTGCATCCAGAGTTTGTCAAATTTCAATTTCAAATTCATTCATTCTCAAATTTAGTTTGAGGTTAGATATCAATAACAACTCAAGCTGATTCAATTTTGGTCAAAATCTGGTTAAAGTCAAGGTCACACCAAATGTAAAAATCAGTTTAAAAAATCTTCAAACTTCACAACAATATGCTACACCCTGGGGGACATGAGTACCTGAAATTGGCCATTAACATTGGCCTTTAATGTTAGCACCCAAGGTTAAAGTTGACCTTGACCAAAAAAAATTAAACCATATTGAGTATTATATCATATGAAAGGGCATGCAAAGAGCTGTACGACGCACTTTTTATTTTCTCAATACAACATCCTATGACGTCACCATGATGCTGGAAAGCTTTGCAAAACCACATAATTATATCTTTAAAGCTCATGTTTTACAGCTTATAGAAGTCAAAGATTCCAGCCAGAGCTGCTCCAGTATTAAAGGTAAAGATCATAAAATACACTATTCTAGCATGTAATGCTTAAAAGGTCATTGGTCAAAGGTCAGGGTCATATGAGCTAGGATCATCTCCAAACTTTAAACCAAGATATTCGTCACTGGGGGGGACATAAGAACTTTCTTTTTTTTTAGCTCTTTTTTCAATACAACGCTTGACGACTTCAAAACGACACAAAATGATCAATATGCTACACTAATATACTCCAGTAGATTTCCATGTTAACAATGCTGACATGATCACGAAACATTAAAGTTTTAGCATAGGTCTTAGCCTTCAGGGGAATTTGCTCTCTTTGAGTGTTGTTGTTTCACTTTGTACCTTAACAGCCATTTCCTGGAAGTCATGTCCAGCACTGCTGACAAGATCTCTGAGGCGAAAGATGGGGCAGTAAGGATGATTCTCTTTTTCATAGAAACATCTCTTTAGGTAGCTTTCATCAGAAGTTTCAAGGACATTGGCTCTAGAAGTAATAGACAGCAGATGTGGAGTTAATGATATCAGAAACTTGTGTTTTCACTCAATGAAATGACTTAAGTGAAAAGATGGAAGTTAGAGTTATCGGGGTTTTGCTGATGGCAGCAGATAAGGCACAGCTGGTTCCATGCCTGAACCAGCTGTGCTCTTTCTGTCTAAAGTTTGTATGTTTTCCATGTGCCTGTTTGGGGTTTCTTCTCACAGACCAAAGGCATGCATGTTGTGTTATGTGGTCATTCTGAGTGGCCGCAGGCGTGGATGTGAGAATGTGTGCTCTCTTTTTTACCCCGTGATGGACTGGCTGCCTGTTCAGGGTGTACCCTGCATCTTAGCTGACATTGGCAGCTAGATGGATAAGCATTTAAGAAAAATGGGATGGATGGATGACTTGAAAGTGCAACATCAGAGTCTGACCACCGGTTGTCATACTTAGGATAATATTGACAATTTGACTGAAAACTTGAATCTCTGAAAATATGATTTTTAGAATATATATTAGTCTTTGGTATTTCTTCCTTTTGCTTTACTAAGACCCAACCTTTGGTCTTCTTTACACCATAAAATGTTGGGCTTGGCCTATTATCCTGCAGCACTGTGAATCCTTCAGATGCAAAACAGAGGCCATGTTTCTGAACAGGAAGGGGCTACTGGCTGAGCGTGAAGGTCCTTTATTATAGACATACTTGTCCAGGGTAGAAAACAACTCTAGACTTCACATCCAGAAGAAGGTGTAAGCCGAAGCATGTAGGTGTATTTTTAGTGTCACTTGCCCACAAAGAAGCTACTTTATTACTCGCATAAACTACTAGGACTGCCAGGACCTGGATTTTTTAAGCCAGTTTTGGTTAGATTCATTCATTTTCTTCCTCCTGATGGTTTTCTTGTGCCCCGTAGTCTGTTACTTCCATAGCACTAGGTGGTCTTCTCAATAAATAGGACTTTTTTCCATTATGTACATTTTTTAATATAACTTTTGCTGACTTTTGCTCACTTGGTCTTTATTGATGTCTTTTGATTTATCTGTTTTTGTTTTGTTTTTTTCCTGCAGTGAATAAAGCTGGATGTATTGATCTTCTATGGCTGCTTTTGGACACTCTGCATCCATTTTCCAGCATTTTAGAGCTCTGCCCTGTGGGAACCTTCACACTCACAATGACCCGGTCAAAGCTCTTTGTTGCTAAGAATAACAGGCTGACTAGTGACACTTTTGCTCAGTTATGATGGAATATGTGTTCTCCAAATCAACCTGTTCTATTCTGCTTCAGGGGAAGGAAACAACTCAAAAAATGTTACTTTTTGCACAAAGATGTTAACAAATTCAGTGCCACAGTTTGGCTAGAAATATGGAAGAATCTAAGATTTATCTTCCTTTTTTTATATGATTATAAATCTTTATAACATTTTTTTTTTTTTTTTAAAGGGGAGAAGATTTTTAATGTGATCTCATACCATTTTAACTTTGGTCCTCAGATACGCACATATGCCTCTGCATCTGTACCACTGTGCACTTCAGAGTTTCACTGTCTGGACTCCAACTAATCTGACTAAGCTTTCTTCAGTGTACACTACAAAAGTGGCGCATGCAGCATGCGTATGTCAGTCAAACCAAAGCTTACACCCTCTAGCTGCAAGCAAAAGAAAAAAACGTAACTGGATACAGGACACTGTAAGATGTGTAGTGTTGCCGGCCATTTGAAGTAAGTTCCATTCAGGCGAAAGCATTACCTCATTAATCACAGGCATGCCAAGATTAGTAGGGGAACATAAGAGATGTATCCGTAATTATAGTAAGATCTTGACAGATGAATTAGCTATAGCTGGGGCATCTCTGTGCATTATTGCAGGACTCGTGCAGGGAACAGCGGAGAGGGTAGCTCAATGGGCTAGCCCATTCTGATCAGACACCTGTCCAGGGTAAGGCTTGCTGTCAAGGACGTCTCAGATGACTGTTTCACTGTCTCACTGAGTGCAATGCACAGAATGGTATAAATAGAAAGCTCTCTGCACCCTAAAGCTATTTAAAGCAGCCACTGGAGCGTGCATATCCCCCCAGGTCACTCTATGCCCCAATCCCTGGAAGACATAGGCACACCAGCAATCAGCAGCCACTTATAGCTACTTACTTGGAGAACTCAAACTTGGGGAACCTGATGAAATTCTTGATGTAGATGGTGAAGTTTTCTGCATCACTCAGTAAGGGCTCTCTGGAAATGAAAGAGACAGGCAGCTGTGTGAAAAAAGAAAAGGGAGGCGACAGCCTATGCCAGTAATAAATAGAACCTGTGAAATATCTGGGTCTGTGTGAGGGATCAGAGCCAGTGTTAATGCAGCAGCAGCTCAAAATGGCAAATTTCCAAAGTTCTGTGAGGGATGATGAATGCTCACGCGGGTCTCTTGTTGTATTCAACGGGACACCAGGCATGAATCTCGCAGGTCCCGGTGCTGTTTAAACACAAGCCAGTCTTGATTCCTAACAGAGAGAGAGAGAGCAAAGAGTTGGCAGGCTGTGTGGTGGAGCTGAACAAGAACTTAAAAAATGAAAAGACACAGAGAGACATAATGAAATGTGTAATATTAAAGAGTGGCGGTATCAGGACAATATTTTGTATTGTTTCATTATACAGATCATACATCAGAGAATGGAAAAAGCGAGGATAAATCCAAACAAACAATCAGATTTTTACATCCCTCACCATGACCTGCTGTTACAGGCTCCCCCTCCATGCAGTCATCATCAGTTTTGCATCGTCCATCTGGCACCTTGGAACTCTGTTAGAGGCACGATAAATAAAATATATATATATATATATATATATATATATATATATATATATTTATTTTATTTTTTTTACTATGACTTTTCTGCTTTCAGAAAATGCTAATTTCCTTCCAATACGCACCTCAGCACAGAAGCCCAGCCTTTGATTGGGGGTCTCTATGTAATTTGTTACAACAAAGAACACCTGCTCACCCTGCAAAATAAAATTAAGTCCTGGCAGTGAGATGAAGAAGCAAAATGTTAAACAAATTAGTGCCCCCAAGAAGCTCAATATTGTTAAATCTGCCGAGGCAGACATTGAGACTAATGATACAAGGCAGCCCAAACATTCAATAGCCTCGTAATATGTCTTGACAGGAACATAATTAGCGAGTGCTGCTATCAGTGCCATCAGTGTTGCTATCCTACAAACTAAAAGATAGACTCACATTTGGGGGTATGACATAGTCCTCGGCACTCCACAGGTAAGGCCCCGTCTCAGAAGTGTTGGTCAGAGTGACACCTTTAAGCTTGGTGATGACTGAGCTCTGGATGGCCTCTTCTTTCTCCTGGTACCCCTTCTTCACCACAAACACCCACCTGGGACATTCAGCATAACTTCATGACGTGTTCAATGTAGCCCTTGTCTACATTGCAGAGTTATGTTATTATTACTAATATTATGATTATTAAAGTGTTTTAGAAAATATCTCGCACATGCATAAGGGGTAAAACGCTTGAAAATACCATAAATTAAAGATTACTGAACGAAAAATCGACTGTTAATAGCAGGCTTGATTGTATAACCACCAGCCACTTAAAAATGTCACACTACAGTTTGTCCTCAACCAGATAACCCACACGGGAGTATTAGTAGGAAAGGCCCATACTGCGCTACCACTTTAACACAAAGTAAAAACCTTTCCACAAGCTCCACTATTTTTAACTTTGTTAGTCACTCTCCCTTTTATTATTCCATAAAGGAAACACGCTAGTTGGAGGGGGTGCATGCAGTTCACCTCACCCAATAATGTATCCCAGCACTGCCAGCTGGTAGAGCCGAAATAATATTCCGATTCTTCTGTTTTCTGCAATGACATATTTCTCCGTTTTGTAGTTGAGAAGAGAAAATAAGAAGCCCCCCCAGCCTGCCATTCCTCCCCGCACGGTGGAGCCGAGTGAGACGGCAGCTCGCAGTCCCCCAGCTGATATATACAGCTGCTTCTCTTGTCATGCAGCGGGCAAACCCACTGAGACAGGGGTCTTCCACTCAGTTCCTTGTGGAAGAGCGACGCAGGGAAAGTTTATGTTGTTGCATGGTTTGATTACACACTCACTTTGACTTACATGAGCTGTGTGCAGCAGCACCTTTGCTAATAATTCATTCCTGTGCAAATACGGCGACTTGTACTTTTCCAACAGCGTTTTCCAACACTGTCATGAGTGTTTACAAGTATAGTAAAATTATTTTTGTAACTGTTGCATTTTTAAAAATTAAAATGTGGACGGAGCGAAACGCACACTTGCCATTGGTTACTACCCTCGAGTTTCAGCTGTTCTTCCTGAAAAAAGCAAATTTCATAGAAAAAGCTATTTACCAAATTCGGCCATGTTTGTAGTTTTGTGCTGTTCTACACTTGTACTGCATTCTGTTTATGTTGTTCACAATCAACATGCTGAGCAGAAACATTTAGTACTTTTTTTTATTTATCGATGGCTCAAATCACAGCACAGTGTTTTGTTTCGGGGTTTCTTTTTTTGGGGGGGGGGGGGGGGGGATTTATAGAATTTATGTTGCAATGGATGGCCAGTCAAAAAACAAAAAAACAAAAAGAGAGAAAGAAAGAAAAAGAATGACAGGCACTTGACGTCTATAACTGGAAGGAGAACTGAGAATGAAGACAACATATTCATTGTTGAGAAATGCTGCAGAAAGGTTGAGGAAGCTGCAGCAGAGCGCCTTCGCTAACACTCATTCAGGAAGGACAGGTACAGGAAATCTTTAACACTACATGCCATCATGCGCTAATATCTAGTAGATGACATCTGGTTGGCATCTACTAGATATTATTATTATCAGTATTGTTATCATTGGTTGTGATGGTCATCATTTCAGCTTCTGTAACAGGAGAATTTCCCAAATATGGGATAAATAAAGTATTTCTCATCTCATCTAAGACTTGTTTGGTTTTCATAAATACATGCTCATTCTGACTCTAAAGCTTCAAACACTTCTGGTATGTTTCCCTTTTGCATTTTCACTTTGCTGAAATAACTAAGGTGTTTTCCTTAAAAACGAAGAATGATGGCATATGTTGCTCGTAAAACAACATATCAATTAACATCAGTGGGCCTTCGTATGTTTCAGTTACCCATGCTTTTTTTTTTTTACATGATATTTTCATAATTGTCCCACCAAACTATTGTGAAAGGTATACAAAGTGTTCTTCTCTACTTTCACCCTGAGGATGTAATTTTCCACTTCACCTTGACCAATCTATCTTATATGAGCTTGGGATCAGTGAAGCTGTTATTCTATTCAGTTTTTTCTTTGCTTACAAAGTTTTCAACTCATATTAGAAGACTGAAGATGTTTATTGAAATTAGTTATCAGAACTGCAGTGCGTTTCACTACAGCATCATCTTTTATGCCCGAAGATCACAGCCAGTTCGTTTTAGTTTTCAACCTTATCTCTTGTTCAAGGATATTTCCCAGGTTCTGAATCCCATGCCATCTTTACTTCTGAAAAGCTAAACCTGTGAATAGGGCTCATTTTATATGTTTTATTTTTATTTTGTGCCAGGTTTTTGCTTCCTTGTCCCAGTGTTTCTGCACCATGTAGCAGGCATCAAATGGAAATGGGCATATACTTCATTATACAATAAGAATTTCTCACATTGTTTGCTATACAGGGAGTGCAGAATTATTAGGCAAATGAGTATTTTGTCCACATTATCCTCTTCATGCATGTTGTCTTACTCCAAGCTGTATAGGCTCGAAAGCCTACTACCAATTAAGCATATTAGGTGATGTGCATCTCTGTAATGAGAAGGGGTGTGGTCTAATGACATCAACACCCTATATCAGGTGTGCATAATTATTAGGCAACGTCCTTTCCTTTGGCAAAATGGGTCAAAAGAAGGACTTGACAGGCTCAGAAAAGTCAAAAATAGTGAGATATCTTGCAGAGGGATGCAGCAGTCTCAAAATTGCAAAGCTTCTGAAGCGTGATCATCGAACAATCAAGCGTTTCATTCAAAATAGTCAACAGGGTCGCAAGAAGCGTGTGGAAAAACCAAGGCGCAAAATAACTGCCCATGAACTGAGAAAAGTCAAGCGTGCAGCTGCCAAGATGCCACTTGCCACCAGTTTGGCCATATTTCAGAGCTGCAACATCACTGGAGTGCCCAAAAGCACAAGGTGTGCAATACTCAGAGACATGGCCAAGGTAAGAAAGGCTGAAAGACGACCACCACTGAACAAGACACACAAGCTGAAACGTCAAGACTGGGCCAAGAAATATCTCAAGACTGGTTTTTCTAAGGTTTTATGGACTGATGAAATGAGAGTGAGTCTTGATGGGCCAGATGGATGGGCCCGTGGCTGGATTGGTAAAGGGCAGAGAGCTCCAGTCCGACTCAGACGCCAGCAAGGTGGAGGTGGAGTACTGGTTTGGGCTGGTATCATCAAAGATGAGCTTGTGGGGCCTTTTCGGGTTGAGGATGGAGTCAAGCTCAACTCCCAGTCCTACTGCCAGTTTCTGGAAGACACCTTCTTCAAGCAGTGGTACAGGAAGAAGTCTGCATCCTTCAAGAAAAACATGATTTTCATGCAGGACAATGCTCCATCACACGCGTCCAAGTACTCCACAGCGTGGCTGGCAAGAAAGGGTATAAAAGAAGAAAAACTAATGACATGGCCACCTTGTTCACCTGATCTGAACCCCATTGAGAACCTGTGGTCCATCATCAAATGTGAGATTTACAAGGAGAGAAAACAGTACACGTCTCTGAACAGTGTCTGGGAGGCTGTGGTTGCTGCTGCACACAATGTTGATGGTGAACAGATCAAAACACTGACAGAATCCATGGATGGCAGGCTTTTGAGTGTCCTTGCAAAGAAAGGTGGCTATATTGGTCGCTGATTTGTTTTTGTTTTGTTTTTGAATGTCAGAAATGTATATTTGTGAATGTGGAGATGTTATATTGGTTTCACTGGTAAAAATAAATAATTGAAATGGGTATATATTTGTTTTTTGTTAAGTTGCCTAATAATTATGCACAGTAATAGTCACCTGCACACACAGATATCCCCCTAAAATAGCTAAAACTGAAAACAAACTAAAAACTACTTCCAAAAACATTCAGCTTTGATATGAATGAGTTTTTTGGGTTCATTGAGAACATGGTTGTTCAATAATAAAATTATTCCTCAAAAATACAACTTGCCTAATCATTCTGCACTCCCTGTAGTGTATTTGACATTGTTTTCCCAATCAGTGCATTGTTTTATTTACATTTGACATAGTGTGGTATAAACTCTTCCAGTACAATATCATCACAACAACATTGCATTGGAAAAGTTAGAACAATGACAACAACTGTCTAAAAATCAAGATTTTATTATGTAAGTTAATAATTAATACTTCATTAAACTCAACAAATTTTACTATTTGTTCCTATCCTGACTTCTTTGAAAAGTGTCATGTCTGCAAATATCATTTTTCTTTGACTTCCGTGGTATTAGAGCAGCTGATTTCAAGGTGTAGAACCTAATACTAACCATTTTAATGCATCTTTTTCCACATCTGCTTCAGGGCAAATATTTGTGGTAGTAAGCTATACCAACTGTTAGAGTTAAATTGTTAAATGTTTGTCATTTTTATGTTTACCATTTGTACAGTGTTTTAACTCTGATGAAAGAAATTCCACTGTCCTTCCCCCCAGATTCTCGAGGTTCTGGTGGGGGCTGTAATGTTTTATTGCAGATACATCCTATCTGGAAGATAGGATGTAGCTTACATCTTCTTTTGATGTAAGCTTCCTGCGTTTACGACCCTTTGGTCAGCAGGAGGTCTGACACACACACACACATTCTCACATAACACACACACACACACACGCACACACACACACACACACACACACACACATTCTCACATAACACACACACACACACACACACACACACACACACACATTCTTACAGAAGTTCACACATATACATAAAATGCTTTGTCTTAGAACCAAGGGGGCGTGGCTTTGTTCTGACGTGTTTTGTGTGAACTGTCTCTCAATAAAAGGTAGCAGGAGGAGGTCAGATCTGGGGGTCATTTTCGTGGTGGACACAGACGAGGCCTCCCTTGCGCAAATAATCGATCCATCGACTGTCTTGTTTTCTTCATGATGAATAAGTCTCTAGAATTAGCGGGGCTTGTGGAAACACAGACCCAACACCAACCAAAATGCCATGCATGCTCTCACCTTAGAATCTCGATTTCAGTAAACGGTGTTCGGTAAGATTTCTGGGACTGGATTTCACTGGAACACCTGGAGCCTGTGGCTCTGCGAATTCATGTAACCAGAATGAAGATTGATTTGATTGGAGAACTTGTAGTAAGCACAGAAGTAAGCTCCTTCTCCCTCTCCCCTCTCCCTTATCTTTCCTGCTTAGTTTCTTGTTTGATGTTCAGTAAAGACTCTGGATTCGTGATTACTAGCAAGCTTTGCTTACTGTGTAACTGAGCAGACATTACACGTAAGCCACCTCACTCCCGGGGGGGCGGGTCTCACTTTTGCGCAGCGTACTACACGGAACAGGTATATTGAAGCAGCATTAATGAACAATATTAGTCAGATGTTCTACACTTCTCATGTCTTTTGTATAGTCTCGCTTATTCTCTAACCCCAAGAGAGTCTCCCAGACTTGTTCTCTAAAAACCTACAGAAGAATTATGGATTTCATCAACTGGTCCCTTAACGAAACTGACAACTCCTGAGCTTGGGAGAGCCTGATTGTCCTGCAGAGACGTTTGCTGCCGGATACTCGATGGTCGGTTGCGCCGTGTGTCTGGCGACACTCTTGATGGAGGACTTTGAATGACATCTACCAATTCGGAACCATGATAACAGAGTTCTGGCTGATTGGAGCTGGCTCGGACCTGGCTTATCGCCACAAGGCTGGCCAACATGATAGACAATGGGCAGGGCTGTGAGTACTCAGACTGTGTTTTTGTGGAACACAATATGGATAAGATCTTGGAGAAGCTCATGGCTCTGCAATATAGGTAACATCTTGAAGAAGAACAACAGGAATTGAGAGACCTGGTGACCAGTGACGGACATTAGACCAACTTTAAAATTTGAAGCATTTTGTTCACACCAACCAAAACAACTACCATCTTCATCTCATGTGGCCTCCCTGGTGCCAGCTGGATGCTCAAGGCAAAAGCTGACAGAATAACAATTCTCTCCCTTAGATAACAAGACTGTGTTGTGATTCTCTTCCCCCTCCTTCAAGGCCACCCGCGTGTCGACTGAAGATTGTTGACTTTTGCTTAACCGGGTGAAAGGACACTTTCTCTCGACTGAACACGGAACACACACACACAAGCATGTACACTGACACAGACCTACACTCACCCCCTCTAAAGCTTATGTCTTCCATGTTGCGAGATGTGATGATTCATGTGCTGAGGTGTTTTTTTCTGTTCTCAAACAGAGCTCCCCATTGGAGCTCAGTCTGGGGGGAGTTCTTTTTTCTCATGTTGTGCATTTTCCATTGTTATACCTCTCTGACCCGTCTTCCCCATGTGATGTTTGTGTAATGTATGTATGGTCGGAAGGGTAAGATGGCACTGGCAAAGGTCGGCAGCTTTAACCCAATTTCCTTCGGGGTCAACCTTCAGGATCAATGAAGTTTTATTGATTGAATGATTCCTGTGGCATTTCATGAATAACAAGCTTCATCTTGCCACAGTGTGACCAGTCAAAAGCTCAATTTCTGTTCCAGAATTTCAGTAAACTGTAAATAACACTTTTCACTTAACTGGTCTGAAGAGAAAAACAAGTGTGCTCCACTTATAAAGGGTGTAAAGCAACAAAGACTAATTATTAAAGAGCATGGGCAGAAGCTGAGTTTATTCAAATTTTTATTAAGCCATCAAAAGCCCAACTTAACATAACACAAGTTGATTAATATACAGCATAAGATGATTTATCATGCAAGTGCATTTTAGTAAGGCTGTATATGCATTTGAATCAAAGGGAAACCACCCTAGAATTTAATCTAATCCTTTATTCAGTTAGGTTCTGTTGCAAAGTAAATAAAAACACTTAATCATTTATTGGCCACCCCTGAGACGCAGGACAAGGTGGAGGGTGGACTCCTTCTGGATGTTGTAGTCAGAGAGGGTGCGGCCATCTTCTAGCTGCTTGCCGGCAAAGATCAGCCTCTGCTGGTCAGGGGGAATGCCTTCCTTATCCTGGATTTTGGCCTTCACGTTTTCAATGGTGTCACTTGGCTCAACCTCCAGGGTGATGGTCTTGCCAGTGAGGGTCTTCACGAAGATCTGCATGCCACCCCTGAGACGCAGGACAAGGTGGAGGGTGGACTCCTTCTGGATGTTGTAGTCAGAGAGGGTGCGGCCATCTTCTAGCTGCTTGCCGGCAAAGATCAGCCTCTGCTGGTCGGGGGGAATGCCTTCCTTGTCCTGGATTTTGGCCTTCACGTTTTCAATGGTGTCACTTGGCTCAACCTCCAGGGTGATGGTCTTGCCAGTGAGGGTCTTCACGAAGATCTGCATGCCACCCCTGAGACGCAGGACAAGGTGGAGGGTGGACTCCTTCTGGATGTTGTAGTCAGAGAGGGTGCGGCCATCTTCCAGCTGCTTGCCAGCAAAGATCAGCCTCTGCTGGTCGGGGGGAATGCCCTCCTTATCCTGGATTTTGGCCTTGACATTCTCAATGGTGTCACTGGGCTCAACCTCGAGAGTGATGGTCTTACCAGTTAGGGTTTTCACAAAGATCTGCATGTTTTCTCCTGTGAAAAAGATTCCATATTACCAATAATAAAACATAAGGCGCACACACACACACACACAGATATTTGATCAGCATGCTGTGCAATAGTACTGTATTTGTAAAATGCTGGGCAATTATTTCTTCCTTGTAGAAACGCACACCAAAATTGGCTTATGCATACGTTTTCTTTATATACTATCAGTCGGTCTACTAGTTATCCTTCCAGCAGGCGCGATAAACAGGACTGAGTCATACACCAGTTTTATAACATACTGGTAGGAAACCGGTGTTTCGCGTACCAGCGCCATTTTAACATAAGCGATTGTTGTTTGCCTCCTTTTTGTCCAGCTGACGTTACAACCTAATGGACGGTAGCCATTTTTATTAGTTAACGTTAGCGTTTTTACGGCATAGTTCATAGAAAGCATCTTGCTTCCAACGTAACATAACGACAGTATTCGTTTTAGAATTGGTATATCAGGTGCTTTTAAACAAGTTACATCTTTACAGTCACTCTTTATATAGCTGTTGGGTCGCACATTAAAAAATAACTAAATGAAGAACATTTAAAATGTGTTTCACAGATCAGCGGAAAAGCAGTTGATGTCAGAAATCTAACAAAAACCGCTTTTAAAAAAACCGCATAGTCATACTTACAGCTTGAGTTCACTTACGTTTCCTTGCTCTCACAGATACACAGACACCACCCTCTAACTGCAGTTGCCAAGGGAAACAGGACTTTTTATACTGGAGAAGCGTCATCGACTGATATTCATCCGCAAATAAAACTAGATCCATGTTCTAGCAGTTTTTATTGTATTAGTATTGTCCAGTGTTTTCTTTTGATAGGGAAAATTTACATTACATTAAACGGACTTTTGTATGTTTGCTTGTTTCAAACTGTAGTAAATGAATCTATTTTTCTGCCCCAATAAAGTGAATAAAATGAATGGCCCTAAAAATAATTCACAACTTTATTGTTTTTGTTATGTTTATCCCGTGTTAATCTTACACTATGTATAGCTATAGCTGCCCTGCCTCAGTGGTCATAATAATAATATGTAGCATGATTAATACAACTACTGCACATGTGCATTTAAAATGATAAACCTAGGTGAACCACATGAATTGATGTATGATTATGCTATGATTAATATCAATTATATATCACCAAACAATAGTCCCCTCAAAGTCCTTTAAGACCCTACAGAGAGAAAATCCCAACAACCAGACGACCCCAGAACCAGGCTCAGAGAGGGGCAGCCATGTACTGCGACCGGTTGGGGGGTTACAGTAGGGAGGCAGGACAAAAGCTGTGACAAAAATAATTAAGCATTAAATGCAGAGTGCTATATAAACACCGAGTGAAGAGAGGTGAATGAAGAAGAAATGCTCAGTGCATCATGGGAAACTTTCAGCAGCCTGGGCCTGCAGCTTAGGTTCTCCTGATCCTGTCCTACTTTTTAATTTATATATAAACAACATTTGTGATGTGTCAAAAATGTTACATTTTGTTTTGTTTGCAGATGACACAATCTTTTTATTATTCTGGAGAAAACTTGAAAAAATTGGCTAAAGTTGAGGTTATTGAAATGAAAAAAAAAACTAAAAAGAAATGGTTTGATGTAAATAAATTATGGCTGAACTCCGTTTTCTGGGTGTAATAGTGGAACACAAGTTAACATGGAAATCTCATATTGAACATGTTGAAAAAAGATCGCCAAAACAATTTACATCCTGCGCAATGTAAGATATATATTAGATTACAAGGCAATGCAAATATTATATATTTTTTATATTTTTACCATGAGTTATTGTGTTGAAGTGTGAGGGGATATGTATGTGACTAATATAAAAACATTAACCCCTTTAAAATATGCTTTAGTTCACATTTTAATCCAGTAAGTCAGTAATCAACATATAAACATCATCTGTGCAAAGATTTATCCTTCTGAAGTGAAACAGTGAAAAATGACTGCACTTTTAATAAATACATATTCTGGCATTCCGTACTTTGTCCAATTTTGAAAAACTTTGGACACCATATGTGCCATGCAGCAGAATTGATCACCAGCTGCCTTTTATTATCACACTAAACCTTAAAGAAGACTAAATCCTGCATCGGAGTAAGTAGTTCAGATCTCTCCCATATGTTTCATCAGATATTAATAAGTATCAGAAGCGTGCCATCTAGTCTAACCTCCCTGGTACCTGTCCTAGCCTGTGCAACATGGGCTTCCTCCCATCTGTAGGGTTGCAGCGATAACTAGTGCCTGCTCCACCTTTACATAATATCACCCCTTATCATAAAACTGAGTGACTTCATGTCTGATTTTTGCAAACATAAACTGAGCACAAAAGGTGAGACAGTTTGTGTTTGGTCTTTTTTTTTTTTTGTTGCAACTATGCTTCTTGGCAATAAATCTTATACTGCTGGAAACCCTGTTTATGAAATGGTGTATGTGGGTTGTGGCCATGAGAAGTAGGGGCCTCAGTAACATGTGGAAGCACCTTACACAGCCACAACAGCCTGGCACCTCCTCCTCATGCTGCTCACCAGCTTGGTCACACACCAAGCTGGTGACCAGCCCTAACCCTAACCCTCTTTCTGTCACTATATTTTACTCAAAGCTTTGTGGAAAATGCTTCACCTGTAAAAGTTTCAAAGTCACCGGTGACATTTTTTCACCAGCAGAACGTTCAACAGCTTCATCAGAATGAACCACAGTTGATGACATCACGAGAGTCAGAACACAGAACTACTAAAAAAAATCTATGACGTTCATCTCTGCATCATTTAATTTGGATGTAGTTGGTGGAGAAATATCAGTAAACAGTTCGCAGCGTTCACACAGCAATCAGTAGCGATTAGTCCACATTTGCTTCGTGTGTTTAAACAGTTTGCTAAAGAGATTTCAAATCTTTTTCAACGACATTCTAAAAGTTTGAAACCAGTCAGCTAATGTTTGACAGCTGTACCGACCAGATTCCTCCAGCCTATTGTAGCAGACTGTTTTCATCCTAAATAAATGGAGAGAGGAGACGGACCACAAAACGGTATGTTGTGCAGGTTATTGAATGAAGAAAACCTCCGTGTTCTGGGTCAAGTTATTAATCAGCTGCCACAACGTGATATTGAGGAGGACAATCTTCAGAATGACGAGGAAGAGGCTAATGACGATGATGAGGAAGATGAGGAGGTGGTTGATGTTCCAGTAGGAGGCATTGAAAGAAATCCACCTCAGGAAATAGAAGGACCCTGGTACAATAATGGAGCAGGAGACTTTGAATTAAACCAGCTGAGCAAGCAGAAGATCTGATAATTGAGGAAATGAGGTGGTTCTGGGAAGATGAGGAGTCTGAGAGTGACACTGTCCCTGAAAATGGTCCTGATAGTGACACGGATAACAGTGACAGTGATGATGACGGAGACAATGGCCAGGATGCTCCTGTGTTATTGCCTCCCAACCCAGTACCAGGAGGTTCAAGGAGGAGACCAAGGGAGGAGGAGGATGAAGAAGAAGATGGGAGAGCTAGAAAACAATTTAAACACTGAACTTTGAGCTGAGCTGAAAACTCAGTGTTGCACCCATCTTCTAAAGCTACATAATGTAATTATAATATATATATATACATATATATAATATATATATATATAATATACATTGTGTTTCTTTCTACAGAAGAGCTTGCATCCAATAAAAGCAGCAGGAACAAACCCAGGAAACAAATAAGAAGAAAAAAGTGAAAAACTGCAAAGCAGAAAATTAGGAAAACAGAGACTTAAAGAAAGGAAGATAAATAACAGAAAGAAAAGAAGAAAATGTCATGGCTGTGTGAAGGCAGGCAGGAATGGTGGACCCAAGAGCAGGACTCACGGAGACAAATGTGAAGTCAAAACACCCGGCTTTATTGGGAGATTGGAGACTGAATAGAAAACTAACTAAAGTGGGAAAGCAACAGGCAGGAAAACGGGCAAACAGAACACAGATTAGAATAAGGGACGACGTGAAAACGAGCAGGGGAAGACAAAGACGCTAAATACAAGAGGTGAACAGGACTGAAAGGAAACAGCTGGGAGACACTTCTGACAGTGATTACACAGACGAGACAGGGAGAGCACAAAACTGAACACACGGACATAAGATGCAGACCAAAATAAAACAGGAAATGCACAGAGTGGACTCAGAGACACAGTAACAGACAGAGTACAGAGGGAACACAGAACCAAAATCATAAAAACCAAAAAGTCTAAACCCGAACACATAATCAGAATGAACTAGAACACAAGATCATAATAATAATAAACATAAAACACTGGGTCAAATGACCCAGGATCATGACAGAAAAATAAAAGATGAGAGAAGAAATTCATGACCAGATAGGCAGCAAATGAGTCAGGTCATGCAGCAAATTGTCAGACATCACCTCCAGATCCAGATGACCGTGTGTCAGCATCGTCTACATCAGCATCAGCTGGATACTGGAAGCGAAAATGAAAGGATGATGAAGACGAAGATGGGAAAGACAGAAAACAATTCAAACGCTGAATTTTGCTGATGGACAATCATCATTACACCCTACCTTTCAAGGCCAGTGTCCAACATGTAAAATCCTCAGAGACTGAATCTCGGCTGGCCCCTCTGACCCACTGACTTCCTGCCACCAGGGACCTGTTTACCGGACTGCCACAGTGGTGCCACAAGTGGAATGCAACATGAGTGTTTCATACCACTGGTACCTTGTTAGATGGTGATGATTGTGGTCTTACTGGTTGCAGTCATGGAGTGACAGATTAGGAATGCAGGGTTGGGGCTTTCCTATCATCATTATGCTAATGTGATTAATATGGTTTGTCTGTCTTCCTGCCCTTAACCCTGATTGGTCCTGCCAGATAGCTGCCCCACCCTGAGCATGGTTCTGTGGAAGTTTCTTCCTGTTTAAAGCCAGGTTTTCCTTCCTACTCTCACCAAATGCTGGTGATGATTGTGGTTTTACTGGTCGCAGTCATGGAGGGAGTGGTCTTATTGGTTGGCTCCTACATTAGGGAGGTGGGGTTGGGGCCTCCCTATCACCATTATGCTATCATACTTAAACAATAAATAGCATTTACAACACCATCATCTTCAGATAGAAAAACACATATTGGAACGCTATCAGTTGTGGATTGGCCTCCCCACAGCCTGGACATCAACATTAGTGAATAGTGGGGATCATCTTGACAGAGAAGGGAACAAAAGGCAGCCAGCATCCAAAGAAGAGATTTGAATGTCCTTCAAGAAGCCGAACGAATGAAAGTATTCCTGAAGAATACTTTTGTTGTAATTAAAAAAAATAAAATAAAATAAAGCAAAGGTAGTTGTCAGTTTGGGTGTTGCAGTCCTTTAATAATCAAAGAAAAAAGTTGTAAATCCACAATTTAAAAAAAATGTTTTTATTATAAATAATCCTGGTGTGGATTAGTTACTTACACATCAAACCAATGTTTTACAGGCAGAACATTGCTCATCTGAGTTTTTACAAACCCAGAGTGAAATTCAGACAAGTTCAGCTTTCGTCACCTGATCAGTACGCCACTGAAGCAGACGATTCACCATGAGAAATTGGCATTTCTTGCTCCAACTGTCCACAATATGAAAGTCACAGGAAAAACAGAGACATGTCTTTTTTTTGTTTGTTTATTTTTTAGCCCACTGTGGGGTCACTTAACATCCCCGTGTTTGAACAGTACACTTCTATTCTGCTTTTACAGCAATCGTTGATGTGCAGGGAAACATCAAGGTTAGCAAGCTCACAGCGCAAGTTTTCTTTCTCTGGTCCACATGCGTAATATTTATGTTTTTGTCCATCGAGCCACTCCATAGAGCTTCACCACAAGTAACATTCAATTGCAGCAGAGAATGCAGCAAAGCCTCCACATCCCAGAACATCTGAACACCAACTGCAAAACAGAAAAATAAACACGTGGACAAGATGCATAAATTTGCTGTAATGCAAACTATTAGTTAATAAAGTAAGTTACATACCAGGAAAGCCAATAGCTCCTCCACTCACACAACCACTGTACACATCATTCTTCCAGTCAGATTTGCCTCTGTGCTGTAAATAAAAAACAGGTACAAAAAGACAGTTATTTACACAGTGGATAGTAAATCTGTACTTGAGTAGATGTACTATGTTAAATTCCAGCTATGTTCCTATCCATAGATAGAACCTCTGGGCATGCCCCAGCACCGCACACAGAAAGTGTTTTGTTTTTCATCTGCATGGCAGGAGGTAGTAACAGCAGATAATAAATTAATGTTGGGGAGAGCATTCATTAATCAGCATATATCTGTAACAGTATCCTCATATAAATTACCATCACTTTGTTTAGCACATTCTAACGATTTGTTAACATATCCTTTAACCACTTCTGCAAACAACCTGTGCCTGACTTTATCATAGTAAATTACATGGTGACAATCAAACAAAGCATATAATTACTAAACCGGGTAGCAGTGGGAGTGGGAGCATGATTTTGGAAGAAATCATAGAATTCTAAGGGGGGGGGGGGTTAGCAGCTGTTTTTGTCTCTCTCCCGCTGTTTCCATTTGTTGGTGACAAATGTTGCTGGACTGAGTGTGTGATGCAACATTTCCAGCAGTGCTTGCAGTTGTAAAAATACTATATGCACTGCTAGATGAATATTATGACTGTTACTGTTTTAGGAGTAATAGATTATTTTTTTTTTTACTCCTGTTTTTTGTTTCCAGATTAAAACTAAATAAAGAAAATGTTGGTTGGGAATATATTGTCACGTTGAGGCTAAAAATCTATGTTAACCTCCATCCCCCTTTAAAAAAAATCAAAATGCTCTCATTTTGTCTCTCTATGTTTTAAGATCTGCATTAGAGTATAATATTTTAACTAAAATTCTTGAAACTTAAAATATTGCTTCATATTGTCATCTCCATGATTCTGCAATCACTGGAATTTATTCTGTTTATACCATGTCTTTAAATCATTCACAATATCAATAGTGTCTCCCATCCAGAGCAACATCTGGAAATTTGACATTTCAAATCTCGACATGCTGCTCCCTCTGGTGGTAACTGCACTACATTCAGCCACAGACCTTTACTGAGTTTACAGAAAATGCTGCACTGATGAAGAACTGTGATCTATATCCTACTATGTAAACAAAGTAACACAATGCCCTTTCAAATAAGTATGCTAACAGTAGACTAAGCTTTCATTTTTCTATCATTAATTTAACTATAAATTAGCATAAATAAATATCAGAGGCCTAATTAACCTTTTAAGCCCCAAAGGGCTTTCTGAGCTTTCTGCTCAACAATGACATGCACCAAATAAATGGAGTATTTCTCTGCAATTACAAACTCTGAGTAAACAGTCGTGGTATCGAAATAAGGTTAACACTTGTGATATTTAATCAACTGACTGTTGTTTTGGGATAAACTTATTTGTGTTTTTAATTGACATATTTCAAAATATTATTACTATATTTAATAGCATAGTAAAATCAAAAGTACCCCATGGCTGAGTGTGTGACATTGTCTCTTAGAAGTACCCCCCCCCTCACTCACACACACTCTGGTAATATTTACATTTCAGTATCTTCTAAACCTCAGATTATTTTTGTATCTTGCAATGTATACTTAACTGCTTTGTATCATTTTATGCTTTCTCTCATTCCTTTTTCTGTTGTGTGGATAGCTGAGACCTGTTTCAATCTGCAGGTACTGCTTGCCTTTCAGTTTCATTTGTAAATTGTTATTTAAAGTAAATGTGCATTTAAATATTTCGTTAATCATTTACTTAGAATTTTTAAAAGATACCATGAGTCATTAACAACACACAAGTAACTGCTTTGCAGTTGGTGTGATACTTTATTTAGAAATGTTAATCGACTGTCTGATCACAGCAAACTAGGAACGACAGTCTGTACAGTTGAATGTCACTGGCATAAAAATGATTTTTTTTTTTTTTAAAAAAGGCCCAAAAAAGATTGATAGCGGCTAAAGGAAACTTGTAAAAGGAGAATAACAATGGACCCAGAATCTAACCCCACTGGTTAAACATGCTGTGTAAGATCAGAATCTGCTTGCAAGAAAGAGAATGTTCTTCCAGACAGTCATTTTCAGTACAACCTTTTTCATTTATACAGTTTTATGTATCACATGACACCTTGTATCTAATGACATGGCCTTTGAGTGCCATTGAGCACAGTTTAAAATGGTACAACCAACCTGAGTACAGTTACTGACCATGTCCATTCAGGATCATTTAGGATCACGGTCTTACCCATCTTATGAGGTCTGCTGCCAGCAGGATACTATGCCATGTCACACAGCTCAAATCACAAATTTCAAACTGGTTTTCTTGAGCATGAAAATGAGTTCACTTTACTCACATGACCTCCAAAGTTACTAGATCTCAGTCTATAGAGCACCTTTGGTATGTGGTGGAATGGTAGATTTTTATCATAGATGAGCAACAGATAAATGCCTGAGGAATCTTTCCAGTGCCTTGTTGACTCTATGTTACAGAGTAAAAGCAGTTCTGAAGGCAAAAAGGGGTTCATCCTGGTGCTAGCAAGGCATACGTGATACAAGTCCCATCCAATGCCAATGATGCATCTTCACTGTACTTAGCCTTGAATGAAAGACTTTTGAAGCAAAAATAAAACAGAAATAAAATAAAATAATGTTATCACCACAATCAGATAGCAAAGACTAGCTCTTCTTTATTGTAAAACAGGCCTAACTTTGCTTTTATTCTTTATTTGGTGCGGGTGACTTCATAGTGACTGGAACGGCTGATAATACTTGTAAAGCTGCATACACACTGAAAGTGATTTGCAGTGACGTGGTGATGAGAGACCACAGAAAGTAAACGATATTCACTTCAAGTGACTTTGGGCAAAAAAAAAAAAAAAAAAAAGTGGCTATCACCTATTTTTCGTAGGTGATAGCCACTTTGTTTTCTGAACTTTCGGGCGAGAGACTGAAGCAACTACCAATGAGAGTGAAGAAATGCACTGATTGACATCTGACCTTTTAGTAAATACAAAGGGGATCACCTAGGTAACCTGAATCTGGAATGTCCAAAAGCATAGAGCCTTTAGCTTCAAAGCGATGCGCGATGAGCAAATTGCTTGCAGTGTATACAAGGCTTTAAAGTACTTATAGTTCAAAGATGGTTCAGAGACAACCTTTTTTAACTTAGAGGTCATTCTTTTTCGTAAAAACAACAACAACAACAACAAACAAACAAACAAAAAAACATTCCTTAATCACCATGACTGAACTAGCAGCAGGTTTTGGATTTAAATGAGCAGCACAGGGCTCAATGTATAGAAAATGACTCCAAGGTCACTTTAGATGAACAATAGTGAGAGCAGGAGTCTACTGATCATACTGCATCCTCAGAAGCGACAGCAGAAGATTAGTCTGTTCTGCTACCGTGCTCACAGAATCAAGTAGTGGATCACCTACACCGGTGAATGTCACCATGGTGGGACTTGATGGGTCTTCTGCATCAATCTGAAAAAACCCAAAACAATACAAAAGTTAGAGAGACATATTAGTAAAAGCTGCAGCAAAGTGTTCAACACCAAGCAAACATCCCCCTTGTGGGGGTACTGTGGGCAGACCAACACAGCCCACAAGTTGGCAAGCCCACTATGGGTTGCTGACAGAGTGCCCACAGAATTCCCCAAAAGAGAAACAGTTCTTTGGGCCCCACATAGGCTAGATTACAGAGGCCCCACATGTGCAAGTCTAGTGTGGAGTCCCCACAGAATTCCCTCCTCGGGGCCCAACAGGAGGGAATTATATTGGCAGGTTCGGAGCATGTCCCAGACTGGTTACCTTCAACAAAGTTTCAGAGTGAACAGGGGTATTTAGTCCAAGGAGGCAGTCTCCACGTCTCATTAGCCAGTCTCCAGTACCTCCTCCTCAAGATGAAGGCTGCTGCTTTAGGCTGCCTTTGCCTGGTAAAAATACCCTTCTTGTTCCCCACCACACGATGGATTGCTGTAGACAGACAATTAAATATCATTGTTACAGGGCAGAATATAATAAGGTGACTGAATAAAGCTTCAAATACTAAGTATTAAATATTAAGATAATTTAAGACAATTGTTTGGTATTTACAATTTGTGCAAAAACTTGTGCAGTGCAGATTTAAATTGGTTAAAGTGACAGTGTGTAGAATGTCAAGAGGGGTCATTTCTTTCCACAGAAGTTCATCTAGAAACTTGACTATGTTGCCATTTTGTTTTTTAGCCCAGATTTCCTTTTGAGTTTCCCTTTAATCTCCTGATATAAATTATCACCTAGGAGGAAAAGAGCTCTCATCTTTAGACAAAACATAGGCTATACTGTATACTATCAGTACTGTAGAAACAGGAAAAACGGCAGCAGTTCTGGTTCTACAGGTTGCTTGAGTTTGAAGCTGCAGTACCTTGTGCAGTCATGAAGTCTGCAAAGTTCCAGATGAGTTCACCAATAACATACTGCTTCCTCTTCTGGTCAAACACATCATGGTAGCTCTGCAGGAGAGCATTCTGGTACTCCTCAGTGAACATCATGGGCGGATCCTGTAGAGTGACAGTAAAACTTGTTAAAGATGCTGAAGTGACATGTGACTAGGTCACTGAGTGAGTGAGTTTATTCTCACCATGTGAAGCCCTGGAAGTGCATCTGCTCCATATTCACTCTGGATTATGGGTTTCTTGTACTTTCCATACCAGTTCTCAAACTGAGCGTTGAGCTGAATAGGAATGACCTCCAAGTGGCCTGGATCATGGTACCAGGAGAAGTAACTGTTTACACATACAACATCTACAAAGGGAGCCTAGAGGGCGGGAAAAAAAATAATTAGATTTAAAATATTTTAGAGGTATTCTTCAACATGATGACGACATTTTTTTAAAATATTTTAAAGGCCACAAGAGAACTCCACCTTCTTGAGCTTTCCTTTATTATTCATGTACAAGCTTAAAGCATATTTGTTGTTAGACAAAAATTGTAAAATGTATTTCCATAAAACTTTGTGTACTCGCACAGCCATTCCTTCATGGATGGATTTTAAGGGATTCCCGTGGGGTGGGGGGTGGGGTCACAGGTGGAGGCTTGTTGCTAAATTGTAAATTGCTACTTAAGGGTGGTCTTAAAGTGCTGTGCATCTTTTGCTAGTTTAATATATTCTTGATAGTGAGGTGAAGGCTGTGGAAGCTCACCCCTTTGTCCCTGGCATAGTTACTGTCTGTGATGTAGGTGACAGGTCGGGTATGGTCCAGAGCTTTGGTATGCTTTATCAAAGTCCTGCAAGGAAAACAAATGTTGTTGACGTTGATATACCTGAGGAGTCACCAGGATTATCAGATGCATAGTTAGAATGTCACATAATCGATGACAGAAAAACATTTCTTTTCTATCAATCGTGGCTCAAGAGTTGGGCGTTCGCCTTGTAATCGGAAGGTTGCCGGTTCGAGCCCCGGCTTGGACAGTCTCGGTCGTTGTGTCCTTGGGCAAGACACTTCACCCGTTGCCTACTGGTGGTGGTCAGAGGGCCCGGTGGCGCCAGTGTCCGGCAGCCTCGCCTCTGTCAGTGCGCCAGGGTGGCTGTGGCTACAATGTAGCTTGCCATCACCAGTGTGTGAATGTGTGAATGACTGGTTGTGTAAAGCGCTTTGGGGTCCTTAGGGACTAGAAAAGCGCTATACAAATACAGGCCATTTACCATTAGTCTTTAATCTGAAGTAATTGGTGGCTCCATGGTATAGTGGTCACTCGATCAAGAGCTGCATAAACCCAGTCCCAACCTCAGCACATCCTTCTGCTGTGGTGACTCCATGTGAAATATGAGAGCAGCCACAAGTACCAGTTTAATCTGAACTATTTTATTCTCTTAGGCCTTCAGCATGACAGAACATATGCTTGAATTACCATTTAAATTTACAGTTTAAAAACATATTGAACCATCTGGCATCATGTTGCTTGATTGTGTAGTGATGACTATTTGAACAGTGGCTATAATAAGTGCTTTACACCTCAAAAGAAAAATAACCTGTACTCACTTGAAATAAAATTCAGCAGGAGGCATTTCTGAGGCGGGCTCATTGGCTACCGACCACATGACCACAGAGGGATGGTTCTTGTCCCGGCGCACAAGCTCATCCATGACAACCAAGTGGTGAGACAGAGAGGCGTTTCCAAAACTGCGACTATCAGCAAGGCACAAAAGATACATCTCAGCCTGAGCTGAAAGACTAACAACTTAGATCAATCCATCTTTTGGGCTCTACAGAGACCACAAGACAAAGCTAGCACTGCAAGAAGTGAAGACCTAACTCACAACTAGGGATGGGTATCGTTTAGGTTTTATCCAATACCGGTGCCAAACCGGTACTTTTGAAACGGTGCCGGTGCTCAAACCGGTGCTTAAAGAATGGAGAACACAAAATTGGTCCAAATACCTCTCATGTTCAGCTGTTTCTTTTGTTAAAAGATAACAATGTTAGCCTTTTCTGCAGCTATGGGGCATATATGGTATCACTCTTGGCTGGAAACAGCTTAAACAATGGAAAAAAAAACACAAACTTTGTTCAAAAACGGTTTTCCACTTTTTCCTTGGTTATTTTAGCCTTTTTGGCCAGGGTGAAGGGAGTAACTGCCATCA
The DNA here is from genome assembly GCF_963969265.1 of Rhamphochromis sp. 'chilingali'. Lineage (NCBI taxonomy): Eukaryota > Metazoa > Chordata > Actinopteri > Cichliformes > Cichlidae > Rhamphochromis > Rhamphochromis sp. 'chilingali'. Next base: position 8,198,409 of record NC_137946.1, read on the forward strand.
AACAAGAAGACAGCCGCATGTAGCTATGATGATGTTTGCTAGTTCACCGTACTGCATTAATATAATAACGTGGTTAGCCTACTCAACGTAAATTACAAACGAACAACATTAAGCTACTCACGCAGAGAAGAATGGCTGCTGCTGCCATCATCATCAGTCATCATTTCTGCTACACTGGCAGGGCTAGGGGCCAGGACTCTACTCTTCGGGTTTTTGGGGGGATGTTGCTAACTCCGGGTCCGATAACAGGCAACCCACCCGCAGTAGATGTGCACGGTGTGAGGTCTCGCAGCAAGCTATCAAATACGGCGCATTTCTCGGCTTTTAAAAAAAAACGCTATGCGTCGCCAGGTTTCATCGGATTTGAGGTGTTACCTCCTTTGACAGTATCAGCTTAAAGCACTTGTTGCAGGCTGCTGAGTTTGCATATTTTGCTGTGAAGTACAGCCAGACTTTTGGCCGCTTCGCCTTGGGCATTTTAATCTGTAGCTCTGCTCTAAAAGAACGTACGTACCTGGACCCACCTACTATCCTCGGAAACGTAAAATGATTGGCTAGAATCTAAAGTCTATCACAGCTCAGGAAAAAAAAAAGCACCGAAATAAAGCACCGAAATGTGCGCTGCTTTTCGGTCTGGTTACTACCGTTTATGTCAGAACCGGTGCCATCATAGCACCGGATACCGGTACCCATCCCTACTTGTGCTGAGTCACAGGATTGCCATACCAATATGCAAGTTTCTCCATATCTTCACACATTGTAACACAGAATTTCTCACTGTTGACCTCAAACATACTCATGGGCTACAGAGATGCGTTTAGTGACACTTACATGTCTTTGATGCCAACACCTGGGCACTCATCTATCACCACAATCCCATGACGGTCACACATCTGCAGGATCTCCTCAGCATAGGGGTAGTGGCTGGTACGGAACGAGTTGGCTCCCAACCACTTAATTAAGTTAAAGTCCTTTACAATTAGGGGCCAGTCTAATCCTTTACCTCGAATCTACAACACATTAAAACCAGGAAAATAAAGATGAGGTCATTAAATTAAGTCTCTTAATTGTGATTCAAATTAATGTTGACACATTGTTTCAAAGACAAATAAGACAGAGTCATTCTGGATTTTCATCCCTCTAGTGGTACTCACATCAGAGTCCTCATGTTTATTAACACCATGGAAATAAAACGGCTTGTTGTTAATGAGGAACTGGGTCTTGGTAACGTTGACTGTGCGGATGCCGACTGGCAGAGTATACACATCTTCATATGTTGATGTCTCACTGACTGCTATTAGGTGGACCTAGAGGTTAAAGTACAAATGGTAGAAATGTTGTTCTTTACATCTTCTTCAGCAGACATGATGTCACCAGAAATGTAGCAGTTGGCACCAATACCAGTAGAACTGTGCAATTCTCTGTAGCCAATTTGATATCAAAACAAAATCACGATCCCACGTAATTAAACAAACCGTTTTCAAACAGACATGGCAGCACATCATTTATTTAAAATGTTATTATGTTTATGTCAACAGGACACCGACTAAAATGTTAGGATGGTTGCTGAGAAGCTTACTAATATTAGCATAAGAATAAGCTAACATTACATTAGCATAAGCATTTCATGTTAAAGTGAAATATATTTAATTTACTGAACAGGTATTCTTGGTGTGTGTTGTGATTGCTAGTATTTCAATTTTCCAGTATAAGAGAGGTTTAGCAGCAGATTAGTATCAAGTATAATAATATTTATATATTTTTAAATCACAAGGTTAATACACGCACATTCTTGTGACAATGCAACACACAGTTTAGGGTTCATTCAGTGGTTTTTGTAAGGTACAGCTTAACAAGCTGCGAATATAAAAAGTATTCCCCCAGCAGAGAATCTATAATGCACTTAAAACATGCTGTGAATAAAATAATCAGGGAAAATGTGGCACTTTCAGTTGAATTGAAACTTGCATATTAGGCTAATGTTTATAGAACAATAAAAAAATAAAAATAAAAAAAATCAAAGATTAAAGTTGCTTCTAAGACAAAGGCATTAGATCCAAATAAAAATAGCAAAAACCCAGGGTTAACCCTTAAGTTACCTGGATAAGTCAAAATCCTGGTTTCCGCTTTTCCTCGTGGTACATAAACTGTGATTTTTACACTGTTTACACTCTACTAACCAATTAATAAAAGATCATTACTTCTTAACAAACCCCCTTAATGAGCCTCACAAATCTAATGGCCATATTGTCAAACCACATCACACCGCAGGAACACACTTCCCTGTCTGCAAGCATGTTGTCTTACCTCCATAGAATAAAGGTAACCTGGATTCTCGTGCATCAAGTACGGCCACCACAGCTTCACGTCTACAACTTTGAGGACTCCAGATGGTGTGTTAGAGGAGGCCACACAGTGGCCATCTTTGTCCATCAGAGTAACCTTCAGGGTGGCTGTTGCAGCACCTTGAACAGATACTTTGTATCTAACAAGACCTAGAATCCAGAAGAAACAGCAATATCTGATAAATAGTAATAGCACATTCAATCTGTATTGTATTAATGTGGATCCTATTCACTATGTTTTTGCACAGTTCCAAAAAAAAAAAAAAAAAAAAAAAAAAAAAGCTGGGATGCTGTGTAACATGTAAATAAAAACAGAATGCACTAATTGTAAAATCTGTGATTTTTGAAATCACCATGATGCACCCTCATGTGTTCAGAGATGCAGACTTTTGAGTGCAGATAAGAATCCAGACTGTCCCGCTCCTCTTTAGTCTCAAGGATGCAGCATCCATTTGCAGGTGCAAAGTGGTTGACGTCGGTTGTGGTGGTAATCCCCGAGCCAGTGGTGGACAACAAAAGGTGAAGAGAGCTATCGAGCTGTAGAAGATTTGGTTAGCCTGTGCCACTTTGGTGGCAGCAGATGGGTCTGTACCCATCTGCTGCCACCAAAGTGGCACAGGCCACGCAGGCCAAGCAGACATGGCTCAGGAGGTGGCTAAAGCAAAAGCTTGGGTGTGAGGAGTTCAGTGACGAAAAAGACTTTCAGACTGCCTCAGAGTGATTCTGTCAAACCGTCAAATGATTTAGGAGGGGAAAGTGGTGCTCTACTCACATGGTAGTGCAGAGCGGCACTACTGACTTTAAATGAGGATATAGTCAGGTAAACTTCAGGTACCTCCTTAATCCCACTGTCACCTCTTCTGTAGAGGATGTAGGGTCTGAGGATCACTCGCCCATCACTGGGGTCAGGTCACTGAGGTAATATAACTCTTTGGTGGCAGCGCCCCTTGGTAGTATGAGATTGCTCCTGATTTCCTGAAGGCTCTAGATGTTGTATGGCTGACTTGGTTTACACGCCTCTGCAACGTCATGTCAAGATCTGGGGCAGTGCCTCTGAATTGGCAGACTGGGATGGTGGTTCCCACATTTAAGAAGGGACTCGGAGGGTGTGCTCCAATTACAAGGGAATCAAACTCCTCAGCCTCCCTGAGAAGATCTATTCCAGAGTACCGAAAAGCAGAGTTTGTATGTTAGTGGAACCTCAGATTCAAGAGGAACATTTTTATTTTTAAGGATATTTAAAAGTGTGTGGGAGTTCAGCCATCCAGTCTACATGTGTTTTGTAGACTTGAAGAAGGCATTCGACTGTGCCCCTCAGGCTATTCTGTGGACCGTGCTGCTAGGGTAAGAGGGGTTTCTAGTAGGGGTGCAACAATACACAAAATTCACGGTTCGGTTCGATACTTTGGTGTCACGGTTCGATATTTTTTCGATACAAAAAAAAGTTCATGCCTTTTTAATTTGTCATTTATTAAATTTTCACGGCACATTCCGCACCACATCTCTGTGCGTTCATCATTTGTTTGAAGCCAGCTCACCTCCTGCAACTACTTTTCCGACAATACGTGCTTCTTTTGTGGTTCGGACTCCTTCTGACATTTCTTTGGAGGTGGAGGAACATCACAGTAATTGCTTAAAGGAGCTTGCTTCTTCGACATCTTTAAGAGTTCTAAACAAATGTCTGTCCTCCTCCTGAAAATCTTATGTATGCAAACACGCGTTGCAACTTCTTATCTTGTGCCCGTTTTTTATTTTGACAGCGAATGCGCACCTGCGGACCACTTATGTGCAGCCCTGGTTATTTCGCTTGTCATATTGCAGCCACAGAAATTCTTTTGTCCATGAAACCATAAAGCTGCACTTTCTTTTTGCCTTATAGTCTGATTTGTCATAACTTTTCCGTTTTGTGGTAAGTTTTTCTTTGGCTGTCACTTCTTCACCCTGACCTGTCTTATTTGGCTCAGCAGAACTAAAATATTGTGGCGAGCTCAGACAAGGAGGAGACGGAGGTATCGTTTGGTCTTGCTTCCCGTGAGCTAGCCAGGGAGCACAGCCGTTTATTGACATCTGCAGAAGAACACTGCCGCTAGCTAACTGCTCAGCGCGGAAACAGCACAGCAACAACAACAACAACAACAACAACAACACCACCACCACACAAGGCGCCCTCTGACCCCGGAAGGACACACCGTCGCAGCGAGAGGGCGTCACCCGTCACTATGGCAACATAAACAAAACATAACTGTACAAACAGAACCCCGAACAGCCCTGATCCGCTACAATATATATCCTGCTGCTTTTACACACGCACTCACATAATGCTCAGCGATTCTCTGCACGATCAACCTCTCACATGTTTAAGCTTGTTGCGGGAGATTTTACTTGTCATGTTTGCATAGTAAGCTAACGATTGATAAGACAACGTCAGAGGAATTGGTGCGCAAATTATCATCACTCACCAATCAGTGCTGTCGCTCTCTATACACAGTTCGCGCGATTGCAAAGTGAAAGCAAAAAAACAAGCGCAAATTCAAACGCGATTTCAATATGTCACATATTGGCAGTGGCTCACCGATGTCAATGACATAATTACCCAGCTACATTTCCACATTTCCGAAAGAATGCAAAAGCATTGACATAGATTTTTCCTTCCTACAATAGCCCGACGGGCAGGGTAGCCCGTCTGAAAAAAATCGCTAGCCCCAGGACGTCGGGCTAGCGATTTTGCGAGCCCTGTATCTGATTGAGGAATCACTCATCTTTGGAAAAGAGAGTTTATTACAGAGAAATGCCTCTTTCCAAAATAAAAGCTATACTATCCGCTTCTTCTGGGCTATATTCTCAGCAGCATAAGGAGAATCATGTGCTAACAGCTGTCTAAATGACTCGGCTAAAGTTAGTAGCATGCTTGTTGTTTTTGTCTTTGCACTAGGATGATGTAAATGTGCAGTCATATTCGTTGTGTTCCCACTAGTGCTTTCAGGTTAATCTCGTTGAAATGACCTTAACGCCACAACACGGCAAATCTCCGTTAACGAGCTACCACCGATCGCCCTGTGCATGGGGCTAGACGGCCAACACGTTAACGAGCTAACTGCGCTAACACACTAGTTCCCACCTATGTAATTGAGCATTGCATGGCACATCCAACATACTGTTTTACTTTAGTCCATGACTCGCTTACCTTCAGGGTCATACATCACATGAATAAAGACAGATTTTTCCACAATGTATATGATAGTAAGAGTTAGTAAACCTCTATTAAAGTCTCCCTCTGCAGTCTGTTGTTTCTTAGATTCAGCATTGAAACTGAATTTAAAACAAAACATAGATGACATTCTGTCGCCTCATCAACCACCAAGATCTCACTGCCTACAGACATTCAGTAACTCTCATTGGATAATGTTAATAAATATCTTTCACTAAATATGAACGTTTTCTACCTGTCCTTGTTTAAATTATGAAAGAAATTATTATGCCTGAGAATCTCTAGAATGTCGAATACTTTCCACTAAACAGTTGTCTTCTACTTTGGTTAGTTTTTTTAACAACCATTTAAAAAACATATTTTGCTTTTGTTTTATTTTTTACTGCAATTCCTGTAGAGTAGCTTTTATAGTGTTAATTCAGTATGTGCTACAAAATAAAAGCCTTTCCTTTACATTAGGTTTGTGGGCATTTTATTTTGAATTGTTCCAATCATGGCACTTCAAAGGAACAGCGCATCACAGGAACAGCCTGTGATGTCACAGTGCACATTCTACTGGAAAACCCTATAAATAGGGGAGACGTTCAACCGACTTTAGTGGATCTCAGATGGCAGAAACACAAAGCAACCTGGTTGTTAAAACAAAGACAAGGCGGACGCAGAGAAACGCACACGCACACGCTGACGCATCTACAATGGCAGAAGCAAAAATAGAAATGGTCATCACACCAAAACCTGAGGTTGATAAAGCCGCACAACCAAATACTAAAAAGTCTCCTGTGGCACAACCACCAAAGGAAACGGTTGTGAAACCAAAGAAACAAAAAAAGCAAAAACAGAAAAGAGTGGCTGAAGAACCAAGAAGACCAATTACTCGGGCATATGCCCGGGCTCTTCTTGAAGCTCAAAACAGCACGGCTGATGGAGCAAACCCAAAAAATGAAGAAATGCTCCCCATTTCAAATGCAAAGGAGGACATGGAGAGAGAGAGAAATGGGAAGAACCCCAGCAGACCAAACCCTGTGCCTAATGGAGGGACTTGGGAATATCAACCCATTCCCACATTTAGACCCCCGTTTAATCCCTGGCACGAGATTGCTGCTCTCAGACACCAACTGGAAGCCTCCCAATACCATCAGAACGACCTTTACGGTAAAATGGTAGGTGCAAACAAGAGGGCCTCTTATCACCAGCTTCAGGTGAACAAACTTCGTGAAGAAATTCACGAGAACGAGCAAAATCACGAGGAAACGATCAAAGGCCTCATAGAGCAGCTGGAAGAGGCTTCTAGTAATAAGCCCTATGACATCAGTGAGACAGACACTCTCGTGAGTGACAATGAAGCTATGGTCATATTGGATGAGGTGATTGCTACCCTGCAGGACCAAATCAGCCACCCTACCACAGAGCAGTGTGTGGAGTCTGCCACTCCAACCACAGAGGCTTCACACACTGACTCTGTAGGACTGAAGTCCTCTAAGGAGGCTGAATTTGAGCTCAAATGTAGGATTCAGCAAGAGCAGATTGAGATGCTCCAGAAACAGCTCCTAGCAGCTCAAAATCAGCTTGAAGAGCAGGCCGTTAAACATAGGCAGGAGCAGGAGACACTCAACCTGGAAATCAGTGACCTGAAATCCCAGCTCTGCCCCAACAAGGCCCTTCATGATTTGAAGCTAGAGTCTCTGGAGCGAGAGCTGAAAGGGGCCAAAGCTTCCTCACTTAAAATCCCACAGCAGCACAAAGAACAAAATTCCACTGCTGCAAATGAAATGCACAAATTTGAGCTTCCGAAAGAAAACGAGACTGGAGAACAGGACAAGATGGAAAAAGAGGACTCACTGCCATCCACTGCAAGGTCTGTGCAGGAGCCTCAGAAAGAAAAAGACACCACAGAACAACAGAAGATAGAAAAAGAAGAGTCAGCTGCATTTTCTGTACAGGAATCTTTGCAAAGTGTACAAGACAAACAGAAAATGCTCAATGTCAAGGTGGCTGAACTCAAGACTGAAGTCAAGAGCCTGCCAGAGATTCCGCCAAGTAAGAAGAAGAACAAGAAGAAGCGGAACTGTGCGCGTCCCCAATTTCACATAATTGGTGTCAACATCAAGTCCTAAAAATCATATTTATATACAACTAAATTGTCAGTGAACATTTGAACCCCTCTCGGTCAAGACAGAAGGCCACCCCTTCCTGAGCCCGGTTCTGTCAGAGGTTTCTCCCTATTAAGAGGGAGTTTTTCCTCTCCACTGTCGCCAAGTGCTTGCTCATAGGGGATTTGGGGGCTTTTTTTTAACACCAACCACTGAAAAGTTCACTGACATCAAATTTAAGACTCAGCAAATATGGAAATGGATCATTCGTCATCAAGTGAGGAATCATCCATTTAAAACATGTTTGCTGAGTCATATTTAGTTGTATATAAATATGATTTCTGTCACACTAAGGCCAATCACAGACTAATTTGGACAATTGGTAAAAAATAAATAAATTGAAAAAATTGAAAAAAAGTAGTTGTGTCATTGTTTCGTGTAGATTTCAAATAACATGCCATTTTATGTCAACATATTTCTGTTACATTTGTAGTGCTCGTGGTTTTATATTCTTATGATCCTGTTTGTTTGATGAGTATATCCTTCTGCCTTACTTCACATATTTACTGCTGATACGTACGTATACTTAAAGGTAGCCGTGTTACAGGCGCTGTTCGAGGAAAAAAAAAAAAGCATTTGCAGTATGTATTTTTGTATGTTACCATAACGTTTGTGTTACCATGTTTATGTTACCTTACGGATTAAATTAAACGTTAAAAATCCTCACGTGTAATATTTCTGTGTAAATATCTCATATTACGAGTGAAACGCATACGGCTTAAAAGCCGGTGCGGCCTATACAAGTACAAAATTGATTTTCTTTCTAAAATTAGAGCATGCAGCTTTTAATCAGGTGCACTCTGTAGTCCGGGAATTACGGTACATTAAGAGCTTGGCCTGCATTTCTGGCAATAAGTCAGACTCATCTGCAGTGGGCATTGGATTTTGCCAGGGCTATCCTTTACTAATGATTCTGTTCAAAGTTTTTATGGACCTAATTTCAACTCAGGTGGCAGAAGGCCTCCAACTTAATGACCTTAAAATCTCTTTTTGTAGATGTTGTGGTCCTCTTGACTTTATCAGGTGGTGGTAGCACTGTAGTTATTCATAGCCGAGCATGAAGTAGAGCTGAGTATGTGAGAGTTTTTCCCACCTATGATGGTTAAAATGGCTTTATCGTAACCATGGAGTATAAATGGTCATGTCAATATTAAGCTGTCTGCATTTAATTCAATCTGAGTTTTTTGTTGTTTTTTTTTTACTCCCACACGCTGAGAATGCATCATTAATCCCAACTGGAAATTTTTCTACCTGGCACACAGGGCTGAGCATGCGTGTTTATACACTACCAGATAGGGAAAAATATGGCAACAGTGGAAGTTTCAGACGAGCAGGGAATTTGACTCAGTGTTGTTTGGATTTCACGAGAAGGATGTCGAGCAAAATGTGGTAATTTACAAAACATGCTGTAAAACTATGGAGGTATACTAGACATGTCCTACTGGGAGGAGGCCACGGAGTATACCCAGCACATGCTGGAGAAAATATCTCTCATCTTGCCTGGAAATGACTCGGTGTTCCCCTGGTGCAGCTGGAAGAGCTATCTGGGGAGAGCAAGGTTTTAGGGGCAGGGATAGCTAAGTAGGTAGCATGCCATGAGGTACCCCTGAGCAAGGTACCGTCCCTACACACTGCTCCCCGGGCGTCTGATTAGTGCCTGCCCACTGCTTCACTGAGTGAATGGGCTAAATGCCGAGAGAATAACTTCACAATTTTACAATGAAGAACATTATTCTGCAATTGTTTCACAATTTGTAGATACAGTTTTTTGCAGACTGGCAAACTTCTGCCTAGCTTTACTTCTGAGAAAGTCTACCTTTCTAAGATGCTCTTCATGTTACTCACTTGTTGCCAGTTAAACTAATTAGTTGTAATATTCATTCATTGGTTTCTTTTGAGTACCACTTATTTTCCAACCTCAAATTCAAAATGAACCAATATTTGTCATGAAATAGTGAAATGTCAGTGCGCCCCAGGACGGCTGTGGCTACAATGTAGCTTGCCATCACCAGTGTGTGAATGTGTGTGTGAAGGGTGGACGACTGAATGTGTAAAGCGCTTTGGGGTCCTTAGGGACTATGTAAAGCGCTATACAAATACAGGCCAAATGTCTCAGTTTAAATATTTAATGAGTTTTCTGTAGTCTCTGAATAAATTTGTTTTTGTTTTGCAAATCATTGCATTTTGTTTTGATTAACACATTGTTCCAACACTTTTAGAATTGGGGTTGTCCATCAGTTTACCTGCTCACATATTCTTTGGTGCTAGTAAGGAAATTTGAAATGAATTTACCAGTGTTATCCATGAAGTTGGTCTCCACTATGATGTCATCCACATACACCGTAGGAGTAGTATACAACAGTACAGGACGATGTATCCCAGCATAGTTGAAGAAATCAAAGTAGATGTTTTGCACAAAAAAACCATCAGGATACCTGCAGACCAAACAGTCTTCACATCATCTACATTCTCACCGATGCATCAGCTTAAAGTTTTAAAGGGTGGCAATAAAGTTAAAAATATGAACCAAAGAATGAGGGTACCTGGTACGGTCATTCATGTACTGGATGGTGCCTGGAGGAAGAGTCTCCAAAGTTAGAGTGTTGTTTACAGCAATGGTGATTCTGCATGGCTTCGTTGGGTCCCTGCGGATTAAACTACTAATCTCTGCCTCAAAAGGCAGATGGCCACCTTCATGCTCTGTCACTTTCTCTCCATTCACCCACTGCAACAGAGAATGATCACCGTTTTACATGAGCTACAATTTAGTGACACACAATCTTATTTACAATGAAGCAAAGATGTATTTTGAAACAATACATTTCTTCCTTATTTTAGCAAAATGATGGCAAACCACAGTCTGCATGTATCACAACAGCCTGAATCAACAGTTTTATTGAGTTTAGGTTCTAAACTAGCCTGCCTACAGCCCAAACTTGTCATCTACTGAAAACATTTGTTGCATTACCAAGCAACAAACAAACTTTTAAACAGTTCAGACCTTATATCAGGAAATACAGATGCTGGTGTCCTAGCTTTCTTAAAATAAGTATATATTTTCCAAGAAATTGTTTCATTATGTGTGTTTTTGGATCATTAATCGATAAATCCATAAATATCATTGATAATTACTAAAATAATAATTAATATGTTTGTAAAAATAAATAATAATAAATAAATATTTTTACAATTATCATGATACCCACCACTATTGAGTAATAGTGAGCACTTCCCACTCTAAGAACCACTCTTGTTCCCTCATCGGAGATCCAGCGGGCCGGCACGAACACCTCTCGCTCATACCACACCCAGCCAATGAAATCTCTTAGTGTGGGGTCCTGTGTGATGTCATTGTAGCTGGCAGGAACTGGCATTTCAATCACTGGGCCGGTCTAAAGAATATAAAACAACAAAGAGAAGACAGGACTTTACAGGGAGACCTGTAGCAGCCATTTGAAAGTAGGCAATACACATGTTTATGTATTTGACTTCATTTTGATTCTCATGGTTAGCCCCCTTCGTGTGCATTTGCCAAATATTTATAATGTAAGGTTTTGACCTTTGTTCTCCATCCATCCATTCGCTTCCACCTATCCTTTTTTAGGGTCGCAGGGGTGCTGGAGCCTATCCCAGCTGTCATAGGGCAAGAGGCGGGGTACACCCTGGACAGGTCATCAGTCTGTCGCAGGGCTAACACACAGGGACAGACAACCATTCGCACTCACATTCACTCCCGCATTCACACCTATGGGCAATTTAGATTTTTCAATGAACCTATCCCCACAAAGTTCTCATCTTGTTTATTTTTCCTTGTGAAATTGTGAATATTTTCTGCAATAAATGCCTCTAAACACCTCAAAACAAGACAATCTGACAGGAATGTATCCATTTGTGCTTGGTTTAAAGCAAGGCTTTGTGAAACACGGAAACATTTAAAGCATGTGAGAATTGTGTAACTGTTTTGAAACAGTCTGATAACCATCTCCAAAGTGACTGGACACTTTTTTTTTTTGCTATTGCCATGAATTGATAATGGTATTCTGTGAAACAATGACACATAAAGGCCTTGCACAACTCTAATTTTACTTAGTATGCCAGACTATCAATTATGATCAACATGTTTTGGTTTTGAAAAATCATCATGCAGCATAGCAAGAAAAACTTTGACACTGTTAAAAACAGCAGGCTGTGACTGATGATCAGCATGTTTCAGCAAATATCATTTCCCCTCCTGTTGCGTTAACATACGTGAGGTGGTTTCAGTTGCTTAATAATTCGATGCAATGCATAATGAACCACTTTATAAAATAAATTATATATTGCAAAAAAACTGTTTTTGTTATAACCTCATATTTTTGTGGACTTAGATGTCACCTACTTTGAAGGTAGCTTAAGTAAAGTTAATTGAATGCTTCCAATAATGGTCATGCAAAATGAAAATCAAGTAACAATGTCTAAATTTGTTATTTCTAAAGCTTTTTCTTTCTTTCTTTTTTAGTTTTCTATAAGTTACCTCCTCAAACTTGATGTGATAGGTATAACAGGAATAAAAATCTATTTTTGCTAATGTAAAGCTGTGGATAAGCAACACATCCAGTGGATCGTGTTCTTAGAGCAAGCATTAGGGAACTCTGCTGTGGTTGCTGCCGATAACGACTTTTAGGCTTTCTGGGAGTTTACCAGGCTTGTTCCAGCAGCAGAAAAGCCACCTAATCCAAACTGAGGATGCACGAAAGCTTCAGTTCGCAGTGGTCATGAGACTTTCCACCCGGGCTTTGAAACTTAGTTTTGAACACCCAGTTACTAGCTAAACGTATGAATGAGTCAACCCAAAAAGTTTGAGGGTTTCTTGTATTTGTGTTAACACGTTTTATGGCATTCCAAGTAGCTTTTATTTACGATTTTTTTTTTTGGTATAACTACATAATTGCAGGATGTTTAAAGGTTCTTGTTTACAGAGATTAAAATGTGCACATTACTGTATGTGCACTTTGTTTTACTATTGACAGGGTTACAACAACCCTGTCAATAGTAAAACAAAGTGGGCTGATTTATTTCATCTGACCTGCTATCACCTCCGTTCCCGCTCACCTCTGCCAGCCGACGTTTGTACCAAGCCTTCTCGAAGCCCTCGTTCCTGTTGAGGGACCCGTCAGGCCTGAAATCCCACAGCCCGTTCAGCTCCTTCACCTCCCTGGAGGTGGACTCCCGGGGAAAGAGCATGCCGCCGTCCAGCGGGAGCACCGTGCCAAACACTGATAGCAACCACAAGACACGGAGCACCGCGGAACTTCCAGGTACAGACATCCTGAAGCCCTCTTCTACTGCCCTCTCGGAGACGAACCCCGAAGTTTTCTTTGTTGTTCCGCTTTAGAGGTCACGTGACAACGGCATTACGTAACATCCCCACCGCTTTTCTGCTTAAAGCCCTCCAACGCTCTTCCCTTTTTTTCAGTCCTGTCATTTTCTCCCCTCAAGCTAATCTTTAACTCTTTCAGGCTGGAGACAGACGAAGTTTCGCATTTCAACGCTAAGCATTAACCTTTTATAAAAAAAATAGTAGGTTTACCCTGCCGACAGTTTCCCTGCCAGCGTTGGGTTTTTTTTGTTTTGCTTTGTTTTTTGGCCGACAGACACAGTTTCCTCACTTTTCATCTTCCTTAAAAAAAGGAAAATTAAAAAAAAAATCAGCTGCTATATTCAGAATTAAATGTTTTAGTTCTTCTAATGTGACATTAAAGTAGGCAGGAAACATCCAGGATGTCACCAAAGAAACTAACTTAGCACAATATGTCTGTTTGTCATATTTAAGTCATATCTGTTTTCACATGAATTCGAAATGCAGATTCACAGATTCAAAGTTCAGTGCTTTTGTTTACACTTAAAGGTTCAACAACTGGAGACAACCGATAGATCCAGTGTAATCCACAACTTCACAGTTACAGTCTCAAGAAGACACCATTTTAATCAAGCCCTCACTCCTTGCCACAAGATCACTCTGGGAGGATTACTAACACCCAAATATCCTGGGCAGAAGGGAGCAGGAGTCACAAGGACATAAATGTTTAACCACAGGAGGGCCAAGTCAGAGGCGGAGCCAGACATTTGAAACACCCGGGGCTTAGCCCTAAAGGGTAGTACGCATGTGGGATTTTTTTTTTTTTTTTTTTTTTTGGGGGGGGGGGGGGGGGGGGGGTGTTAGAAATGACTGAAAGATTAATAGGCTCTGTTTTGAGTTTCAAAAAAGAATGACTTCACAGAGGGAAAAATATATATCACATATGCAGGACACCTTAAACTAGTTTTTTAATTAAGCAGCAAGGCAGAACAAAGTCGGGGCTGTATCAAGACACGAGGACTAAACCCCAATTCAACCAGACCCAGAACTGATCCTGAATTAAAACAGGACTACAACAGTTCAAAATCAGGACTACAGAATCAGAACTAGATGATAGTAGTACTAAAAATCATCATATACCTGCACTACACTTGTTTTTTTAATTCTAAGAAAAGTCCACTATTTAGATTGAGAAAAGTTTATATAATTATTTAGCCTTGTTGCGCAAAAAAGCCTGCATAACTTAAATGTAGAATTTGAAAAATAGCAAACCTAAAAAGAAACACTAGGTACAAGATACATGAGGACCTATGATACGGTGATACTTTTGGTAAACAACCATTTGACTAACATGTGTGTCTCACCTGCTCTTGTTCCACCTCTGTTCTGTCCTCATTCTCCATCTCCCTCTCTGTTCCTCTCTCTCCCTCTTTGTGCTGACAATCATCAAATATACAGTTGAAACCAGATATTTACACACTCTTCAGATCAAAACACAAACACTTTTTTAATTGTAACATCAAATCAGACTAAATGTTTATTTTTTTAGATTGATAAATATAAAAAACATATTTGTTAACTTTAAGAGTAAAGAGAGAAACTATCTGTATTTCTTAATTGCAAATGGCACCAAATTGTATTCAAACTGAGCCACACCTATGGAGGTCCACAATTCTTTTCCTGGTGTTTTGGTTGACATCTCTTGATTTTCCCATGTCACAGAAACAGTGTTTTGCCTTATATGCATCCACAGCTGTGCCACCAGTTTACTCACATGGACTCTACTAACCTATCAGAAGCTTCTGCAGCTCAGAATGGAATCGTCTGCAGTTTTCTTATTAATTAACAATAAACTTAGTGTACATGTGCTCCTAATTTTGATCAAAGTGATAAAAAATAGACAGCTCTGTCTCTCTTTATTCTGACATTTAACTAATTCAAAAGATGTTTCAATATTTATCTAAAACAAAAGTTTACTCTAAATTAATGTTGTACAGTAAAAATGTTTTATGTTTTCTCCCTAAAGTGTATGTAAATATCTGGTTACAAATGTGAATATCCTGCTGTGTACTGAAATCCCTCTTGTTTTGCATAGAAATATACTGAACAACATACAAAGCATAGTATATAAAATAACATTTACCTGAGTTTTTTCTTTGAAAGAAGCCTCTAATGTCCATTCTTATATTTCAGTACATAACTGAAACCGATTTAGTCGGGGAGGGTAAGAACTGAAAATATGAAATAAACACATGTAAGCTAAGACTCTCTAAAAACAATAGCATTTGTTCGGCTTTTCATTTCGCCATTTGTTGATTCACTTGAACAGCAAGTAACATAATATTGGTCAAGTGATCAGTTTGATATCAATCTTTCGTGATGCACCGTCATATTTACATTATTTGTACGGTATGAATGATTTGCTTTGGTACCTGCTCAAACGTAAGCTCTCCTTATGGCTGGCTCCGTTTCTTCAACAGCGTACTCACAGGCAGCAGCTGCCCCGCCCTCTTGCTCAGTCGCTTAGTGTCTGAGCTCGGATCATACCAATATCAGGGGGGATTCACGCACAGTCGTAAATTCCCACAGTGTGCACTATGTGCTTCGAATATTGCTTGCACTTTTTGTTTTATACAGTTGTCAGCCAAGCATCTAACTATGAAAAAATTACACCCCAAAAGACCCCGGGCTTCTGACAAAAAGACCCGGGCTTAAGCCCAGTAAGCCACCCCCACGCTCCGCCCCTGGGCCAAGTCCACTAACAGTTCTTAGTTAAAAATCCAGCCTTGAGTGAACTGCTTCATCAAGCTTAAGTCATAGGTCATAATCAAATAACCCACAGGTGAGATAATCAGCCCAGGTGCACAATGTTGGTAGGCAGGAGATGGAGGAAGAACCGCCTCTGAAACACAGGGTGTAGTTAGTACGCACACACACATACACACACACACGGAGAGAGAGAGCGAGAGAGGTGAGTCTCTCTCTCACACACACACACACACACACACACGGAGAGAGAGAGAGAGAGAGAGAGAGAGAGAGAGAGAGAGAGAGAGAGGTGAGTCGGCCAGGAGCACTGAGGGTCCATGACACTGTCTAGAATCAAATTTTGACTGTGACTCAGTTTCCATCATAATGCCATGCATACAGTGACCTGTTGCTTACAAACATATTAAACCTTTTTCACCTACCTAAACCTCTGTTCAACTCTATCCAAATTTACAATTATACTATATTTATATTATAAAAACGACCCAAGCACAACTATTGTAGTGTCTAAAAATTATTTAGACCTAATAATCACAGATTTCAATAATTTTATAGCCTTGGGTTAGTTATCAAATCTAAGGCCAAAGCTCATACATGTCCTTCCTTTATTGTGCAGATTCAACAAGGGGCAGGTACCTCCGTTCAAAGAGGGGAGAAATAGACTTCGGTGTTACAGCTGTAATTTAAAACCATGTTTGGAGTGCAGTGGATCCTGTTAAATGTCACAGTTCATATCAATGCATATATTCTCTTTAGAACCTCAGCTGACATTTTGAAGTGAGTCATTAGAAAGAACACAAAGCAAGCATGAAACCTCATTCTTCCTGCACTTGTGTCTCTGTCCATCCTCCTAATTGCTTTTCTGGATTGACGTTCCCACATAAACACTGTTTGTGTTGACTTTGACTACACTTTAACCCTTTAGTTAAATGTCTGCCACTTCATCACTTTCTTGCCTTTTCCGTCTCCCAGTTATAAAGGGCAGAGTGGATGGGAACTATCATATTATTGATTCTTAATCATTGACTTATTCATTTGTTCATGTGTGTACCCCTTTAATCCTGCAGTTGGAGATGGGTTTAATTACTTATATAGTCATGGGTAGCTTCAGCTATGATAACTAAAGCTTTAGTAATACAGGTGTGTGATTCCAGAAAGTTTTAGAAAGATCATCAGAAAGGTAGTTCAAGAATAATAGCTGTTTAAGTCCACAGCTAGGTTAGTTAAAATATTAATACTCATATGAGATTATTCAGCTGGCTATGCAAGAGTACAGAGGAGGACATCATGGCTGACTCAGAAGAGATAGTAATAAGGAAGAAAATTAAGAATAATTTCCTAGATAAGCAACAGAGCCTCATTGCATAATATTCCAGTTTATTGTGAAAAACAGGAAATAAATCATCTGATGATAATATCCTATTGGGGAGGATCCCTCAGACCAACAACTGTATGGAAAAAAAAATCATTGATCTACCACTCATTAAGCATTTTTCAATAGGTATGTGTTACATGGAGAGGCTTCTTATATTTAAATGTTAACACCCTAACAGATGTTTTGTGAGCCAGTCCAACCACATTTACTGTTTTAGATGATGGTGAACATAAGCGCACAGGTATATGTCCCAATTGAAATAAGACATGGCAAACTTTAGCTTATTTTAATATGCTTATTGTTTACTTTGAGATCAGTTTCCATCTAAGCTTTCTTCTACGATACAGTAGTGTGCACATGCCAGGAATAAACCCTTGATGTTATTTCCCAGTATTATGTCTACCATCTTTCCTCTGGGTAACCTGCTTGATGTCAATAGATGGCACAGCATCTTTGCAAATAAAAAACCCTGATAACCTTCAGCGTTCTCCAGAAGGTGAACCTAACCATACTACCGTTTTTGCAATGACTTAGCACTGAAGCGCAGGCAAAGGTATAGTAATGTCCTTTAATTCAGGACCCTTATCATGAAACTTTGTTGTAGCTAGTAGTACATGATGTTAATTCAAGGCAATATTTAACTAATTTGCATTTATTCCTAATGTATTTTCACATTCATACATGAAAGGCTGTATTTCTTGCATGTCATATCTAGCTGTTTACATCTAAACATGCATGGAACCAGAAGTCCTTTGGCTGACAGTTTATAAAAGTATTTGTTCTAAAAAAAAAAAAAAAAAAAAAAAAGTATGCTTTGATTATAATCTATGCCACAGCTTTACATGAATCATGGTTCAAGGCAGACATAGTATAGTTGTGTTTTATTCAGGAGAAAAGTTTAAAGTTTGCAGGCCTGTTCTTTTTCAACATAAACATATCTCCCCCCCTCCAAAAAAAAAAAATCAGTGTCTCACACCCTATTGCTGTCTGTCATATACAAAAAGCAGCAACACTTAAATGGCGTTCAATCCTTTATTGATATGCAATATTTGGTCGAAAAAGGTTAAAACTTAGCAGTGGGTAACAATTTCGTAACAAGGCATTCATACCATCAGCTGTTTATTTTAAGGAAGCAACATTAATGGAATTGTATTGAATCATTTCTTTACTGCCCACCCCTGAGACGCAGAACAAGGTGGAGGGTGGACTCCTTCTGGATGTTGTAGTCAGAGAGGGTGCGGCCATCTTCCAGCTGCTTGCCAGCAAAGATCAGCCTCTGCTGGTCAGGGGGAATGCCTTCCTTATCCTGGATCTTGGCCTTGACGTTCTCGATGGTGTCACTGGGCTCAACCTCCAGGGTGATGGTCTTGCCAGTGAGGGTCTTCACGAAGATCTGCATGCCACCCCTGAGACGCAGGACAAGGTGGAGGGTGGACTCCTTCTGGATGTTGTAGTCAGAGAGGGTGCGGCCATCTTCCAGCTGTTTGCCAGCAAAGATCAGCCTCTGCTGGTCAGGGGGAATGCCTTCCTTATCCTGGATCTTGGCCTTGACGTTCTCGATGGTGTCACTGGGCTCAACCTCCAGGGTGATGGTCTTGCCAGTGAGGGTCTTCACGAAGATCTGCATGCCACCCCTGAGACGCAGGACAAGGTGGAGGGTGGACTCCTTCTGGATGTTGTAGTCAGAGAGGGTGCGGCCATCTTCCAGCTGCTTGCCAGCAAAGATCAGCCTCTGCTGGTCGGGGGGAATGCCCTCCTTATCCTGGATTTTGGCCTTCACGTTTTCAATTGTGTCACTTGGCTCAACCTCCAAGGTGATGGTCTTGCCAGTGAGGGTCTTCACGAAGATCTGCATGCCACCCCTGAGACGCAGGACAAGGTGGAGGGTGGACTCCTTCTGGATGTTGTAGTCAGAGAGGGTGCGGCCATCTTCCAGCTGCTTGCCGGCAAAGATCAGCCTCTGCTGGTCGGGGGGAATGCCCTCCTTATCCTGGATTTTGGCCTTGACGTTCTCAATGGTGTCACTGGGCTCAACCTCCAGGGTGATGGTCTTGCCAGTGAGGGTCTTCACGAAGATCTGCATGCCACCCCTGAGACGCAGGACAAGGTGGAGGGTGGACTCCTTCTGGATGTTGTAGTCAGAGAGGGTGCGGCCATCTTCTAGCTGCTTGCCGGCAAAGATCAGCCTCTGCTGGTCGGGGGGAATGCCCTCCTTATCCTGGATTTTGGCCTTGACGTTCTCAATGGTGTCACTGGGCTCAACCTCCAGGGTGATGGTCTTGCCAGTGAGGGTCTTCACGAAGATCTGCATGCCACCCCTGAGACGCAGGACAAGGTGGAGGGTGGACTCCTTCTGGATGTTGTAGTCAGAGAGGGTGCGGCCATCTTCTAGCTGCTTGCCGGCAAAGATCAGCCTCTGCTGGTCGGGGGGAATGCCCTCCTTATCCTGGATTTTGGCCTTCACGTTCTCGATGGTGTCGCTGGGCTCAACCTCAAGGGTGATGGTCTTGCCAGTGAGGGTCTTCACAAAGATCTGCATGTTTGCGCCTGTATAAAATTTGATGGATATTAATTAAGAATTAAAAGCAATTTAAAACATTCCACATTACTCCAACACACACACACACACACACACACACACACACACAAAATCAGATAAATATGAATAAATAGATAAAGATGAATTATTGATTAAAAAGCTCTTTACCCCCCCAAAAAAATAAATAAATGCATTAGAAATTACATTACTTTAAGTTTAAGCTCAAATATGGATTAAAAAGAAATTCTTTAAAAAAAGAAAAGAAAAAAGTATTAAATAATATTACTATGAAGCGCCTAAGAATGAGAACAGCAGGAGCCATTTCAGCCCAAGCGCCATTTTGAGATCTCAGTGACCTTCCTTTTGTTCAGCAGCCGGTAATGGAGGTTACTGGAAATGTTGAGTCACTGCTGTAAGCGAACGTTACCAAAACGCTGCTGCGTAACAAAAGGGTAGTAAAAAGAAAGAAAATCGACAATGGAACGACGACGAAATACGTATTAACTTTATATAAGAGAAAAATATAATTCGGAAGAACTACTGTATTTTGGAGACCTTTGTTACCTCTCGTTAGCGCAACCCAAATATCGTTCAACACAATGATACTAATGCAACATATTTATTAAAAACAAACGTTTCTGGAATATCAAAAGATATAGAAATAGGAAAATACTTACGACTGGTAAGTGAGGCGAAAAACTGCTCTGAGGCACGAAATTGTCTTTCTCTTTTCTTTCACGTAGGTAGGTCTGCGGGAGCAATGTCTAGCAGTGTGTTATATAGTATGGAGGTGCACACGTCATCCAGAAATCTCCATCCGCGTCAATAAGTAGTTCCCACCCTCCCAAAAGTCACTGCTTCAATATTTATAAGTCCAATATTTATAACTTAGTTCTACAATAATATATATTTTTTAATTATTTTACTCATAAACGTAATTATTTCAAAGTCGAAGCTATTACGTTTGTAAGAATGCACTCATAAATCCTCCACCGCGGAATGATATCATCTATGCACTACGACTCTGGAATTTGCTCGAACCAGCACAGCAACGGGAATCTTCCCCGAGCTTCTGATTGGATGACACAGTTGTTTGTTTGATCAGCGATTGGTTGCTGTGTTACAGTAAGTAACATTTCACGATAAAGTTATGGTTATGTCCAATGACTGGCTATGACAATAAGGTTAAAAAAGGAGCTTAAACGTGACCTAAATCGACAAACCATTATATATATTTTAGGCTATAGAAGTATAGGCTACGTGTCACATTCAAGCGTCGCGTCATGGATATAGATTGAAAAATAAGAGTTCGCCATGTCAGAATGACTATTCGTATGACTAACATACCGAAGACTGACATGTACACTCAGGAAGTGTGTTCATCTCTATCAGATATTTCAACCTTTAACAGATGGCAACGCGCTTAGTAAATGTAATAGCAGCTGACGCGACAGCGGGATATTTTAAGGCGGAAGTTCGCCTCTATGGCCGACCTCATTTATTTTTTTTAGCAAGCCACACTGCGCATCTAAAAAAAAAGAATGCGTTAATGATGAATAGTCAGGACATCAGTACAAAATACTGATTATGGGCACACCGTGTATGCATAGATGCACAGTATATGCACACCTAACGTTGATGATAAGCAAGGTTTAGCAGACCTGATGTGCTTATTTGCTGTGTTGCCAACTTATAGGGATCTGTTACTGTGTAACTTAAAATTAAGTAGCTTATTCAAATGCTAGCTTGGTTTATTTGAATCTAGTTGTTATCAGTGAAAATATGCACATAAAAGTTACTATAAAGTAAAAGCATGACTAGTATGTTTCTCTTTAGTCTCATGATGCACATGCACAGACAGGTCATTGTCAAGTCTCCACTGGAGAGATAAACCTGTATGGGGGGTAGAAATTCAACTACATTATCTACATTGCTGAACACAATGATAAACAATTAGTTTCCTCATAGAGTATAATAAACTTATTCAGGCCTCACAGACATATTGTTATCTTTGTGGCTTGGGCTGAACAGTTCTAACAGCTTTAGTGTAATGCTTACACCTACTTTGTAAGTCCCTCAGGTAATATGACATCTCTTCATTTTATTTCCATGAGCAATATCAAGAAAACACGAGTTCATCTAGTTTCAGCATGTTGTCAACACGCAGTTGAAACTAGAACATTCCAACAAGGTAAAGTCAGATTGAACATTGTAGGGAATGACTGCAGGTCATTAAGTGATCTATCTGTTTAGAGCATCTAATTTTTTGTATTTCCTGGTTTCCAAAGTTTATTTCCAGGACTGTAATTACTGATCAGTGCCCACTTTTAGCACCCACCACTATTTAAGGTAGCACTGTAAACTAAATCAGCTTGGGCTCATGGGGCCTTGTGGGTTTCTATTTTTGGGAGTTTGGCTATAATGCAGCTCTGAGAGCCCTGATTCAAATAAAATATGTATTTGGGTCACAGCATTCTGTTAGCCCACCCCTCTGGCACTGTGTCATATGAAACCCAACTCATGATGCACCACGCCTTTGCTTTCCAACACAGAGCAGGGCATCTGGCTGATCTAGTTCTGCCTCTGAGGAATGTGTTTGTGCAAGCCTGCTGTACCTCGCCCTGCCCTTTGTTATGTGGACTATCTCAAAGTGTTCCAGGAAAAGATTGCAAGCAGGAAGTAGGTCTGGTTAACATGGAATCAACATGTTCACACCTTGGAAAAACAAGAAATCGGACTTTTATTTTAAATATAAAATGAGTACATGAGTTGCTGTGTTTGAATCAAAAGCTTAGCTTCTGTAGGTAAAAGGTTCTTTATCAATTCAAATGTGGTTCTTATCAGAGCTGCACTTTAATCAGGTTCATTGTTTTCCATGGCAGGATGACTGGAACTTTTGATTGGGAGCTCCACGTCAGCAAGTTTCACAACTAACATGTGACACCCTTTCAACCTGAACTTTACGTAAGACTTGGATAGAGACATTCTAGCATTTTCCTTCACGTGGCTTAAAAAGGTGAATCCTTACCAAATCTCACTGTAAATGTATTTATACTGATTCAATTACAGCATGGACCTGGTGAAACATACAGGTGGCTGCCACTGTGGGGCTGTGCGATTTGAAGTCTGGAATTCCCCAGACCTCCATGTTTTTCATTGCAAGTATGAACAATTAATTCAGTGATAGAAACTAGGTAGTAATTCTGGAACATAGCCTAAACGTTCAAATATCTTATTCATGCCATGTTGAAGGCATTTCAAACAACAAAATACACTTTAATCCATATGAACTGATATGTTCTCTCCAGTTGCAGCATTTGCACAAAGAAGCAAAATCATCATTTCATTGTGCCAAAAAATCGCTTCACGCTCTTACAGGTAAGGAACTTTGTTTGAAACGCATTGTTTTATTTAATATACAGTACTGTGCAAAAGTCTAGAGGCACCCTTATTTTTTATGTATTGCTTCCAAAGGAGCCAGACTCTTCTATAATTTTTCAAAGTGGTCTTAACCATTAATTCTTCAGGCTTTCTGAAGGTTGTCAAAAAGCCGGAATTAATTATTCGTGAAGCCACTTATGGCTTATGAATCTATGAATCATTCAATCATAAAATAGCACCTGACTCAAGCTGTTAGCTAAAAACATGGAATATCTTGGCCTTAAAAAAAACTGAGGAAACTGTAAGGTGGAGGACAAAAGAATGACTGGCAGGCCTGTCTCCAGCAGATGAGCAGTATCTGAAAGTCATGTTCCTAAAAAACAATCCCAGACAATTTTTCCTGAAGACTATTTAAATAAATTACAGGACAGTTCGTCTGGAAGAATTCAGGCTGTGTGGAAGAATAAAGGTGGCTATACCAAATACTGACTTTCATTCAAATCTACTTTTGCCTTATATACTGTATTTCGATGTATGTTTGCACATATATTAAAATTAATTACTGCACCTAGCAAAATTAGGGTTGACCCAAGACTTCTACAATCCTGGATATTTAAAATTTACATTGAATTTTAGCATACTTTGTTTTGTTTTTTTCCATTCTTAGGGTTTGGAAAATCTGACCACGTACACATTTAACACTCATGTTGCAAAACACACCTTCTGTAAAACCTGTGGAGTTCAAAGTTTCTACACACCACGCTCCAACCCAGACGGATATGGTATGACCCTGACAACTCACCGACACACTTGGTCTCATGTGTTGTAAACAGAATTCAACACCCCGCTAATGTTTACTCCATACCAACCAACCCAGTTGTCTCTTTAATGTCATGTTTTTATGCTATTTGTAGCAAACAGAAACTGTATGTTCACAGTGGGATTTGAATGCAAATCAAATGACAACCTTCTGTTATTCATGTCTTCATCTCAATTAGGCATTGCTCCACATTGTCTGGATCCAGGTACTGTGCACAGTGTCACAGTGGAGAACTTTTGTGGGGAGAAGTGGGAAGAAAGTATGCAAGTTCACGAAACTATCAGAGACATGTCAAAACCAGAGGAAAACCAACCTACTGTCATATAAGAAACTTTATTTTTCAATCAGCATGACATCAGAAACATTCAACAGTACTTTCATTGGTCTTTAAAGTAATAAAAAAAAGTCATAACCCCTTGGAAAAGCTTAAATACTCTATATTTTAATACAGTGCTGTGACTGAGTCAATAAAAGTTTTTCTGTAACAAAAAAGGATGAGAAGTTTCTTCTATTATTAAATATTATCTAAAAAATAACAGTGTTTAAGAAAAATGCATATCACCTACTGCTGTTAACAGAGTATCAAAGACATTTGTAAACAGCTTCTAAATTCCCTGTAGTGTAAGAAATGTGGCAATCAGTGCATCAGAGCTTTTAATAGATCTTCAGGTTCTTTGGTCCCTGAGCAATGGTTTGGAATGTGTTTATGAACATGTAGCGTGAGAACGTGATGTAGAGGTAACGAAACCACAGCAGCTGAGTGCGATGGCACAGCATGGCAGCCTGAAAAAGACACAAAGTTGTTTTTAAGGGAGATAATACAACTCGCACTTCTCGCTCTACCTCTGAGAAAGAGTCCAGCCACCCTTTAGAGGATGTTCATCTCTGCAGCTCGTATCTGCGATCTCATTCTTTTGGTCAATACTGAGAGCTCGCGGTTGTAGATCAATCGATAAATCAACAGGTTTGCTCTCTTGTCACCACTACAGATGACTACAGTGCGTGGATCACAGCAGACACGCCCAATCTGCCTGTCGATCTCCCGGTCCATTCTCCCCTCAGTCACATTAACAGCAGTGTCATGTTATCTAATATAACATGAAAACATTTCCAACAGTTTCATGTTAGATAAAATGAAACTGTTGGAAATGATAACAGATAATTGACAAATGTACCTTTCCTTCAAAAACAGGGACAGTTTGAGTGTTAGTGTAGACTGTACATGATCTTATTAGAGTGTGCACTTCTCAGAGTAGAGAACATAAAGTCCTGCCAACACACAGTCTCTAGTTGGAGGCTTACTTTGGCTTGCTTGTAGGGCTTTGAGCCTATAATACAGCAGACACACGAGGGCAGAAACCAGCTGAGGGGAACATCCAGGAAGGAGATGTACTTCCTGAGAAGGCCAACGGTCACCAGGGAGAGCAAAGTGCAGTCTGGGAGAAAAGACAGAGCTGTTAATGTTTTTAAATGCTTATTTCAGAAGCATACAATTAACGAGGCCATCGTCCAGGTGCCACGCCAGCACAACGTCATTGTTTGTGATACAGTTCGTTTGAAGTGAGAATGCCTGGTACTGCTATGCTACACAAAAACACAAACTGTCAGTACTTCTTTCAGTTATTGTCTTGTGGCAGAAACACGTGAACCTTAGAGGTTTAGGAAAAGAGCAGGGAGCTTTGTTTTACAGCTGAGTGACGAGGATTAATGTCACTCTGAATTCTCATCTACTTCCCCTTTACTGTAAGACCAGTCTAACAGCTGAGGTGTAAATTCCTACTAACAAAGAACCACAGTTAATGGCATGCTGCTGGTCAAGATCATCCACTGAGCTCATGTGGGCAAAGCGGATTGACGAGCTTCTACCACAGAAACAAGTGTGTTTGTGTTTATGGTGTGGGTTCATGATTACCTGAATGTCTGTTTCTTATCACCTCTCTCCTCAAATATGTATGCTTTGATATGGCCTGTGGGCTGTAATGTTTATCAGATAAGCAAATAAGGTTGTGTAGCATGGCCCCCCACCTCACTGACCTACTTTTCCTTCTACATTCTGTTAGAAAGAATTCCCAGAATTTATCACCACAAGAACTTAGAAAAACAAAGTGAAAATTTAGTCATTTTGGAAATTCCTTTAAAAAAAAAAAAAAAAAAAAAGATTCACAAAAGACATTCTAATATCTGCGGTCAACAAGTCTTCAGAAGTTTGATGATACATTCTTATCACATTTAGAGTTTAGGTCCAATTCATTCTTCCTGCTGCCACCAACAGACCAGCGCCTTTAGTGGAGATACAATGCTCATGGGGCTTTTATGAACAGTAGAGGGCGCTGTACATTAACAAACCAGCCAGTGTACTTTGCATGGTTCTCTGCAAAAACGCAGCTGGAGAGGTGCCGTTTCTCCTGTGAAAGAACTTTGCATTTTAATATAAAGTGCTACCTAAAGCTTTCATGGTGATGAACATATTCACAAGCATACTGTACTGTAAGCAGGATAAAGTACCCCAAGAATTACTTTTACAGACGACTGTTCTGAGAGTGATCAGTGAATCTAACGCTCCTAAGCTTAGAAACCTCTTAAAAGTTCTCCCAGTGTCAAACCTACCATTGGGTACTTCTCCAGTGGAAGCGAGATGCCTGTAAGACAAAATAGTGAACATCAGTGCTGCACACAGAAAATGTCATGGAAGTGGCCACTGTGTGTGTCGAAGGATATATCAAATGCTGGGAGGTTTTTGGAAGTTTTCCTGCACTTGCATTTTTTTATGCAATGGTTATTAACACGCTGACAGAAAATGACAGCACACTGTCAAGATTTAGAGGCTGTGAAACTCGCACTCAGCCTCTCCCCCTTTTGTGTTCCAGTCAAATGGGAATTTCCAGATTCGATCTGGAGAGCACAAATCTCATTAAGGCCCACAAATGAACAGAGAGCCTTATGAGAGAAAAGAGCACGGCTCACTGCACAGACAGGTAAGTGTGGTACAGGGACTACGATGTTCTCTTCAGTGTGCAAAACACTTTTTCTTTTCTTTTTTTTGGTTTCAAACCAACAGTCTGATGCAACTTCTTGCTTGGCCGGCCTCTCCAAACCAAAGCTGCCCTCCCACCTCACCACTTCAGGGACAGGATTTACTGTTGCTCGCTGGGAGCAGAGCCGAGTGCCTCTGAGGACTCTGTTTGGATGACCTCTCAGCTATGTAACAGACCAATTCTGAAAAACATGGTGTGTGTGTGTACTTGTGGGGAAACATTTGGAACGATGGATGTTGATGTGGGTCCAAATGTTCAGCATTTTCCTGGATTGTGTTTAATGATAGCAGGGTGAATTGCTTTCTGTGTTTAAGTCACAGAGTATCCCCTCAAAATGGCATCTTAAAGTTAAGGAACTGAAGAAATAAAATAAAAAGGTTTTCCTGATGGCAAAAATCTTTAAAGTCCTTCCTGTACCTGACGGCGTTATAGATAGCTATGTGATTGGCATGGCCGCTCACGCCGCTTCCATCGAAGGTCAGCACCTGAAACAACAAAATATGTCACTGTGTGGGTGAAAAGCCGAGGCTGGGTATCTAGAAGCTGAGGCAAAGGCAGCAAGAAAGATTTTCTTAGGTTTATGTGTGTGACTGTGGAGGCTTTTTGGCAGCCGACAACTGATATTTAAAAGCCTTTTTTGTGCATGCATGCTTGCGCACCAGAGGAAACAGGTGAAAAAAAAAATCAGGTCAAAGGGAAGAGAACAAAACTCAACTAAAAGACTTGAAGTGTTTGCTCTGCTCAGGCGATATTCTACCATGACTTTGCAATCAAGCACAAGTTTAAGCAGCCAAACCAATATGTTATAAATAACGCATGATCTTTGCATCTAACTGCAAAAACACTTCAACCAAAGAAACAACATTATTCAGTTGGAAAAAAAGGAAATGGAAGTCTGTTTCCTCTGTGCTTTCCCCTGCTTATATTCATTAGGGAAAATGTTTTCTTTGCAACTGAAAGGACTCTTTAAGTTACTTTTTCACTAAAGGTGCTTTTGGCTGTGACGCGTGACAGGATGGGAGGAGACTGCCTGTTTGTTTGTCATCTTTGATAGCCAAAAAAGATCAGCAGCTAAAGCAGAATAACTCAGTCGTGCTTCTCCATTTTCTACCATGAAGACCCCCACCCCACGCCATTACTGCTGCTGTGCTTTCAGTGACTATTTTTGTTGTTGCTGAGAAAGAAATTGTCCAATTCTCAATTTACATCATTCCCATTAACTAATAGTGCGGAACTGCATTGAGTATGATAAGAATCTCTGCATACACACAGAGCACAGGCCATTTCCCCCTGGCTTCAAGGAGCCTCAAAATGCAGTCTAGTTAGGACTGAAAAGGAAGGCAGCTGACAAGGTTATTATGCAGACCACCGTGAAACTGGGATAATCAACAAGGAAGCTGCGGTGCCAAAACACATTGTACAAAGAAAACAATACAGTACATGTATTTCTAACATATAATGGCGGGGAAATTGTGCGGTGACACCGAACAGGAAATGACACAAAAGCCACTTCTTTGAAAGGCACGAACCAAACACAGAGTGGGGCGTACCATGTTGATGGAGTGAGCTCTTATGTGCTTCAGGATTTCAGAGGAGACCAATGAGACGCTCCATTCTGCTTTGGGATCATCTGGGAGTTTTCTGTAGGGCAAAAAAAAAAAAAGGAAGAAAGGGACTGCGGTTATGTATCCAGTTAGTATTAAAACAGAGTTATACAGTGTCTGCTTTGTAACCAGTTTGAACATTTAACACAGCATTTTATATATAAAAAAAAAAAAGGGCTGTTGTAGAATGCAAACATGTGGGAGCGCTGGGAAATACAGAGGTTATGGATCTGAAGGCCCTTAGTATTGTGTATATCTGAAACGCCTGGAGGCCCTCGTTTCCACAAACATCACACTTGGCCTGCTGACTCTCTTGGCCCACTAACATGCACACTCCCTTTAGGCTATAAAACGGAAGCACTGCTTTCTATGGTTGTTCAATGTCCTAAACTCGGGAGACAGAGAAAAAAAGAAACACAATATAAACACACTCACTTGCCACTGCATTAAGTACACCTGCTCATTAACATAAATATCTCATCAACTGATCCCTCAGTGTATTTAACCTTGTAGACACGGCCAAGATGACCTGCAGAAGTTCAAACTGAGCATCAGAATGGGGAAGAAATGTGATTTTAGTTACTTTGAACGTGGCGTGGTTGTTGGTGCCAGATGGTCATAAACGGCTTATTTGTCCTGCATGAGTATCTCTACAGTTTACAAAGAATAATCAGAGAAAATATCCAGTGAGCAGTTGTCCACTGGGTGAAATTTCTTGTTGATGTCAGAGCAGAATGGCTAGAAGATTGTTTGAAGCTGCTAGGAAGGCAACAGTAACTAAAATAAGCACTCATAATAACCATAGTATGCAGATGAGCATCTCTGAATGTGCTGCATGTTGAATCTTGAAGCAGATGGGCTACAGCAGCAGAAGACCACAATAAGCGCCACCATCCCATGAGCATCGTTTAAACGTCAAAGGCCACCCGTGTTTGTTGCTGACCACGTCCATCCCTTTCTGAGTTATCCTGTTGGCTGCTTCCAGCAGGATAACTCAACATGCCACAAAGCTCATATCATGACCTTGACAATGAGTTCACTGCACTCAATGGCCTCCACAGTCACCAGATCCCAGTCAAACCTTCGGGATGTGGTGGAAGGGTAGATTTGCATCCTGGATGTACAATCGACAAATCTGCAGCACCTGTGTGATGCTGTCATTCCGATATGGACCAGAATATCTGACAAATGTTTCTGGCTCAAGGTAAACTTGTGGCATGTGCGTGTACAAAGTCAGGGAAGAAACAAAAATATTTAGAACAGCAGTTTATAGAGTGATGTTGTTTTTTCTTTCAAGGGAAACGTATAGATAGGGAGATACATCAATGCCATGACATACTGTTGTACACTTGGGCTAACATGTGGGTGGAACATGTGAGACTGCATGCATGCAAGTATGTAGAGCCAGTTGCCGACATTTCTTAAGTTAAAAACAGCAAACATTTGCCACCTGCATATTCTCCAGTATGAACATTTTTGAGTCTGTTTACAGGATGAAAGAAGGTGAAATACATACACATTGTTCTCAAATCCAATATTCAGATTTCCATGTATTGTGTAAATTTGTGTAACATTTTTTCTTATTTCATTTTAATTGTATTTGTGAAGATACAAAGTAAAAATGTACCTATTTTGAAAAACATTCCAAGAATTCCTGAATCTGGAGCTCCATAAGTTAATCACTTCTAAATTGGGCCAAGCCCCATCTCTGGTAAAATTTGCACCCAAAGCCATCCAGAACATTTGGAGATTGATAGTTTGTCTCCTTGGCAACTAGCTGCAGGCTTGTATATAGACCGTGCATGGAATGGGGGTAGGTGCGGCTGTGTGTCAGCAGCTGCGTCCCTCCCCTTCATTGCTAACAATGAGCAATGAGTGGTCAGGGTCTGCTGTAAGAGGTGGAGGATGGGGTTGGGTTGGAGGGCTGACTGTGTCATCAGAGGGAGGGACAGAGGGTTAGGGGTTCACAGATAGTTTAAAACTGTCTGTCTTCGAGTGAATGCCCCACTCTTGCACTTGGATACCAGTGACCTACATTTAATAAGAGCAGTGTGTATGGACCTGCTTTGGGCTAAAAGAGAATAAAGCCAGAGTGAGATATTCATGATGCATTATTCTCACTGCTGCATTTAATTGTTTATTACTCAAAACATTTTGAATGACTCTCGATAACTGTAGCTGTGTGAAAGCTGGAAGAGGAAGGAGGAGAGAAGAAAAAAAAAAAGAACAACAAAAGATAAAAGACACCTGACCTTTCTCAAGCAGGATGTAGGCTGAGTGTCAGCTTTGCCATGGCAACAGTGCAAAATGTCCTAAAGTAACCTCCCCAGCTCCCTTTTGCAGCTTTGCATGTGGATGTCTAATTGCTTGCAGGCATCTGTATGCAGTTGTTGAACTTTGGCCCACTAAAGGGATTCTGTGTGTGTGTGTGTGTGTGTGTGTGTGTGTGTGTGTGTGTGTGTGTGTGTGTGTGTGTGTGTGTGTGTGTGTGTGTGTGTGTCAGGGAGGGCTTGTTTAGTCTGGTCACATGGACCACAGGTCTATGCAACTGCCAGACTTCTGTCCACACAGTCAGATTATATGTCCTGCTGGGAATGGCTGAGATGCCACTACGCGCCAATTGTACGCCCCTAATACAATTGGCCAGTGTAATAAGGCAGTTACAACTATAGTAACAACACTAGCTTACACGTGACGTTTCATGATAATTTACAGACATGTGCGGCTGCAGGTATGGCCAATATTTACCCATATTTAACTATTTGCAGAAAAAGAACCATGATGGAATAGGTGTGTGCTATTCACCATGGAAATTATTATCTTACTGTTGTTTTGGAAGTAATTTGTGCAGAAAAAGAGGGATTTAATGTGACAAGATTCAAAATTTGTTGTTGGCTGCAAGGTTCGGTGAATGGAAAACTAACAGTGTGACTACACAGAGGCCGATCTGTGCTGCTGACAAATGAATCTTGAGTAAAAGTATAGCCAGAGGTACTGACCTCTGGCTATACTCGGGCTGGAACATCTCATCACGGTTTACTTGGCCCTGCCATGAGCTTATAAATCAGCCAGGACTATTTTTAACCACTGATCAATGTATATTTAATGCTTGTGTGTGGATGTGCTGTCTCTGCTTGCGAGTACCACTTTCCTTTCCTGAAACTTGTGCTGAGCTCTGTGTTTACATGACTACAGAGAACTACACTAATCCAATTGACAACAGACGCTATTAGTTGATTGTTTACTTCTGCGAGAAGCTTTCTGAGTACACGTGAAATATGTTAACAGGGAAGTACAATTATTGAAGTCACAAAGAAATGAGGTAAGCCAGACAGAGTGAGACTTCACTTTAGTCTGATAGATAATGTCATGAAGAAGAAGAATGGCTGAATTTGTGCAGCGAGCAGCTATAATCAAGTTCCAGGGAGCAGAAAGAGGTAATGCCGGAGCAAGTGGAGAGGCAGCAGAGCGTGCTCAGATTGAGCTTGATCACAAAGGCCCCAACATGCACCGGGGCCCCTAGATACTGTCAACACAGCTGTCCTATTCAGTGTGCACTAAAGGGAAAATCATAATGTAAAGAAGAAGGCGCATGTTATTCCTGTGATCTTGGAGAACACTGATACAGTTGTGAGTGAGTACCATCGAAATCTGACATATAAAAAACACAATCCTACGGCCTGCTTAAAAAGCAGAAAATCCAACAGGGCCCACCCAATCTTAAATCTTCACTCTAATCAAAGTACAAGAGAGAGTGATGTATTTCCTTAAAAAAATGTAATTCAAATATACATAAACAACAGAGGCCGTAGGTTAAAAATTGCTAAAGCTACCCAGTCACATGCAAAGTGTTACTCACCTGCCACTGGGGCACAAACTTCAAAAGAAGAGCAGTAAATTTAGGTCAGAGCAATGAGTAATATCACAAAATCACCACCAAATATAACTACAGCTCACCTACAGTACCGTTGTGGCCCACCAGGAGGCCCCACTTTGGCGACAGTGGGAAGGAAAAACTCCCTTTTAACAGGAAGAAACCTCCGGAAGAACCGGGCTCAGAGGAGGGGCAGCCATCTGCTGTGACCAGTGGGGGTTATTATGTACAGTCAGCACATTATTTAGTGTTAGTTAGTTAGTGGTTGCATTACAAAAGGAGCCACATCGAACAAAAACCCAACAAAAACTCTGTGGCTCTAAACATCAGCTATTTTCCCCAATGACTAAAGCATATGGGATCAATGTTTCACAGCTGGAGGGACCAAAAACAGAAGAATTGTAATATTTCTTTATATCCTTTGGATCTTTCCCAATCCTCTCCAATATAACGCAGCAACTTTGTGAAAAAGGCTCAAAAATTACTGAGAGGCTGAGCCCAAGTATGCATATTTTTATGACACACTGATGTACAAAAGAATTCACTTATTAAAACCTGCCCAAAATAATCAACCAATTAAATAAATCATTCTGCTCACTTCCCCCCTTACGTCCTTGTTTGGAGGGGATCAGGTGCTTAATATCAGCTATCAGTATCACTCCCTGTACCCATCTGACAAACCACATAATGATCGCCAAACATCGCCAAACAATTTTATTTTAGTGAGATTTACAATGACATATATGCGTTCACATGAGTATCCAATATTTATGAATATTAGAAACACACCTCAGTATAAAAAATAGATTATAAAATTAGGCAAACGTGAACATTATAAGCTTAATGCGGCTAAAAGATGTGCACAAATAGACGCACACTGATTCTCCTATTCAAATCGTAGAAAAATGCCTCTAAATCTGATGGCTACATAGCCCTATCCCTGCTGAGATTATGCCTAAAAGACAGCACTGCCTGTGTAATTGAGCACTGTTTGACTATTGTGTGTTAGATTTCAAACTTTGAACTTGAACAGAGGGGGTTAAGAGCAAAAAGCCAAAGACTGGCTAGCTGTGTACAGACACACTAAGGGAAAAACATTTTGGAATGACCTACATTAGCAGTGCTTAGAGCGTGGCCAAAATGTATCCCACAGTCCTTGGCAGTTGCCTTCAGTAGACATGGACAAGAGGAGGAGGGGTGGGATAGATCGAGAGAGCACGAGAGAGGCTGACTGTCAGAGAGTGGAACTCAGGCTCTTAAAGTGCTGATTAGGTGTGTGTTTTGGGCAAACAAC
Organism: Rhamphochromis sp. 'chilingali'; assembly: GCF_963969265.1. Taxonomy (NCBI): domain Eukaryota; kingdom Metazoa; phylum Chordata; class Actinopteri; order Cichliformes; family Cichlidae; genus Rhamphochromis; species Rhamphochromis sp. 'chilingali'. The sequence continues at coordinate 8,232,141 of NC_137946.1, forward strand.
AAAATACAAAGAAAGGGAAAATGGGCCACACTCCAGTTCAGCAGAAGTGCAGAGAGCCCTAAGATCAAAGTTCAGCTATATTTTGTGTGCACAAGATGATAAAATGGGAAGTGTGTGCATGTGAGTTCAAAAAAAGCACACACACACACACACACACACACACACACACACACACACACACACACACACACACACACACACACACACACACACACACACACACACACACACACAATGCTCTCCAGGGCAGACAACCTGGGCAGTCTGCCAGCTTATAACTGAGTTCCAGGTTAGTGCAGAGTTCATACAGCTCTCCTGGTGAGCCAACATGGAGACACTCACATGTAGGCAGCCCTGATGTTCTTAGAAACCACAACATTTTCAAGAAAAGCTGCACAGTTGATCCACAGGAGAGGGGAAAACAATACTCTTTACCATTACCTTTTCTGTGTAACTTGACCTTCTATTGTGCTTTTAGCTGTAGCATAACCTGTTCTGTGTTTCTGCAACAAAACTGGAATGCACGGGCATCTTTCTTTCCGCAAGAAAATTGTTGTGCCACCAAAGAGTGACACAGTTCTCTTTAACCCCTGCCTCCCCGAGACACACACTTTTATAGATTTTCCAGTAGAACTAGCATTACTAAAAGGATCACCTCGTACACATCACTAAACCTTTAATTGACATAAATGTCAAGTTTTGAACACAATACTGAAGAATAAAGGGCTTTATTTAGGTCGCGTCCCATTTTATATAATTTAATTCCGTATTCAGGAGAAAAATATCATCATGCAACTAACATGATAAAACTTCCAACAAATACTTTCAGCTCCGGTACAGACATCCCAGTCTGCCCAGTTATTTTTTCCCAGGGATCGCTAACTAATCCTTTGTGACTGCTTAAACAGGCTGATTGATTGCTCCGGGTGTACAAACAGGCAAATGTTCTTCTAAAGACTTTCAAAAGTAACGAAATAGATACTTTAATGATAATTTGTTCTATAAATACTTGACTCTTTCAAAGATGCACATTTAAATAGATCTGTATATACAAGCTGTAAATGGATAAAAGGATCAATAGACTGATTCCGTGATGGAATTTTTAAGGTCTTTAAAGAGCCTTTTGTCCCACAGGGCTGACCCATCGCTGCCTCCAGAGCCTACTCATATATTTCCCCTGTGACACAAAGGTAATATATCAGGTCAGGCTACATCGGAGCTGTCACAGTGAGAATGGGAGGGTTGTGATTTGTGGTCAACTCTCTTATTTGTTCTTATAGACACTGGTTGGCAGGGAGGGGGTGATGAGCTCCAGCAGGAACACATGCTGAGACCTGACTCCTTAATTGAGGGCAGCATACATCAATGGACAACGCACACATCTGTATATTTAGTGGCACAAACTCCCTGATTGTGAAAGGCAAAAAACAGAATGACTCTTATTTTTATGTTGCATGCTTGGGGTAGATGGCTTCTTACTTGTGGTTTATGATGATGATTCTGGACGCTGGTATCCCCAACACGGCACAGCTGTTCAGAAGTTCTTTTTTACGCTGAGCTCCTTGATTGTAGTAGTTTCCTGCGTAACATGTAGAGGTCACATTAGATGTTAGATATGGTATTATCGCAGTAGATTATGTATAATTAGCAGTTTTTATAGTTTTAAATATGGGGGTGGCGTACAGATGGCCTCTGGAACAGGACTGGGGTTTCCCAAAGAGAACTCTGAACAACAGCCATGTTTCTTGTTCTTGTACCACTTATTGGGAAGCTTTGATTGCACTTCTGGTACCTGACAACTTGTTTTTAACTTAAGCAGTGCTTGTCACAAAGGATGTAAGCTTAAGGTAGGTACTAAAATCATTCAAAATTCAAAAACAAAACAGAAGAAGAAGAAGAAGTAAAATAAAAAGGACATAGACAACAGTGCAATGACATACAAAAAATGAACATAGTTCACAACATAAGGGAAGGTATGAAGGTACATCGATTATGTTCTCTTTCAGTTCTTATACTTTTTTTATATTTCAAACCAAATTGCAAAAAATTGGAAATGCTGTCTGAAATGTGAATAAAAACAGAATGCAATGATTTGCAAATCTCCTAAACCCATATTTTCTTCACTATAGAAGACAGGTAATATATTATATGTTTAAATAGAGGGATTTTACTATTTTATGAAAAATATCAGCTCATTTTGAATTCGATGGAAGTAACATGTAAGAAAAAAGTTGGAAGGGGGCAACATAGGGGTAAAAATGTAAGAAGTTCTACAAAAACTAATGGAGAAACAAACTGCAATTAATTAGGTTAACTGGCAAGAAGGAATGATTGTGGTTGGGTATAATAAGAAATATTAAAGAGGGAGTTTCTCTGAAGTAAAGATGAGCAGAACTTCCATTGTCTGCAAAACTATGTTTTCAAATTGTGAAACAATTTCAGAATAATGTTGGTCATCCTAAAATTATGAACACTTTAAATATGTCATCATCTACAGTACATAAGATCATTAAAAGATTCAGAGAATATGGAGAAATCTTTGTGAGCAAAAGTCAGCACAGGATGCTTGACCCTGAGACAGCGTTGCTTTAAAAACAGGCACGGTTTTGTTATGAAATCACTGCATTTGATCAGAAACACTTCCCAAAACCCTTGTCTGTGAACACAGCTCACTGTGCCATCAACAAATGCAGGTTAAAGCTCTAACATACAAAAAAGAAGCCATATCTGAATGTTGTCCAGAAACGCAGCTGTCTTCTCTGGACCAAAGCTGATTTAAAATGGACTAAGGAAACTTGGAAAGTTACTGTGATTACTGCTTGTTGTTAAAAGAAAAAGAGGGGATGGTGTATAGTAATAAACATTGCCCTGTCCCACTTTTATTGAGAAGTCTTACTGCTGTCATATTCAAAGTGATTTTTTTAAGTGCATATTTTCTCAGCTTAAACATCTGATATGTTTTCTATGTTCTATTATGCGTAAAATATGGTTTTGAGCTTAGCAAATCACTGAATTGTGTTCTAACTTTTTACACAGCATTTTAACTTTTTAGGAATTGGTGTTGTACTCCTGAAAGATGCATGAGCACTTGGTACTCTTGTGGTGTAATAACTGCTGGAAAATTAAGGAGCTCCTGTATGTCTGCAGAGCATTGCATGCACTCAAACGGGATGGATAAATCATTAAATGTGCTTGAAGTTACGGTTTGTTCACTCATTTCTCCTCTGCCTGGATCTGCTCTGTGTGCATACATTTATGTTGGATTTGAGGTGTGGTGACAAATAAGAACAACAGGGAGCAGAGGAGAAAAGCTAGTGTGACCCTAACTGACAGTAAAACAAACAAACAAACAAACAAACAAAAAGTGGGTACAAGTCTTTAATTGGTCTATATATAAATATATGGTTCTATCCGATTAGCAGGTAGGACCACTTTTCATTTTAATTTTCTGTATCTTTATATTGGTTTTTTTCTTGAGTATGCAAATATGAGTGTGCTGTCACCGTACCTTCAGACAAACAGAGCAAATGTACGGTGGCATTTAATTCAATGAGTCGTATGATCGTTGGCGCGAAGAACATACACTCGTCATCCGGATGCGCAGTTACGACCAGAGCTCTGATATCCTCGCCGTTTGTTTCTCTGCTTGATGGAGCATTCAATGCACGCTTCAACGACTTCACCAAAGTCCGCCGATGTCGAAAAAAAATGCATTTTATCAAAGCCAAATAGGACAAAATTATGATGACAGCCAAGTACAAAGTCATTATTTTGACCGTTACCGCATAAAATCCGTGTAAAAACAAAAGCCTGAAGTGTAAATGGTTCCATGTGTAACCCCCCCCAAAACAACACCCCTCGCGCAGTCTTTTAACTGTTACTAACGTTAGGCATTTATTAATTAACGCAGCAACTGGAAGTATAACTCAATTCAACAAGCATGGGTTCACATGTTTATTCCCACGATTGCCATATTTTTGTACTAATTGCAGTCTCGGTGACTTTTATTTTCGTTTCACTTTAAATAGATATATAATGAGAACGCAAGACAGAATAATTTTCTGTCTTGTCTGAATAAATATAAGAAGGAACACGTTTATATCGTTGTATAAATCGAGAGAAATAATCGTTTCTGAAAAGTGAAATAAAGAAAAAAACACTGAGAACATTACCGTGTTTGAGGGGAAGATTTAGTTGTCACACCATTACATTGTCCTTGCAGATATATAACACTCCAAAATAATATTTTAAATTTCCTCGCAAAAAATGGCATTTGGCAGCCACTTGCTCTGTTTTCTGCAGAGTCTAGTTTTATTCGTATATACATATATTTTAAGGACTAGATATACCCTGGGGATTCATTAATAATAAGGGGAATCTTTTTTACTCTGCCAGGACATCAACCGACAAATGCGGCGCAGCCTTCAGACTGCACAGTCGTCCACAGCCCATAACCCGCGGATTTACAATCAACTATTGCCACATATTTCTGCACAGGGAACCCTTTCTCTGCCATCGATATATTTTCTTATAATGAGGTAAGTAAAAATAGTTACCATGCAGCACATCAACATGTCTAATTAGCACGCTATTTAAGCGCCCCGGTCTACGCTGAAAATCTGCCTTGCAAGATGGCGACGTGGTTGAGATTTCAAAGGTGAAATACGGCTAACTTAGCAAGCTAGCGACAACAACAGCAATATCTTAAACGCCACGACACTAAGCTAAAGCGTTAAAGTACCGCATATTTTAAAATGGACCTTTATTGTCGTGCACGATTTTGGCGCATTTCCGGGGATGCTCTCTGCTGTAGAAATAACCCCATTCCGCCGATCAAGATAAGATACAAATTCAGTTGCGTTTATATGACAGTGTGGCGTTAAAAGACAACAATAACAACGTGCAACAGCATTATTTCACCATGCATGCCTGTAGCTGAGGCCAGGGAGGTCACCACAGCTGCTGGGTTAGTGTGGAAATTATCAGAGGGACCACTGTAAATAATTTACTTGCTAACTTTACCTAGAACTTTACCGCGATACGAAGAAAACTGATGAAAGTAGGATTTTTTTTTTAAATTCTGCAGACGTAACGACCCCAATCCGGTCGAATATTACAATTAAGACGCTGAGAACACACAGGAGCATCATTTTCGTTTAGCTGCCATATTACATTATTTTAAAGTGCGAGAGATCCAAGAAATGACTCCCATCATGGGTTTGTTTGCAAGTTACACTAACAGACACTACAACTGAGAACGAGGCTATAGTCAGGCCCCTAAGAAGTAGAGTTCCAGATTGTAATGCTAAGCATACCTATGTCATTATTATTATGCTCTGCTTTTAGAAAACATCGTGTTAAGAAAGGTTTAAGTGATTTAATGCCCTGAATGAAGCACTGTAAGAGACAATGCATTCTGGAGCCTAGGAGGTTAGCTGTTTCTTATTGAGAGGACACGTGTTAATATTTTTAAATTATTTTGAATTATATTTAGAAGTATATGACTTCCCTAGCTTCATCCTTGCGACTTTAACAAAATACTTTCCAGGTTTGGTTTGTGTGTCAGCTATGCTTGTAAATAGAAGGTCATCGCCACATGCTGCGATTCGTTTTTTTCAGAACAATAAAATGGTAATACTTCAGGCAGCTGTGGGGCTGCTGGGAACTCTTTTAGCAGTTTCTCTTATTTCATTTACCGCCAAACATTTTGACCTGTAATTGCTGAGCTGATTTGTTCTACCTGAATTTGGCTCAAAGCCATAAGGTGCTGTTGAAAATGAGGTTGAGCCTTTTATAGATTTAAGAACCACATTCACAGACTGTCTGGTGCTGGTTTTGTGGAGATGATGATGATGAACACATTTGTCACTGCATTTAGGGTTTACAAAGGGAGCCATGAAAGTTATTTTTTTTATTTGTTTTTATTAAAAAAAACCCCACCAGCAATCACCAGTTGGGTAGTTACAAGTTATTTTGTTGTTTGTAGTCTTTTTCTAATTATTAAAATAGATCTTGGCCAGGGATTGAAAGGTAAATGGTAAGTATTTGTATAGCGCTTTACTAGTCCCTAAGGACCCCAAAGCGCTTTACACAGCCTTCACACATCCACACTGGTGATGTGTGAAGGCACCCTGGGGCGCACTGACAGAGGCGAGGCTGCCAGACACTGGCGCCACCGGGCCCTCTGACCACCACCAGTAGGCAACGGGTGAAGTGTCTTGCCCAAGGACACAACGACCGAGACTGTCCAAGCCAGGGCTCGAGCCGGCAACCTTCCAATTACAAGGCGAACGCCCAACTCTTGAGCCATGATCGCCCCATAAAGTAACATCTCTTCAACTTTAGTGACCGGTAACGGTTATAACTGTTTGCAGTAAACTAGCATGCAGACTAAATTAGTTTTAGTTCATCAGTATAGTGCTGACTGCTGAATAGTGCCGTCATTATTACTGCAAGAGGATCCTGCACTATTAGGCCATCATTTTTTATTTTTTGTACATGCACTATATATTCATACTCTGCATGCAAACACTTCAAATTTTCAGGAAAAGCACATTCAGAAATGGCTTAAAATTTCTATCAGTCATTCATTATTTGGAGTTTTGTTAGCAGTGTACCTATTTATTGCCTGTATCTGTAGAATATTAAACACGCTTGTACTTGCTTATGGCGAGTCATATCGTGTAATCTATGATATTGGCACTGTTGTCACACATGGCAGATTTTCCTTGTGTCTTACAGGCCTATTGTTGGTATGTGTTGTTTTTATCCATAAATATTTAGTCAAAATACAAAACTTTGTGCATTAGTTCATTTGGAACGCACTGGAGTATCTGGGCTCTATGATTTGTTATTAGAGAGAAGACAATGCACCCTGGCTCGGTCCTGGCTCTTGTTCTTTGTACGATGCTTGACTAATTGAGGGTGACAGGATTCTGCGCAGCCTAGACAAACTCACTAATTTTCATCTGAATCCAGTTTTGTTTAAATGCAGTGGCTAAGTTGTTCATCGTGGGTACAGTTATGGGACGCTATTCTGACAGAAGAACATGAAACAACATGAATAGAAAGTTTAAACCACCTCCGAACAGAAGTTTGTTAAAATCTGAGAAACTGTTCCCATGTAAAGGGAAATAGCCTTCAATACACAGTAGATTGTTTGTACAGAAGATAGAAACCATAATAATATATTGATTAAAAATCTATGAATCTTGTGCCACGTGTAGAAAATGTCTTCACAGTTTTAAAAATAAATTGTAGAAATAAATTGACATTTAAATGCTGGTTTTCTGCAATCCGTTTATCCAGATGTTATAATCTGATTTCAGTGTAACCAAAGACATGGAGGCAGTAAATGAATAGTATGAATACATCTGTGACTCAAAGTAGCTGAAATAGACCCTCACAGTAGTTTTCTTTCCCCTATAGTCAGTATTTTCACGATAAAATGTCAATAAAATTCCTTCATTAAACCACCTGTTCACTACCCTCCACCTCTCTCTTTTTTTTAACAGTGATGCCTACAGCAAGGCTGAGTCTATATTTATTTTAAAGCTTAAGTTACTAAATATTTTGCAGATTTAGGTTATTAATCTCAAATATAGAGCAGCATGGTGGAGTCATGGCTAGCACTCTCCTCACAGCAACAGGGTTCTGGGTTGGAGTCTTGTTCTGCCCTTACCTGTGTGGGTTCACTTCGGGTACTCTAAGAGTCCAAAAACATTAATTGGCAATTGGCCGGAGGTGTGAAAGTCTTTTTTTTTTCTTCTTTAAAATAAATCTAAAAAATATCTAAATATTGGTGGTCTTTTTTGTTGGTGCTTTTGAATCTGGGTGCATTTTTGTATGTTTGAGCTCCCTACACATTACACAGTCTAAAACAAAAGGTTTAGTTTAATACAAACAGTCATGAATCAGGTTCATTGAATTATAAATAATAATGTTAGTGTTATAATTATTTTATTTTGGGGTATGTTAACTTCATTACTTACACTGGGAATGAGGTGATTTTTGATCAAAGCCAAAATTCTCCTCACAGATACTTTGTTGTTCATATAAATACGTCTTAACCAGCCTGATCACATTGGGACTGGTCTGTTCCCTAGTGCCTATGTGTTTGTGTTGCTCATTTCCAGTTGTGGTTTGCGTAATTTTTCCAGGGTTCTTGAAAAATATTTTTATCATGCACTTAAATATTTTCAGCTTATATGATGACTTGATTAGGTTTTTTTAAGTACAGAAAAATACTTTTAAAAAAATATATACATTCATGTCTTAAATGTGACTCTTTGAAAAGTGCATGTATGTTTCTGTCTGGTGCAGGTGGTTCGTGTCTCCTAACATGGTCTAGCTAAACTCTGCATTCCGTGAAGCAGCTACAGCCCGCTAGCACTGAGCCAGGATGTCCAGTAGCTCGGGCTACCCCCCGAGTCAGGGGAGCTTCAGCAGTGAGCAGAGCCGATACCCATCACAATCTGTCCAGTACACCTTTACCAGCAGCCGGCACCCACAGGTAAAGCCTCCTTTCTGCTTTCTTTTGTTTTGAGCGAACAGTCATGTTTGTATCCTCACCGAGTCAACCACTATTAGCCTTTTTGTTGTGGTGTAGAATCTCACTGACAGCTTTGATCGTGTTGCATTAGTGTTTGCCTGTATGATAGATTTTAAGCTGTTGATGGTGATATCTGAAAGAGCAGGGGATAGATTATTTTCACTTTTCAAAAATACCACTTGTTCTGAGTTGACCAATCAGTGTCCTCCCAGGATTGAACCAGGGATCTTTTGCTTGTTGGGCTAATGCCAAAAGAAGCTACACTATGGAGCCATAGCTTTACTTCTATGAGAAATTACACTACTGTTTTCAGTAAAAAAAAAAAAGGTGTAAAATGATTTTATTTATTTTATCTTTTTTTTCTCTCTCCTTTCAAACTTGCTATGACATTTGCCTCTCCCTGCTGGAAACTACCTAAAACTTTGTGATTTGTTTTCTTCCTCTACTTGGCTAAAAGCTATCTTTTAGTGGTGCACTTGGTTTTTGGTTTAAGGAAAAAAGTGAGAGCTTTGAAGTGAAAATAAATGCAATAGATTAATCAGTCCTGTAGCATAAATACACACCATTTGGTTTTTGTAATTGTTGGATGTCAAAAATGGGATAGAATCTAAAATTTGATTAGTAGTCTAGCTTTAGCTAGTATTCCAAATGAAATCAATCTGTTCCTCTTTCTGTTAATTGTGGCTTAGGGTGCAGTATGAGTAGATATCTCTTCATACTGAATTGGAACCTCACTCCTTACCAAGAAGTTTTTGTTTATATTTTATGTGTGAATAAAAGATTGGCCAATGACAGCAGAACTTTAAAGATGTTGTTAATTGAGGCTTTGGGCTTGCTTTTGAACCAGTTGATTTGAAAAGGTAATGCACACGCTAGGACTAATTTACAGCCAGATTCCATCTTTGCATGGAAAACGAGTCCAAAGTTGAGTTTTTACCAAGCTCACTGTCATGTTGTTTGTGGCTTTTAAGATTTTAAGGAGCTTTATTGCTTCATTTTCAACTACAACTGAAGATTGAAGTGATTTAAAAAAACAAAACAAAACCCAAGACCAAACCCATTTTTTAATTTATTAGTGTTACATTGTTTATTTAAACCAATTAGAAATGCATCGATGCTGATTAAGTTTGCTTGTAGTCTCAGTAGTGAAAAACCATGTGTGGTGGTAATTCCCGTAGCAGTATTTAACTCTAGAGCATCGTCCTTTTGCGCATTCATTTGAGAATGTTGGATGGTGTTTGGACATTTTCAGTGACACGTTTCTTAGAAGCATACTTTCACAGAAAACTCTCGATGGGACATTTCTGAGCATTCACATTGTTTGCTTAAATCTGGGACAAAATGGGAATTTAGAAATGTTTCCTGTAACTGCATTTGCTTGTTCAGGTTTGTTTGGCAGTCACACTGTGCTGATAACATTTCTGTGTTCTTTACCCCATACGGTTTTGGATAAAAGCCCCTGACTATTACAGACATTTTAATCAATGTTCTTGCCATCAACAACATTCCTTTTAGTTTGCCAGAGGAGGAGTAGTGCTGCTGGTTTCAGTAATTCCATTGTGAACTGACTAATGACACGTTTGAAAAACGAGTGGAACTGGGCCTCACTTCAGGCCAGCCCTTATTCTCTAGTACTAGGATATATATATTTTTTGTATATTCCTGGTAAGCTTAACCATGTCTGCAATCTCTGCCCCCCCTCCCACCCCCCGGGCAGAGGTCAGAGTAAGGACAGAATACAACATTGGCCTATCCCTGCTGATTAATTTGGGAACTTTGTTGTTTTAATAAGGTGAGATCACAGATGAAAATGGCCTCTTGGATAACTGTGCTGCATTTATAGCTGTTTTTCTTTTTCTATATATCTGCAATGTCACTGTTAAATAAACCAACAAATAAAATTATGTAAGCTAACAAAATAAGCAAAGCTAATTAGCTATAATTATTTATGATTTTAATCTCTGATTGCTGGCATCGTGATTGTCTACTCAGAGTTGCAGCTGAGTGGCAGAAATGCCCATTGAGTTGCCTTTATTAGATTAAGTAGAACAGAGTTTACAGGAAATGGGATGGGTGGGGTTGCAGACATGTGTTTATGTGCGTATGTATGCATGAGGTGAGATGCAGCACAGGTCCATGGCTAGACTCTAACTGGGGACATCACAGTTACATGATTTTTGTGCCCCTCAAAGCTTTTGGCAGCGCATTGTACAGCCAGTGATGGTGCTTACATGAGCTGCTAAGGGGTAAAAAAAAGAAAAAGCATTGTGCTTCAGGTTATAGTTCATGTGTAAAAGTGTGAGTGAAGCAGGCAGTGGAGGCAGCTTTACTGATTCAAAGTAAGATGTATCTGTAGCAGAGAAATGTGTCGCTTTTGTAGACACTACTTTCTAAGGATGATCCGGTTGCTGCATCTGTGAGGTGCTTATAGTTTGTTATGGTATGTGAGGTGATGTTTGTTTTTGTGTATTGATTTCCATTTTCCCTGCTTCACACTGTCAAGAATTTGAATGAGATTGAGATTTGAGAATTAATTTGCTAAGTGTTCCTCTTGCCTTTAGGATTTCACCGTCCCAGACTACCGGAATCACATGCAGGATCCACAGGGTCGCAGAAGACCGTCTTTACTGTCCGAATTCCACCCTGGAGCTGAAAGGTAGGAGCGTAATATTCAAATACCAAGCTGCTTATTAGGCTTTATTAGGTGCTTTCTTATTTCATTTTAGGTTTTGTTCTAGAGAGGTTTTCCCTTCTTGCATCTAGAGCAGGGCGATATGGCCAAAACTATTTATCATGATATATATTTAAAATTTGCGATAACAATATAACTGACAATATAATTGATGCGAGACAAAATACAACTCCACAACTTTACTAGCGCAAAACCCCCCCCATCCATGTATTTTCACTTAAACAAGCAGCTGTTTTTTTTATGTGCATTAAAGCTATATAAAAATTTAACATTGCAAAAGCAAATTCCTTGCTGAAAATTTAACCAAAAGGCATTTCCAGTAGAAATGGGCTGACATATCCTGAGCATAACCATGTATAATATCCACTGAAGTTAAACAGAGGTGCTTTGCAACATTAAACTGCAGTGTGCCAAATAAAAAAGTCAAATACGTATTTTTCGGACCATAAGGTGCATGGGATTATAAGACACATTAAGTGAAACAAAGCAGTCAGATAACTCAAACTATTCTTGCTTCCTCCATTTCTGTACCATTGATTCATTAATGCTGTATTCTATCACAGCTGCTTTATTCCCATGTTGTACGTTTGAATTTTTTCAGAAATCTCTCAGTCAGAACATGCTACATCATGCTTAGGTAACTAACAAAGCTAGCGAGCTAACTTCCACTAACGTCCTGTTAACTTCTAACTCCGTTAAATGTAATAAATTCTGTTTTCATGGATGCCGGATGTTAAACTTCATAGTTACACCTGGTAAAGCAGCAACGCTGATCATTTTATTAAAGGTGAAAGAATTTAGACAGTTTTTAACTCTCAGTGATGCTGCAGTGTTCGTTTGACTTTGGGACCTGAAATTGACTGAGTTTAGGACACAGATTACTCCCAGATTTACGAGTACCTTAGTCTAAATACGGCAATAATGACGGCCCACGTGCATGTTCTACAAAAAAATGTGCTTTGGTGGGTATCTGACGGACAAACACCAAACCAGTTCCACATCACTGAAGTAGCACCATTTTTACAAACCAATTCTGGTTCATCCGTTTCACTGAACGATCCGCTTTCTCTCTTCTCATTCTCCGTTGCCGCCATGCTTTTTCGGCCATGTGCGCATGCGCGTTTTACTCATATTCTATCACGATATTTCATTTACTTATCGTTGCCTAACATTGTACCGGTATTACCGTGAACGGTATAATATGGCCCAGCCTTACTTGCATCCTCCAATTAATTTTGACAGCTAGTTGCAGTTTCTGATAAATCTGTAAATTTCTTGTTTACTTTTCTTTGTCAGGCCTCCAGAGAGGCGCCATGGTTACGAACAGCAGTTTCACTCTGTCTCAGCCCAACCTGAGCATGAGGTCTTGGAGGCTAAACGCCCTCGCCTGGAGACTGTTGCTGAGGCTCATATCACCCGCACCCCTTCCACTGCAGGGGGTATTGTTCTGCCTGTGCCCCATAGTGTACAGGACAGCCTAAGAGCCACTGTGGAGGTCAAGAAGGTGGGCATCATATTTTTTATTTTGTAGGTCCTGTATTTGAACCAGTTTATCAGGCAGAAATAATTAAGCTTAAGATTGGACTAACATTTACTAATGTCAGTCTTCAGTATTCATAAAAGTTATTGTTATGAACATCAGAAAGACAAAAAATGAGGTCAGTTCTTTCCCATAATTAAGATTTCTTTATTTTGTTGGAACAAAAGTGAATATAAATGAGGACTAAAGCACAATCACTGTACAAAATAAGGCTCTCCACTATGGATAATGGCCAAATTTTAAAACATCAGCCATAGGCCCTTTATTTTGCAGTTGCTAAAGTCTTGAACTTAACAATAGGTTCTTGTAGACAATAAAAAAAAACTTGAGTCTGAGTAGACACTCATGGATTCTCAAACACTTAACACTAATGCAGTCATGATGTTTTATGAAGGTTTTATTGCTGGATGGGGCTGTTTTGGTAAGGTGTTGATTTGATTTGTATCCTCAGAGGATGTAATTTATAGGCCTTTGGACCTGAGCAGTGCATATTTGCTGATACTGTCAGGTTAGCCAGTAAGCCATGCACCGGCTCATGTTTCTCTACTGTCAGTACTTGATGTTGTTCAGCTGCCTTTTTGCTTAGTCTCTCATCCTACAATCAGAGGAACTCTGCTGTCTTGGACTGCCAGTGAAGGTTGTAGTCCTTGTTCTGCCCTGGACATCATCTGTGAACTGGAAAGGCAGAGTAGAACAAGAAATGCTCTTTCTAGCTGCTAGACAATGACAGTCAGAGTCAGTCTGTAGGAGGTGAGAACGACTGGAGAGGTAGCTGAATGGCTCAGAGCCTGCGCATAGGGAAGCATGAAACCAAACAGGTTTGTGCTGGTTAGTGGTGAATTAATTTTCAAAAATAAAATACTTGGTAAATTAAGCTCTTCTGTCATATTATTGCCAGATTGCCTACCAATAATTTGTATAAACTTATTTAACAGTTTTTTGGTTTTTTTGCCAGGAGACTCAGTTCACTGTCAAAGTGGAGTCTTCCCCAGGAGGACCTACACTACACATGGGGGAGGAGCAGGACACCTCTCCTTCTAAACTGTCCAAGGAAGAGCTGATCCAGAGTATGGACCGTGTAGACCGAGAGATTGCTAAAGTGGAGCAGCAGATTTTCAAGTTGAAGAAAAAGCAGGTTGGTTACCCAGCTTGGCCTTTTTTCTCTTAACATATTTCAAACACAATGAGTGTTGTGTAAGAAAACATGGCACAGATAATGTTTTTCTTTCTTTTTCTTTAAGAAATAAACTGAGAGACTGATATGATACAAATTTTAGAACAGCATTGAGGAAGTGCTTAAATATAAATGTTTTGTTGCTTTTATGCAACTGTATCACAGCTAAACTTCAAACTGACTTTTTATTGAAAGTGACACTGAGGATAAATACTAAGAAAAATATTCATGGGAGGGTCTCAGAAATCCGCAAATCCATTTAGTGTAAAAAGTGTTGTACTTTCAGCTCAGGGTTAAAGTAATCTACCGGAAGTCTTTCCCTTTGAGAAAAGCCTGTTCAGTATGTCTGGTGCTAAATATCAAGTCAAATATCAGTTCTCTACTGACTTGGTGATGATAAGCCCTGGAGGCTTGCTTGTCTTCTCGGTGAGCTCCAAGTTGCTCTTTGACCTTGAAAATTAAAGCATTCCTCAGGGCTATAAGATGCCACTGCTGTAAATCTATAGGCTGACAGACTTGTGTCTTTCATTTTCTTGTATTTTTCCTAGAAGGCACTCTCAGAAACGACATTTCTAGATCCCTAGGTTTACTTTTTTTCTTCAGCTCAGCATCCTATTTAGATTAGATTGTTGTTGTTTTTTTGTTTGTTTTTTTGCTTCTTGGTCGTCTTCGAACTGCTATCTCTTTTGGAATTCTACTTAATTAGATAGAAATGTTAGCTGATCAAGGCTGCAAGAGAATACCTCTCCCTTTTCTAGTCTGCCTTTTCCCAAGGTTTTCAGGGATTTAATGTTTATTTGAGGTATTTCAGGAACTCCTAATCTGGTCCCTGTAACCTGGTAGTTTACATAACCTTTAGCTTGTAAACATTGACCTAGCAAACATTCAGCAGATTAGTGTGTCTGTGTTTATTAACATGGCCCCAGTTAGGGCTGTTCGATATAACGGTATATATCGGATGACAGTATAAAAACGTCTATCATTTCATTTTACGCTATCGTTTGTTTCGTGGTGTCGCAAAATAAACTGTTTACGGCAATGTTTTTTTTCATCGTTTTGATGGTCACTGTAGTGGCTATATTAATTTCTTAAAGTTCTCTCTTTCTCTTATATTTAATATAACCACACTACGGACGGACAAGCGCCTGTTTTTATGGGTTGTCGTTAGCAACAACGACGGTAACACCATCGCACCATCCGCTTGTTTATTTTCCAGTCCACATAAACCTTTTACAATAAAGCTCAAGATCCTATTGAGAATTTTCAAAATAAACGGAATCACGTGAAAAAGTATGCAGAGTATTGACGGATGAGAAGCAAAAAAAGAGTTGTCAGGTGCTAAAAAATAAACCTTAGACTCAAATGTTAGAACAGGCTTTCCCCGCAGCACGTCGTGTAATAAATACTCACAAAAAAAACGGCGGCCGTTACAACCTATGCCTAAAAATGTGTAGTTTCATGCATCGGTTAAAACACTCGACTCCAGGTACAAGACGCCCAGCTGGAAACACTTCACCTATCCGAGATTCACAGAATTTACAGAAAATATTACATTTTTTGTGATTTATATCGTTATCAGACGATAGATGTTTTATATCGGGATATGAGATTTTGGTGATATCGCACAGCCCTAGCCCCAGTGGCAGAAACCTTCAGCCTTATACACAAAAACGCCTGCAGGGAATAATTTGACAATACCTGCATGGTCCTCATATATGAGATGCCGGGATCAGATCACTACACTGTTTATGGGTCTGTGTTTTTTCACAATCTGCTCTGTATGGTCATGCATAGATGAAATAAGTCTCTCCACTCCACATTGTTATTCTGATCTTGTGTGCCATAGGTCAAAAATTCATGTGTTCTTGTTGTCTCTTAGCAACAACTTGAAGAGGAAGCAGCAAAGCCAGTGGAGCCCGAAAAGCCAGTGACTCCTCCCCCGGTGGAGCACAAGCACCGCAGCATAGTCCAAATCATCTACGACGAAAACAGGGTTAGTCGTCTCATGCAAACACAAAGACACGCCTGCAAGTAGCATTGGTTCTTTGCTCTCTGGTCTCTGTTAGTTTATTATCTTGAATAATTGCAAACAGTGTCTGCAGAGCTGGGAGAACAACATTACTTTTTCTGTTTAAAATCGTGCCACAATAAGCTGTGAGCAAGTGTTAAAACCACCAATGACACCAGCCAACCCGTGACAGTCTCCACCCTCAAATTAAGTAATTCTTTTTGTTAGCTGATGGGTTTGGAGTTTAATTTCACTCCCACTAATCACTTTCTGTAGTATCTAAGCTGTGGTAACCAACTGATGATATCTGAACGGTTCCTGTTATTGCTGACTCTCCTCACCCCCGTTTATATGCATCATCTGTTAGAAGAAGATGGAATATTTTGTGGTTGTAGCATTGTGTTTTGAAGTTAATGGGACTAGAAATGATGCTTCTTTTAAGTGCCGAATCTGTTTATCAAACAGAAGATGTGATTCTTTGTATCAGTTAAGAATATATTAATCTCATTCAAGGGCGGAGGTAAGCCTCATTATGTGTATTTCAGTTGAACAACAGTGCAGCAAGTGAGGATGTGTTTACAGAGGTCACTGGAGTTCATGTGTGTCAGACAGTGTTGTGGTAGGAGAGCGCTGGGACACGCCTTCCCTTCTCAGTCAACCATTAACCCTTTAGGCTGTAAAGCTGCTCAGGCTTTGCACATAGCATTTAGTCTGGCAGCTGTGGTTGTTTATCTCAGTCTACAGATGGGGGTTTGTGAAATGTGAAAATGAAGAGTTGGTATGTCCCTAATGATCTTGAAAAAGCTGACAGACTGCAGCGATCCAAGAATACTGCCTTGACTGCACTATTATTTACACTTCAGTGGGAGTTCTCACTCTTATATTTATTTCGTTTTTTTGTATTGTGAATTGCTTTTCAGGCTTTTGCAATTTCTTGCTTTTTGAATTAATTAATGGAGGAAGATTATATGTCAAGCCAACTGAATACATCTGAAATAATCAAACACGTGTCTGTTAAACATTTTTGTTTAGTTTAGTCTTAAGATTATGGTTGTGGCCATAGTTCAGTACTTCACTTGAGAAAGGAAAAACATTTGCCCCCTCTATTTTAACTGAACCTTCCTTTTAATGCTGTGCTGGCAAAATGTCTCAGAATCAACATAAACATCCATATCTGAAGATGGTGTGTTCCTGCTGTTTCTTTTTTAGTCTCCTGTTGTAATCTTTTTTTTTTTTCTTTCCCCGATCTAGAAAAAAGCTGAAGAAGCCCATAAAATATTAGAAGGCCTTGGTCCCAAGGTTGAGCTGGTAAGTAGTTTAATGGTTAAGATTTTTGACCTTACATAAGCTTTGTTTAAGAAGTAGTGTTACAGTTTGTCTGTTGGCTAATAATTAATCCACCATCTGTTGCTGGTCTGTTGGGTTTTTTTTTCCCCTCTTGTTTTTTAGCCTTTGTATAACCAGCCGTCAGACACAAAGGTGTACCATGACAACATCAAGACGTGAGTGTCCATGTTTCTTTGTTGTTGTTTTTTTACAAATAGCTTTAATAAATATCCTAAGTACAGGATCTGATGCTTGCCTCGGTATCAGTATAAGAAGCCTCTGAGCTGAGGACAGCAGTGGCTGTAATATTGACCATGGCGAGATAAACCCGCTGATAAGTCAGTCTAATCTTAATGCTGAGTCACCTCATTGAACTGGCCTACTGACACCAAGGAGAGCAAGAAAGGAAGTGAGAAAATGTGTGTATGTGCCTGCATTGGGTGTGTTTAAAGCAGGTTGCGTTGGGTTGAAGGTCGTGTCGTCTGGGACAAAACCCTTATCGCTGTGTACCTTGAGAGCAGCCCATCTGGCTCTGCTTTTATCAGGACAGGGCCCACTTCTGTGTGAATCTGCTGCACAGGTTGCACATTCAGGGTCGGCGCACTCGCTATTCTTTCCCCACCATCATGTGCAAACAGAATACTTATCAGTATTTTGTATTTGCTACACAAATAAAGTGTTTGGTAGTGTGCTGGAACAGAATTTGAGCTTATTGCATCAATGAATTTTGTAATTCTTAAAGGTAGCAGCTAAAGGCAACTCTTGCTCTGTTGAAACTAAAGTTGTTTTTTTTGTTTTTGTTTTTTTGTTTTGGTAATACTTTAAAAATAGTGACTGATTTTTGGCAACTGTTTACTTTCAGAAACCAAGTCATGAGGAAGAAGCTGATTTTGTTTTTTAAGAGGAGGAACCATGCACGTAAGCAAAGGGTAAGTGTCCTTGTACATTTATTTGTGTCATTGTTATGGATACAGCTCAAATAGCATCCCGTATTTCCATGGTTAGTGTGACATCCATAACGTATGTGACTGTCCTTAGATGACCTGAGCTGAACTTGATGTGATATAAGCACATTGTGATAAATGTTTTTTTATATGTGCTAGATTCTTTGCTTATGTAAAGCTAAATAGTATTGAGATAGTCTTGACATATTGAGCCCTAAGACGCAACGTGTCTTTTGTCCTGTCTTCCTTCACTCACACATAACTGGTTCCAACAGATGGCTGTATCTCCCTAAGTATGGTTGTGCTGGACATTTCTTCCTGTTAAA
The DNA here is from genome assembly GCF_963969265.1 of Rhamphochromis sp. 'chilingali'. Classification (NCBI taxonomy): domain Eukaryota; kingdom Metazoa; phylum Chordata; class Actinopteri; order Cichliformes; family Cichlidae; genus Rhamphochromis; species Rhamphochromis sp. 'chilingali'. The sequence continues at coordinate 8,250,702 of NC_137946.1, forward strand.
AGGGAGTTTTTCCTTCCCACTGTCACCAAGTGCTTTCTCAGAGGGAGCCATCTTGATTATTGGGGTCTTCTCTGCATTATTGCAGGGTCTTTACGTTAAAATATTAACCGCCTTGAGGCGACAGTTGGTGTGAGTTGGCGCTATCTACATGAAAAAGAATTGAATTGAATCTTGAAGCAATACATGACACAAATAACAAAACATTTATTCAGGTTTTAAAGTTTGTATCAGAACATCCGACAGTTTTACGGGGTCCATTTTATTAGACTGACTAATAAATGCTGAACCTTGGTGAACATTTAATTTAAATATTTTTTTAATAGTTTTCTTTAAAAGAAACTCTTGTAATTATCTGTAGTTAAATATAGAAGGTTATAGTGAAGCAAATTAGCATTTTATCTTACTCATGAAAGTTTAATAATTGAGACTTCCAATTTGGACAAAGTTTAAAAAGGGTACCGTATTTTCCGCACTATAAGGCGCACTTAAAATCCTTTAATTTTCTCAAAAATCAGGAGTGCGCCTTATAATCTGGTGTGCCTTATCTATGAATTCTGGCTGTGTTTATTGACCTCGAACCAATTTTAAGTGGTACACGGCGCTCAAAAATCTGTCAAAAATGTTTTAGTAGGACTTTGCTAAGCTACAAAGCCACACCACTTGATGGATTGTCTGAGCGTTATGGCTACCGTAGTCAGGAGCCTCACGACTCATAGTAATCTGGGTCCAAAAATTCGTCCGCATCAGGTCCCAAAGTCAAACGAACACTGTGTAAATTCTTTCATCTTTAATAAAAATGATCAGTGTTGCTGCTTTACCAGGTGTTACAATTAAGTTTAACATCCAGGCATCCATGAAAACAGAATTTATTAAATTTAACGGAGTTAGAAGTTAGCAGAAAGTTAGCTCGCTAGTTTCGCTAGTTACCTAAACATGATATACCATGTTCTGAGAGATTTCTGGGCAAAAATAAAACGTACAGCCCTGCTATCACTTCCAAAATAAATGAAGACAGAAAACTACACGGCAGTAATGTTTGTAGGGTTACTGAAGTCGGACTAGCTGGTATATAATGCTGTGCTAGTGATCGCTAGCGACACAGCTATGTTAGCATAACAAAGCATAAGAGAGTGGGCCCAAAACTCCGTCTGCTTCTGGTTCCAAAGTCAAACGAACACTGTGGCATCACTGAGAGTTAAAAACTGTCTAAATTCTTCCATCTTTAATAAAATGATCAGCGTAGCTGCTTTACCAGGTGTAACAATTAAGTTTAATATCCAGGCATCCATGAAAACATGGTATATGGTATATACTGCTGTGCTAGTGATCGTTAGCGACACAGCTATGTTAGCATAACAAAGCATAACACAGTGAACCTGGAGAATGAACGCTAACTTTTTTCCACTTGATAAAAGTTCCCGATGTGTTTTTTTGACAAATGCAATTGCGTGGAAAATTACTATAAATGGACCAAACTTCAGTAGGGGAGAACAACTGAGATAATCCAGCCTAGGGCTGTGCGATATGACAAAAATCTCATATCCCGATATAAGACATTTATCGTCCTGACAACGATATAAATCACAAAAATGTAATATTTTCTGTAAATTCTGTGAATCTCAGGCAACTCGACTTGCGTTTAGTTTTTCCAGCTGGGCGTCCTTTACCTGGATTCGAGTGTTTTAACTGATGCATGAAACTATACATTTTTAGACATAAGTTGTAACGGCCACCACTTTCTTTCAAAGTTTGAGTCTAAGGTTTATTTTTTAGCACCTGACGGCTCTTTTTTTTTGCTTCTCATCCGTAAACTCTCTGCATACTCTTTCATTTGATTCAGTTTATTCTGAAAAGTCTCAACAGGATCTTGAGCTTTATTGTGAAAGGTTTACGTGGAAAACAAACAAGCGGACAGCGGAGCCAGGCAATGGTTTTACCGTCATTGTTGCTAATGACAACACGTAAAAACAGGCACTTGTCCGTCCATAGTGTGGTTATATTAAATATAAGAGAAAGAGAGGCTTTAAGAAATTAATATAGCCACTACAGTGACTGTCAAAACGATGAAAAATATTGCTGTAAACAGTTTAGTTTACGACACCACGAAAGAAACGATAGCGTAATAGGAAATGATAGACGTTTTTATATTGTCATCCGATATATATCGTTATATCGAACAGCCCTAATCCAGCCACAGTATGAGGTTAGTCATAGGGGTGGGCGATATAAATGATATACGATAGAAACTATATAAATTTGGCCAACAATAGAGCTTTTGACTATACCGCTCTATCGCGATACCACATGTTAATGATGTCATCAAGCTGCGCCTGTTTTGGTCGAAATCTGTTTCATGGCTCTAATGAATTTTGTTTCCCCAAAATTTATTTTAAGACCTACATGGAGAGCATTGCTGGGGAGAAGGGACTTTTTTATGTATATAACTATGGTTGGGCGATATTTAAAAATTTGCCAACCAACAATCCATCGTCCATTGTCCAATAATCGACAATGGGCGATATATTCACGCATGCGCAGACTTTTTGATGGGTGGAGCAATGTAATTATGCACGGACCGATTTACAACACAGAAGAAGTCCAAACATGGATATATAAAGTCGCCAATTTGGGATTTCTTTGGCTTTAAACCAATGAAAGAGGTAAACTTAAGGATGTAACCAAAATGGTGTGCCGCTGACGTATAGTGCGAGCAAAGGACTGAAACATGACTAACTTGCATTAGCATGTATGTGTCCACCATCTGAATGTTTTTTTCTGAAAATAGGCTACTACCTTTCTTTCTTTCTGTTATGAGTTTGAGTAAATGAATCACTGCATTTGGGCACACTCTGAGGACGGTGTATCTACTCGCAGATGAAAGATGGTGCTGTTAAAACAGCACTATTATTTATTTTTTTTTCTGTTTACTGCTTCTATTAGCTCCATCATTATTAGCAAACTTACTCATGGGCAAATACATAAATAAATCGCCCTTGTAAAAACAATTGACGATAGGCTGTAGTCAATATATTCGTCCAATCACCCAACCCTATACATAACCCATCTGCCCCATTCAACTCTCGTGCAAATTTCATTTCAAATCAGACTTTGACAGGCCAGAAGAGGAAAATGATGGAATAATCCTGTCCGTTTTTTCATATTTACAGTAAATTTTAAACAACATCTCACAAAAAAGGGAGCAGATCGAGCGTTTTGTAATCTTTATTCCAAAAAAACTGTTGGAACTGTTGCCATTAACAATCAACATTAGCATGTTGGTAAGAAAACCTTTTGAAATTAAGTTAACTAAGTATCCTGTATGTTAACTAGAGTTTGAGCATTTGTAACAAACATAACAGATAAAAATCTGTTGGAAACTCTACGAGTTATCCAGCGCACCTCACTCTGACTCATTTTTCCAGTGAACATCAGCAAGCAGTTCTGCATCTGTTATCTGAGTGTCAGGCCTGTGGTCAGTAGACCAGCATTGTTGTCCCTTGAGCTGTGCTAATGGCTAATAAAAATAATGTACTGATGTATTTACAGAACAGGAAACATCTTGTTTTCCCTTGTTTGTTCACTGTGGCAGCCAATAAATGCTTTTTTTATGTAACAGAATAATAAATATTGTCACATCAAAGACCATTTCTTAGAAACGGCTGGCCAATTCTTGGTCTTTCTTATCAGTTACCATTTATTTAAATATTTCAAACGTAAGCTATGTGGAAACACGTGTGTGTGTGTGTGTGTGTGTGTGTGTGTGTGTGTGTGTGTGTGTGTGTGTGTGTGTGTGTGTGTGTGTGTGTGTGTGTGTGGCAGTGGCTCAGTGAGTCCCACCTTTCCCTCTGTGTCAGACAGGCTTTTGGACTCTGAACAATGGCAGAGTGCACATGGCTACATGCCAAGAGGAAGGTGAATTGTTTGTCTATCGCTGCACAAAGTGGAAATGAGGCTATATTGTCCTGCAGTCTTTCCAGATCGTAACTTAACATTTTAACTGTGACAATTTTGGAAATTATTACAAACAAATCCTTTTTTCCCTCCACAGTTACTAATAAATATATGGTACCTGTGTGTGTTAATAACAACTAAAACAAAGAGGCAATGAGCTTTTGAACCTTATTTGTAGATAGAATTGGTGGATGGGAGCAGCTTGTGCGTGGGTCAGGATACTGAAATAAGTAATGTCAAAGGCAGACACAAACCGCACAACCGACACGAGTTCCCGAGCAGCTTGTACTCAGTGAACTCTTCTGCTTTCACTTCAGCCCGTCTGTCGCCATGTTTACTTTCTCACTCCCTTTCAATGATAAAGTACAACACAGGTTTCAGTGACTGGTCAAATAACACATGTGCTAATAAACACACGCTTAACTGCATGTAAAATCACAATCATTGGGGGTTTTTTGGGGTTTTTTTTTCTTCAACTTTTTAACCTTTAACATTATTTGCATCTGTTTTGCCTCATCTGTCCACTGGTGTAGCAGCGTTTGGGTTGGCCCCAACAAACTGAGTTGTTGCCTTTGTTTGTTCAAAAATGTTTGAGTGCAGTTCCTGGCGAATGAGCCAGACTTTTTAAAGGCACAGAGATTTTTGCTGGTGTTTAACAGCAATGCTGTTATGATCCACCAGATTTGGTGCATTTTTGTTATTTGAATTAATTATAAATCTGTGTTGGGGAGTGTTACTTTACATCACACGATCGTTACAATTAAAATCCATTGAGAGCGTAACCTACTGTCATTACATTATATTGCAACAGTTCACAACAGCTTCTAGGACAATCGGCCAGTAAAAGACAGTAAATGTTGGTACTACTTTTTTTTTAGCACTTATTGCACTTTTAGAGACAGCTTTTGACAATATTGCATGATAAAAGAAGACGGTGTTGAGTTAGAGTACTGGTCCTAGTTGAAAGTTTCCTCACATAAATACTGGATGTCAAGGCAATGCCATCCAGATTAAATATCTCTTTCACATATTCTGCAGAGCCAGATATAAAAACTTAATTTTTGTTTGGAGATTGCAGGTGCTTCCTTAAAATGTGGTGTATATTGCTTAAAAGAATGAAGGGAACACTTGATTCTCACAATCCAACACAAGGTCGGTTAAATTTCAGGTATAAGGAAGCATAAACCATGTCTGTTGCAAATGAAAGTAACATCAGGAGCACTAGAAATGCAACAAGATAAAAAAAGGAATGGTTGTAGAGGTGTTGGGCACAGATCATTGCTCTCTCCTGAGTAATTTTTCTCTATTTGCGATTTTTGCTGATGTCCTTGTCAATGCTGATAGGATGAGCTGCCCATTCAGGTTGCATAAGCAGTGTAGCTCCTCCAGCATGGCATACCCATAAGTGCCAAGAAGGGTTAAGTAAGTAAAACTTTATTTATATAGCACCTTTCAGGATATAAAATCACAAAGTGCTTCACAAGAGCCAACAATGTAAAAATAAATAAATAAATAAATGAATAAAAGCAGATTTAGAGAGATGTTTTTAACTGGCTTTTAAAAGAGACTGTACAGTCAAGTCCAAAGGAAGAGAGTTGCAGAGTCTGAAGGCCACTGAACAGAAGGCTCTGTCTCCTTTTGTTTTCAGCTTAGTATGGGGCATCATCAGCAGACCCTGGTCACAGGACCTCGGGGACCTATGGGTACAGAAGTCCTCTGATATAACCTAGTGCCTGTCCACGAAGAGCTCTCAGTGAGTGACAGAATCTTAAATTTCACTCTGATGTAGACCGAAAGCCAGTATAGCTATATCAAGAGCAGCATTTTAAAGAACTTGCAAGCGTTCTTTGGGGGCTTTGCTAAGACATGTATACAGTGCATTGCAGTAATCCAATCGTGATGAAACCAAAGCATGAATGATCATTTCCAGTTTAGGACGTGACACAATGGATCTTAGTTTGGCAATATTTTTTAGATGATAAAAACAGGAGCGAACCAGAGACTTGATGTGCATATAAAGTAAAACTAGAGGTTCCATAATCAAGTTTCTTTAAAAAAAATTGCCAAACATTGAAATCAGTAGGTACCTTACTGGAGGCCAGTGAAACATTGACAATAGTGAGCACACTGGAACTAATGCACTGTAAGACATTTTTCAACAAAGATGTAGGTAAAATGTCCAGAGAGCAAGAAGAGGCTTTCATTGTACCAATAAGCTTCGCTAGCAGGTAAAGTTACTGCTGCAAAGCTGCGTAAGATAACTGGCCGAGCTGGTGTGGGAACCATCAACATAGATGCTGAGGAAAAGATATTATTTCTTACATTTCTGACTTTATCAACAAAAAAGGAAAGATAACGTTGACAGTCCTCATTTAAGAGTATAGGAGCAGTAGGTGTAGCAGAGGACTGTAAAACTGGTACTGATCTTGTTTTAAAAGGATAGATATAGTCTAAAATAGAAAGGCAATGTTAATAAAGTTAAATCAAAAGTCAGCTTTATTGTCAAAAACCATATGTACAGATAATAGACCGGAATTTGAAATTGCAGTGCTCCCATGGCCCTCAGTGTTACACTAAAACAACAGAAAGATAAAAAGAATTAAAATCTTATATACATTAAAATGATCCATTAGGATATCTACATCATTATAAGAGAATAAAAATAAATTAAAGCCTCAGAAAACGTGCTGGCAGTAGATGATTTTAATAAGAGCAGACCTCATAGTGAGCTGAAGACGGGGTCACAGTCACAGATAAATTAAAAATAACACTGCAGTGGTTGGAAATAAAAATGTCCTCAGAACAGAGAGAATCAACGGACAGACCCAAAGTAAAAACGAGTTCCAAAGGACAGTTGGGCTGGATAAAATTAAAAGTGTCCAGAGTCATTATCAGTATGGATGATAAAAATCCTTGACTACAACCAGTCAACGGTTTTAGGGTGGATGATTTAAAAAAAGTCACTAAAATCCTTTTTGTCATGCTGTTTGGAGCAGGTGAATGGTACACTACAGCACAATATAAAGGATCCTTTCCCCCGATTTTAATAACTTAAGACGACACCGAGGAGTCTGGAGAAACACTCATGAGATACCTGTGTTGCGGAAATCCAGGCCTATCACATCCAGGCAGGGATGTGGATGTAGAGAACCCCTCTGATATAATCCCAGGGGAGTAGGTGATCGGTAACGCCGCTGACATTTACCAGTACAGATGAGTCTGAGTTCATGTGCTTGTTTTCAGTCCAAACTCTCAAAAGACAGATGGTGTTGCAGGCAGTGTAACGTTCACCATTGAGTCTTTTTCATGTCAGTCCCATGTGCTCGATGTGAACCTGCTCTCATTTGCAATGAGAACAGGGCGCCAGTAGTGGTCTTCCAGTTCTGATGTTCAGCAGCAGTCTGCTCAGCCCTGCTTGGCTCTCATTGTGTAACAGCACATCTGCTGGTATCTCCTCCACACTCCTCAGACTGTGTTGGGAGCTGCTGCTTGTATTGATGTACCACGCTGGAGGAGCTCGATTATTTGTGTAACCTGAGTGGACACACTGATATCCCTGAAGTTTAACTTAACCCCCTCTTGATGTAGTCGTGCATGTTTCATGCTGTGTACACAGGAGCAGAAGATCTGCCAGCGTTATGACCAGCTGATGGAAGCATGGGAGAAGAAGGTGGAGAGAATGGAGAACAACCCCAGACGCAAAGCCAAGGAGAGCAGAACACGGGAGTACTATGAAAGGCAATTCCCCGAGATCCGCAAGCAGAGAGAGCAGCAGGAACGCTTCCAGAGGTAAAAATGTAAAAAAAAAAAAACAACCCAGAGACATATGATTAGATATTTTTGGTACTTTTTTCACAAACACACTGATGCCTTTTGAACTTCGCAAAGTGAGGATTTGGTTTAAAGAGGTCAACATACAGATTAGGGTTAAACTGAAAGTAATTGGTTTTATTTTCAGTTTTGATCAATTTTCTTTTCACCAATCAATTTAATGATCTGTGAAATGCTTGCGGTTACATTCAGAGTGAAGTCCACATGGCTGCTTGTACTGTGTAGCGAGGAGTCATTCTGGCCATGCATGGAGTCTGATCAAAACACGTAGCGTGAGTTAAAATCATAAAAAAGGAATAGTGTACGCTGGATGTGATTAAAACTGAAGGCGCCACTGTGAATTTTCACTCTCGCAGGGATTTGATACATTAACAACAAGAACTGGCACTACACCTAGATGTTAAAATTGCCTTTTCTGTCTTTAAGAGGCCTGTTCAGCGATCTCTTAAATGGAGGGCATTTGGTGGTATGTAATGGCCTACTTTGGCTCTCTGGGTTTGAGACGGGGTCAGGGTCCAGAGTGTGGTTGTTCCTGGCGCTGGCGCTTTGTGCTTTAATTGAAATATCCACATAAGAGTTTTTATGTCAGCGCTATTCATGTAGACTGCTAGACCGTGAAGGAGGAAGCCAGTAATAACTGTTCAGGGAGACTGTTTTCTTCATTAATAACGGGCACAAGGACTTTGATCTTGAAGAGGGCTTTGAAAGTCCAAAATTTCCCTTTCTCAGCAATTTGTCCCTGAGTTTGGAGGTTTATTTTTTGTTTTTTTGTTCTTAAAGGGTGTCAATGTCAGCTAGGTTCTATACAGATGTTATGGATTACTCTCTCTCTTTTTTCTTTTCTTTTTTTTTTAACATTATTTTGACAACATTTGAAATAAATGATCAATATTGTAACATTTATAACTCTGCTTTTTCATAGGGTTGGACAAAGGGGAACAGGTCTGTCTGCAACAATTGCAAGAAGCGAACATGAGATTTCTGAAATCATAGATGGGCTTTCTGAGCAGGAGGTGGGTATTAAGTGGACATAATTTGAAATGTGCTATGAGGTTCCTATGCCACAGTCATGAGCAGCTGTAACCAGTTCAGCCACTCTGGCCCTCTGAGGGTTTCTTTTTTTTCCCCCCCATTGCGCCAAACAGAAAGTAGAAATATTTAGATGATAATGAGTTCTGCTGATTCTGCGGTAACCACACTAGTCTTTCTGTAACTGCTTCACTATAAAAGCATCACTGGTTTTGTGGTATAATGCTTTTAATGTGAAACTGAAACAACCGAAACAGCTGGTTAAGCAAAAAGGAGTGAAACTGTAAAAGGAGGCTCTCGAACTCACATAGTTCAAACACTGCCTGTTTGAAAAGTGTCTAGGTTTTTGTGTATTTGGAGAGGGAGAGATGTCTCTTTTATCTCCCTTACTACATCACCTCAAATCATAAAGCACATAATCTTCATGAGTAAGCTGTAAGGTGGTGTATTGGTTAAGAGGGGTAACAGAGGCTGCTTTGTCTGTGTTCCACAGAACAACGAGAAGCAGATGAGACAGCTGTCAGTCATCCCACCCATGATGTATGACTCTGAGCAGAGGCGAGTGAAGTTCATTAACATGAACGGCTTGATGGACGACCCAATGAAGGTGTACAAAGCCCGGCAGTTCATGAATGTTTGGACCGAACACGAAAAGGAGATCTTCAAGGAGAAGTGAGTTGTTTTCGTTTTGCTGGTGGCACAAGATGTTACAGTCGCAATGTCTCCCTGTACTTCAGATGTGGTTTATGGGACTTAATGCTAGCTTGCTCTTGTGGTTTTGGCACATGAATAATCTGTGGATTGTTTGTGCAGGTTTGTCCAACACCCCAAGAACTTTGGCCTGATTGCCTCCTATCTTGAAAGAAAGGTAAACTGCAGTTAAAGTGTTTGTCATAAGACTGCTTATTCTGATCTTTTGTAAGAAATTTATGTGTTCATTTTAGTTCCTATTTTTGTAGGTCTGCAAATCAATCAAATTTTATATGTATGGCACTTTATATGCAGGTCAGTGTAGTTCAGAGTGCTTGAAAGATGATTTATAAGCCAATAATAAGTAATACAATAATACAAATAATACCCGGCAAAATAAAAGTATGGAGTGCTTTGACTGCTCTGGGAGATGGGCCCTGTGAAAGAATCAATACATTTACCAAAAACAAAAAAATTAGTAGATGCATGGAATAATAAAATAGAAAAAATAGAAATAATTAAAGCTGCAAGCAGCAATGAGAGGGCCCTCCCATTCTGGTGTACCTCCAAGCGTGATGTGGTCAAATTTTGCTGAACGCCCCCAGACTTTTTTGATCCTCTTGGCATGTTACACATGTGTACCAAATTTCATTCATGTAGCTCAAACCATGCGCTGGTTGTACTATCATAAGTGACGCCATTGAGCCATTTCCTGCTCTCTGTATGTGAATCCAATAAAATATGTACATTTTCACCAGACCTTACACATGTGCAAAATTTTATGATTTTTTTTTTTTGCATTATAAAGCCTCAAAAAGGTGTTCAAAGACATAAAATAATAATAATAAACAGAACAGATACAATAGGGCCTTTGAACATTTTGTGCTCAGGCCCTAAAAAGCAAATACAGTTGCATCACAAAATAGAATAAAATGATGAATAAAATGAAAAAGCTTCCATCAGCAAATAAAAACAAGTTGGTGTTAGAAAGTAAATAAAAAATAAATGAAGTGATGTCTATAAAGCAGACTTCTTTGTACACTTACAGTGGATATAAAAAGCATAACACATCCAGGATTTTTTATGTTAAAACAAATAAGACTGCAATAAATTTCAAACCTTTTCCACCTTTAATATGCCCTACAATTTGGACAATTCAGCTGAAAAACAAACATAATCTGTTAGGGAAAAAATAGATAGTTGATAATAATAAACCAGGTTTAAGAACGGGAAATTCTTAAATTTGATATTCCTGTTTCAGTGTGTTGCTGATTGTGTCCTATACTACTACTTGACCAAAAAGAACAACAACTACAAGACACTGGTGAGGCGAAACTATGGAAGACGGAGGAGGAACCAGGTAAATCAAACACTTTTTAAAAATGTGATGTCGCTATTTTCACACTGGTACTGCAGCCCTAAATGTCTGATACACTGGGATCAGACATTAAAGAGTCTTAATGGTCTAACCAACCAAATCTCTGTGTAATGTGAGAGCAGCATAGGTGCGGTGAATTCAGTGGGCCACAGGGTGCTGTGCATCCTTTCTTCTGCATGCTGTACAGGGAGCACCCTCACTTAAACCAGACCTTTAAATCACACCCCCACTTAAATCAAACCAACCTGATTCACCCAAGATTTACAGAGTTCATGTGTTTTATTTATTTTCTTTTTACTAGTGTCAGTAACACGATGATGGATTTGTCTTTCACAGGCTTCTTTTATTAATAGGAAATTAGGTCAACTTTAGCAGTAAAACACCCTGTAAGCACTGGAAATAACAAATTATACAGTATGTCACTTGGCCTTATATTAAAACCATTGTTATGGATGGGCACAGCGTTTTCATCTGGCCATGACATGTCATTATTTCACAGTCTGCAGCACTGCCTTCGTCTTACTCTTACACACCTGTTTCATTTCTCATCAGACTGACAGCTGATAAATATACACATATGCTACATATATTACACAAGGACCACACCCCAGACTCTGCTTTGCTCGCAGTCTTCAAGGGCCAGAGAGAGCAACCTGAAAGCAGGGTTGACATTTACTTAATAATAATAATAATAATAATGGATTGCATTTATATAGCGCTTTTTGGGGGGCCTCAAAGCACTGTACAATTCCACTATTCATTCACTCTCACATTCACACACCGGTGGAGGCAAACTACAGTTGTAGCCACAGCTGCCCTGGGGCAGACTGACAGAGGCGAGGCTGCCATATCGCGCCATCGGCCCCTCTGGCCATCACCAGTAGGTGGTAGGTGAAGTGTTTTGCCCAAGGACACAACGACCGAGACTGTCCGACCCGGGGCTCGAACCGGCAACCTTCCGATTACATGAAGAACTGCCAACTCTTTGAGCCACGATCGCCCACTTAAGCTACGAGTAGTGAGATTATTACAATATGGGTTCAGTTTGACACAAACACTATCTGCACACGATAAAATATAAATAACCTCTGAGTTACTGAAATATAAATTAAAGTGTGCAGTGAAGTTTGGACAGTGAAAAATGTCATCCAGGATTGGGTAACCTGACACTGTTGGTCTGACTTAAGTTTCTTAAATTCTTAAAAGACAACACTGTATAGATGAACAAGTTTATTAAAACGTCTCTTCATTTTTAATCTAGCCAGCAGTTTTGTTTTCTGGCATGGAATCACCATCATGCAAAGCCATGAAGAGTGCTGCTTTGTTGAAAATTGTATTAATTATTTTAAAAGTGGAGATACATTAATTTAATATTAATGTATTTTTTGAAAAGAAAATACTATATGTATTGTGGCAGTTACTTATTAAGTGCTGAATCTGCAATGCTAGAACACACAGAAAAGAAAAGTGAGTAAAAAAGGAGGTGTATGATTGAAAAGCTGTGCAGAAATACAGAACAGTGATTCAGAGACATGAAATAATTCCAGATTTTTGTGAATAATTCAGAGTAAGCTGGAATTCTTTTGAGATGATGCTACTTTCATCTGCCGCATGGGTCTCTCAAAAGACTTACTTGTCCCGGCATCAAGCAAAGAGACAAAGCGGAGCCGCGTCTTCCTTTGAAGCCTCAGTGTGCGAGCACTGTCAGATATGGAATGTAAACTTTGTTGATGCTAAAAGGAAACCTTTAGAGAGACATACATATGATTGTTGTCTTGGCTGCATCATTTTAAGTGCAGCCATCTCCTAACTCTGATTAAAATCAGTGCCAAATGTCAGCCAACACGTTCTGTTGGATTATTCTCCTCCCTGTTGGACTTTCCCCATTTCACTATAGTCTGTGTACAGGACATTCTGTCTCTGTGGCGTACATCTACTGTGCAGTACAATGGGTTGGTTGTAGACCATTTCTCTACATAAGCAAAAAAGCTGCCAGCAGCTGAGAGAGAACTTGACTTTTCTGTGACACATGAGGCCAACTATGAGCAGAGAAATGTCTTTCTGTATCGCCAGTTTCTGAGCTTATGATTGGTTGGACTTGTTGAAACCACTTTTTGTTTAACTTGTGGACACTGGTATGTGATGTGGTGGATTGTTGTATACTGTTTACATTAACCGTTTTACTTGCATGCATAATAAGCAAGTCGGCTCTGTTGCAGATGCTGATTGATGCAGATTCCGAACTGCTTTTCCAAACAGTGGATGTTAAAGAAGGCTGTATACAGTAAATGGCCCTTTCTTTGAAAAGATTTTAAATTGTCAGAGTGATTATGGCTCTTACAGTCTTCTTTCATTCACAGATGAACTATAAAGGGTCCTTACCTGATTGATGAACATTGATTGATACTTAACTAGCCCAGGTCTACTTTTTTAGCTCACTAGAAAACATCAAAGTGTGAGCAATTTGTAATTTTTGTCACTTCGGAATGAAAATATTTAGTTCTTTTGTCACTTCTAAAGTAAAATCCCATCATCCTGTGATTCAGGGCAGTTCATTAAATAATTCAGTGTGTTGTTTTTCCCCCCATATACAATGGATTATTATTAATATTCGTAATAATGCACATCAGGACGTAGTGCACTTTTTAAGCTTTTTGTGCCTTAACAACTGCAGCTCAAGTGAGCAGAGTGAGTCATTAGAGTTGGAAGAAAAAGGACAAGAGTGAGCAAGAGTAAAGCAGTGGAATGTAGGGCGAGTGAGTGAAGCTGAGTGAAAAAAATCCTCAGTGAGACCGAGTCAGCGCTGGCAGCTTATCTGCTGTGTGCTGCTTTTTTTCTCTCTCTCTTTTTTTCTCCTCCTCGTTTTCCATTTCCTCTTTCTTCTGTTCTTCTGAGAGCGAGAGCGAGAGAAAGAGATATTCACCCCTCTCTGAGACGGCTGAGTTGGTACAGCCCGGCCATCTGACGGGCCCAAAAATCTCACTGTGCTGCTGTGAGTGCCAATCAAAGAGGAGTGCTCGACAGGGATTACCTTGAGTGACCCTGCATAGATTAGTGTGTGCATGTGAGATGGACAATTCTTTGGGCGGCTTAAGCGGCCTGATGACACGCTTTCCCGGAATATGTGTGGTTGTGCCGTGGCCCGGCAGCCCTTCTAAGGAGCTCTACTATGGTGCTGTCCTCCCCCTCTACTGCTACCGTTACCACCGCTATGGAAGCACCGGAGGGTAAATTCTCATTCGCACCACTGGTAAGCTGTGGCTCTCAGCGAAGGAAAGGGATTTTTATGACCAGCAAATGAGCTTACAGGTATGTCACTAACTGTAAAACCAGAGTTTTTAGTTTTGAGTTGAAGCCAGTTTACTTCTGTTGCTTTAGTCTGGGAGTTGATTTCTTGATTCCTCTGTTGCCTGTTTCTTCGCCTGCCTATTGAAACGTATTAGGACCTCTGCTGCGATGTTTTTTTTTTCCTTCTTTTCGAAAAAATTCAAATCCATGATATGTGGTCATGCCTGTTTTGTATGTGCTTTGAGAAAATATTGGAAATTGCTTCAATGTCATGTTCATGCAGTGACATTAGCTACACGTTAACAGATTTAGCATATTTAAGCACATTTAATCCTCAAGTAGATACACGAGCAGATGACAAGTTGAATAAAAATATGAGATGTTGTAAGATGTCGGGCCACATCATTCTGCTTAAACGGCTTCAGCGAGCCTCGACTTTGACAATAATTAAATACGTTTCTGGAACTTTATTAAAACAATGTAACTATACCCTGACTGATCCTGGAGTTTTTGGCTGATTGCCAATACAAATGTTAGGGAGTAAATTCAGATATCAATATATCAGCTGATACTGAGTTTCCCACACTTAGACTTTACTTTGGCATAGTGCCCAACCAAATATACTTAGCATCGCATTTTAGCTTTGCGGTTTTTTTTAAATCTGTGGACAATAATCTTACTTTTGTTTTGCCCATCTCGTGTTTTCCCACCAACAGGCCATCAGCCCTGTTTTTCAGATGCGGAGTCCTGCTTTGCTGTGGTAATTGGTTCATGAGCTGCTCCACAGTGTAGTTCAAAAAAAGTTAGCAACTTTGGTCTAATTTGGATTTCTGTGAGGAATCTCTGTAGAGCCTACAAAGTAACCTACGCAAGTGGCGAACGTCATTGCCAGCATTTCTGTTGTGCTGCTGCATTATGTGTTTATCACCATGTGGTCGTGTTAAATAAAGTGTCAGCCGATGGAAACAAATAAAATGCTGAGACTTTTTTCCCTCCTGGGTCTCCACTCTTTCTAGTGGTCAGGTTGTTTTGTTTAGTTGTTTTTCCCCAGAAGAAAACATATTTGTCTCTCAAGTTTTTTCACTTTTTTTGTACATTACCTCACATAAGGCCAGAAAATTTTTGTCACTTGTGATTCCTTATACTGATGAAGTGATTATTATTCATTATTACTGGGATGATGGCTGTTAATCTCTTACTGATAAATCCCAAAACTGTGGTAAAAACATAGCTGGAAATGCACAGGAGGAATTGATGGTTCTCAAGAGGCCAATCACGGTTAGGGATGGGTATCGAAACCCGGTTCTTGTTGAGAACCGGTTCCCACTGTTTCGATTCCTTGGAATTTTTGCCATTTTTGCAAACGATTCCCTTATCGATTCCAGTCGCCCCGAATGATGTCACCACGTTGCGGAGCGTCATTTACCTGGCAGGAAACACAGCACCTAAGCGGCTCAAACGCTCAAAAGTTTGGTTATACTTTACGAGAACGGATGACAACAGGGCAACTTGCAAAGTAGATATTTCATTTAAGGGAGGAAACACTACGAATATGCAAAAGCATTTGCTCACAAAACACGCGATAACCTTAAATGAATGTCGTGTTTTTAATTCCGCTCCGGACTCGTGAATCATGTAGTTACAATTCTGAGGAGGTGTACATCGGGTTATGCTGAAGGTTACAAGGTAGAGTTTCAGAGGGGATTGCAGTTACGATGTAGTTAGGGTGTAGATTTCCCACTGAAGCATACATCCCCAGTTTCCACAAAGCCACAGTTACCTCAGCTGTGGTGTTACTTTGGTTCAAGTGCATTAGACAGTGCTGAGGAACATAAACAATGGAGCCCCTACTGGAAAAATTCTGTCATGGCACCATTTTGAAATTATCCCAAATTTATGTTGTTGCTGCATTATGTTTTCATACCTGTACATAACAGGATGGCATATACTGAGATTCAGTATATCTGTGACAGCCCAATATCTGTGAGGCTTTATATGGAGCTATTCTTCCAATAGATCTTCCCTCATTAGGTGTTTTAGTTGTAGTATTGGAGAACTTTGTTAAACATGTACCTCATATGTATTTAACTTGACTGAAATTGTGTGAAAACCACTTTTACCACTCAGTTTCACTATAGATCTTTATATGTTATAACTTCGCTCTCCTCCACCGCTAGCTGGCTGACTAACAACAGCACAAGCAAGAGTTGGCTCACAAAACTGGTTTTAGCACATACTTTTACAGTGCCACCATCTGGCAACAGACCTCTCTGCAGGCAGATGGGCAGACCCTGGAGTGGAGCAGACAGCGAAGGCACTAGCTCTGCTTGATCATAAACTACACTTAAGTATCCTTGGGCAAGATACTGAACCCCAAGTTTCTCTCCGATGCATTTATCTGAGTATGAATGGGTGAATGAGGCATGTTGTGTAAAAAGCTTTGTGTGCTCAAGTAGTAGTAGCGCTGTATAAGAACCAGTCGCATAACTACATAGGGATCGGGCGACCTTATCCTGGAAGAAACCACTTGGTCAGAGGATAGAAGCGTCCAATTAGAACAACTTGTGTTGTGGTAAATTGCCCACCCACCCTCACCTATCAGGTGTAAAGCAAAGATTTTTGCAGACATTTTTATTTATTTGTCTGGCACTGTGAAACGTGCACGCATAGCTGGTACATTGTATTGGACTGGAGCATTCCATTCATTCCTAAATGAGAAAATGTACTCAACTCAGACCCAGGTGGACCCTTATAAACCATAGTAAACAGGGAAAATGATGATACTGATGTCACCCATCATCGTTTATATAGACACTTTAGGTGTTGACACTCAGAAGAAACCTCTGTATGAGCACTGGTAAAGGAGTAGAAGTGATTTCTTAGCTAGACACAGAGCACATAAGGTATGAACTGAGGTTGCAGGTTGTACCATTCTACTTGTGCAAGGTGATTACTCTTTGACCTTCAGTTTGTTTTGCCACAGTATTCCTTAATAGCCTCTTTCTCAGTTTCCTGCCAGTTTTTGAAGCCATGAAGTAGATTTTATTGGTTTATAGTTCTTCCCCACGCAGTGCTGGATAGTAACCATGGCAACTTTCTTTTCTTTTCTTTTTTTTGGGACAAGTTGCTACACTGTGCTTAGGAGAAACCACCAGGTGTGCATAGCATTTTCATAGAACTTGGAGTGGTTTGACAGTTTTTAATCTTTTTGGGTTCCTTTACCAGAATCCTTATAAAAATGTGTTTTCCTAGTATTTGTCTTATGTGTGATAGCAATAACTAATGAATATTAGGACTGTAGATGATCCATAGTAATAATCTTTTTGTTTTTTTTTTAAATTTCCTATTCCCACAGTGGAATGGTTTGTAGAAAGAGTGAGAGATTCCTCGGGTGGCCTGAGTTCTGTGGTAGGAAAAAGAAGATTGACTTGTGGCTCTGTCATTTCCTAAATTAAATACAACTTGTGAATCAGCAAAAGACGGGAGAAATTAAAACTCTTAAAATATTCAAGACAGGTCAGGAAAGAGCTTCATTTAAAAACACTGAAGAGCCACAGAGCCACAGGGACTCGCTGACTTTGGGAGAACATCTGTGTAGAAGCTCTTTACGCAGTGTGGGAGAAGAGGCAGGAATGCCATGGCTCTATGGCCATCTCCAAAGCAAACACGAGCATTCCCTGACCAAACCAGAACAGCGCCTCACAGAAGGACATGCATGGGGAGAATAAACTGGGCTGCTGTCCTTTGCAAAGAAAGGTCTTTGAATTGGCAAAACTGACCAAAAAGCAAGCGTCTCATGCTACTGTAGGTAGACAGTGAGTCAAGAGTTAAATCCAAGTGATAGGTTGTACTCTATCAATCCATCCATCCACTAGTAATCCCAGCTTCAGGCATGCAACACTTAAAGGCTGCATCATCATACTGCACGATCGATTCATTCATCTATTTTCTTAACTGCATATCCAACTTAGGGTCACAAGAGGCAAGTTTACACCCTGGACAGGTCATTAGTCAATTACATTATAGGCACTATATTATGCAATATTGTTACATGGATAGCATGGATTACATTGATTTTTTTTAAGTAGCTTGTGATCAACAGTTTTGACAGTTAAACAGCAAATTGCAACAACGTCAACCATGAACCATCAAAGTTTCCAGTTATGTGGACAATTAATTTAAAGGAAGCTCTGTGCACAGACTAATAGAGTTTATGGGAAAACTTGAGGACAGCACCACGTGCAGTTTTCTCGCATACTGTTGATTTGATTTCTCCTGTGTGTGTCTGTGTGCGTGTCCATTATGATGTAAAAACTCTCCGATACACTATCAGACTGGCTAAAGCAGCCACTAGTTCTTCAAGTTGAACACAGACTATTGTTCTACAGGAGTCGAGGCTGACTCCATTAAACTATGTTACAGTTTTCTTATTGCTTTTTTTTTGTGCTGTGTAGATTTTACTGTATAACAAGACAGCCAGACTCCTTGTGTGCAGAGACATGTTTTTGTAAAATAGACAAGACAGCCACATCCTTTTTTTTTTCTTCTTCTTCTCCCCTAAGTGGTACCCGTGTCTTCATTCTATTTTCCTGCCCATATCTTTTGCCTTTACCATTGAGCGAAACACATTCCTTGGCCCCATCTGGTACCAGCATGGAATCTTTGGCTTGGCGTAGCCAGACTTGTTGCAGTGCAGCTCTTTCACTGAAACAGGCAGGAGAAAGCATTCTGTGGTGAACCACGCCAGCAATGATGATAAAGAATGCTGCTCTGTCCTCAATCACTCCATCTGGCTTGTGTTTTGTTTTTCTTTTTAATTCACATACAAATGATATTTTCACCCCATTCATATAGGTTTAATATTGAGTGAGTTAGTATTAAGTGAACTAATTTGCTTTGATGCAGTTTGTTTGTTTGTTTGCAGGACTACTCAAGCAGTCTCAAGCTGTTCTTGTTATCTGTTGGCAGTATGATATAAAGTTCATGAATAGTTAAGTGAGACACGAGAACTGGCCACACATCAGGGTTCTTCATTCTGTAATTAGGACAAACACATAAAAGAGAACACTGTCTGCAATATTGGTTGTTTATGCTGGATAATAAAAATACAGTATAGGGTCACATCTAAAGAAGAGCGTACAAAGCTTGTTAATCTTCTGCCATATTTTGAGTTTTGCTGTAATTTGTGCAGATGAAAAGTAAGAGTAATCAATGAGGGGCAACATTTGTTTTTATCGTTTTATTACTGAACATTTAACCTTACTGTTTAGGTTGTGCTGTATGATAGTGAAGCAGCATCAGACTGGCGGAAGGTGAAACAAGCCCTTTGAGGGGGGAGAAAGATAAAATGCTTTTGTAGTGGTTGGAACTGCTTGAAGTGTCTTACTGGGTAGATTTTTACATTTGAATTGAAGCATTGATAAGACTTTGCTCTGTATAATAGTCTCCCTCTTTGAGTTCTTGATTTATATCAATCTTGGAAGCCATCGGCTGGTCTGCTGACTTTCGTCTGTAGCCTCTGGGAGAGCGGCCAATTTTTTGGTTCTTCCAGTGTAGCCAACGGATATCCAGGCAAAAATTCCCATTCATATCCGCTGGTTGTTGTTTGTGAATGCAGATAATTTCAAATGGACAATCGACATTGCTAAGATGTTAGCCGATGGTTATCTGGTGCATTCTGACAAATGCAATCCTGTTTTTTGTGCTCCGCACGGGCTGTTAAACTACATGGAAGCAAAGCCTACACAAACAGGGTGGTTCAGTGGCACCTTGACTACAAGCAGATTATAAACTGAAAGCTTGTACTACCAAAAATCTTGTCAGATTCTGCATTTTCATATGAAGAATGCATTTTTAGAGATTATACTAAGTTTGAACAAATAAAATGTCTTTAACTAATCCACACTGTACTTAATGCTACTTCTTAATGCTCAATATTTCCCCCATGTGCTCTTGTCTTCAGCAAATAACACGTCCCTCACAAGAAGACAAGTCAGACGAGAAGAACGAAGAGGACAAGTCTGAGAAGTCAGAGAAAAAAGAGGACGAGGAAAAGAAGGACGAGGAAGAGAAAGATGAAAAGGAGGATTCTAGGTGAGTTATGAATAGTTGTTTGTCCTCGTGTCACCATTAGGCCCTGCAGGTAAAAGTCCTGTTTGTTTGATGTCAGTGTTTGATCCATTCACTCTGTGAGAAAGGATGTCATGGTTACATATGCTGTATTATATTTCACTGCTTTCAGTTAGCTGTAGTTATTAGGAAAGAGTTCACTTTTGATACCCAGCGACCCTGTACACTTTTGTACTTTAAATTAAGGTGTATTGCAGTGTATATTAGTGGTTCTTGGCTAATAGACAGACAACTTGCTAACTTGTAAATTTGTCTGTCCAGATTGTCTACGCCCAATCTCTAATAAGGTGTGTGTATGTGTGTGTGTTCAGTCAGCGAGGAGAAAGAACAGGTTACCGTAAGAGAGCTTGTTATTGCGGAGCCAAAAGCGAATAGATATTTGCAGTACCAACAGCTAAAAGCTGTGTTTCCCTGTCCAAAACCACAGGGACATTGGCAAGGACAAAGAAAAGTGTGACGGTGGGGAAGACGACGACGGAAAGGAGCAAAACACGCCGCGTGGCAGGAAGACTGCCAACAGCCAGGGACGCCGTAAGGGAAGGATCACCACACGCTCCATGGCCAATGAGGCTGCATCTGTGGCAGCTGAGGAAGCACCTCCCACTGCCCCCGAGCCTTCCTTGCCAGATCCACCACAGTTCCCTAAAACTGATCCAGCTCAGAAGGCCATGAAGGAGCCTGCAAAACCCCAGACTCCAGTAGCTTCCATGGATGCTGCTAAAGGTGAATACTCTCAGGATAGAGTCTGGGGTCTGGAGTGTTGTGAATTTTTGTGCACCACATTCAGTCGTATACTATTTAGGGAATGGGATTAAAATGTTAACAAAAGCAGTTCAATACTATGAAAGTATACATAGTTGGAACATTTTAAACATGACCCACAGCAATCTGTCAGCGAAAGCAAACTGCAGTTAATTTTTCTCTCGTCACTTCTTGTATTATGAGCTAACATGAATACCTATTAAAACAAGGTTGCAATAGAGACATAACACTCAAAGAGTGCTAAACTCATACTTGTGCATGAAAGTTCTACATCCGAGAAGGTGTCGTTAAAACTTCCAGAGGAAAAAACAATAATAATTCAAAGTGACTGGCTAAATAAGTTCTTGTGGTCATTTAAAATGGCTGCCATGTGTCAGCTTCTAGAAAGACTTTGGTACACGATGTGTTAGAATATTGCTCTGTTGGATTTCTTCTCATTAAAAATGTGTAGACTTTAAAGGTGGGAATAGTTTAAAAATGGAAAGTTGGCTCAGGTACTCATTGCCAGGTGTGTGCATTTCCCTCAGGAAGCTGTTTGCAGTCTGTCTCTCATCAGTGGACTGCTGTAGTTGTGTTCTTGTCATGGTACTCCTTTACACACTTTCAGTACTTGACGTCTGTCGCTCTGAGGGTGATAGCTCAGGTTACCAGGTACCCAGCTCCCTGTCTTTTAAGTTTCTCTTATAATTGAAGCACTCTTCTGCCACCCATGTTTAGTGCCATCTTCTGTCAGTACGGAATGCAACGTCATGTGGTTGGTTGGTTGCGGCTAATAGACTTACAATAGTTTATGTTAGCTAACTAGTGACAGAATCAACTGAGGGGAAAATAAGGACACTAAAACTAAAGGTCAGTTTAGGGGGATCACTTTTGTGCTGCCCCTGGCTGCAACAATGAGTTTTATGTTTAGAAAAAGAGGATATACTGTCCATTTTCACTGTCTCCTTAGCAGTAAGTTGCTTTATGTTGTTTGGCTAGCTGAACTCAAATGGGAAAATCCATCTGCTAGCTGTAATGTTTGGATTTCTAAAGCACTTTATGAATGTGTGGAGGAGAACCTGTTGGAGTCACCAGACCGAAAAGCTGGAGTCCAACACTCCAGCCAACACCGAGCCGTATCATAACCTGACAAAGCAGATGTTTGCATGATGCGATCAACGCTATTTTATGCAATAAAATATTCTCTCTTTTCCCAACACAACCAAACAGTTTACAAGATCAAAGGTTGCTACGAGCGTACACATGTAGTAAACTGTGATGTTGTAAACTGTTTGATTTCTTACCAAAGACCATTGGAAATCCTGACATCCATCGGCATGTCCACTTACATTTGGGCTTCGCTTTTCCTTACTTCTAATATGAAATAATGAAGTCAATGAGATAATGTGAAGAAAAAACAAAAGGTCTCCAAAAATTGTGGCATCTCTTCCTCAGAGCCTCCACTTTGTTTTTGTTTGTTTTCTTTCTGTCTATTGCACACTTCGACCTAATTTTTCTGCCCACATACTGCTGATGGGATTCCTGATTGTGCTTTGGTAAGAAACTTAGTTATGTTTGTGGTGTGGTGTTGTTATGTATGTAGTAAACTGTTTGGCTGTGTTTGGGCAAAGAAAGATTATTTTATTACTAGGGGTGCAACGATACACAAAATTCACGGTTCGGTTCGGTTCGATACTTTGGTGTCACGGTTCGATATTTTTTCGATACAAAAAAAATGTTCATGCCTTTTTAATTTGTCATTTATTAAAATTATAAATATATATTTTAACTCAAAAGTACAGTTTTTAAATTTAACCCTAACCCTTGTGCGTGTTTTTTATTTTGACAGCGAATGCGCACCTGCGGACCACTTATGTGCAGCCCTGGTTATTTAGCTCGTCATATTGCAGCCACAGAAATTCTTTTGTCCATGAAACCATAAAGCTGCACTTTCTTTTTGCCTTATAGTCTGATTTGTCATAACTTCTCCGTTTTGTGGTAAGCTTTTCTTTGGCTGTCACTTCTTCACCCTGACCTGTCTTATTTGGCTCAGCAGAACTAAAATATATATCTGTCTGTGAAGGTTCTCAGTCATCCAGGTCATCGTAGTCAAATATAAATCCTGCTGCTTTTACACACGCACTCACATAAGCTCAGCGATTCTCTGCGCGATCAACCTCTCACATGTTTAAGCTGCGGGAGATTTCACTTGTCATGTTTGCATAGTAAGCTAACAATTAATAAGACGATGTCAGAGGAATTGGTGCACAAATTATCATCACTCACAGATCAGTGCTGTCGCTCTCTATACACAGTTCGGGCGATTGCAAAGTGAAAGCAAAAAACAAGCGCAAATTCAAACGCGATTTCAATATGTCACATATTGACAGTGGCTCACCGATGCCAATGACATAATTACCCAGCTACATTTCTGAAAGAATGCAAAAGCATTGACATATATTTTTCCTTCCTACAAAAGCCCGACGGGCAGGGCAGAGATAGATTTTGGTACCCCGACTGAAAAAATCGCTAGCTCCGGGACGTCGGGCTAGCGATATTGCGAGCCCTGTATCTGATTGAGGAATCACTCATCTTTGGAAAAGAGAGTTTATTACAGAGAAATGTCTCTTTCCAAAATAAAAGCTATACTATCCGCTTCTTCTGGGCTATATTCTCAGCAGCATATTAAACAGCTGTCTAAATGACTCGGCTAAAGTTAGTAGCATGCTTGTTGTTTTTGTCTTTGCACTAGGATGATGTCGGCGTAAATGTGCAGTCATATTCGTTGTGTTCCCACTAGTGCTTTCAGGTTAATCTCGTTGAAATGACCTTAACGCCACAACACGGCAAATCTCCGTTAACGAGCTACCGCCGATCGCCCCGTGCATGGGGCTAGACGGCCAACACGTTAACGAGCTAACTGCGCTAACACACTAGTTCCCACCCATGTAATTGAGCATTGCATGGCACATCCAACATACTGTTTTACTTTAGTCCATGACTTGCTTACCTTCAGGGTCATACGTCACATGAAAACCAAAATAATTCCAAACGCCAGATCTGAATGAGGGTGGGGGAGGTCCATCTTGTAAGGAGAGCTTAACTTCTGTCTCGCTAGCTTGCCCTGCGCTCTTCCTTCTGACGATGCTGTCTGTGTTGAGCGCTCAGTGAATCTGCGTTCGACTACTCCGCCTAGGCTGCACTGTCGACCCTAGGCGGAGCAGTCGAACGCAGATTCACTGAGCGCTCAACACAGACAGCATCGTCAGAAGTAAAGTTGATAAAATAAATTACAAATTTTGTATTGTTCGATACATATGCGTACCGAACCGAAAGCACTGTATCGAACAGTTCAATATCGATACGAATATCGTTGCACCCCTATTTATTACATAAAATATTGCAGATCACGTCAGCTGATTTCTCTGATTTATTGATTCTGTCACTAGTTAGACTTACATTAGTTTATGCTAGCTATTAGCCGCAACCAACCATCCAACCACAGGATGTCACGTTCCGTATTGACAGAAGATGGTGCTAAACATATTTTTAAAACTTGAACTTTAAGCACTTATTTCTTAAATCCAGCTTCACACACAGAGTGTTTTCTGCGTCAGTTTTTGAGAGCAGGGCTCCATGATGTAAATTAGCCTTTATATATGTAGCATTTCATGTCCTCTTTAACCCTTTACAGTGTCCACCCATGCTTCAAACCCTTTCTATCCTGGTTTATGTAGGACTTGTCAAACCTAATCTCCTTTAATGACTACATTGTGGATTTTGAGTGGGACTGTTTACTTGCTCAGTAACCCCTGCAGCCATGATGTTTCTTAGAAGTACGTGGGCAAAAGGGTAGCTATCTGTCAGTGTTGCCTAGCTGAAATGGGGCCAAGCAGATTGAGGAAGCTGCTGATTCAGTGGGGGTTTGGATTCTCTTTTGGGGGCTGGTGTGTGTGTGTATATATATATATGTCATTAGGCCACATGCTATGCTGTAGGCGGACACTCTGTTTTCATATCCGACTGATTAAGAGCCACTCTAGAGGGGCCTCCCCTGTAGTGGGGTGCATTTCGTCAGTGAAGAAGAAAGCTTAGTCTGGTAGACATTTGCTTAACTAAAAGTAAAACACAGTGTGGCAGGAGAAGTCTGAACAGTGAGAATTGATCTCGTCTTCAAGATTGGTGGGTTTGAAGGGGGCAGACCACCTCTTAATGTCAAGGGTACATCTGCAGCTATATTTGTCCAAATGTTTACACAGTCTCAGTGGGTGCCATAGAGGAGAGTGGGCTAGAGTTCATTCAGCCCCCTCCACACTTACCGTGCTCTTCTGTGAATTTTGTTAGAGGCGGGGCAATGAACTGTGTAATCAAGCCAAGGCAAAGGGGAGGAGCGTGTATCTGTGCACGCGGGAGGGTTTTTGGGTTGGCTGTTCTGTCTATTTGTCTCCATCCAAGGCCATTTCCCAAAGAGGGAGGCATGGCTCTCAACTATCTGGTGCTACATCAGCTGACCAAGGCCCTCCCCTCTCGGATTAGAGAGGAGCAGGGCTTGCTCAGGGCTGTGGGGAAGGAGAGAGAACGAGAAAGCAGGAGAAAATGAGAGGAGGAGAGTAAGCTAGAGCGAGAGTGTAAGTGAGGGAGCAGGTCTCGGCAGCCCCTGAATGTAAACAGATTATTAGATTAGCGGCCATGAGAAGAAGACGACTGAAGAAAGAACTGTCATTCTCTCACCGTCACCCTCCCTCCTTCACTTTCTATTGCTTTTTTTCCCTCTCTCCTTCTATCAGTGCTGATGGGGCTGTGTCTGTCTTTGTTATTTAGCTGGCGCTGGTGAAACCGGAGAAACTTCTCGCTGGACCGAGGAGGAGATGGAGGTTGCCAAAAAAGGTACTGCTTTAATGAACTACTCTCTTTCCTTTATGTCTTTGTCCTTCCTGTTATCACTGTGCGGCTGAGACGCCTCTGCTTCTTACGATTGTGTTTTTCCCTCCATCTCCCGCCTTTTTCCATCCGCTTTGATTATCTGATATTGCGTTGCCCTGCCCGTTTCCTACATGCAAACGGGAATGACTGCGCACATGCATTCACACAAATAAAAACTATTCCTGGTGCTTTACTGGAAACTGTTGGAGAGCCTGTAGTCCGCCCCCCCCCCCCCCCGCCCTTTTAGCTGCATTGCTGACTTCTCAGAAGTGATCTATTAAGGCCATCCAGGAAGCAGCAGACCGTGACGTTTTCCTTCAAAGATCTCTATCTATTATTCAGGTTCAGACGCTTTTCAGATTCTCTAAAAAACAGAAAGGAAAAAAAAGTGAAAGTTACTTCAACAAGTCTTCGAAATATTCATTGCACGCGTCGCTTGGTCTAAGGTTAGACACTACATGTCTTTAGTCAGCTAATGCCACACAAGTATGCCTACGCTTGCCCCTTTCTGCTTGGATTTGCTGGTGATAGGTTCTTATTCAGGGTAGATTGGCAGAGTAAACAAATGGATTCATGTTGAAAAATTAAGACTGTTGCGTGTTTCGATTTGCTCCACCTTTCCAAAAATACGAGTGGATATCATCTCCTCAGACAGGAAAGTCATATAACATAGTAGGTTCGGAAATCACCTTTATGCTGCCACATGTGGCTGATCAGGCAGGCCCAGTGAACAGTTTACCTCTGAGTAACTTGATTTGTTTATCTGAATAAGCCCTGGTGTTATTACAAGGCTGAGACATGCCAAGCTTGGTAGTCAAATCAGAACATCCCCTCAGATTAAGAAAGAATTTGGGTCATTGCAGTTCTTTATTGTTGTCTGGATGATTTCACACCTTTTACTAAAATGTGATATTAGTATAATTAGAATTTGGTATAATCACTTTCGTTTAAGCTGATGTAATACAGCTTATGTATTGTTGGTAGGCCATATACCCCTAGTTCCTCAGCGAAATCTGAGGTGTTAAAATCAGTCAGACCAGAGCAGCTACCACATTGAAGTTATAAAGCTCACAAAGGCCTTTTATTGCTAAGTGTATTACGGATATTTTGAATATATAACTGGATTGAATGTTGTCTTGGTAACACAAGAAACAGTGACACTTTCTTCGATTAGCTTTTAGAAGAAGTTCACTTGATTGTTTCCCAGTTTCTGCCTTCAGATTTAGTGCTGTGCTCACAGCACCATAACTTAATTTGTCAATGATTACTATGAACGTGTGAACCACTGATTGTAAATTAATCTCAAGACATATTCTGTTTGTGCACAGCACTGAGAAATACTATGAAACATCTGGCACAGTTGTGATTATGTGGAAGGAGTATTAGTTAAATATAGTACCAGAGCAGTTACAGCAGCACAGGAAAAAATATGACCAGGGCTGTAACAATATTGGCTAATTAACTTGTCATAGTGATCAAAGCAGATAAGCTAAGTGGTGATCGGATAGAGTGAGTTTACTGTATTCAAGTACATCCCCCCCCCCCCCCCCCCCCCCCCCCCCCCCCCCGCGCGCGCGCGCGCTCCAAACAAAAAAAAAACAAAAAACGAGAGCTGCTCTGAACTGGAACATTAATCAGGTTTTGTCTTTAGCTGTGCAGCGATTTGTCAAGCTGCCAGTATCCTTTATCTTAGTGGGATTGGGCGGGAGAGAGAGGTCACATGGGTTACAGGATTTAGTGAAGAGCTGCTCTAAAGGTAAATGGAAGTCTTCCAATTGACTGTAGGGTGAAAGAATAATTTCAAAGTTTAGTGGGACCATTAAAGCTGATTGTGCAGGATGGGGAAGACCAACAGCAAATCGCAGCAGCGGGGATCCCAAGAGTGTAGTGTAATTTTTGTGGTGATGCTTTTATTTGTTAAAAGATATCGTTAAGATTTAACTGAGATCATCTTCCAGAGCCACATTGGAGGTTCTGACACAGCATGAGAACCATTACTGCATGTTCACGCTAAATAGGGCTTTTAAAACTTGTCCTTTCTGCAGTGCCTTTTACATTACTGCAGCCAAACCTCGATTGAATACAGTGTCCATTGTGATTTTGTAAAGTCCTGTCTGGCATTAGTTTGTATTATTAAACATGAAATGCCTTGTTAATTTGTATTTTACCAAGTATTCAAGTTAGATTTTTGATTTTGCATCATCTCTCTCCGTCCTGCACCAGGGCTTGTTGAGCATGGGCGAAACTGGACAGCTATTGCCAAAATGGTGGGCACCAAAAGCGAGGCACAGTGCAAGAACTTCTATTTCAATTACAAGAGACGTCACAACTTGGACAACCTGTTGCAACAGCATAAGCAGGTAAGCTGATTGTAATCTGGATTCAGTTGCAGGCTGTCTTTAAGCTGTTGTAACTCTGTATGAATGAATGTATTTTATTAAATAAATTTTTTTGTTTACGTGTTTTTTGGTTCCCAGGATACACGAAAGGCTCGTGCTGATAGGTCTCAAGGTGAAGGTCTAGCCACGCAATCACCGGATGATGATGAGGACAATGCAGAGGACAGTGAAGGTCAGAGAGATGGATAAGATAACACATAACAATCACACACATTCTTAAGAACTCTTTTTGGGTTGTAAAGACTGCACGTCTTCATCGTGTGATAGATTCTTGATTATGAGCTTTGAAGCGTAGTGCTTGATCTCAAATGTTAAGTAAAGAGTTTAGAAGAAATCTGTGAAGCTCGATCCAAACTTCTATTTGTCATTTAAGTGTTTCCTCTGGGTTGATGGCAGTGGGCTTACTCTGTACTGACAGTAGTTTTAATAAGTGAGTGGAAAAGAGATCAAATGCAAAAAGGCAACGAGTAGAGGAAGAGACTAAAGATGTGAACTAATTCAGACTACATAGGTGCCTGTTGCATAACAGTTTGTAGCTTTGAAGACTGAAGAAAGCCCACTCTTTGAACACAAAGTGCTGGTCCCACTTGTTTGATCCAACAAGCAAACAAGCCTGCCTGTCTACCTGCCTCCCTCACTTCCAGAAATCCTTATCTCTGCTGGGTTTACATGGTGAAGGCATGAAGGCATTTTTTCTTTTTCTTTTTTTAACAGCACAGTGTTTTTGATGTTTTTTTTCTGCAAAAAACCAACAACATCAAACCAAGTTTAAGAAAGGTTTACAGACTTTGGACACTTCGACTATAATTTAAACAAACTCTGCTTTACAAGATAACTGTGGCGACGTCGCAATGTTGACTTTATCTACATCTGATGGAAATCAGGTACTGCTGGTGATCTACACGTCACAGATCTCACTTTATAAAGTTACACATTAGGCCATCAGAGGCATTAATAAAACTCTCATAACTATAAACATCGTGATTTACCATTTGGATATTTTGTAAAGCTGCTTCTTTGATTTTTGGTTTGATGCATTGAATGGATCTACAAATCTGGACTACCATCACCATGGTAACAGCTGCAGCTAGACAATATGCAAACCGAGACGGGCAGACAGGTTTTAAACATGTGGTTTCTGGATGTGAATTTATTTTTTATTTTTTATCACTTTAAGCTTTCTGTTTTGTTTGCAATACTGTACATCCGCATAGATTGCAGTTATCTAAACTTAGGTGTGAACTGAGCTTATGATTTCTTTTTATCTTTCAAGGTTGTGCTTGCGGTTGTGAGACCTTGAACATAGCACAGGCAAATATTATCAGCGATAAACAAAATATGGTGTTTTGCAATAAGTGGCAATCACATGTGTGCCTAAGCGTGAATGCATGTGAATACATTTCAAATGGGTAAAGTGAATGTTTAGGTCCTGTTGTAGATTTTCTGTCTGGGGTTTCATGCTATGTGAGTTTGATATAAATACCCCATTCTTTCTTGACTTAATACATGGAGGCTGTATTATGGCTGATGTTTTAATGGTTTCATGGAATATTCATTGAATTGTATTATTTCCACGATCCAATTGCGTCTTCTTTATATGATTAATCTTAGAGTATCTGCTCTTGTTTTGATTTATGTCAGGATGTCTATATTTATTTTCATTGTTAGAAGGAGTTTAGAAAAGTCCTGTGAGTTTTAGTTAGGGCTGAACGATATATCGCATTTGCGATAATATCGCGACATGATCAAGTGCAATTTTCTAACCGCAAAGGCTGCGATTATACTCTGGACATGTCCAAATTCATGGGCTGCATCCTCCTGAGGCCGCATTTGTAGACCGATTACGTCACAGCGACGTGCCGAAGGCTGTCCAAATTACTACCATATCCCAGAATTCATAGCGCGGCCCAGCCAAACTCCAGTTTCCAGCAATGGCGGCCGCTACTAAGTTTTAAAATTACTCATATTAATCTTTCTGGGTCACAAAATAAACTTTTAACATATTTTCAGGCGAGAAAGTAGTTGTGTAAACATCAAATATCTGCTCGGTTTATCAAGATATCCCATATTTGCAAAAGTGCTTCGACGTTTTCAGAGGCGTCTGCTACCCACCAGCTCGACAGCTAGCCGGGAGCTCGAGGGTTACTGATGCGGCCGAGAACGGCACAACTCCCGGCACATCATTTTCAGATCACCGCGGAGTTTCGCTGCTCGGGTTAAACGTAATATATAAGTCACTTAGACAACCTAAAAATGTTATTGTTGGGCTTTTTTCAGTGTTTTGTTTGTTCGTGAGTAAATCGGTTTGGCTGAGATTAAAGTTATTAGATTAGATAAAATAAAACTTTATTAATCCCCCGGGTGGGTTCCTCCTTGGTTTTCACACAGCTGACTAAACGTCAAACAGAAAACTTATTAAACAGAAGTATGAGACAGTCGAGAATTTACACCAGTGTCTGGTTATATTTTAGATAGCAAGAAGCAGACGGCCGAGTTTATTAAACTCCACCGAGACAGCGGTGACGCTAATCAGAACTAGCCTTCTGATTGGCTAGACCGTCCAATTTCACGCCTTTAAATTTTAAAGGCGTGTTTGTGTGTGTGTTTATACAATTGCTATTATGTTTGCACTTTATGTGTAATGTTACTGACTGCAGAGATCAGTAAGATGTGTGTATTTTTTATTTATTAGTTTTATTTATTTAATATTATTTTTTAATTGAATGACTGTCTAGTAGTTCACAGATGTCGAAAAACTGAGTGTGGTAAAGCCACTGATTTTTTTTATGTATATTTCTGCAATCTGCACATTGTACTGACTTTCATTTTAATGTTTACACCAGGGTTCCTTGTCAGCACTTTATGCTCAGATGTTTGTAAGCTAAAAATAAACTATTGTGTATGTTCAAATATACTGTTGTGATTGAAGAAGTTAAATAAAAATGTCAGTCATCAATTCATGCATCACCTCATGTCATCATAACAGAGGTCTGTCTTCCAGGAAAGAACAGTTTAAAATTAATGTAATATAGTATTGGCCATACTATATGATGTATTGCTTGTCTTTGTTTAATAATACAGAAGACAAAGACCTTAAAAAATAATCGCATATCGCATCGCAATCGCAATATTGGGGCAAAAAATCGCAATTAGATTATTTTCCATAATCGTTCAGCCCTAGTTTTAGTAACTTCATTAATTGTTTGTCATGTATTAATTTGTCCTTGGGTGCTTCCTTAGGAGGTGACAACAGCTCTGATACAGAGAGCGCCCCTTCCCCCTCTCAGGCTGACTCCTCAAAGTCCGGTGACTCCAAGAGGGCAGACGGCGCTGCAGGAGATACTCAGTGTGCTGACCAGGACAAAGGCCAGACTAGCAATGGGAAGGCTCCAGAGCCTCCATGCGAATTCACAGTGAAACAAGAGAAAATCCCAGAGGGCGAGGTGGGATCTCAGGAGGAAAAAGCCAGGGTGACTTCCTTTGCAGGCTCAGTACATCCTAAAACGGAACCTCTGGATGTGGTTATGAATCTCGAAGAGGTTAAAGTGAAGATGGAGCCCGGTATCAAGGAGAAAGGCGAAAAGGGAGATCATGGCGAAAGGCTCCACTCAGATAATGACTCCAGCGCCACCTGCAGTGCTGATGAGGATGTTGAAGCAGAGCCTGAAAGGCAGAGGTGAATTTTCATAGCAAATTTCATAGCATAAGCTCCCTGTTCACGCGTTCATGTTGTGTGTGAATAACTGCATTTTCCAAAAAGAATGCTGTCAAATTATTTTAAACGTCTATATTTTGTCTCACGCAGCAGAATATTCTCCATGGAAAAGCCTTCGTTGCTTAACCCTCCAGGCTCGGTGTTGGTGCCTTCACCTAAGCAAACCCAGCTCAACATCGATCAGCTGCATCAGCGGGCAGCTTCAATACCACCCATGGTTGGTAACTTTTTCAGAAGGATCATTCTCAGACAAAAAAAAAACTACAACAAAAAAACTACAGGCCTTTATAGTGTAAGCACTATGTAATACATGGCAAACAGTTCCACTGTGTGTGGAAACATTTTTTCTATTAAGGTTTTTATTGAATGAAAACAATAATATTTGTATGTTTATTAAACGTGTTCTGGAATTGCTTCCCTGCAGTGCTTCATCATCTCACTTAGTTCATATCTGGCTTCCGGACTCATGGACTTCTCCCCCTTCTTAATACTTTAGGTGCCTGGTCCATTTGGCACTGGTGGTGTGCCCATCAGTGGTTACGCCATGTTGCAACACCAGATCAAAGCAGTGCATGAGTCAGCGCACCAGGAAGAGAAGCAAAGGCAGGACCATGGTAAGAAAGTAAAACTATCCTCGTTCAACGCTCACATTTCCTGTTGCCTTCTCAGTGCTCTATCCTCATTGTTCTCTGCTGCTGCTGCTAACAGTGAACTATTTATAGCCTATATTTTAGGACCCATTCATTTTTATGTAGTTTCATAAAAATGTTTTTATGAAACTACATGTTTAGGGTGCTCTGGACTGTCGTAATGTTCTTCAGCCTGAGCCAAGATTTAAAAAAAAAAAAAAAAATCCTTCTGCGTTTAGTACTATATGAACAGAAGTCTTGATTTACACTTCTCTTGAAATACCTTATGAAGAGGGGGATTTGGGGTTTGTGTTTTTTGATGCCATGTGACTAGAGGCTGTCAGAGGTCACTTCTGCCTGACCGTCGATTTAGTTCACCCATGCACCTTCTGAATGGAGAGCAGTGAAGCCAATGGGCAGACTGTATTACAGCTTGATTTTGCAAAGCTTTTAGCACCTTTTAGCGTGAGTGCCATGAAGAGGAGAGCAGCTGTCAGTAAACGACTGAGCTTTGAAACCACAGTATTTATTACACATAGTAGGTTTTAGCGGGTACGTGTCCAGGTGGCGGTGTGGCTGTCAAAAATGTGCATCCATTCTGGGTGGTTATCTTCCCTTTGTCCTTATGCCTGTACGCTGCAGGTAAACCCTTACCGTACATGCCTTATGACATGATGCTGGCTGTGGACCAGGAGACCCACTCCGGTCAGCCAGGCTCTCCTTACAGACTCTCCCCCAGGGAGTTAAGAAAGGCCTCACCTGACCCCAACGCCCCCAATGTCTCCTGCTACAGTGTGCCACCAGGTAAAAGCACACATTTTCACCTCCTCCTCCCAACCCTTTTTGCCTCCTCCCATGACCCTGCTGATACAGGCAGGCCTTGTTTGACACCCCTTTTCTATTTGTGTTATAGATTTTTTTGACTCCACTGGTAGTGGAATATGACATTGTCTTCAAAAATGTGCATACATACTAACTGAAATAGTTAAAAGAATGAGGTCAGTATATGAGGCAACAGGTTAATGTCAGACACCCCCCCCCCCCCCCCCCCCCCCCAAGACCCTGCATGAGGTAAATGAGTATTCTGAATTGTGAATCATTTTGTGTACTCTATACTAGAGTCCAAGAGTAAAAACGTGGAGCTAGCAGTGAGCATGGTAGGTCCACTTTAAATTTGGAGTGGAGATGAGGATTGCTGTGGAGCTCTTATTCCTGTCATGGGATGTGACCGTGTTAGCACTTGTGTATTACTCAAGATGTATCTTCCCAAGTCCAAAGGTATATGTGTACACATTAGCATTTAGCAATGTACAGGAAGTGTGCAATCAGTGTTAAGGTGAAATGAAGAAACCTCTGCCCAGATATGACCATCCATTGCTTTTGCTAATATCTATATCCTGCATATCTGAAGTTCTCTATGTCACGTTTCTTTTGGGTTTTTTTTTACACTCTGTTATAAAGTCATCCTCTCTGCTTGTAACGTTTTATAACCGGTTGGATTATAATTTGCTTATTTGTGAATGGATCAGACAGAGGTAACACTTCTTTGGCTCCATTTGTTGTGTCTCAGAAAATGAGCCCACTTCCAGTGATAGTTGCCCTCTGATCTCCGTGACATTTTGTGTATTTGCTTTACATAAGTGAGCACATTAAACCATATTTATA
Organism: Rhamphochromis sp. 'chilingali'; assembly: GCF_963969265.1. Taxonomy (NCBI): domain Eukaryota; kingdom Metazoa; phylum Chordata; class Actinopteri; order Cichliformes; family Cichlidae; genus Rhamphochromis; species Rhamphochromis sp. 'chilingali'. The sequence goes on from NC_137946.1 coordinate 8,285,070, forward strand.
GGTTTCTTTATAATAATTTCATAAATGATATCATTTTAACTATTGGTGATTTTCATTAATCAACGGTAAAAAAAAAAAAAAAAAAAAAAAAAAAGACCTAACCATGTCCTGTCCACTCTGATGTTCTGTTAGACTGCTGTCATCAAAGAGCATTTCTGCTGTATCGCCCTTGTAGGTGTGCTACATGTCCGGTTAGAATATGGTTATAGTGAATTATGAATCCTGAAATTGAATATCACTGCAAACTGAAGGTCATACACCGTCTGTTTGTTGATGATGATTAACAGATTCACATTTTAATGATGTTGTGACAGCAAATCAAAGCCAGATAAGGGGATTATCCTGGATTTACTACATGCAGATTGACTGTCAGATATTTGCCAGAACTTTATAGAGCTGGGAAGAGGTGCTATGTTTTACTTCCTCATTTCCCACGTGTGGGACTAATAAAGGTCATCTTATCTTATTTTCCATCTTATAGGATGCATACAAAAACTTCTGCTGTTACTCCCCCCCCCCCTTGTTTGTAATCTGGGGCAAGGATAAAATCATGTCCATCCGAATTAAGTTGTTGTTCCTGAACTTCCTGAGCATGAATGTTAATGCCTGACACACAGTCCCTTCTCTGCAACAGAGGCTTATAAATTCGTCATAGAGTGGCTTGTTTTCTTATCTGTCCCTGCATGAGCCAGCAGCAGGATGACGCCCGTGCCCGCTGGAGGAACTCTCGCTGCCATTTGCATTTTTGATAGAGTGCAGAGTGCATGCTGCTCTCCCTGCAGGGAGGTTACTCCCGGTCTGTGTGGGTGCATGTTTGAGGTGTGTTATGATTCATTTTGTCTATTCAGCTGTCCCAGGAGACAGTCAAGTAGACAGCGGGCATGGGCCAAAGATACCACAGGCTGAAGACAGGCTGTTAAATGAGGTCTTCTCTGCTTACTTCGCCACTCAGTGGAGCGTTGTCAGAACAAAGCTTAATATTTTATCATGAAGTATTTAATTTGGAATAAAGCTAAAAAAAACCCAGTATGTTGGGTGCACTGGTTTGCTTTTTTGATGTTATACCCAGCTGTTTTAATCAGTTATCTTATTTCCTTTTCTGTATTTCCACCAGTCCTTCACCCTGCAACTACCCAGCTGGTCCAGAATATACCAGATGGAGGCCGCATGACGTTCAGAACCATTCGACCTCCCAACATTCCCTCTCCTCCTCCACTCATTCCAACTACCAAGCCCACAGACAAGCCTTCCTTCATCCAAGGAGGCTCCATCTCCCAGGTGAGGCACCTGGGGTATGATGTTTGTGCTTTACCAGTAGACTAGCTGTTCTCTTACACCACTGGGGAGAAATCAGATTCTTTAATAATTTATGTGAGCTCTGATGTAAGATTAACATATGTAGGTTTTATAAATCTTTTTGTCCATGACAGGATCAACACTTTAATTTTCAAACTATTACTATATTTATCTACTACACTGTTGATGGTAGAATAGGACAGTTGATCCCATCTTAATAAAATGAACTGCTTTATTGTTTCTGTGTACCCAGTGAGCTGACTTTGAAATATGTTCTGTGATTTAATTTCCAGGGAACTCCTGGCACATACCTGCCATCCCACGCTATCTATGGGCCAGAGGGAACTAAGAGCAGTGTGGGCTCCATCTCTCTGGGTCTGCCGCGTCAGCAGGATCTTAACAAGCCTGGTAGGATAACAGGCTTCATGTGACTAAGCTGTTTATCACTTCTTCTGTTCATATAGAGCTGGCAACATTGGAAAACCAAGCATGGCATGAAAATGAATGCTTTGCTTTCAGTGTCAGAAAGCAAAACATCCAGATCAAAGGACATTGCTCTTTAGAAATTCTGTCACAGTTGACATCTGAGGCATCGCACCTACTTTATGGCATGGTCTGTCTGTTTTACTATTGTCCCACACAGAATTCTGCAAATAGAGAACTGGAGTTCCTGTTAGTAGAAAACTTTCTCAAGCCTTATAGTCTAGTTATATTTTGTTTCTCTCTGTAACTCTTTAGGAGCTGCAGTTCCATCCATACAGGATTGTAGAGGCAACCCAGCAAAGGCTGGCGAAGGTCTGCCTTTCAGAGGCTCTATCACTCAGGTAATGAATGGATGAAATGAGGCTTTGTTTTTTTGTTTTTACACTTCATGGGTTTTTTTTTTGTATTTATAGAACATTTCTTTGCTCTCCCCTTAAACAGGGCACACCAGCTCTGGCCCAGTCAAGCATTGCTGCTGACCTTCTGAAGGGCACCATCACAAGGCTTGCCACAGAAGACCCAAGCAGCCCAGACAAAGCTAGGGGGGAGCAGCTGGCTAAAGGTCATGTCATCTATGAAGGCAAAAGTGGGCATATCGTGTCCTATGATAGTTGTAAGTGCCTTTTATTGTCGATATTGCAAATAGCAATTTTTCTTTGTTTGGCACACACGTGTTATTATATGTTTTATTGACCAGTAGCCATCAAGAACCCCAGGGAAAACACCCGCAGCCCCCGAACAAGTCATGAGCTGAAACGCACCTTCAACATGATGGAGGAACCCATGGGCCGAGGACACACGGGCAGAGACGGAGCCCCGTTGGAGGGTACTGCTTGTGTGTCACTGAATATACACACTGTCCTTGTTTGTCTTTTCTGTGTCAGGGGCTCACGGTGCCTGTTTCTGTTTTTTCCCCCCTCAGGGTTAATTAGCAGAGCTTTGCCCAGAGAAAGCATTCATGGAGAATCTAAGGAAAGACCGGTGATCACTGGATCCATAATGCAAGGTAGCTTACTGTAAAGTTGATGCATCACTCAAAGTCACATGAACGAATAAGCAAACCTGAAATAACTTCAAATCTTTCCAGGGACACCAAGAACTGCCGCAGAGACTTATGACGATACTATGAAATATGGAAAACAGTTAAAGCAGGAGAGCCCGCCTGCCCGCTCCTTCGAAGGGGGTATTGGCAAGGGCAAGCCCTACGAGGGCGTCAATACGATTAAAGAGATGGGTCGTTCTATTCATGAAATCCCACGACAAGATTCTGGACAGGATATGTGCAAGACTCCTGATTTGCCAGACAGAAGGGTTTTGGAGGGCTCCATGTCACAGGTCAGACAGAGCTGTGATTCCAGCCACTGTTAAACAATTTACTTTAATGTTTTTGAAATTTAATATATGAACTCCACAAAAATACAAAACTGATTTTTTATGATGAATTGATAACTAAACTGTTGTTTTTAAAACCCTTTACCAGATTCACAATCTGAACCAGCCCACCATCAAACACAATGTCAAGTCCCTGATCCCCAGTCCCACTAAGCTGCCACACAACATGCCCCAACTGGAGGCCATGGAACGAACCAAATACGACGAGGGTAAGGGAGTACGGCACACCTCTGTGGTCAACTCCACCACCTCTGTTCTACGCTCCACACACCAGGAGGCCAGCAAATCCCAGCTTAGCCCAGGCTTGTATGAGGACGCCAATGCTCGCAGGACCCCTGTTAGTTACAGTACCAACCCCATGTCTAGAGGATCACCTATGCTGGGACGAGCTTCAGAGGGTATATTCCATAATCATTTTATTCACAGTAGAACATCAGGTTCTCAGTTATTTATTAATAAACATTATAACTCTTACAATTATGGAGTTGGATAGAATTGAAGTAGACATTTATCTTTCCCTTACCAGATGATCTTATTTTGTCGAAAAACTATAGTAGTAATTAATACACAATGTGCACCCAGTGCTGAGGGCACTGGATAAGCTTTTCTTTTTTCTTTCTTTTTTTTTCCTGAGAAAAGTAATGAAATGATATTAAGTTGTTGCTTCAACTAATTAGATAAGACGTGCGTCTCTCTCTCTCTCTCTCTCTCTCTCTCTCTCTCTCTCTCTCTCTCTCTCTCTCTCTCTCTCTCTCTCTTCTGAAGGTGGGATGGGGTCTGCAAAGTCTGCTTCACATGAAAGAAAGAGCACCATGACACCGACGCAGAGAGACAGTGTCCCAGCCAAGTCCCCAGTGAGCGGTGGTGACTCTGTACCCTCTCATAGCCCCTTCGACCCCCATCACCCCCATCACCGACCTGACGTGTACAAAAGCCATTTGCCTCCACATCTTGACCCCACCCTGGCCTTCCACAGAGTGCTGGATCCTGGTATAGTGTTTAAAGCATTTTTATTCTTTCTACCGTCACCATGTGAATAATGAAAACCTTGATTCTGAGTAAACTGATGAAAGCAACTCAGGCTTTCTATTTCATAAGCATAACATGTCCAGGATCTTTTACAGCTGCTGACGTCAGCAGTGGTGATCTGTATCAGTGAGCCTTCTGTTCATGGGCTTTTTTGTTTTGTTTTGTTTTGTCCTCTGCTACAGCATTCATGTTCCCCAGGCAGCCATCCCCAACAGGCTACCATAACAACTACCAGCTGTACACCATAGAGAACACACGGCAGACCATCCTGAACGATTATATCACTTCCCAGCAGATGCCCAGAGGACTGTCACCGCGGGAACAGTCTGTTGCTATCCCTTATGCACCCGGATCTCGAGGTATGGCCCTCCGATAGCTGACTAACAGCTGTGGGCAGGAGGGGTAGTAGTATGCAGGCTGTGTGCTTGTGAAGTAGTGGCAACCTTTTCCAGACGCCCAGAAGCAAATGACCTAGACAAATTCTGCTGATTTGTTCTTTATATTGGGGCTGCAAATGATTCGGCTACAGCTCAATTTATACATTTTGTATAGTCATGCAAATCTCCATTTGCTGAGTGGTTGCCTCTTACAAGTTGACCACTATTCCACTCTCTTTGCAGCCCTGTTGCTTATTGATCAATTTGTATTTGGAAGCACTAACAGATGAAGGTGATGGGTTACAGCTAAGTGTAGACGGTGTTCATACATTCAGAAATTGATGGATTGGTTCTTGTTGTTCACCGTTGGCCCTTTGCTTCTGTCTGTAAAAGGGATTATTGATCTAGCCCAGATGCCTCCAACTATCCTGTTGCCTCACCCTGGGGGAACAGGTACTCCCACTTTGGAACGCATCGCCTACCTCACTGGACCTCAGCCCCCTTTCCCTCCTAGAGCTTTCAACCCAACCTCCATGTCGCAAGGTGAGGACCCCTCCCTTCCCCATCCCTACACCCCATGTGCCCTTTATCTTCCTTGCCACGATCGCCGCTTCTGTAAAAGTGCAGCTCTGTGCTGGCCTGATGTGGCAAAGGTCAGTTGTGCTTGTCTGGTTACAAAAGTTAAGTTTTACTGAAGTCATGCTGGGAGTGATTTCCCATAAAACTGCCTGACCGTTGCACAGCGCAGTTGATGTCCTTGTTTTTGTTTTTTTGTTTTCTGTTGCACAGGAAAAAACAAACAAAACATAAATAGCCTGCACTCTGTTTTTTTATTTTTATCCTATCGCCTAAACCGATTGTTTTAATATGTAGATTCCAAAAACCTGGTGATGAGCTTAAAGAGTTGAGTTATGTGGTCTGTAGTTGTTCTTATTTTTCAGTCCAGGTAAGTTTAAGAGTTTAAAGCAGCTTTAAAGCAGCAGCAGCACAGTTTCCTGGTTTCATCTGAAATGGTACATCTGGCCATTTCAGAACTTGTCAGCAAAGCTAACATTTCTAAAGGAAGTCTGCTCCAGCATTTTTCTAGCAGGTGAGTCGAGTCTTTACATTTTGTCTGTGGTGTCCTTGTTCTCTTCAGGTCACCTTGCTGTTGCCAATGAGAGAGAACGGGAGAGGGAGCGTGACCGTGATCGGGAGCAGCAGGAGAAGGAAAGGGAAAAGGAAAGGGAGCAGAGGGAGAGGGAACATGAGCGTGAGCGGGAATTAAGAGAGCGAGAACGAGAGCGAGCCAATGAATACATGCGTGCAGGTGAGTCATTTTTGAGTTTAGAACTCGTACAGTTTTGGAAATCTCATTCTGATGTTTTTAGTCCCTTCAGTATAGGAACCTGTGCTCTTAGGGCTTTTATTTTGAAACACTGTTACAGTAAAATATTTATGTGTGTCCTCAAGGCGGACCAGAGCAGCCAGTCCGGCCAGGGAGTCGAGGTTATCTGCACTCCCCTTCTCCCTCACACAGACCACAGGATGTTGGAGTTCCACAGCGGCCAAGCATCTTCCAGCCAAAGAGTGTCATCACCTCTCTGATGTAAGCTTAAAGCTACTCTGGGTCTCTTTTCCTCTAGCTCGCTAAAGATTTTTTGCACATGCATATTTTTTTTATACATGATTACATTTTGGGCAACAGCATGACATGATAACTGTGTGAGCCACTTCTTTATGCTAAAAAGTCTCCTCGTTAGACTCATTTGATGCAATGGAATGGAAAAATATTTTACATGAGCACATGTTTCTGCAAATATTTTTGACGTGATCGAGTTCTTATTTTCTCTTTTAGGCCTCTTTCAACAGCTATATCTGCACCACAGAGTACCGCCCGCCACAGTACTGCAGCTGATGCTCTGGCTGCTTTGGTGGACGCCGCAGCTTCTGCTCCACAGATGGACGTGGTCAAAGTGAAGGAGAGCAAACATGAACGAGATGACGATATGTCTTCAGCTCGGCGAGCATCCAGCCTGTCTGAACAGCAACAACAGGAGACAGAAAGGCGATCTCTGCATTCACCGTATGGAGCTATGTCTCTGCCAGGGAGTAAAGCCTATCCAGCTTATTCTGAAAGCACTGGTGTTGGGGTTAAGGATAAGGGACCTCAAACAAAGTCCCGCATTGAAGAGGAGCTTCGGACTCATGGAAAGACGACTATGACAGCCGCCAATTTCATTGATGTCATTATCAAACGTCAGATAGCCTCGGACAAAGACTCGCGAGAGCGAGGCTCCCAGAGCTCGGATTCATCTAGCAGCTGTGAGTGTATTGGATTAAAAAAGAGAACTATTCAAGCTTCACATAAATGCTCTGTGATACCGTAACATCCGCAGTTGCATGAAAGGATAGGTGTACATAGAACAGTACATCTCATGTGTAGTAGAGCCTGACCAATATATTGGTAGGGCTGATATGTAGGCAAATATTGGCTATTTTCCTACATATCAGTATCTGCAGCCGATAAATTAAAATTTAAAAAGAGATAGGAGAAATGCCCTTCAACAGTGTTGGCGTTGCAAAGTTTAGGAGAAGGAACTTTCCAACTGCCCTGTTGGCAACAAGTGTTTGGAATGCTACAGACACCACAAGTAGCAGAGTCAAGCAGAGCGTAGAAGAGCAATCATTGTCACAGCATATTAGGCCCCTCCATAGTGTACTGGTTAATACATTTGCTTCGCAAGCAAAACGTTGTTGGTTCAAATCCAGCCAGACACACAGATCCCCTTTAGGTTTACCTCAGGAAGGGCATCAAACAAACTTGCAGCGCTACCGACTGTAACAACCTCTTGTGATTAGTAAGAAGCTGAAAGTAGCCTTATTGTCATATTATCTTAAGGACTCAAAAAGACACATACGTTTGTGTTAAGTTAATGTTCATTGTTTTTTTCTTTAACTCACCAAATATTGCTATCAGTTTGGCCTCAGTCAACAGTAACTCTTTGTCCATACTTGTCCCACAGTGACATCCAGTCGCTATGACAACACTGGTGGTGGAGCAATTGAGGTGATCAGTCCAGCTAGTTCCCCTGTCCAGCCTCAGCAGGACAAACCAGAAGATGTGCAACAACAGGCATCGGGTATGAACATCCTAACTTTGGGGATATTCCTTTTTTTATTTAAACCAGAGTGATTTTACTAATATTCAAATATAATTCAAGTTATATTAAAGATATTCATACAATGGATTTTTTAAATGCAGTTAAACTCTGTCACACAATCGCATACCAACTGGTGCATTGGGGAATTTACAGTATCTTATCCTAAAACTCTTCAACTCAGACCACTAATCTTCTGGTTAGAGAACGATACCCTTGATTACTTGTTGGGGGGTGGTTGAAGATTTGGCATGAAAGGCTAAAATTAGCTGTGCTGAGTAAACATGCCATACCTTGAATGGCTTCACCGACTAACCTTGTGATTTGAGACTGTCTAGTCCCCAGACTGCACTCAAAAGTTATTTTTGTCACCTGAAAGCAGATGTGGATCATTTACTTTTGGCATAGTCTTTTGGAGCCTTGCCATCTCATCACTTCTCACTTCACCATGGCTCTCTCTAAAACAACTCTGCTCTGTCCCTGGTTAACCTTTCGCAGTTGGCATGCGATCTTATGACATGAGTCGATACCGGCAATCAGGGGAGCCACCACAGTCCAGTTCCCAGCAACTTTCCTCCTCCCAGGCTGACAGCTACTCACAGGTCCCCAAAACTCATCGAGTCATGACCTTGGCAGACCACATTTCGGTAAGAAATGCTGGAGAGCACAATGGCCTGCAACATCAAAAATAATGCAGCACATAGGAATTTACCATGTGCACCAGGTAATCACAGCTAGCTAACTTGGTTTTGTGGTAACTCCCTGTAATGCAGCACATCATAACACAGGATTTTGCCAGGAATAAGGACCCTCCTCCAGTCTCCTCTTCAGCCTCTGCTGCATTCCAGAGCGTTGTGCCACCTGTGTCCTCTTCAGGTCGAGGCAAAATGCCCAGTCGCTACAGTCCTGAGAATCAGGTGCAGGCCCAACACCACCAGAGACCCTCCAGCAGAGTTTCCCCAGAGAACGCCTCCGACAAGCCCAGAGCCAGGTACTGAATGCCTGAATTAATTAGAATGAAACCAATTTATTTTCTGCCATCTGACAAAAATTTGCTCTCTTTCTCCTCTTCAGGCCTGGCAAGTCTCCAGAGCGAGGAGGCAGGCCGATGGAGAACTATGAACCCATCTCTCCACCACAGAGCTACCAAGGCATGGACAAACAGGAGTCAGGTGGACCTCCACCCCAGCGGCGAGAGGGTGACAGCTCAGAGATTAGGTACAGGAGCGGCTCAGCTTGTTTGTTTGATAATTTGATTTTATAATGATTCAGATTTAGTTTTGATGTTTTTGAAGGTTTGTGTCACTGTTTTGTCTGACTCCTTGTGTCTTTTTTTGGTTCAAGGAGTGACTCACGGTCCCCAGGGAGTGTTAGCTATCTGCCTTCCTTCTTCACCAAGCTGGAGAACACCTCACCAATGGTGAAATCGAAGAAGCAGGAGATCTTTCGTAAGTTGAACTCCACCTCTGGTGTTGGTGATTCTGATGTTGGTAAGTGGGTATTCTCTTATCCTATGTTAACCTAAATCCTTCTAGCTCTTTATGCATGTGAATTATTAAAGCGTTTTGAACTCGGTTTCTTCTAAACCAGCTTTTTTTTCACCAGTATTAATTGTCTTGCAGGAAACGCACAACCAGGAACAGAGATTTTCAACCTGCCTGCGGTTACCAGCTCCAGTAAGTAGCAGCATATTTTGTTCAGACACACTGTGTATTTATGCCGATTCTCTCTCACTGTATTGTGCGTGTGTGTGTGTGTGTGATATGATTTTTAGGCAGCATCAACCCCAGGAATCACTCCTTTAGTGACCCAGCCAGTAATCTGGGTCTGGAAGACATCATCCGCAAGGCCTTAATGGGCAATTTGGAGGACAGACAGGAGGACCAACAGGGTGGTGTAACATCCAACACTGGCAGTGACCCTCGGCAGGAGGCCAGTCCATCTCCCAGCATGGGTAAGCAGGAATACCCCCGCTATTGTAGTCAACTTTGTGCCCTTTCTGAAGGACTGTGGATAATGTTGATTTACCTCTACCTCTTTGAATTCAGGTAAGCAGAAGCAGGGAAAAGCCAACAGCCGGAAATCCAAGTCTCCTAACCTGGGTCAGGTCTACGGTGGAGGGGAGCGCCCCTCATCAGTGTCCTCCGTCCACTCTGAGGGAGACTATCACAGACAAGCCCAATCCCAGTGGAGCTGGGATGACCGACCCTCTTCCACAGGTGCACTGTCCAGTCTCTACTGTCACTTTACTGTTTTCTACTCATAGATCTTAAATGATTCTATTCCAGAGTAAGCTCAACCTATTAAGCAGCAACCTTATTTTTTCTTTTCCTTCCTGATGTTTACTTCCCAGCTAGATTGTTAGTTAGCTTGTTATTGTGAGAGCCCTCAGTATCATTCAGCTGCTTCTCTAGGTGGTGGGCTGTCTTTTTTTATAGACTCCACAGTCTTGGACACCAGTTGGTGACAACCTTTTACTGCTCTCGACATCTAAGCAGAACCTGCAGCAGGTGGAGAACTAGTTCTTGTGCATGCTGAAAAAAACAGAATAATGAATTAATTGTTAATTCATTGTTAATGAGTTCTTCAACAAATTCTGAAAGTCTTCCCCTGGCTCCTCGCTTCCTGCTGCGCCCAAACCAGCTGACTGACACTCAGTTTCATTTCCTCATTCATAAAGTTGCTGTGAAAGGTGCAATTGAAAAGTTTCATTTGCAGAGATTTTTGGTAGAGTTTTTGGTAGAAACTAAAGTCATGTTTATTTGCTATTTTTTGTATGTAACACGACTGCGTTCACAGTTATTTAGTCGTCACTATTATAAAGATAAAGACCAAGATTACATCTCAGATGTAAAATCTGTAGTCTCAATTTTTCTAACTGTGTGGACAGAAATGCAGCTATAAGAGTGTCATGCAATTTTTCTGAAACATTAAATGTATTTTAAAGTGACTTTTTAAATGCAGTTGCAGACACTCTAATTGTGTTCTGACTACATTTCATGTTGAAATTTGTTCACAGACACATTACATGATGTGAAACAACATTTTGAAGTACACTGTGTGAAATCCAAACTTAAACTCACCTTAATCTGAAAATCACCTTAATCAGGTCTCCTAGAACTGGATCCATGTCATAAATTCCATAATGGATCAAAGCAGCTCAGTAGACCATGTTTGGGTTTCAGTTAACTAGCATGGCCGGATTTAAAACTGATAAATTCTTAGTGGGTTATTTTGTCCTTACATGATCTGTATTTCTTATTTAAAATGTGTCATCCTACCAAAATTACATGTAAAGTTTATGTAACTAAAGTGTTAAATGTAAAACGCCAGCTCTGGTCAGCCTTTCCTGAATCAGAAACTCGGACATCAGCTCAGGGTTTATGGTTTGACTCGGAGTTTGTTGAACCTGCTTCCTAAAATATGGCCCTGGCATCATTTCATCTACATTTTGCCCACTCGTGTTGTTTTCCTTTTTCCACAGGACCCATCCAGTTCCCATACAACCCGCTGACTATGCGCATACTGAGCAACACACCACCCACTTCCATAGCGTCACCCTCCATACAGAGCCAGCAGCAGCAGCTGCAGCAGAATCCAGCTGGAGCCCCTGGCCAGCGGCGAGAGTGGCAGTCTTTGCTGTCGGAGCAATACGAGACCCTGTCTGATAGTGATGACTGAGCCCCGCTTGCTTACAGCTTTATTAACCAGAAGAGAGGCCTGCTCTTTGGCTTGTCTGTTCACGCCCCTCTCCTGGAACTAACCTCGCTCACTGGGGAGTGCAACATGTAGATGGGGTGTTGTCCTTTTTATTTTTGGTGCTATGGCGCCCCCTGGCTGTTGGCTGAGAGTACGAGCAGCAGCCTGTGACAGGAAGGGTTCTCCTGGACGTCGCTTGCTTTTGGTCCAGAAGCACTCGTCCAGCCTGTTGTGGTGGGGGAAAAAACAAACAAAACTCAGCTTGAGGTGATGACATGAGATGCAGGAAAGATAAAGAACTTAATATGTAAAAAAAAAAAAGACAACAGAAGAAACTATTTCTGAATTTTGTTTGATTTCTGTAAAGATATACCTTGTCTTTAAGAAGATCATTGTATGTAAATAGAGTAACCTTTTGCAGTGTTTTTCTTAACTTGATTATTTCTTATTTTAATGTCGCTTTTAAATTGATCCACTTTAAATGGAAAGAGTGTGGGTGCGTTCTTTAATAACACAGTTGGTCTTGTGTAGTCCAACATCTCCCACCCCTCCAAACCCTGTCACCCAGCACACACACAAACAAATACTTTTACCATTGCAACGGTAAGAGAGAGAGAGAGACCGGACCTGTGGTTTGTACTTGACCATGAGCAGAGCACAGAGACTGTGCCACCCTGCGCACCATCCACCAAGCACCACCAGAGCCTGAACGTTGCGGACATTAGAGGAGAACAGACTAACATTTCAAACAGCATTGGTATCTGATAACTGTCTTTATCACACAGCGGAGATGATGCATGGATTGTAAGCGTTGGATGGTAGTGATAACCGCTCACCCTAGACAGAGAAATGTCTTCAAAACAAGTTGAGAACACTGGTGTCATAGCAGAGAGACGAAAAGTCTGATATAAGCTTAATTTCGCCAGAAATTATATCATTATGACTACTCTTGGACCCCGACTGAATAATGAAAGTGAGCCAATATGTTTTTTTTTGTTTTTTCCTTCTTCTTCTCCAAAAGAGCTATGTGATGTGTCACATGTAGCTGTCTCTTTGCAGTTTCCAAACTGTCCAGAATGATTTGTTCTGCAATGTCGTCATGGTTTAAAAAGAAAAAAAATGTCAGGAAGTTGTGTTTTTTTTAATGCTTTTGCCATGCCTTGTGACTTGAGAAAGAAGGCAGCTTTAACTAATTTTCTCAGAGATATATGTTTGTGTTTAATGTTTGTATTTGTTTCTGTAATCCCTCTTTTTTTTAATTATACTGTCCTGACAAAAATCTGAACTCTGTAAATTGTCTTTCTATTACACACAAAGACAAAACTAACCAAACTTAAAAAATGGTCTGCACCATTGTTGCACTTTTTCCTTTTCTTTTTCTTTCTTTTTTTTTTTTTGCTTTGTAGCATTTGACAACAAAAAGCATACTACCTGCTGTGTAACTTATTCATCCTCCAGCCTTGGAGTATACTAAAATGTGCTTTAACTTTTCCTACTACTCACAGAAATTTGCCCCGATTTTTTTTCTTCCTTGTAGCTGGTACAGGAATCTTTTTGTTTAGTGTCACACTTGCATCACAATTGCAGTTTGAACTGTATGGTACCATTACATGTTTAGGCATTTGATGTCATGAAGATTCAAATCCATGACCACTTAATCTCTGCTTTCATTGTGTCACACAACAGGCATAAAGCTTTGAATATGAATTATACTAGGTCAACTATAATACACGGCAGTAAACTTTGTTTTAGATATGTGGAAAAAAAATATTTTGGCTTTTTCAGCTTTCACTCTGCTCAGTTAACAAACCCATTCTGCTCTAAACTTGATATTTCCTTTGTTGTTGCTTTTTCTTTCATTTTTTTGATTTAAAATTGTCGTAGCACATGTTCAGATTTTTATTTTCTGTCATTTTTTCTTCTTCAACATCTTTGCTAATTCATCCCGTTTAGATGGGGTGTTATTTGTTTACAAATGCAATGACAAAAAGAAAAAAAAGTTTACAAACTTGAATCTTAAAGAAATCCGACATGAAGCCGAAAAAATATTGGAGCATCTTTTCAGCTCTCTATCAAACACACAGTGGTGTTTTTGGGTTTTTTTGCTCTTTGTTTGTTTTTTTGTTTTTTTTTTTTGGAATTGAGACTTGAAAACCCGTGTAACCTATGATGTTGAAATGCAATGTTTGTATCGCACAATGTCTCTCAGTAGGCTATTACAAGAGTTCAGACCAATCAAATAAAGTGGATCAGTTCACCACTGAAAAATGTGCCGATCCTTGAGACGTGTGCAGTTTTTTGTTTGTTTGGTTTTTTTCCCTTCTCTCTGGTTGTGCACTGGCAGTTACACGCACTCTTTGACGCATATTGCAATGATTTATTTGTCAGGTAATCCAGTATGAAATGGAAATTAATGCCAGTGATCCCTTGTAGGTAAAAGTTGGGCAAATGCAACAAATATATCAGCTATTAAGGATTCCCAGACTTAAATTGAAGGTGAGAAGGCAAAAATGTTAATTGAATTCCTACAAATTGAAAAATGAAATGTGTAATTAAAGCCGACACCAACACACCTGAGACTTTGGTAGTGCAGTTAAAAAAATGTTGTTCAATTACTGCTGCCTAATAATTCTGCAGCATTCTCTTATCAGCTCTTGTCAGTTTGACCTTTTAATCTACACATCTTAACATGGACTGTAGAAAAAGTTATGTATTGGCTGACTGCTTCTGTGTATTATTGCACTCAGTAAAGTTGATGGCCTTAAAGGAGGTCCCTGTGGTGACAGTTATAGACCCAGTGTGTTTGAAACCTTTAGCTGAGATGCCACAGTGGAAGTGTATAACAGGTCATTCTTGCAGTAGGGCTTCTTTTTATTCATGTGTGATTCACACACTGATTATTTGACCTGTCTTACCAGAAAAAGTGTAGGTTGTCTAATGAGATTTGTTTACAGATTTTTTGCAACCCATTGTGACAGAGCACGTTAAACACTACGGTAGGCACAATAAATCTGTGTGTGTGTGTTTCACTGTGTCTGGTGTGAAATGGGTCTGTTTGACTACTTACTGCTTATACCAGAGCTAAATGTCCAATCGAAAAAAGCTTTGCCGATCTTATATCGTCTGCCAATAGCACACTGTTTTCTTATTGAATATCTAAATGACTTGAGCGTTTTAACCCATACGAAGAAAGGAAGTGGAAAGGGGTTTCAAGTTTCATGTACGCGGACGCGTTGAACTTATTTTCCTTTAATACGCCGAGTTTAAAAAAATCTATTTAAAAAGAAAGAAAGAAAATGCCTGTGTGACATCGCAGATATTCATATAACGAACTCAAAAGCAGCCTTTTCTTCCAAATAATCTCCTCGAAACAGAAAAATGTGATCTACGTAGGAGTTTATTTTGGAGGAAAGCAAAACCACAGCAGGGTAACACGGGAAGTTGTAATATTTTCGTGGAACCTTATTGGCTGGAGCAGTCAAAGACATCCTGTAATAAGTGGTGCGAAAATGCGCTCGTTTTTACCTGCAGTGGCCGAACAACTTTTCCAAGACATACAGAAAACATACCAGGAGGCTTCTCAAAGTAAGATGAATATGACGAAGACAAAAGTCTGGACATGTTTCGGTTTAATTTAAACGTAGATTTAGCATTGCTAGCTAACTGTTGGTTAAAGCAGAATGTGACACGACTTTCATTCAAGGCGCACTCCACATATAATTTCCTCCTTTTCTGTGAGGACTAGTTAACTTCCAGTAACTGAAACGCAGCTGGCAGCGAGCTTTACTTTACCGTGCTTCACAGCAATGTCAATGTAGTAGTTGTTGTGAAACCTCATAATTATGGCCCTGCTACTTAAAGTGATGCACTTTTACATTTTGGCAGTAGGAGGCGCTGTTATCACACACATAACTTTAGCCCCAAGCTTCCCTCCATAGATAAATTGCTACAGGTTTAAATTTACATGAAGCTTTTTGACATACCATAGTTTGATAAAGGCAGCTGCGTTGCAATACACACTTTATTCCTACCACAAAATGGACCATCAGCCAAAAACCCCAAGCATCTATGGAATTATGGTCTGTTTGTCTGCGTATTTGACAGAAATCTGTCTTTCTTACCATTTCTAACTAAACAAAACAGGTATATTAGACTGTGAGAAATTTACGTAATATTGGTTTTTGTTAGCCCACGATGCTATATAGAAATTATAATATATACAGCATATATATGTTATCATATATGCTGTAAATGAACAATATGTGAACCGTATCAACGTTTTGTGTATATTGTTCACATGGTTTAAGGAGCTTGGAAAGAAACGTGTCTAGACGTCTTTAATTTTCTTGAAGACTGTTCACCTCTCATCAGAGAAGCTTCTTCAGTTCTAGGGTCAAATGGTGGAGTACCAGATTTAAGCCATGTAGGAGTATCCCCCCACGAGGGACAATGGACCCCCTAATGATCCTCTACCTAATCACATGAGCCAAGGTGTGAAAATGGGTGTAGGTCACAATCAGCCAAGGTTTCGGGTGAGCTCATTGTGAAACCTGGCCCCACCCTATCATGTGATTTCCTGAGGTCAGATGGCCCAGGATGTGAGTGGGCATTAAGGCGTCTGGGAAGGTATCTCAAAACTGGATTATAGATGACAGACAGTTGGTGTCGTAAACCACCACCTCTGTTCAAAGATGGTCGCTCACGGTGGAAATAAATGGCTTCTTTTACTCCTCTTTCACAACATCTGTTTTCTCTGTCCAAAATGTGAACATTTGCATCCTCGATGTCCTTTAGATGCAGATGGACCGCCAAGTCTTGTCCCGTGGAGGTGGCTCTTCTGTGCGTTTATGAAGTGGCTGTTTGGTCTCTCCAATGCCGCGGTCTGGACATTCCTCGCTGCACTGTACAGCATACACTACATTATTAAGTTTGTGTTTAGGATTTTTGTCTTTGGGATGAACCAGTTTCTGTCTAAGTGTGTTGCTGGGTCTGAAGTAAACTGAGATGTCGGGCTTGGAGAAGACTCTCCTGAGTTTTTCCCGATACACCAGCTTCATAGGGGATGACAATGTTATTGCGTTTGTCTTTCTTATCCTCCCTAGCTGGTGTCTGATCTTCTTTCCTGTGCATCTTTGCTGACTTGATGAAAGCCCAATTAGGATAACCGCATGTTTTGAGAGCTTCCTTTACATGTGTGTAGAGCTGGGCGATATGAGATTTTTTCATATCATGATATGTTTTTTTCATTTCAGGCGATAACGATATCTATCACGATATAAGCCAAATAACTATATTTGTAAGATTTAAATGTGCCGTTGCTCACAAGTAAAATGTGAAATAATCAGCAGCTTGTTTTGATTTAAATATTTATTTCCCATAATAAGTTCAACAGGGTAGATGTACTTAAGGAACATGAGACTTTTTCAGATAAATAAAGGCAAATATTGCAAACTACACAAAAGGCAGCCGCTAAAGCGTTTAAGTTTCAAAATAGAACAAACGAAACAGACTAAATTGTCAATTCCACTTAGAAACAAAATATTAATTCTAAAAATAAATCTTAGTTTGTTTTACAGAAGAACAGACAAAACTGACTAACTTTTGTCAATATCAAATAAACTGAGAACTAAAAGGAAATTCTCAATCTCTCCTTGTTGTATAGCTGAGCTTTTCAAACAGTTTTAACAGTTACTTTAGTCTGACAAAAGCCAAATGACGAATTAGCGCTTCCAGTCAGAGACTGAGGCTACGTCCACACGTACACGGGTATTTTTGAAAACTGAGATTTTCCGTTTTCGTTTTAAAAAATAATCCCGTCCACACATAAAGGCAGAAATGAAGGAAAACGCTGCTATGAACATGCCAAAGCAGCAGGTGGCGCTAGATTCCTAACCGTGTAGAAATGTTGGCCAATCAGAAGTCTAGAAGCCTCGGTGGGAAAAAGTAAACAAAGCTGCGGCATAGAAGCAGAACCGAGTCGTATGTGTGGAGGGACAGTAACTGTGTGTATATGTAAGCATTTAAACACTGCAGAGAGTAGAATTAACAGTAACAGTATTGTAGAAATTCATTTCATCGAAACAATAACGTGGCGCACAGTGTGACGCATGCACCAGTTTATTGTATTTCCGGACTTGCTTTCGGCACAATTTACAGTGCACGCTACTCTGTTTTTTGTCAGACTTGAAATAGCCGAAATACCTTCACACTACGGAACTTCTATGGCTCTTCCGTTCGACAATCTCTCCGGCATTGGAACAGTCATCTGTTTTCTCTTCGGTCACGCTCGGTTGATTTTTCTAGTCGGCACACTCATTTCCTCCATTACCCGCTGGCTGCTTCCCAAACAAACACACGTGCGGCTTGGCACTTGTGCTGTACGTAACAAGTCACGCGACGTGACGCTGCGGCTGTGATTGGTTCGGCTCTGCGCTACTGAATTTGGATCGGCTGACCTTTTTTTTTTTTTTTTTTTTTTATTTATTTTTTTTTTTTAAGAGAACAAGAGCGGCGAGGTCTATCGCGATAGCTTAATTTCTCTATCGAGTAAAAGTTATATCGCGATACATATCGTTATCGTTCTATCGCCCAGCTCTACATGTGTGTGTTCCTTCTTTATCCCTCCAGGCTTAGAGGGAACATTATCTGCCCGATAATGTAGGGTCCTGATTACTCCAAGTTTGTGTTCCAGAGGGTGGTGGGAGTCAAAGAGGAGGTACTGGTCCGTGTGTGTGGGCTTCTGGTAAACTTCAGTGTTGAGGTTTCCATTCTCTTCAATGCGCATGGCACAGTCCAGGAAAGGCAAACGGTTATCCTTTGTGTCTTCCCTGGTAAACTTGGTATTTTTATCCACAGCGTTAATGTGAGCAGTGAAGGATTCCACTTCTTGATTTTGACCCAGGTGTCGTCTACATATCTGTACCAGTGGCTGGGTACTCTTCCTTTGAAAGAGCCAAGAGCCTTCCTTTCCACTTCCTCCATGTAAAGGTTGGCTACAATAGGTGACACCAGGGAGCCCATGGCACAGCCATGTTTTTGTCTGTTGAAACCCTTGTTATATTTGAAATATGTGGTGGCCTCCATAAACTATATTACATTATTTAGTAACTATGGGTTGTACTTTAGCCAAATAAATGGCCAAACTGAACCATGAACTCCTATTTTAAGCATTGGTGTGTTTATTTTTTATTAAAGGCATGCCCATGCAAGTTAGAAGGTTGACACAAAGCCCATCTGAGGCAGTGCCTTGCCCAAGGCCATCTCAACAGTTGTTTCATTTTACCTGCATTAAGGTTCATTACATTTGAACAAATCAAATCAAATCAAAATCAAATCACTTTTATTGTCACATCACATGTGCAGGCACACTGGCACAGCACATGCGAGTGAAATTCTTGTGTGCGAGCCCCACAAGCACCAGAGATGTGCAAACACAACAACACAAACGAGCAAAATACAAGAATGGCCAACCTGAAACTAATAAATATATGTACAATATATAATAGTGTATGCATTTCTGGATGTGTATACTAAATATTTTCCTACGTGTGTGTGTGTGTGTGGTGTGTGTGTGTATGCACATTTTTACAAATTAAATAGTTAAAAAAAAATTAAAAAAACAAATTAATAATAATAATAATAATAATAATAATAAAATATATAAAATATACAGAGTTGAATATGTGCAAAACAAGTGGCATTTATATACAGTGTGGAGTGCAGATAGCCACATGGGCAACAGCTTGCCTCCATGCTCATCTTTCTATTCCAGGAGAAAACATAGCCAGAAAACATAACACAGATAATGCTCTAAGTGCAAAAAATTACAACCCTTGATTTGATAGCTTGGAAAACCATCTATAGCAGGAATGACTTGAAGTAATAATTTTCTCTATGACACTATTAGTCTCTCACATTGATGTGGAGGAATATTTTTGTACTTTTTGTCACAACAGTGCTTCACTTTATTGTGGTTTGCATACATTTCTTTAAGTACAGCTCTAGTAGTCTCACTTCTTATTTCAATCAGGTTGATTTTTGGGGGGCTTTGATGGGTCAGCACATTGATTCTTTTCTTCTTCAGTCTTTCTGTTGGGTGATTGTTGTGTTATATCATGCAGTTTGGGCCAAACTTTAGCTGTCTGACAAATGGCCGCACATTTGACTCTAGAACACTTTGGTATAAAGAGGAGTATGGCTGCCACGATTAGTCAACTAGTCACGATTACGTCGACTATCAAAATCGTCGACAACTAATTTAATAGTCGACGCGTCGTTTGAAGCTTTGTAAGATCCCAGAGACGCAGGAATAAGTAGCAGGATTTAAGAGTGTAATAATGGACTGCAACAGAAGATAGCAGCACTGCATGTACAAGGATGCCAGCTGCCGTTAAACCCAGAAGAAGAAGCAGTGTCCGGTATAGTAGCTGTGTCCAAATTCAGGAACCGCATCCTCCTGTGCCCGCATTTGTAGGCCAATTACGTTACAGCGACACGACAAAGACTGTCCAAATTCGAAGACTCTGACAAATGCGGCTGACAAATGTGCCCTTCATTTCCCCAGATTTGAAGGATGGGTCGGTTGTATACTTCGTTGCCCGACCTTTTCGGAGATGTCTGTTACCCACCAGCTCGATAGCTAGCCGGGGTTCAAGGCTCACTTAGAGCCGGTGAGAATACCGGGCTGCCAGCAAATTGTTTTCAAACCCACCGCCGTCTTTCGCTACTCAGGTTAAACATGATATATATATAAGTCACTTAGATAAAAATGTTATTGTTTGGCTTTTTTCAGTATATTATTTCTTCCTGAGTAAATCGGTTAGAGTTATAGTTTTTACACAGCTGAATAAACGTCAAGCAGACAACTGATTATCAAAAGTGTGAGATAGGGCTGGGCCATATTATACTGTTCATGGTAATACTGGTACAATGTTAGGAAACGATAAGAAAATGAAATATCGCGATAGAATATGGGTAAAACGCGCATGCGCAGTGCCTTTGTTTTCATACGCACATGGCCGAAAAAGCATGGCAGCAACGGAGAATGAGAAGGGAGAAAGCGGATCGTTGAGTGAAACAGATAAACCAGAATTGGTTTGTAAAAATGGTGCCGCTTCAGTGATGTGGAACTGGTTTGGTGTTTGCCTGTCAGATACCCACCAAAGCACTTTTTTTTTTTTTTTTTTTTTTTTTTTGTGTAGAACATGCACGCAGGCCGTTGTTATTGCTGTATTTGTTGGACTATGGTGCTCATAAATCTCGGAGTAATCTGGGTCCTAAACTCGTCTCCTTCAGTTCCCAAAGTCAAACAAACACTGCAGCATCACTGAGAGTTAAAAACTGTCTAAATTCTTTCATCTTTAATAAAACGATCAGCATTGCTGCTTTACCAGGTGTAACTATGAAGTTTAACATCCAGGCATCCATGAAAACAGAATGCATTACATTTAACGGAATTAAAAGTTAGCAAGAAGTTAGCAGAAGTTAGGTAACTAGCTAAACTAGCGAGCTAAGTATGATATAACATGTTCTGACTGAGAGATTTAAAAAAATAATAATAATAATAATTCAAACGTACTGCTCTGCTATCACTTCCAACATAAATGAAGACAGGAAACTAAATGGCAGTGACGTTCGTAGGGTTACTGAAGTTGGGCTATGTGCTAGGTGATCGCTAGCGACATAGCTATGTTAGCATAACATAAACAGTGAAGCTGGAGGATGAACGCTAACACTTTTCCACTCGATAAAAGTTAACGTGAGGGTTCCTGATGGTTAGAGACAAATGCAATCGCATGGTAGGATGCTGTAAACAGACCAAACTTCAGTCAGGAGAACAACTGAGATAATCCATCCACAATAGAATGTTAGTCATCAATATACTGCAACAACATGGGAATAGAGAAGCTGTGATAGAATACAGCATTAATGAATCAATGGTACAGAAGTGGAGGAAGCAAGAAGAATCAGTTGAATAGTTTGATTTATCTGACTGCTTTGTTTTGCTTAATGTGTCTTATAATCCCATGCACCTTATGGTCCGAAAAATACGTATTTGACTTTTTTATTTGGCACACTGCAGTTTAATGCTGCAAAGCACCAGTTTTTAACTTCAGTGGATATTATACATGGTTATGGTGAGGATATGTCAGCCAATTTCTACTGGAAATGCCTTTTGGTTAAACTTTCAGCAAGGAATTTGCTTTTGCACTGTTAAATTTTTATATAGCTTTAATGCACATAAAAAAACAGCTGCTTGTTTAAGTGAAAATAAATGGATGGGGGGTTTTTGCGCTAGTAAAGTTGTGGAGTTGTATTTTGTCTCGCATCAATTATTGTCAGTTATATACCGTATTTCCCGGACTACAAAGCGCACCTGAATATTAGCCGCACAAGCTAAAATCAGGGGAAAATCCTGTTTTGTACATACATTAGCCGCACCTGACTAAAAGCCGCAGGTGTTTCAATGTTGACTTATCATATGTAAGAGAATATGCACAAAGGGAATTGTCAGGAAAGAGATGGCTGTTTGGAGACACACCCCTTTTATTAATATTTTGAAAAACAAGTTATGGGTACATATTTGCACAACTTTTTTGGTATATGTACAAGTAGCGGTAATTACAAGTACGAAACATGTACTGTGCTTCATAAATGAGTAACAAATGTAGTACATAACAATAACCTACAGCACACCAGAAAAATAGATTCGGACTACCTTTTAGGCTCAGGTGCAGTGACACGGCTTTAACAAGAAGAAAAGTCAGTCATTCACCACCATCTTCCTGCGCACTAAAACCACCAAAGTCCTCTTCTCCAGTGTCGGAAACGAACAGGCTCAGGATGGCTTCGTCATCCACTCTCAGCTTCTTTCCTTTGTTGTCACTTTCAAAACCAAACAAATCCTCGTTGTCAGTGTCAGAGTCGAACACCCTCAGAAGGGCCGTGGCAGTGTCCTCCTCTCCATCATGCAGCAGTCCAGCCCTTCGAAATCCGTTGGTGATCGTGGATGTTTTCACACTTTTCCACGCTGTCAGATTCCACCGGTGGAGTTGAGCATAACTTGCTTTTCGCAAGTTTATTGCCGCTTGTCATCCACGCCTCCGGCTGAACGTGTAGCGCTACTTTGAAGTTTGTTTTTCGCGCTACTTGTACGGCACTATGTTGCCTGGCGGATGGACATGTGACCAACATACCACTCTTGAACCCCGATACTGTGTGTCTGATCACATGCCCTTCCGCCAGGCAACGTAGTGCCGTACAACAGCGGAACAAACAAAACAAATCGTCTTACGATATGACAAAAATCATGGACAATCCATAGAAAAGCCGCACCTGACTAAAAGCCGCAGGGTTCAAAGCTTGTGCAAAAAGTAGCGGCTTATAGCCCGACAATTACGGTAGTTATCGCAAATTTTCAAATATATATCGTGATAAATATTTTTGACCATATCGCCCTGCTCTAGTGTGAGATGCTCGAGAATATACTCCGGAGTCCTGTTATATTTTAGATAGCAAGGAGCAGACTGCTGAGTTTATTAAACTCCACCGAAACAATCTGCAGATTTCATTAAAACTTAATAAACTATCATCTTGTCTTTATTTTTAGTTAGCACATACATTAAACACTTAAAGTTGTAAGCTAATGATAGTTATATAAGAGCAGATGCATGCTGGTGCAATAAGCTGTACGTTTTACATCCAATGGATGCACGATCTGATTAGTCGACAAATCGCAAAAATAATCGGTGACTAGTTGACTATCAAAATAATCGTTTGTGGCAGCCCTAAAGAGGAGTTCAGGGTAGATTCAGTAACTGCAAGGTGTTCAGGTTTTGTGGCTGCAGAACAAGCCCAAATCTCCACCCCTCCACCACCGTGCTTAACAGCTGATATGGGCTGTTTGTCATGCTTTGTTATTCCTAATTGTACTGTGTAATGGAAATTATTTGAAACAGCGTCAGAATATGGAGACAGTCTCCATGCAATCTTTCACATATACCACATGTAGATGTGCGATAGCATTTCTCTATAAATATTTTAGGCTTAGAGTCCCTCTTTGTCCAAACCATCCACACCTCTGTCGGGCTGTCTGTATATTTGTTTGATGCCTTTTGCAAAAGTAAATAAAACACCTGGTTGTATGCACCACAGTTTATTTCAAATTTCAGAAGTGTGAGTCCATGGCTCATTGGATCTGAGGTCCAAAATGAACAGTGACGGATCATCCTGGAAAAATGCATTTCCACCCTCGAGCTCAGATTGTTGACAGATGAAGAGGACTAGAGTGGACCATGACCTCGACTGTGCCCTTTCAGTGGCTCCACCAACTCAACTTCTACCTACACTGCCACCATGCATGGCACCAGAAGACTGTTCCAGTGATTCATTACTGACCACAGCCCACATCTTCAGGTTTCATATCAACAAGCAGGCTCATCAGAAAGCTCCACGTCACAGTTTTCGCCACAACGGGTAGCAACTTGCTACAACACCCTTCCGCTGCCCATCAAATGTGCCAATGGACAGTCCCTACTAGTCTTTTTACCTTAATCAGAAGCTCAGATTAAAGAAATCATGACTCATAACTGGGGAAATTTTTTTTTGTTAAATTCTCTTATTTTCCATTGTGAGACATGTATACACATTATGATTGGGATGATAATGACAGCTGAAGGAGAAAGAGAAGAAAATGGACAAAGAGCTCCACATGGCAGCCCTGACATGTGCTAATCTATCCAAGCTACAGCCTATTAGCCATGTCCCCTGACCACAAACAAGTATCAAGCTCCTGCCAGAGGAAGAAAATGAGCAAGATGACACAACCTGGACATCAGTTTAAAGTGCTTTTAGAGGGCACAGAGCAGTGTTGTCCCTCAACAGCAACAACACTGCTGATGAGAAGCATAGCAAGGTGGACTGAGGCTGGAGGGAAGGCACAAGAGTAACGTGCTGCTACTCTGCTGCAATACCACACACATGTGATAGTATACAGCCTATGTGCACATTTGTGTAATTATGATTTGGGGAAATTGAACTTTAAACATATAGTTTGCTGTCTGTTGTCAGTAAGTTTATCGAGCTGTGATCTAATGTGTTGTTTGGGTGTTGGATTAATTTCAACCTCTGAAGGTCTCAGAAAGAAAGTAGTTGAGCCCAAAACTCATTTTTACAGGCCCGGTCAGCAACATTTGATACTGCAAACTGCAAACGGGACTTCTTATGGTTTTCTGTTAATAATGGCTTTCTTCTTGCCACTCTTCCATAAAGGCCAACTTTGTGCAGTGCACGACTAATAGTTGTCCTATGGACAGATTCCCCCAACCTGAGCTGTAGATCTCTGCAGCTCTTCCAGAGTCACCATGGGCCTCTTGGCTGCATTTCTGATCTGCGCTCTCCTTGTTCGGCCTGTGAGTTTAGGTGGACGGCCTTGTCTTGGTAGGTTTACAGTTGTGCCATACTCCTTCCATTTCTGAATGATCGCTTGAACAGTGCTCCGTGGGATGTTCAAGGCTTGGGAAATCCATTCTCTCCTGACTTTCTCTCCTCACTCTCATAAACCTCCCAACTGTCTCCAAACTCTCACTAACCGCAACTCTCCATCAAACACCCACATTTTGAATGAAGTCTGAGGGGTTTATATCTGTCATAGCTCGCGGCAAAGTTCGAACCACTTCATGAACCAGTCACGTGGTACAGCCGGGCAGCGAGGCTTCGGACGTCATCATTTTCAGCTCCTCCCATAAATGAAGCAAGCCTCGATACGCGCATCGCGGAAACTCCCCCTAAATTACTCGGCACAAGCTTTGAAGCCTCGATACAGAACGTCACATCACTAGCTGCCAGTCTTTTAGGGTATGTCTCTACCAGCTTTGCACATCTACAGACTGAAATCCTTGCCCATTCTTCTTTGCAAAACAGCTCCAGCTCAGTCAGATTAGATGGACAGTGTTTGAGAACAGCAGTTTTCAGATCTTGCCACAGATTCTCGATTGAATTTAGATCTGGACTTTGACTGGGCCATTCTAACACATGGATATGTTTTGTTTTAAACCATTCCATTGTTGCCCTGGCTTTATGTTTAGGGTCGTTGTCATGCTGGAAGGTGAACCTCCGCCCCAGTCTCAAGTCTTTTGCAGACTCCACGAGGTTTTCTTCCAAGATTTCCCTGTGTTTGGCTCCATCCATCTTCCCATCAACTCTGACCAGCTTCCCTGTCCCTGCTGAAGAGAAGCACCCCCAGAGCATGATGCTGCCACCACCATCTTTGACAGTGGGGATGGTGTGTTCAGGGTGATCTGCAGTGTTAGTTTTCCGCCACACATAGCGTTTTGCATTTTGGCCAAAAAGTTCCATTTTGGTCTCATCTGACCAGAGCAGCTTCTTCCACATGTTTGCTGTGTTTTCCACATGGCTTGTGACAAACTGCAAACGGGACTTATGGTTTTCTGTTAATAATGGCTTTCTTCTTGCCACTCTTCCATAAAGGCCAACTTTGTGCAGTGCACGACTAATAGTTGTCCTATGGACAGATTCCCCCAACCTGAGCTGTAGATCTCTGCAGCTCATCCAGAGTCACCATGGGCCTCTTGGCTGCATTTCTGATCAGCGCTCTCCTTGTTCGGCCTGTGAGTTTAGGTGGACGGCCTTGTCTTGGTAGGTTTACAGTTGTGCCATACTCCTTCCATTTCTGAATGATCGCTTGAACAGTGCTCCGTGGGATGTTCAAGGCTTGGGAAATCCATTCTCTCCTGACTTTCTCTCCTCACTCTCATAAACCTCCAAACTGTCTCCAAACTCTCACTAACCACAACTCTCCATCAAACACCCACATTTTGAATGAAGTCTGAGGGGTTAATATCGCTGTCATAGCTCGCGGCAAAGTTCAAACCACTTCATGAACCAGTCACGTGGTACAGCCGGGCAGCGAGGCTTCGGACGTCATCATTTTCAGCTCCTCCCATAAACGAAGCAAGCCTCAATACGCGGCCTAAGCAGGCTTAGCCCTTTTAAGCAGGCCTAAGCCTGCTTAAAATTTCTCAATAGCTTTATCCCTGACCTGTCTGGTGTGTTCTTTGGACTTCATGGTGTTGTTGCTCCCAATATTCTCTTAGACAACCTTTGAGGCCGTCACAGGGCAGTTGTGGAGCTGTTTTGCAAAGAAGAATGGGCAAGAATTTCAGTCTCTAGATGTGCAAAGCTGGTAGAGACAGACCCTAAAAGACTGGCAGCTGTAATTGCAGAAAAAGGTTGTTCTACAAAGTATTGACTCAGGGGGCTGAATAATTACACACACCCCACTTTGCAGTTATTCATTTGTAAAAAATGTTTGGAATTATGTATGATTTTTGTTCCACTTCTCACATGTACACCACTTTGTATTGGTCTTCCACGTGGAATTCCAATAAAATTGATTCATGTTTGTGGCTGTAATGTGACAAAATGTGGAAAGTTCAAGGGGGCCGAATACTTTTGCAAGCCACTGTAAATGACCTACTTTTCAAGGCGGATGGGAAATAAACACCCCAAACACAGATCAAGGTTTTATAGTTAAATAAAATGAAACTAAAAAGTCAAACTAGATGTGAAAAACAGCTGCTTTCAGTAAAGTTGTTTTTTTATTTTAATACCTATTCTGATTTCTCCTAAGATCCTAAAAATGATTGCTCTCCATGCAATAATAGTAAAAAAGACTAAATCTGAACATTTTCAAACTGTAAAAACTAACCTGAAATGAAGAGGCCACTCTGGGAATAAACTCAAAATAACATATTCAATGCTTAGAGTCGATTTTTATAAAAAAGCATGCAGACTGCTGTCAGGCTATCAGTACTGTTTGCCTGTACCCCTTTGCAAAGGTAACAACAGCCTGGTTATGTGCACCTCACTTTGTTTCAGATTTCTACAATAACTTTAATGAGCTCAACATTTAACAAAGGAGAGTCTGAGCGGTAATTCTTAGAGTTTTTAGGTTTTTTGAGCTTTGTATGTTTTGACTTCAGAGGGAATTTTCTGGGTCGTCCACTCCTGGGGTGTTAACACATACCTTAATGCGCCATACTAGCAAGTTGGAGTGTTGGAGTGAGAAGTGGTCTTCACTCTTGCTGATCATCAGTTATTTACATGCATTTGATTAGCAAAACCTGACTGCTTCTTATCTTCTTAATTCCTGTGGAAGCAGTGAGGGTGTGCTAAAGTTTTTATTGGACTTCAAGTGCCAGAGCTATCCCAGTTTAGAAATATGTGATAGAATACAAAAGTATGGTGGTGGAGTGCGCCTGAATTTTTTTTTTTTTCACCATCATAACAAATAGTCTGACAGATAAAATGAACTGTAAAACAGTGATTATAATAAAGTAGAGCTGGGCGATATGAGATTTTTTCATATCACGATATGTTTTTTTCATTTCAGGCGATAACGATATCTATCACAATATAAGCCAAATAACTATATTTGTAAGATTTAAATGTGCCGTTGCTCACAAGTAAAATGTGAAATAATCAGCAGCTTGTTTTTATTTAAATATTTATTTCCCATAATAAGTTCAACAGGGTAGATGTACTTAAGGAACATGAGACTTTTTCAGATAAATAAAGGCAAATATTGCAAACTACACAAAAGGCAGCCGCTAAAGCGTTTAAGTTTCAAAATAGGACAAACAAAACAGACTAAATTGTCAATTCCACTTAGAAACAAAATATTAATTCTAAAAATAAATCTTAGTTTGTTTTACAGAAGAACAGACAAAACTGACTAACTTTTGTCAATATCAAATAAACTGAGAACTAAAAGGAAATTCTCAATCTCTCCTTGTTGTATAGCTTAGCTTTTCAAACAGTTTTAACAGTTACTTTAGTCTGACAAAAGCCGAATGACGAATTAGCGCTTTCAGTCAGAGACTGAGGCTACGTCCACACGTACACGAGTATTTTTGAAAACGGAGATTTTCCATTTTCGTTTTAAAAAATAATCCCGTCCACACATAAAGGCAGAAATGAAGGAAAACGCTGCTATGAACATGCCAAAGCAGCAGGTGGAGCTAGATTCCTAACCGTGCCTAAATGTTGGCCAATCAGAAGTCTAGAAGCCTCGGTGGGAAAAAGTAAACAAAGCTGCGGCATAGAAGCAGAACCGAGTCGTAAGTGTGGAGGGACAGTAACTGTGTGTATATGTAAGCATTTAAACACTGCAGAGAGTAGAATTAACAGTAACAGTATTGTAGAAATTCATTTCACCGAAACAATAACGTGGCGCAGTGTGACGCATGCACCAGTTTATTGTATTTCCAGACTTGCTTTCGGCACAATTTACAGTGCACGCTACTCTATTTTTGTCAGACTTGAAATAGCCGAAATACCTTCACACTACGGAACTTCTATGGCTCTTCCGTTTGACAATCTCTCCGGCATTGGAACCATCATCTGTTTTCTCTTCGGTCACGCTCGGTTGATTTTTCTAGTCGGCACACTCATTTCCTCCATTACGCGCTGGCTCCATTACCCGCTGGCTGCTTCCCAAACAAACACACGTGCGGCTTGGCACTTGTGCTGTACGTAACAAGTCACGCGACGTGACGCTGCGGCTGTGATTGGTTCGGCTCTGTGCTACTTAATTTGGATTGGCTGACCTTTTTTTTTTTTTTTTTTTTTTTTTTTGAGGACAAGAGCGGCGAGGTCTATCGCGATAGCTTAATTTCTCTATCGAGTAAAAGTTATATCGCGATACATATCATTATCGTTCTATCGCCCAGCTCTATAATAAAGCATAATGAGGTATTTTTGCAGTTTAATGACTTCCACACATTCAATTGCTGGGAAGAGTTTTCCACTGGCTAATGAAGAAGGAGGCAAGTTAAAAAAGTGTAAACACAAAGTAAACGTTCTGTTTGCCTACATACCGTATTTTCACGACCATAAGACGCACTGTACTAAAAGGCGCAGTCTCAGTTATGTGCGCCATTACTGTATTTAACACACACATAAGGCGCACTGGATCATAGGGCGCAGACAAGTACCGTATGCGTATTTAAAAATAAAGCGGGAGCAAACCCGAGTTCGGTACCTTACTCACATTTTTATTACCAGTAATCATCATCATCAACAACACACAAGCATACAAGTGTGCATATTTAAAAAATAAAGCAGGAGCAAAACAAAGTTTGGTACTCACATTTTTATCATCAATCAAACCTATCGAAGTCCTCATCCTCTGTGTCTGAATTGAACAGCTGCGCTAAATCTCCACCAAACATGCCAAGTTCACTTTCTTCACTGTCAGAGTCACTTTCCGTGCCGTGCGGCTCCTTGGAAATGATGCCAGTTTTTGCGAAAGCTCGAACAACAGTGCCAGCAGACATGTTAGCCCAAGCATCTACAATCCATTGGCAAATTGTGGCGTGACTCGCCCGGCGCTGCCTTCCACTCTTGGTGAAACTGTGGTCTCCATCGGTCATCCATCGCTCCCAGGCCGCTCGCAGCCTTACTTTGAACGGGCGGTTCACACCGATGTCCAGCAGTTGGAGTTCCTTTGTCAGGCCTCCCGGAATGACAGCAAGCTCACAGTTCATTTGTTTCACTAGTTTTTTCACATCGGCTGTGAGATGGGCACGCATAGAGTCACAGATTAAGAGCGATGGTGATGCGTGGAAAAAACCACCTGGTCTCCTTACATACACCTCCCTCAGCCACTCTTTCATCATTTCCTCATCCATCCAGCCCTTTTCATTTGCCTTAATGATGATTCCTGCTGGAAACTTCTCTTTAGGCAAAGTCTTTCGCTTAAAAATCACCATAGGCGGCAGTTTCTGTCCATTAGCATGGCAGCCAAGCACAACAGTAAAAGAAGACTTTTCATACCCCGTTGTGCGTATAGCTACCGTGCTGGTCCCTTTCTTCTCCACAGTGTGACTCACCGGGATGTCAAAAGTGAGCGGGACCTCGTCAATGTTTGTGATGTGGCTGGGCTGGATGTTTTTGTCGCCGATGTGTTTGCTGCAGTAGGAGTGGAAGATGGCCAGCTTTTCATTATAATCCGCTGGAAGTTGCTGCGCTACCGTAGTCCTGGTCCGGATGGAAAAATGGCACCGTTTCATAAAACGAAAGCACCAAGACGGACCTCCTTGGAAATGTTCAATGTTCATCTCTTCAGCTAGTGAAACTGCTTTTAGCCGAATGGTGACCGTCGAAACGCTTCTCCCGCTTTGCTCGATGATCCACCGCTTGAGTCTTTCGTCCAACTCGGGCCACCTCGCCTTATGTCCGCGGAAACTCAGCTGCATTTTCTTGACCTGCCGGAGCTTGTTTTCTAGCTTCCTCCATTTGCGAACCATCGATTCGTTAATCTTAAATTCTCTCGCCGCTGCTCGATTTCCATGTTCCTCCGCGTAGCTGATGGCCTTCAGTTTAAACTGTGCTTCGTAAGCGTGTCTCTTTGCCATTTTCAGGGTTGTTAAAACAACGATGTCCTGCATAATGCACATACCTGTTCTTTTATACAGGTATGTGTGATAAAGTCAACGCATACACTTCACCCTTTAGCGTTCTCATGGTGTTTTCTACTACGGCCTCATTACAACACACAGGGCGCACTGCGCTATAGGGCGCGCCGTACGTTTTGAAGAAAATCTAAGACTTTTAAGTGCGCCTTATGGTTGTGAAAATACGGTAGTTCATCTTTACCTCAACATCAACACAATAGCCAAGTGTTATCTTACAAGCCCTGCAGCAGCTGATAAATTGTTTACACCTTCACTTTTTCTTCTTCTTGCAGTTCCCAATGACCTGCTGATTGCGTAAGTATTATTTTCTTTCTTTCTTTGATTATCTGATTATCAAAATGTTCAACTAGTATAAAAGTACACCAGAAAAGAAAAATCACTCAAACACACACAAACAGTCTTTCCATGCATGTATTTGATTTTCTTTAGTTGTACTAAACTTCTGATGACTACACACTACGCTTGTACTGTACTTCTGATTTCTTTCATCCACCTATCAAATACTGAGGGCATCTTGGATTTCATCTTGGAGTCAAAGAGGAGGTACTGGTCCGTGTGTGGGCTTCCGGTAAACTTGAATGTTGAGGTTGTCATTCTCTTCAGTGTGCACAGCGTAAAGGACAACTGTTTGCCTTTCCTGGACTGCGCAGTACCTCCTCTTTGACTCCCATCACCCTCTGGAACACAAACTTGGGGTAATTAGGACCCTACACCACCGGGCAGATAATATTCCCTCTAAGCCAGAAGGGAAAAAGAAGGAACACACACACATAAAGGAAGCACTTAAAACATACGGTTATCCTAATTGGGCGTTTATAAAGTCAGCAAAGATGCACAGAAAAGAAGATCAGACACCAGCGAGGGAGGATAAGAAAGACAGATGCAACAACATTTTCATCTCCTATGTAGCCGGTGTATCAGAGAAACTCAGGAGGCTCTTCTCCAAGCACGACATCCCGGTGTACTTCAGACCCAGCAACACACTTAGACAGAAACTGGTTCACCCAAAAGACAGAACTCCTAAACACAAACTTAACAATGTGGTGTATGCTGTACAGTGCAGCGAGGAATGTCCAGACCTCTACATCGGAGAGACCAAACAGCCACTTCACAAGCGCATGGCACAACATAGAAGAGCCACCTCCACAGGACAAGACTCAGCAGTTCATCTGCATCTAAAGGACAAAGGACACTCTTTCGAGGATGCCAACGTTCACATTTTGGACAGAGAGGACAGATGGTTTGAAAGAGGAGTGAAAGAAGCCATTTACGTCCACTGTGAGCCAGACGCTTTTCTTTCCAACCTCCTTAGACTACGATGACCTGGATGACTGAGAACCTCCACAAACAGTCAATAAAAGTAGTAATCCACTCCTGTCTGAGTTATGTTCTTAGTAAGAAAAAATTTGGTTCTGAGTGGGTGTGATGTGGATAAACCACACTGACAATGACCAACTATGCATGCGTGCAGTCTGGGTTTCCCCATGTGACACAGACACCGATAGGACTGCGATGGTGTTCTGTGAGATTTCCTGGCAAAGTGGCTCAAAATGTTGAGAGTACAGGAGTGCTCCCTGTCACCACATCCTGTTTATCACACAGGAAGCCTCTGGTTTAGGGGCTCATCACACTCTGGCAATTCACTAGTAGACTTTTGTTTTTTGTCTTTTTTTTTTTTTCTTTTTTAAATCTCCCAGGCTTTGTAGAAGCATATTTATCATATAGCAGCACAATTAGGTTGTCCACATTAATGATTCCAGTCAGAATTTTAATAAAAACAAACTGAGTGATGGGGATGTAATGGATAAAGGGATGTTGTTCTTATTGCACTGAACTTCAGCGTGATTATCTAACATGATTGAATGACCTTTTTCATAGGATAGACCTTTAAACCAATAGAAGTCTGGTTTGAAACCATTTAACATGTGCTCTAATTAGACACATAGAGTGTTGTGTTAAAGTAACTATCTGCACTAACCCGAGGAGACATGCAGCGACGAAAATGATGTGTATATAAAGAGAAAAAAAAAAAGGGGGGGGGGGGGGTTCAAGATGCTCCACCACAGATGAGTGTGTGGTTTGTGTAGATATGCAGTGTGCCTCTCGTCTTTATAACCTTTTGTTTCTCACAAGCATTACTCGCAACCCTCCACCCCCCCCCCCCCCCCCTCCCCCTTAGGACTGCTTTGAGAGTGTGGCTTATGACTAGTAAGGTTGGGCAATATGTAAAAAATTTCCAACCGACGATCGTCAGTCCAATAACCAACATAGACGATACACTCACGCAGGCGCATACTACATTGCAGCACAATGTAATCATGGATGGACTGATTTGCGCATTTAGAATTTTATAAGTTTTGTTTGGAGGGAATATTTTACCTTCTTGTTTTTTTTCAGTATTAATATAGCTACTTTTTGAATTATTTATTCATTTATTTATTTATTTATTTGAGATGCGCTAAATTCCATTTTTATTTTTTTAATGTTCGCTGGAAGACACACTTTGATTTCTAACTTGTATAACTTTATATTTGTTGTTTGATCGAGTGTATAAGACAGATGAACACTGGAACGGCCTGTGAACACGGTTAGAGTGGGGAAAAAAGAAGCCAGTTACTCTTCGTCTCCCTCTCCACCATTGTGGTTTTTTATTTAAATGTTTTTGAGGTTTGTTTGGGGTTTTTTTCTTTTTTTTTGAACATGGGCTATTGTATGGGCAGAACTCTGTGCTATCAAAAACTGAATTTGAATAAGTTGAATTTGAATTGCTCAGATTGATTCTGAATTGCTCAACTTGAGTTCTTGTCCTGTGAGCCACCGTAAGGAAGTACTTAGAGTAGAACTGGACCATCACCTTTTCAAAGACAAAGCAGTCATTTAGATAAAATATTGGATATTGTTTACCTGTAACTGCACAAAGAGAACTTAGAAATGTAATTACTGACAAGAGTGAACAAGCACTTATAGTGTAATATACAGCTGTGGCCAAACATTTAGAGAATGAGAAGTGTTGAGGTTTTTCCCCCCACAAAGTTTGCTGTTTCAGTGATAGTTGTATATCAAATTCAGTGTTGGGACCAGAGATGGGCAGTAACGTGTTACTTGTAACGCGTTACTGTAATCTGATTACTTTTTTCAAGTAACGAGTAAAGTAAGGGATTACTATTGCAAAAACGGTAATTAGATTACCGTTACTTTCCCGTAGGAATACTGCGTTACTAAAACCGTGATTTTTTTTTTTAATTTTTTAATTTTATTTAATTTTATTTATTTATTTTTATTTTTTTTGCGAGAATGTCTCATGACAATGACGTAAGCGAGTGCGATGTTCGTGACAACAGCTGTGTGCAGATCAACAATGGATCATATATCGAGTGCAGGAGAGAGGATGAGCGTGCAGCGTTTAAAGCGTGGAAGTACTGACTAGGGCTGGGCCATATTATACCGTTCACGGTAATACCGGTATAATGTTAGGCAACGATAGGAAAATGAAATATCGCGATAGAATGGGAGTAAAACGCGCATGCGCAGTGCCTTTGTTTTCATACGCACATGGCCGATTGTTGAGTGAAACAGATGAACCAGAATTGGTTTGTAAAAATGGTGCAACTTCAGTGATGTGGAACTGGTTTGGTGTTTGTCCGTCAGATACCCAACAAAGCACATTTTTTTGCAGAACATGCAAGCGGCCGTTGTTATTGTCATATTTGTCGGACTAAGATGCTCTTAAATCTGGGAGTAATCTGGGTCCTAAACTCCGTATTCTTCAGGTCAAACAACACTGCAGCATCACTTAGAGTTAAAAACTGTCTAAATTCTTTCATCTTTAATAAAACGATCAGCATTGCTGCTTTACCAGGTGTAACTATAAAGTTTAACTTCCAGGCATCCATGAAAACAAAAGTTATTACATTTAACGGAGTTAGAAGTTAGCAGGAAGCTAGCGGAAGTTAGCTCGCTAGTTTCGCTAGTTACCTAAGCATGATATAGCATGTTCTGACGGAGAGATTTCTGAAAAAAATCAAACGTACAGCTCTGCTATCACTTCCAACATAAATGAAGACAGGAAACTAAACAGCAGTGACGTTTGTAGGGTTACTGAAGTTGGGCTAGCTGGTATATAATGATGTGCTACGTGATCGCTAGCGACACAGCTATGTTAGCATAACATAAACAGTGAAGCTGGAGGACGAACACTAACACTTTTCCACTTATAAAAGTTAACGTGAAGGTTCTTCATGGTTAGAGACAAATGCAATCGCATGGCAGGATACTGTAAACGGACCAAACTTCAGTCAGGAGAACAACTGAGATAATCCATCCACAATACGAGGTTAGTCATTAATATACTGCAACAACATGGGAATAGAGCAGCTGCCAGAGAATTCAACATTAATGAATCAATGGTACAGAAGTGGAGGAAGCAAGAAGAATGAGTTTAATAAAGTTTGATTTATCTGACTGCTTTGTTTCGCTTAATGTGCCTTATAATCCCGTGCACCTTATGGTCCGAAAAATACGTACTGCACACTGCAGTTTAATGTTGCAAAGCACCTCTTTTTAACTTCAGTGGATATTATACATGGTTATGCTCAGGATATGTCAGCCCATTTCTACTGGAAATGCCTTTTGGTTAAACTTTCAGCAAGGAATTTGCATTTGCACTGTTACATTTTTATAAAGCTTTAATGTACATAAAAACCAGCTTCTTGTTTAAGTGAAAATAAATGGAAGGTTGTCTTTTTGCGCTAGTAATGTTGTGGAGTTGTATTTTGTCTCGCATCAATTATATCGTCGGTTATATCGTTATCGCAAATTTTCAAATATATATCGTGATAGATATTTTTGGCCATATCGCCCTGCTCTAGTACTGACCTTACTTTGAGTTTGATTCCATAAAAAGTGACAAAAACATTAGCGTCCGTTGTGCGTGGGAAGAAAACTGCGCAACGACGTAATGGGAAATTCACAGAAACTCGCGGATTCTTCCACTGACCGCTGCAGCACACCTGTACCAGGGTAAACCTCCGCCTACCCCACTCCTGCTTTACAGGTGAAAATAGAGCAACAGGACCGCTAGTCTTTGATTTTATTTATTTTCTGCTGTGTTTTACTTGCATCTATTTGAAAGACTGAGTGTAAACACAAAAAATATTTTATTTTATGTGCTGGAATGTGCAGAAAATAGGTTTAAATGTTAAACTAATTTCTTCCAGTCAGAGAATGTTGCATATAATTAAATTTTTGCCTGATGCATAAAGTTAAAAGATTAAAATGGATAAAACAAGTTTTAAAAAGAGACTTTTCCATTTGATTACATTTTGTATGATGGATTATGCAGAAAAAGTAGAATTGGGCTGAAAGATCTATCGCTTTATCACCTATTCAGGTTGTAAATCGTGTTTTTTAATAAGTAACTAAGGACCGGCCACCGGTCCGAGTGTCAGGAGAACTGAACTTCAGGTAAGAAGTTATGACCTGCAGTCTTTCTGGGTCAGATATAAACCAAGTTTAGGTGGAGTTTATTTTCGTTATGCTGACTTTTTTGTACTGCGTACTAGCTAGCATGACGGGGTTTCTATACAGCTGGGTGGGTGCTATGTTACTGATGTTAAACTTTATTTTGTTCATAAGGTTAATTATTAGAGTTGCCAACTGTCCCATTAAAAAAAACCCAGAATAGTCTGGTATTCAGAGAAAATATTACGCGTTTCATATTGAGGTGAAAAGGAAGACAGTTTGTCCCGGACTTCAGCTACAATGAAAAAGACACAAAGCTGAAGTTATTCTGTCTTTACGCTGTCAGCTGCCTCTTCTTCTCTTATTCTCTCCCCTCCCTCTCCCGTTTCTACTTCAATCATGAAACTGATCAATGATCAGGTGATCGGCTTTTCTCTCTTGTTTGTTTATCGCCCACTTCGCGCCAGAAAGAAGAAACCAGCGGAGCTCGCGTTAAACAACAGCTGCACGTTTAAGCTTGATCAGCTGTTGTTAGAATTTATTTAATATTAATTTCTAGTATCAGCTGATGTTTGCTGGAGCCACAGCTGTAAAAGCTGCTGGTCATGATATGGTTTGGTTATCTGGTGAGAGGGAAACATGAAGATGAAACCAGGAGATGTCCTTACTGAATCATCAGAGCTGAACAGGTGATGGAGAAACAGGTTTACCTTTTAGGTGACATGAATGAGTTGAAGGGAAGTTATGAACTGTTTCTGAGAGACAAATAAAACCAGGATCCTTTTCTAAGTAGCTGACAGCTGGTAACTGTGCAGGGGCGGGTCTAGCAAAGTGTTACCAGGGGGCCAGGTAGGGCATTAAAAGGGAAAGGGGGGCACAAGGAAATACTTTCTTATTCTCATTTAAAATGTCTAGCTTTTATTTAAAAAAAAAAAGAAAAAAGAAAAATTATTATCTGAGTCTTACAACAAACGATTGATAGATATATACCATCAAGACAGTGTACATCACTGTCACAACAGTGTTTATTTTCATTCAAAGGCTTTATGATTTTTCCTATAATAGTGGGCCGGTCTCTAGTCAAAATGCCCGGGACGATTTTTTTTGTCCCAGTCCAGCCCTGTATGCAGCTCATCTG
Source organism: Rhamphochromis sp. 'chilingali' (assembly GCF_963969265.1). Classification (NCBI taxonomy): domain Eukaryota; kingdom Metazoa; phylum Chordata; class Actinopteri; order Cichliformes; family Cichlidae; genus Rhamphochromis; species Rhamphochromis sp. 'chilingali'. Next base: position 8,322,580 of record NC_137946.1, read on the forward strand.
CAGTCTGGTGTTACCTACATCTTCCTATTCAGAAGGCAGAATTTCCGAGTTCTGAGTACAATCAAAAGCACCACAACTGCAGTTTTCCTGTTGGATGTAAAAAGCGCACATGATTTTGTGACGTAGGCTAAAATCATGGCGGCGGTCAACGACGGTCCAGGCATGGGATTTCTCTCGTGGAAATACAGTGGGGCAAAAAAGTATTTAGTCAGCCACCGATTGTGCAAGTTCCCCCACTTAAAATGATGACAGAGGTCAGTAATTTGCACCAGAGGTACACTTCAACTGTGAGAGACAGAATGTGGAAAAAAAAATCCATGAATTCACATGGTAGGATTTGTAAAGAATTTATTCGTAAATCAGGGTGGAAAATAAGTATTTGGTCAATAACAAAAATACAACTCAATACTATGTAACATAACCTTTGTTGGCAATAACAGAGGTCAAACGTTTACTATAGGTCTTTACCAGGTTTGCACACACAGTAGCTGGTATTTTGGCCCATTCCTCCATGCAGATCTTCTCGAGAGCAGTGATGTTTTGGGGCTGTCGCCGAGCAACACGGACTTTCAACTCCCGCCACAGATTTTCTATGGGGTTGAGGTCTGGAGACTGGCTAGGCCACTCCAGGACTTTCAAATGCTTCTTACGGAGCCACTCCTTTGTTCCCCGGGCGGTGTGTTTTGGATCATTGTCATGTTGGAAGACCCAGCCTCGTTTCATCTTCAAAGTTCTCACTGAGGGAAGGAGGTTTTGGCTCAAAATCTCACGATACATGGCCCCATTCATTCTGTCCTTAACACGGATCAGTCGTCCTGTCCCTTTGGCAGAAAAACAGCCCCATAGCATGATGTTTCCACCCCCATGCTTCACACTAGGTGTGGTGTTCTTGGGATGCAACTCAGTATTCTTCTTCCTCCAAACACAACGAGTTGAGTTTATACCAAAAAGTTCTACTTTGGTTTCATCTGACCACATGACATTCTCCCAATCCTTTGCTGTATCATCCATGTGCTCTCTGGCAAACTTCAGACAGGCCTGGACATGCACTGGCTTCAGCAGCGGAACACGTCTGGCACTGCGGGATTTGATTCCCTGCCGTTGTAGTGTGTTACTGATGGTGACCTTTGTTACTTTGGTCCCAGCTCTCTGCAGGTCATTCACCAGGTCCCCCCGTGTGGTTCTGGGATCTTTGCTCACCGTTCTCATGATCATTTTGACCCCACGGGATGAGATCTTGCGTGGAGCCCCAGATCGAGGGAGATTATCAGTGGTCTTGTATGTCTTCCATTTTCTGATGATTGCTCCCACAGTTGATTTTTTCACACCAAGCTGCTTGCCTATTGTAGATTCACTCTTCCCAGTCTGGTGCAGGTCTACAATACTTTTCCTGGTGTCCTTCGAAAGCTCTTTGGTCTTGGCCATGGCGGAGTTTGGAGTCTGACTGTTTGAGGCTGTGGACAGGTGTCTTTTATACAGATGATGAGTTCAAACAGGTGCCATTCATACAGGTAACGAGTGGGGGACAGAAAAGCTTCTTACAGAAGACGTTACAGGTCTGTGAGAGCCAGAGATTTTCCTTGTTTGAGATGACCAAATACTTATTTTCCACCCTAATTTACGAATAAATTCTTTACAAATCCTACCATGTGGATTCATGGATTTTTTTTTTTTTTCACATTCTGTCTCTCACAGTTGAAGTGTACCTCTGGTGCAAATTACTGACCTCTGTCATCATTTTAAGTGGGGGAACTTGCACAATCGGTGGCTGACTAAATACTTTTTTGCCCCACTGTATGCACATTATCTTTTCCTTTCTATTGGTAGGTGGCACAGTGCACTTGTGGCAAGTAAGCAAGCTAGAAGACTGGAAAGCTTGCTGGGTATCCAGTTATGGAAGCAACACATTAACAAGAGAATTCTGAGTTAAACCAAAGTTACTTTCCCTAGTAACTAGTTACTTTGAAAGTAACGAGTAACTATCAAGTTACTTTTGATAGTTACATTACTAGTTACTTCTAAGTTACTAATTTAAAGTAACTTACCCAACACTGATCATATTCTACTGGAAACAGTCGATCATATTTGTCGAAGCTGAACCCAGGGCAAACTAAGCTAAATTTAGCTTTTTTTTTTCTTTTTTTTTTTAGCAAACAGCTACAATAAGCATAACAGTTATCAGATATCATTTGTTTACATGATGCTTTTTCTTATACAGGTAATATATTTATTACCAACCTGAACGTTTATCTGCCGGTCATCTGACATGACGAATGACTTCTGAATACTTAAATCTGTGTCCCGCTCCAACTCAAGATGCTGTAGGAAGGTCTGCAGGTACAAACGGTGCTCGATTACTCTGCGGCTTTCACAAAGGGCCTAGATGTATGCCCCCAAAAACTGAATTGTAGAACTGAAATTGAATGGTGAGCAGTGAAACTGAAAGCATTCAAAAGCTAAATTTAAAGAAGGATGAATACAATTTCAAATTAAATTAATTAATTTTCATAATGTAAAATTCTGTTTCGATTCAGTGATGATCATTTTCAAATCAATTTATTGGATTTCAAATTAGGCTAATTCAAATTCAGCTTCAGAAGGTTTTATTCAAGTTGAGCAATTCAGATTAAATTTGAGCAATTCAAATTTGAATTGATCTTATTCAAATTTAGTTTCTGATGGCACAAAGTTCTGCCCATACTAGTGCCGTTCTTTCTTTCATACAGAAAGTCTTAAGAAACTGGGGTTTGTTCTGAAATAATCTGTGCGAATTTTAAACCAAGTTAGAGGTTTTTTTTGAACTGCCAAACTCCTCTGTGCAGGCACCAATATGTGATAACCATGCCTTTTTGCCTCCTTGGGATGATAAATCCTATGTTTGGAAGGAGAAGGGCTTAATCATATTCAAAGATCTTTATATAGATGGAAAATTTGCATCATTTAATCAGCTTAAGCAAAAATTTGATTTACCGCATTCACATTTTTACCGTTACCTACAAGTCAGGCATTTTATGCAATCCAATATGAAGAATTGCCAAGATGTTCCACATGAACATAACCTTTTTAAGGTGTTCCTGAGCCCTCCTTACTCCAAACATTTGATTTCTACAATTGTACATTTGTTTGCTGACAGCATTGAAGTGCAGACTACGAGGATAAGAGACGCTTGGAGGGAGGAATTGGGCATAGAAATATCAGAATCTATGTGGGACAAATGCCTATCAAAAATTCATTCCTGCTCTGTTAACAGCAGACATCAATTAATACAATTTAAAATTGTCCATCGGCTACATTATTCCAAGGTTCGGCTACACAAAATTCATCCTTCAACTTCCCCCATATGTGACAGATGTAAAACATCAGAGAGCACATTGGCTCACGCTTTCTGGCATTGCCCCTCATTGACCAATTTTTGGTTCAAAATATTTGATTGGTACTCTAAAGCTTATGGGATTTCCATCTCACCCAATCCAGAAATTGCAGTTTTTGGCTGTGTACGTTCCAGAACTATCCCTGCGACTGTGTGGGTGCCAATCGACCTCGGAATGATGATCGCGAAAAGACTTATTCTACAGGAATGGAAGTCCGCTGCTCCTCCCTCCTTCAGTGTCTGGCTCAATGACATGCTATCAGTCATTCAACTGGAAAAAGTTCGATACCTGCAAACACCTGCAGCAAATGTTTTCTCAAAATCCTGGACTCCGTTTTGTACTCGCCTTGAGAAGGCTCACGTTGTATAAACATGTACCATGGCACTGCAACTTCCCTGTTTATTACATATTCATGACATTTAATTCATTATGGATACTGGTAGTTTCTGATTTTAATGTTTTCTTTCTTTTTTTCTTTTGTCTTTGCCTATTGATTCATATTATTGTTGTGCTATTTCTTGTCCTATCATCTCAGCGCCTGAGCTGTATTTGTTTGTTGATGGGGTTTTCTATGCTGAAAAAATTAAAATAAAATATTGGGGGGGGGAAAAAAAAATCATCCAAACTGTGGGTGGCCATTTTTTTCAAATTTTGGGAAAACTGCTATAATATAACAACAGAAAAATCAGCAAACTCCTAAAATCCATGACGATCTGGCATTTTTAATTAAGAAATGACAGGTTTCTGTGATTAATTGTTTTGCTTTTCTTATACACTTTTAAATCTGAGCACAAAGCTTCTGTTGTTGTTTTGACGACTCCTTCTTCTTCTTCTTCTTCTTGTCTCATAGGCTGAAGTTTGTCTTCGGGTCTTGTGCGTTACAGGCTTTGGATTTGGTTGACCAGCACTCAGTCACCTGTTTGACAGCTCCCAGTGGACGCAAGGCCTTTCAGGTCTCTTTTTTTTTTTTTTTTTTTTTTTTTTAAGCCCGAGTCTCACTTCTCTGTGCCTGCCAAGGTCATAAAAGGTGTTTCTCACTGCATGTGAGAAATTCCTTCCTAAAAGTACAAATTTACAAAAGCATTTTACGCATGAAGAACATTTTTATAAGACAGGAAATGACTTAATGTGAAAGAAAAAGGACTATTTTCCTGAAATTTGTCCTGAGTCATGCTGCAAGCTTATGAGTTAGCCTCAGGGGGACAAGGCATCAGTTGTAGTGGGAGAAACAAAGCAGTCCACCAAGGTTGTGGTCATTGTGTCCTGAATTTCCTGTAAACTCCTTTAGCCTCTTGTAAAAAGTAGTTTTATGAGAGGAGCGTTAGAGCACAATGCAGCTAAATAAAGACATGGATTTTGTTCGTGTTGTGAAATTTTCAGCACAACTTAACTTTTCCACATCATTCACACCGCAGCTACCTCATGTCTGACCATTTTACATCAGTATTTCTAAATATTTCTGGCAACTTGAATCACTTGAGAGTTTTAGATTTATTTTTTTTTTTTTAATCCAAAAGCATCAAATTTGCTTTTGCATCTTATAAGTTCATTTTGACAGCTGTGAGTTTCCTCCTGTAATCCAGCCAGGTGGCACTTATATAAAGTTTTAATTTAACAGTGTCTGTTCAAATCATGTCTCAGAGGCATGGCTCAGACATTTAGCTTACACTGCTCTCTGACTTCACTTGTCAGTAGGCAGCATTTAAAATCAAACCAACCCCTTAAAAATACCTGAACACATCAGAACATAGTGAGAAGTGCATGAAGACACATATTAGGTTCCAGCTAAAATGAATCAAAGCAGGTCCCTGATTTCTAATGAGAAATAAAAAAGGAGGTGAAGTTACTGCTGTGAGGATCAAAGGTTAAGTGATGAAATAACGTTCAAGGTTGGACTTGAGGCCCTGTGATTTTGACCAGACTGGAGCATCTTCAGGAAGTATATGCTACCACTGGGAGTTGGAGCTTTAGCTCATTTTCTGGCTTTTCTGCAATTAGTCATCCACATGTCAAGCATTTATGCCAATTTCCTGTAAGGCGGGAAGAGGAGGGAGCAGCCGTCTCTCACCACATTACAAAAATAATCTTATTTGGGAAAGAAATGCATTTACTGGAAGTGCAGTGATGCGTGTGTTCAATGGAAAGAAGATGATAAATGAACAGATTCGGCCATTTTTGTCATTTCCTACTAATAATTTGTTTCTGTTGGACGGAGTTTCTCGTGTTGTGGTGGTTATTTTGTCACCTTATGAATAACCCATGAGAACTTGGCATTTCAGTGCAATTTTTCTTTACAGTCTTATCTCATTCTTAAAGTCAAATGACCTTTTGATAAGAAATGTACCACCGTTTTGTTTTTTTGGAAAGAGAATTTGTGAGTGGTGAAGTCTTAGAAGTACTGAAACTTAAAATAAATGTTTTTGAGTCAACTGTCATTAATATAGTGGGGAAATAGAAAGTTATTACAGCTTCTCACAGTTCAAGGTGACAATATGAAATGTTGTCTGTAAGTTATTTAATTATCTATCAAATATCCAGTTCAGGTCATGTTTTAAGGTTTCAGTTTAAGGTGGTGGTGGTGACATGGCCTGCTGAGATGTGTGACTGGCTGTAAGGAGGGTTTATTTAATCCTCTCTGAACTGCCATTAGTTATAAGCTAAACCATTCTTCTTAATGGAATGTAAAACATAAGTCTTTGTAGCATTAACATGAAGGCTTTTTGGTTCTTAAAGTAATTCATCATTACACATGAGAATCTCCAGGTCTGTGTTTTGTAAGTCAGAATAAATGCACCCAGTCAGGGTTGACTGATAATGCACATATACAGCATGTTGGCATACAGACACAGGGGTAGCGTATCTTAATGACTTCCCACTATAAATTTCCCCAAAGTTTGTGGCGTGGAACGGAGAGCTGCCCTAGTTCCTGCTCCTCTGGCTCACGTTAATGGCAAATACTCTCATGGGAGCCACTGCTTGTAGAAGAGATGAAGCCAGAACTCTGCTGAGTCCAACTGCAGTGAGTAACAGAGAGACGCTGATGTATAGCGTTTTTTTCTTTTTTGAAGAAACTTCGATGCCTGCCAAGCAGTGCAAGCGCAGTTTGGTGTCTTTTGATGATACTTGCCACTAGCTTTGTGGTGAGAACTGCAGCAGAGCCTCATGAAAACAAAAAAAGCTGGTGTGAGCTGATTTTAAACTTGGCTCTTTAGAAACTGTAGTGGTCCTTGTCCATGTGGTCACAGTTTTACAGCTTCTGTCCTCATCTTGGTGTGGAAAGTACATCTTTAGTGAGGTGTTGTGAGTCTATGTAATTGTCTCTTTTGTGCCTTTTTTTTTTTTTAATAATGAAGTGTCACATTGAATAAATGAGGTGTTTTTGCTTTTGTAGGTCAGAGGCAAAGGTAATTCATTGAAGCTTTGGAGAATAATGGAGCCTGCTCTGCCATCTTGGCAAGCATTAGTTATTGTGAAGTGTCAAGCTAATCCACCGACTTAATGTCCTCGTGTGTCATGTGTATGAGGACGGCACCTAAATCACTGTCTGTAGCTGGGAGCGAATGCTGACATCATGAGCAGCTTCAGTCAGCCAAGGCCATTAGGCATCCCACCCAGGTTTTTTAAAAATGCATTATTTATTACTTATCTAAATAACTAATGAGAAATCATGTAGTTGGTAGAAGCTAAAGAATAGTTTACACCATTATATTCCTCTAAATTTGCCGGCATGCGGTCTATGAAGTGCAATGCTCTGCAAAAGTGTTGAGTCCCCCCCCCCTCATTTCTTTAATTTGCTAGCAAAATGGGAAATACAGAAATTGAAACATGTGCAAACATACATAGAAATGCAGTATACAAGGCAAAAGCTTGTACAGTCTTAATCTGCTTGAAGGTAAATATGTGTTTTGATCACCTCTATTCTTCAACAGAGCCTTAAAGGCAAGCTTTCCTATGAGTTCTGTAACTAGTCTTCAGTGTTACAAGTGGCTCTACCTTCCACACAAGTAAGATATGCATCAACTATGTTGTTTACAAACTGATCAGTAAATCTGTGGGGAGGTGTGTGCTTGGGTGAGTGAGCAGAACATTAGAAATCTGTAAGTCCGGGAGCTTGTGAGAGAGATGAAAAACTGGTCAGCTCTTTATATACGCTTGGCCACAATGGTACGTGGACTGGTTCTTATATAGAGTACTCAAAGGGCTCCATCAGACTCACTGCCACTGATTTTCAGTCCAGCTCTTGTGTACTTTGTCATATCTCAGCCCTTTCTCTCAGTTTTCCTTCCTTAGCAATGGCTTCTTGATAGCCACTCTTCCACTAAGACCATTTCTGATGAGGCCTTGTCTAAGAGGGTAGATGGGTCAAACAAAAGGTTCAGATGCATCTCTCAGGTTCTGTGTCCGCTCTTTGCTGTTTTGTTTTGTTTTTCCTATTTCTTAAGGACATGACTTTCAGGTACTGTTCATCTGTCGTAGCAATCTCTTCTTCTCTCCTCCACTGGTTCGGTAGTCTCAAAGGTTTTAAAGACACACTCACACCATGCACAGCACCAAAAGCATAACCTCCTTGGTTGAGGTAATCATATGAACACTAGGAAAGACGGTTTGTTTGTTTGCTGGTCTACATCATAGCTACATTTGTTTTGTTTTTTTAAGGTTTTAGAACAAAATATTTCTCAATCTTAAATTTAGATAGATAGATAGATAGATAGATAGATAGATATAAAAAGGAGGGAAAGATCCATATGGAACAAGATCACGTCTGTAATATCCACAACTCGGCCAGCTATGCCTGAACTCGTAGAGAATCATTTGGGGAAACAACTTGTTTTCCTTCATTCCATTGCATGCTTTTTTTCTCCACTTCTCATCTACACAACTGCCTCTGCAGTACTGTAGTCAGATTTAATTTCAGAATCCCCCTCATAAACAACAAATGATACCTCTGCAAGTGACATTTATTTCATTTGAGGTCAGTAAACACATATTTAAGTATGTTTTGCATTAATATCTTTCAGGTAACGGGAGGTTCGGGACGTTTGTACACTTGCTTCTTGTCCTGCCACTACTGCCCATGTCCAGCCTTTGCCTACAGTGTGCTACGTAGAAATGACGGCCTGGTGGTAAGTCTCATACAGACCATATGTCGTGTTGCACTAAAGGTTTTTAGTTGGGTAGATGTGGGGAGTGGAGAGAGAATATCGTTTAAATATAAGTGCTACACAGATGTATCTGTGTACTTGCCAATGATAGTTTTAAAGCGAAAAAAAAAAGCTGATTAAAGTGCATTTTCTTTTTGTAGCTGCATTTAGTGTTTGTTTTATTTTTCAGATAAAGATTACACTGCCTGTGATAAGGGTGCTTTCACAAACCAACGATCAGCTGAGCTCTTTACATCACAGTATTCCTATAAATGATGAGGAAGTAAAATAGTTATGTTTATTTGTAGTGCAGTGTTGTGGGTGCGTGCTGTTTATGTTAGTTTTTAATTGTATGTCCGTTTAGATAATTTATTTGCTGCCTTGTTTTCTTCTCTGTTATTTCCTCTTCACCTTCTCATATCCATTTCAGAAACACCACCAAGTCAAGTTAGCATGGGAATTGCCTAAGAGCACTTGGATGACATGTTTTATTAAGAGTGTTGATACTTGCTGCTATTATATCAATAACAAGAGAAAGCTATACGACATGTTGCTATTGAGGTTTTTCTGCTTTGCACATAATTGGTGTCTTCACTACAAAGGGTTCTAATGCTTTGTATTTGATTGCCTAGGTTGTTGTGTTTTGTTTTCTGAAAAGCACTCATAGGAGTTTGTTGTATTTTCCTGACCTGGTTGCTCCTTGCAGTCTTCAAATGGTAGTCCTCCAGCTGTCAGGGGCTTGAGTAGTAGTAGTAGTATTTATAGCCCCAGAGGTGAAACCCCCAGAGCAGTGGCTAACCACACCAAACCTTTACATATTTTGGAACGTGAGGGGGACATTTTCATTGTATAAAGTAGTATATTTACACACACACACAGTTGTGTCTTGTCATTCAAGCATGATCTAAGTGGAAAATCTTTGCCAACTCAAGCAAGACAAAGCCCATGTTGAAATGTGTGTGACATGTGTGTGACAGATGTGGTCAGGACTTGTTTTTGTCTGGTCACTGATGGGCGTCTACTTCCCATCGCTCCAGCTAGCTGTTTTGGCTCCAAATATCTGCAAGTAAACGATCTTCGCTCGTCCTCTGACCATTAGGCCGTTCCCTGGAGGACGCTGCTAAAATCGGTGTGAGAAACAGAGAGCTGCAACAGACCATAGAGACTCCTCATGAGCACGTCAGCGCCATTGATATCTTTCCTCCTGAAAAATGTAAATGCTCATCAAACTCTTCGTCCAGTTAGATGACGGCGGAGACGAGTTTGTGTCGGTCCAAATGTGAAGCGAAATGGTGGACACGTTCATTTTAAAGAACTCTCACAATCCCAAAGTCAAAAATGAGACGCATGCAGGGTGTAGCCCTGCCTCACTAGAGCTATTTCATTCATTCCCGTGCTCTGCAGATTCCAGCATGACCACAAGAAGACAGATGAGGTAGTACTGCTCTGACAAGTATAGGTCGGTGGACATATAAAGGAGCTCACCTGCCATAGCCACGTGCTAGTAAACAGTTCACAGGAGAGGCTACCAAATAAACTTCTCTGCTTTTGCAGATTTAGAATTTAAGGTCATTTTTAACCTCCTTTTTTAAGGAATTGGATGGGAAAAAAATCCACAGACAGACTAATGTGCAGGTGAAGCTGATCTGCAGTGCACGCAGTAGTAGAGCAGGGCGATATGACTAAAAGTATTTATCACGATATACATTTGAAAATTTGCAATAACGATATAACTGACGATATAATTGACACTAGACAAAATACTTTACAACTCCACAACTTTATTAGTGCAAAAAAACCCCAACCATCAATGTATTTTCACTTAAACAAGCAGCTGTTTTTTATGTGCATTAAAGTTATATAAAAATGTAACAGTGGAAATGCAAATTCCTTGCTGACAGTTTAACCAAAAGGCATTTCCAGTGGAAATTGGCCGACATATCCTCAGCATAACCATGTATAATATCCACAAAACTTAAAAAGAAGTTATTCGTACACAATACGGTAATATTATGTTGAAGCACAGTAAGTATCACTCCGCGAGGCTCCTGCCTACGATAGTCGTAATGCTCCGACAGTCCATCAAGCGGTGCGGCTTTGTAGCTTAGCAAAGTCGTACTGAAACATTTGACAGATTTTCAAGCACCGTGTACCACATAACATCGTTTCGAGGTCAGTAAACGCAACCAGAATTCATACATAAGGCACACGGGATCATAAGGGGCACTGTCGATTTTCAGAAAAATCAAAGGATTGATTTTAAGCGTGCTGTATTTTCTAAAAAACACCGTAATAACGATGGCCCGCTAGCATGCGCTACCAAAAATACTGCTTTGTTGTGTGTCTGACGGACGAAAGCCAAACCAGCAACCTGAAGTTGCAGCATTTTTACAAACCAATTCTGATTCATCCGTTTCATTCAACGTTCCGCCTTCGCCCTTCTCATTCTCCGTCGCCGCCATGCTTTTTGCGTATGAAAACAAAGGCATTGCGCATGCGCGTTTTACCCATATTCTATCACGATATTTCATTTTCTTATTGTTGTCCAACATTATACCATGAAAGTTATGATATGGCCCCAGTGTTGGGGAGTAACGGAGTACATGTACCGCCGTTACGTATTTAAAATACAAAATATGAGTAACTGTATTCCGTTACAGTTACCGTTTAAAAAGGTGGTATTCAGAATACAGTTACTTTGTTGAAATAAATGGATTACACTGCGGTACTTTCCTGTTTCATGTTGTCGCGGGTCAGGACTGTTTGGGTTTTGTTTGACAGCTACGTTCTGTTGTTCCAGGCGGCAGCGTTACGGTTGCCATGGTTACAGGGCGACGCTCTCTCTCTCTCTCTGCGACTGTGTGTTTCCTGGGTGAGAGAGCGCCTTTTCGTTGTTGTTGTTGTTGTTGTTGTTGTGCTAAGCTAACAGGCAGAATGCTACAAGCATAGCTCTAAAGAATGTAGCATCATGGGCAGTGTAGTCCGTGTTGCAGGGAGAATGGACTGCCACACACGTTATGGGTCTGTGAGCGCGAGGAGGGAGAAAAAGGGGAGTGGAAAGGTACGAGTTGTCATCGAGCAAAAACGGGAGCTGGAAGCATGTAAATATAATAATAACCACTGCAGCCAAGAAGAGTGCCTGACGAGCCCAGTTGTAAGTAAGCTATTAAGACTCGACTGTACACCGTGTTCGTGTTTTCCTCCGAAAACAATAAGTTCCGTTGGAGCAGTCTTTCAACGCCTCTCTCTGTCTCTCGCAAGAAAAGTTGACCCACACAACAAAGTAAAGCTATTTTTCGGCTACGAGCCGACAGGGACCCCGCCGTATTAGTCAGAGGTCCCTTTACTACAGTTCGGAGTCGCGGACCTTCAGTAATAGTAATAAATCACACAGCAATAGTACATTCACGTTGTTGTAAAAAGCATGATAATATATTAAGTAATCCAAAGTATTCAGAATACGTTACTGTCATTGAGTAACGTAACGGAATACATTACAGAATACATTTTGGGGCATGTATTCTGTAATGGAATACATTTTAAAAGTAACCTTCCCAACACTGTATGGCCCAGCCCTACGCAGTAGGCTGAAGAGGAAAACAAATCAATGAGTAACTTATACTGATAATAAGAGGGGCTAATGAACACGTTCACAGATCCTGAGAGCTGCAGAGCTTCTTATTATTCAGCAAACATTACGCTACTGGAATTACTGCTTATTTTGTACACAAACGTCCACACACAAATAAAATCCTCTTTATCATAACTGCTCTCCATGTGTCTCCATTTATGAACATTTTTAATTAGATATAGATATTCTAAGTTACTGACTAATACGCTCAGTGTATTATACAATAGTTCATTGGAATATTTAATGTATACTTTATTGATCCCCGTGGGGAAATTCCTCTCTGCATTTAACCCATTCACTTAGTGAAGCAGTGGGCAGCCACTGGGCGCCCGGGGAGCAGTGTGTAGGGACGGTACCTTGCTCAGGGGTACCTCAGGGGAATCGAACCCCCGACCTTCCAATCATGGGGTCACCACTCTACTGAGCTATCCCTGCCCAACAGGTTAGAGCCAAACTAAACTGCTCCTTTCTAGTCTGGTGTATACATGAGATGTTTGAATTTAAATTACTGGCATGTCATTACAGCTTCATATCCGTCTCATTAATCACACCAGCTCTGCTGTTAATCTAATGAATCTGTGTCTGCGATCTTTTCTTTCAGTGCAAACATATCCTGGCTGTGTACCTGAGTCAGGCTATGGCTGTGACTCAGCAGGAAAGCGTATCTGATCAGCAGATGTCCCTGCTGCTCAGTGGGACGATGGACCCGTGACTGCAGGTAGATCGACACACCTGGCCCTGCAGAGGCATGCGCCGGAGCACCGAGCATCCTGGATAGAAGCCAGTGTAGTGACATTCATGACACAGCAGGGAACGCTGTTATGTCTCTCTGAAAGACCACAGATGTTGTTCTATTCATCTTTTCTTTTGGAAGAGTTCTTAATCTGTTTTCAAGGAAATAACATCTGTTTGCTGAATATGGACTGCTCTATATTTGGTCTCCTTTTATCTGAAACTGTCAGTTCATGAGGCAGCATCTTCATACTGAAAGCACTTAAGAAGCTTTCCAGTGTGGGAAATTTAGACTGTCACATGGTTTGCAATTTTAACCTTGGGGGGGAAAAAGCTGGCGTTTAACAATATAAACATTGCCTTTATTAACAAAATAGTTCACCATACATACAGCTTTTATCATGTTAAATAGCAATATCAGTTAGCAGTTTTGTTGGAGAAACCAAAGAATGGCCTCTGGAAAACTTGAACATCAGCTTGACCACAGAGGAAGTTTTTCCTGATTAGTAGCAACTCTGACAGACAGGTACTTCGAAATGAAAGGCAGGAATGTTGAATTCAGTCAACTTATTTCGACTTACTGTTGAACTTGAAAAAGAAGGCAATAGTTTGACATCGATAGCTGGCTGAGAAAAGCTGAACACCTACAGTACTTTTTTTTTTTTTTTTTTTTTTTTTACACACATCAGTCAACATAGACAGTAATACAACGTTACAGTGCATTTACAGTGTAGATGTCTCCATTGGAATGTACTAAACACTGCACACTCCTGTATTTTAGCCCTTGAATTTAGTCAGAGGTGGATCACTACACACAAAAGCAAATGAAGTGGGGGAGATAATGAAGCACTGGAGGCAGACGCTACGCTTGTTTTAACATCAACAAAACGTGGTTCGACACCACCAGTGAAGCACAGCTAACAGGAAATGATCAGAAATGTCAGTGCATTTGTGTAGTGATGGGTCTCTGTTGACCAAAACACCTGCTCATTTTCACTCAAGGTGTGAGAATTCAAATAAAACCGCTGTGCTCTGGTTAATCTTACATGCTCTTGTATATGCTGAGCTTTGAAAGTTACAGCAACACTTCTGTGAGGTTTGCTGCACTATGAGCACCACTGAGAGTGTGTAACAAATTATTTCTCTAGTGTTACCCTATCCTTTATTCTTTTTTTCTTTTTCTTTTTTTTACTTCAGTTAGACTCAGTTAAAATGGCCATGTTTACTTAAATTAAAAAGCTAATGTCGGTGCAGTCTTGACGACTGGCTTCACTAAGAGGGCCTCGGGATTCCAGCTGAGACTGTCTATGTGGGGGAGGGCATTGTCAGCTGTACTCCTGAGGCAAGTCACATTCATTTATTCCCAAATAAATCAAAGCAGTGATGCTTTATGCCTTTAATTGCTTGGATACAGAATAATAAATCAAATTGCAATGATCTGAAGAATCAAGTTTGACTTGGCTTTCAGGTCTGCTACAGTATCTACAGTATGTCATCATGTGGCTCAATAGAAAGCAGCTTTGCACAGATGCAATGTTTCCATGAAGGGTGCAATCAGTTATTCCTCTTCCTGAGCATTTGAAAATGTAAATCATGCAGAGCACAACCACACGTGTTGTGTTGAACTGCATCATATTAATGGGTCTGCCTTCGCTCAAATCAAATTGTGCTATTTTTCTGCAGCTGCAAGACAAGGTTGGTGAATCCTTTGGAATTACAAGGATTTCTATATCGATTCTCCATGAAACATGGTCTGATCTTTATCTAGGTCACAAATATAGATGCACAGAATCTGAATAAAGTGGTTACAAAGAAATGACTGTACTTTCATCGCTCACAGTGCCAGGGCGGAAAACCTAACTGCACTTCTGTGCTCACAACTACTCTAAAAGTTACTTGAAGACAAAGGTTCTCCAGTTAAGGAGATGAGAGGGTGTGGGTTATAGGACTTTGAAAATCCCCCCCCCCCCCCAAAAAAAAAGAGATTCAATCAAAAAAGTCTCAGAGATACGCACAGGAAATTCCAAAGTGTTGCTCGTCTCTCCCTGCAGGAAAAAAAAAAAGAAGAAACTGGGAGTAACACCAAATTAAAGTTGGATAATGGATATCAAACACTAGACAACTTGGGTATCCAGTAACACTTATGGGCCAAGAGTCTATGGACATTATTAACATCTGTGTTTATCTGGAATTTTCACATTGGCTACAGAAACTAAACCCTGCAAGTAATCAATGCAGAAATCCTGGTAATTCCAAGTGGTCCTCTAACTACGACTTCTAGGAGCCAGAAAGTGCTTACTCAGTATAATAGCCACTGGAGTAGAGCTAATTTTTGCCCCTCTCCCCAAAAAGACCCTGTGGCTATGAATCGTGATTCATGTGGAAGAAAAAATGTTTTAATTTTTCCATTTCTCCCTGTTTTGTTGTTTTTGTTTTTTAAATCAGTTACCATAACTTCCACAAAGCAGAAAAGTGCATTTTTCTTCCATCTCTGCACTGCCGAGCTCTTCTGCTTGCGCACGCGCACACACACACACACTCACAAGAACACCTGCAAACACTGGCACTTAGTTGAGTTGAGCAGTTGAGCAGCAGACAACATTGAGAACATTTCTGCTTCATACAGATGTTACATTTGTTATCTGACTCTAATTTTGAATTGATATGAAAGTTACTTTTTTTTAGCTCCTCCTATAATTAAATAAAAACTATAAAAACAATCTGTCTGCATACTAAGGTGTGATAAGTAAGAGTGTGAGCTCAACTTTTAAAGGTTCACAAGCCAAAAGTAACCACGGACATACTGTACCTTTTAGGTCCACAAGTACAGATGTAGCCACACAAGTTTGTTTGTTTTTTGAACTTTACATTCTCAAAGATATATATTTTTGTAATAAATAAGTTAATAAACAGTGGCACTGAATGTTGACAATATAAAATATAATGGCAGTAAAGAGGAGTGTTTGCAGTTGTAACATTATGTTGGATTCAAAATGATAATCCAACATAAAGATGATAAGCAGTAATTTTTCTTAGTTTGGATCCCATTCACAGTCCAACAAATCCAGTTAGCTTTATATATGGACATGTTAATAATGTCCATATATATTTATATATATATATATAAATAAAAATTTTTTTATTTATTTATATATATATATATGAATAAAAATAAAAAATCCCACTGTAGCGGACAAACACAGTGCCTTTTATATGGATGCAAACACGCGTTCCAATTTCTTATTTGGTGCGCATCTTCTATTTTGACAGCGAATGCGCACCTGTGGACCACTTATGTGCACCCCTGTGTGTGTGTGTGTGTGTGTGTGTGTGTGTGTGTGTGTGTGTGTGTGTGTGTGTGTGTGTGTGTGTATATCCTTCACAATAGAAAAGATTTGTAAGACTTGCTATGAAACATATCATTGCTTGGCCCCTGATACTTTGCACTGTTCATAATTAAATGTCCACATTCAAGGCGCGTTTGACATCTTTACATATCATACCATTGTTCTGTAAACATTAGAAAACTGGGAAAGTCAAGACTAAAACAACAATTGACACACATAATACTCCTGTACGGTTCCCTATAGCAGAGGGTCGATGGTCATGTTGATTTGGTCTTTGTTGCGTTTGCTGCCATTGGAGCTGAGGGACTTCTCCTTTTTGCATGTAAAGGGGCTCAGGATCTTGCGGAATGTGACCCTGAAGTCCCTGATTCGGTAAGCATAGATGATGGGGTTTACTGCAGAGTTGGCGTGAGACAGAATGATGGCCACGTACATGACGACCTCCAGCTGTAGCTTCTGGTAAAACAGCGTGACACAGTTGAGGATGTGGACAGGCAGCCAGCAAATGGCAAACAGTCCCACGATGATGGAGAGGGATTTGGCAGCTCGGATTTCCTTCTGCAGCAACCCGTGATTTTGGCTGTCGCCGTTGCCCACGCATTTCAGCTCGATCTGCCTCAGTTGCTTCCTGGCCACGTTGAATATCTTCAGGTAGATGCCCAGCATGATGAGCAGTGGCAGCAGCACGCAGACAAAGAAATTAAAGTACACCATGTAATGCATGTCTACCACGCTCTCAAACAAGCACGTGAGCTTGCAGCTCCGTGGCAAGTCCCCCGTGGCACTCGGCGCTGCTGTGATGCTAGCGTTCATAGTGCTGCTTGTGTCAGAGCTGTTGTTACCACATTTCTTAGACTTCAAGTTCCATCCAAAGAATGGGATGAGGCCAATAATAAAGGAGAGAATCCATAAAATAGCAATGATCTCTCTGGCAGTTTTACCCGTCATCAGCTCCTTGTACCTGGACAAAACACAGCAGAGATTACTGACTGAGGTTTTGCACAAATATCACACTTAAAGGGACATTATTATTCTTTTACTGCAGCTGTGTGTGATTCACAGTTAAAAACAATCTGTATTTATCTTATTACAACCCCACAGTTCATCCACAGCTGGATCCCTTCACTTGCCAGCTGAGGATTGGTAGATGCTCACCACCAGAGCTGGTTATTTAAGGCGACTGTATTCGCAATATACAGTCTTACTGACATAGAAGTCAAGTGCTTAGAGCAGGGCTGCCCAATCCCAGTCCTCGAGAGCTACTATCCTGCAGCTTTTAGATGCATCCCTACTCCAACACAGCTGAATCAAATGGTTTGATTACCTCTTCAGCATGCCATCATGTTTGGCAAAGTCCTGATAACAAGCCATTCATTTGATTCGGGTGTGTGGGAACAAGGATGCATCTAAAAGCTGCAGGACGGTAGCTCTCGAGGACCGGGATTGGGCACCCCTGGCTTAGAGCAATCTGAAGTAAGAGCTTTTCGGTCACAGGGATTACCTGCACAAACACACACCTCATATATAGTGTTCTTAACAATATTAACAACCTAGCTGTTTATTGTTGGTGTTGTTTATTTAAGAAGACTTAAAATTATGCATCCCCCAAGAAGAATTAGGACACAACAAAGGGGAAAAACTGGTAGAGAATAGTAAACTTTTGTCTTACTTGCAGTGGAAATCCGCAATGTACAACCACACCAACAAAATAAAAGGTTTAAATATGCATATAAGCAAAAATGTAAAAGAAAACCAACTTAAGCTTTACTGGTTTTCAGCGTTGGTTTTGTATAAAGCTCCAAAATGTATTTATTTATATATATACACGTGTGTGTGTGTGTGCGCGCACAGATGTTTGGTTTAGTGATGATTAGTGGTTGTTAAAACCAATTCAAAATCAATTCCCTACAAGAACTCATCAATGCAGTAGAATGGTCTCCAACTTGGTATTTATTCTGTAGTAGTAGATTATTATTACAACAGATGCATTACAATTTAATTTGAGACCACTTGCATTACTTTATATACAGCAGTGAAAGTGATTCAAAGATACATAAATGCATCTTTGTTTGTTTTTTATTGATTTTGTACATCCTGATGAGGACCTTTCTAATCCCAGTACATCCTGTCATCTTGTTTGAATTTGCAGTGATGGTGTGTGACTAGTGGAAACCACAGCTCAGATTCTACTCTAAAATGACACCACTGTAAACAAGACAAAAAAAGATAAACAGTCAGAGCCTTTCCATATCCTCTCGGTGTTGTACAGAAGCGCAGCGTAACTGCGGCGGTGCGCGTTGATCAGGAGCACATTGTCGGCTTCAGAGTGAAAGCATTGAGTCTGCTGCTATCTCTGAGTGTTTCTCACACACAGCTGTGCTTAAATTAATTCCACGAGTACAAAACCGAAACTAAACTTAAGCCTGTTCACGTGTTTGCGCTCGGATGCTGTTTCACAGGCTGCACCAGCAGACCACTAAAGTGACAGACGTTTGAAATGGTGCCGATTTTATTATTATTTAAATCAGTCTTGAGCTGACAACAAGATAATGTGTGTTTCTCATACAACCGTCTTCGTGGCTTGTGGATATGAAATGAATAACTGCATGTGTGTGAGGCCGTGCATCACAAATGCGCGGTTGAGTCACTCCCGTCGTCCCGTTTTTGTCCCCATCATGTGAGATGCGCTTGAAGCACAATTTGCTGTTTCCTCAAAGTGATTCAAGCGAGTGTGTGGTAATGACTCACACACATACAGACAACCCCCCTTCCACTCACACACACACAAAAACACAGGTGGGGGTGTCACAGAAAATCCATGTGACCTCGCCTGCTGCGCAGTACATGACCACAATATATCATAACTTAAAATGTGACTTTTTTTCTGCAACGCGCTGTATGATAATGAGAACTTAAAGGTCATTCTTAAGCCATTAGCTAATAATGAGCTAATCATTAGTCAATGACTAATAAGCCCTTTTTAAAAATAAACATTAACTTTATATTAGTAAGCCATTACTGATATATATTATTGATAAATCAAATTGTGCATGTGAGAAATGATCTGTTAACCATGCTGTTGCCACACATGGACTGTCTGTGGACAGTGTGGGGAAAATTGGTCCGGGAAGCTGCTTAAAGTTGTCCTTTCTCACATGTGAGGCACAACAGGAAGTAGTCTGCTTCAGGAGTGCTCTCACTGATGTAATTGAGGGTTCTGTCTGAGTAGTGTGCACACAAGATGCCTGACAAATGGCAACTACACCCTAGCTGCAATTTCACTTACGCTTCATTCAGCTTATACACTCCAAATAAACTACTGAACATGGTTCAGGTGTTAATCCCCTGCAAAGTTCCCAGTTTTCTTCATTCTCCATTTTTTTTCTGTCCCATTTCCTGAACACAGTGATGTTTGCGGCCTCCTGAGCTGACCGCCACCTTTTCTGCTCTGCTTTTCACTGTCCTCGCATCCCATTAGGCTCTCACATCCTGGATGCCTGAACCAACCAGACACACTGTAAGCAGCCAAGGGTGAAAGGAAGGTCCGTGCAGATGCTAACACGCACTAACAAAAGGGCCACAAATAGCCAGTGAGGGAGACAAATTGAGGAAATGGTCGTGTTGTTTCAGGGGGGACACGTTCACCTAGTGTCTGGCCCCATCACTCACATTGTTCTCACAGGTCATCTGAAGCAGATATGAGCTTTCACATTTGCCAGTTCAGGAGGTCATCATCAACAGACAGTTACAGAGTCAAAGTCTTAGTACTTAACTGCAGCTCAACAATAGTCCAGTGCTTTAAAAAGATCTTTTCAAGGCCAAAATGGGCAGGAGAGAAGCAAAATCCACAGCGGAGGGATATTTTAGATCGAAACGATGCATCCCTGTCTGTATGGTGAGAGGATCTTTTGTCTTCGCTTTACTGTGGGGGTGTGGTTTAGGTCTGCTAGTCCCTTCAGAGGGTTAGGGTCACTGCAAATCAATATGAAGTTATTCTGAGTAATCACCTTTACCCTGTGATGCAACATTTCTACCCTGATGGGAGTGGTCTGTTGTATCCATAGGGCATGGGGGGGGGGGGTCACTGCATGGTCTGATGTGACTCATACACTGGGGTCTTCACAGTCATTACATTTTATGGGAATTAAATGCCTGTAGGACATTTAGGACTACACATGAGACAGCACTCTCCTTCACCACCACCATCCGAGCACCAAAGGAGGGCTTATCTTTTGGAGAAACTGCATTCATCCCTCCAGTAAACGTCCAGAGAACTGTTTCCAGAGAGCACTGAAGCTGATATTCTGGTACGTCGTGGCAAAAACGGTCACTAGCATGCTTTATGTGTTTTTTGTTTCTCACCACTCTTTGCATGGCCCACTGGCTATGTAAAGCAAGCCTTTACAAATTGTGGACTTAATTATGTGTCTTCCATGATCACCCTGGTCTCTTTATGGGATTCAGAGTACTGTGCAAAAATCCTGAACCACCCCTCAATTATTTAAATATTTGGTTCCAAGCAAACTTTTTTCAAGTGGTTTTGAGCAACAGAGAAGTTTTCCTTTGGACATTGGCAGCTTTTTCACTCATTTTCAGTTGAGTCCTGAGGAATGTTTATTTAGTTGTTTTTGTTTGTTAAGATGCTCAACATTGACCTTTAAGAAGAATAAAAAAGGTATTTACTCCTTACTAAAGGCACTTAGTAAGGAGGCAATTATAAATTGTGCCTTCAGGCACTTTGTCACTAACAACAATGTAGCTTGCCATCACCAGTGTGTGAATGGGTGGATGACTGGATATGTAAAGCGCTTTTGGGTCCTTAGGGACTGGTAAAGCGCTATATAAATACAGGCCATTTACAATTTAACCTGTCGCAAAAATCATTTGTTCCAATTTCTTTTTCAAGTATTTGGCTTGCATAAAATAGTATTTTTGCACCAACAAGGTGATTCCCAAAGAGTTATCAGCTAAAAAGTGAAGCTCTCTCCGTTGTGGGCAGTGGAAAAACACACAGACGAGCACCATCAGTTATGGATTGGGCTCCCCAGAGCCCGGACCTCAATGTTATTGAAGCAGTGTGAAGTCATCTTGACAGGGTGGAGCTAAGAGAGTTCAGGCTGTGTTAAAGGATAAAGCTGATCATATCAAATATTGACTTTCAGGCTTGTTGGAATTGTACAAACTCTGTTTTTGACATTTATTCTGTATTTTCGTGTAGGTTTGCACGTTTTGGTAAATCCCTGTAACCATTTCCCCTCCAAAATGTAAAGAAATAAAGGGTGATTCAAGACTTCCGAACCACTGTAAAAATAACAGCGGTGCCATCCGACCACAGGCTGTAAAGATAGACATGATGAGGAAGTATGCTCAGCTTGCAATACATGCGGCTTCCCTTAGGGAGTTTGCTAGTAAAATTAAAGTCATGTTAATGTAACAGCACACTTTCTTAATCACTAGTTCAGTCTACCTAACAGTGGGTGTTTGGAGGAAAAAGAAGTCCTGTGTTGTAATACTTCGTAGTCATCTACAACTACTGGTTGGCTAATGGTCAGCTGATATTCCCACAAGCCTCAGAACTCTCTCCTGCACATGTAGCTGGGCAGACAATGGTGTGGCCTTTTCTTCACCACTGCTAAAAAGTTTGGTGCTAGAAAGTTAATTGACAGTTGCCCTATTTATTTCGTAGCATACTGTGAACAGATTTGTTTTTCTTTCTGAACCTACAGCAGCCTCACTAACGCTCGGGCTCCAGTCTGAACAATCAGTTATTCATCAATGGTGCGGCAGCGCTGTCTGCATCCTGGACTCCCTGCAGAGTGATGAGCGGGTGCCCTGAGGTCCATGAATAATACAGCATTCTGGCCAAAGAGGGAGGAGAGGAAGCTTCAGAGCGCACGATGACCTGTACTCCTACTCTCACTTCCACCGCCACTCTCCCATGTTCCTCTCCATCCGCTGCTCCCTCCGAGTGTTAATCGCAAAATACAGCAGGCAGGACAGGGTCCATTTCCCAGAGGGTCCATCTCCTGGACATCACTTCCCACTCTCTCTTTCTCTGTGTGGAAGCAGCGACTGGCTGAACGGATTAGCTTTGGCATGACGACAGCATGGTGGCATCTATCTGTGTTGTGCTCCCCCCCGCCCACACACACACACACACACACACACACTCCCCGGCCCATTTTCCATACATCTCTCCTCTCATCCCTGTCAATGTGCTTCCGCCCTGGGGCCACTGACCTATACCAGACTACACAAACCTACACATACACACACAGTCTAAACTAACAATACCCAGCTAAATGTATGGCTGTGTCTGTAGCCCAGCTTCAAAAACAATCTAAGAGGTGGGTTGTTCACAGCAGAAAACAGGAGATTTTTAAACTTCAGTCAGATTGCCACCATACATGCAAACAGGGCTGTGCGGCATTTGCATGACGAATGGTGTGTACAGAGCATCTCCATTACATAATTAGCAGATAAGGTAAACAGATTTGAATCTGTAAAGAGTTTTCACTCCAATAAAGACATAATCGCTGAGTCGTTATCCCGCAGATGTAACCTCTCTGTAAAGAGTTTTCACTCCAATAAAGACATAATCGCTGAGTCGTTATCCCGCAGATGTAACCTCTCTGTAAAGAGTTTTCACTCCAATAAAGACATAATCGCTGAGTCGTTATCCCGCAGATGTAACCTCTCTGTAAAGCTTCATTGGGAAGATTGACTCAGCACCGTATTTCCTGCACTTTGCTGACTCACAACTAAAGCGATACTTCCCTCCATGTCTATTTTTTGAAACATGACCTTTTATGTTGGGGTGCCTTTATTTCACACCCATGAAACGGTAAAGTGCAGATACTATTTGGTGAGTCACCAAAAGAAGATTGAAACATTGCTAAAAGAGCAGGGGAACATTTTGGTAATTAACGGTATTCCCTTAGAGAATAAGCTGACAACACTCATATCTGTGAGTTAAGTGTACAGCTTGAGCCACGTGTTGTATTTCCCTGTTTCACACAGATTAAACAAATGAGATCTAGCAGGTTAATTAGTTTGCTTCAGAGGTGCCGGCGGGCAGGTTTTGTTGCTTCGGGACTGAGCCAGTTCGCTTTCACTTTCTCCCAGCTGCAGTTTCAGCACACAGACACCAGCGTGGTATCCAGCTTATCACCCAACTCTAATATGTGTATTTACCAAATGTTGTTCATGTTGCACTAATCGGTCCTTGTGCGTAAGTGCTGTTGCTCTTGTGGTGAGATAAACATCAGATTTTGATCGTTTGAGATGAGCCACAGATGCCACATTAGTCTTAAATCAGACTGAGACACACTCTTCTTCAAACCATAGTCTGAGAATCTTTCTGCAATTCAACCAGTGTTGATGGTTTCTCCAGACTCTACAGTTGATCCATTTCGGGACTCACTGACTCACTTGCATTTGTTGTGCATAACTCATCCTTCATTAAATTCAGAGAGTGCTCCATCCCTCTTTGAATGCCTGCATCTTTAAGCATTTTTTCCATCTACACCCTGTTTTCCCATCATTCTCCATGAGTACAATCCATAAATATGGATCAGCTGTTTGAACTCCAGCCATCAAAAGAGCCTTTCCTGGTTCTTCAGCCCCTAATGCAGCCATGCATTTTTCATCATTTGTAACATAACTAAAGCTGGATTTACAACAACACCAACACTTTACCACACCCAGTAAACATACACATGTGCTGGAACCAAGACAAGGAACGCTCCATTAACTTTATGAAACATGATCAGTTTAAAATCAGCAGCCCGAGGCGAGAGGGGGCTTGCATTCACAGACCACAGTGGGGGCTGTCCTGCCGCCGTGGGTGGGGATCATAGTTTGAGCTCAATGATGTGCATAAAGTTTTGTTTTGTTTTTGTTTGTTTGTTTTCATTTGAAACCTACAGGACAGAGGGACAAAATAGCCAGAGGGTCTTTTTCTTATAATGACAAACAGGGAAGCCGGGGGCTTGAGGCGGGCATTGAGTGGGTGTGCAGCTCTGTTATCTTGTGGGGCTTAAAACATCTGCTGCTGGCCTTTCACTTCCAAAAAAAAAACATCTGCAAAAACACTTTTATCTGAGTTAGAATTTCGTCCTCAGGGGCTGTCAGACTGACCAAACTCACACACACAAGTGTATGGACAATGTGAGCTTGGCAAACGCACATTGATCTTATTATGAAAAGTACAGTATGTACATTTCAGTTCAAGCTCAATCTATGAAAGTCATGGAGAGCACTGTTCACAGGGAACGTATGGAGCTGCTGGAAGTTCAAAGGCAGTCAAAGTCCTATTTCTCTATGAGGATGTAAAACATGATAAATGTCATTTTCCATCTGTAGGGTGAAAATAGAAGCACAGAAGGGGGGTTTCACAAGGTTAGTGGCAGACAACTTTCATCCCAGACTAGTGTCAAACTGTCCTTTCTTGCCAGCATCTGAGTATAATGGAAATGACAGCACATTTCAGTCACACAGCCTTGCAGCAAAAACAACATCCACTTCTCACAACAGTCACTACACTGCTTGTTGTCTAACTCACTAACAAGGTGAAACGCTAAGAACACCACCACCAGCACAGAGACAATCCCCATCTGATAATAAAGCTTGTTTGTTTGGGGGGTTTTTTGTTGCTTTTTTCCTATTCGAAGAAATGTCAGGCAGCAGCGCTCTTGTCCCTGCTGGCAGCTCATCTCTACGTTTTTCCTCATGTGGACTGCAGGCACTTTCAGGGGCTGCGCTGTGGAGCTTAGCGGCCTTGCCATGAAGTTCAGGAGAAGTGACACACTCTGGCAGGTATTGATCTCACAGCTTCGCCTGATGTGTCACATCATACATTTGCATGACTTATCTTTGCATTTTTCACGAGCTGCGGGGTTTCAGATGGAAACATCAGCTGGGGATCAGCTAAAGGAACAGGACCAAACACTCAGATGATGCAGATTTGAAACCAAGCGCATGCAGAAAGGTGGCATTGACTCGACAACCTTAAGATTATGTAACCCAGGGTGAAAAGGGTCAGTTCAAAGTGTTTGTTAAAGCCATCTGATTATCATTCCAGACTTAGGCTTTAACCAAGCTATTCTTACACGGGGCAATGAGCTCAGCAAGAAACTGAATCACAAGGTCACGGAGCTGATACTGATCTTTGCTTCTCTTTTTCTACATGGCATAGTTGAGGGCACTTACTTTCAGCTCTTTTATGAAGATATGGGAGAATGAAAGCAAGTATGTGAATAAAATATCAAACTTCCAGGGCGCATTAAACACATGTACCATTCCTGTTAGGAAATACTGCCTGAAGAACTTAAAAGTAAATAAAGCCTTAATGAATCATTATTCTGGTCTGATGTTTCAGTGTCTTCACACTGATTTGTTCAGGCAGGGATCCCAGCTGTAAAACTAACTTTCTTTCTTTCTTGATTAATCTGACAGACAAAATGAACACTCACCTGAGAGGGATTTTAACGGCTAGATATCTATCAATTGCAATAGCCAGAAGACTAAAGATGGAACTCTGAGTGAGCACCAGGACAAAACAGGCAAGGAAGAGACATCCATAAAAGTCCAGGGGTATGCCGATGCTGATGGTTATGGCAAAGGGGATGGCGAGGCACCCGACGAGAATATCAGCCACAGCCAGAGATACCAGAAAATAGTTGGTGGCGTTCTTCAGAGTGGTGTTGATCGCAACAGCCCAGCACACCAGTACGTTGCCGAAAACGGAAAGAACAGCGATCACTACTTCAATCACGATGTAAAAGAACGTAATCATCTCAGCAAAGTGTGGGGGGAAAAGGACTGAAAGCTGCAGGCTGTTGGCAGAGGAGACGGTCACCCACAACACCGATTCTAGTCCCAGGGGAGAAAACAAGTCTTTCTGAAGTAATCCAAAAATATTCCACACGTGCGAACTGCAAAATCAGCCATCTGTAGAAAAGAAAGGATTACTTTTTTCTCCACACATCAGGAACTTATCCTCACCGCAAAGTTGACAAACCTATAATAGCTGTTTAATACTGCGTTAAACCTCCTGCCTGTTGCAATCATTTTAAAAAAGTCAACACAATTAACATTTTTACCCACCTTAATGAACCTTTTCATCGTCTCTGGCCCTTATAACACCAACATCGGGCGATCTGCAGAGCGTTTAAGCGGCATCTGTAGATTCGTATCGCAGACAGAGTGTCACCCAACTTCCGACCCAATGGTAGTTTTCAAGAGGAGTGAGAAACGCAAGAAAAAAGGGGAAGGGAGGAGGTGTGTGTGTGTGTGTGTGTGTGTGGGGGGGGGGGGGGTCTGTGTCACTGAAAGCCACGCCTCAAACGCACACGCTTCAAACGCACGCATACTCGCGTGCAGTTACAGTTATGAAAGTGGAATCAAACGGGAGAATCCGTCGTGCGTAATTACGCGCCAATTAAATCGCATTCAGTGATGGGCTGCACGTGCATTACGTTTAACGGAAGAATAGCTTTTGGTTGCCTACGTGCATGGCATGCGCGCGCATCTGTTTCCAATCAGTGCGTTCGGGGACGGCACAGAAATCAAACTCAGAACTAGAGTTGCTCATTTTCTTTACGTCAACCCGTGCGATGAAGTCATAGTTTATATGCAAAGGAGAGAGATTTCTTTCTGTGCAGACAAAGTAAAGTTTTCCCTCTTTCAGAGTCGAGTCTGTTATTGATCCATGCGTAATCCTCTTAAGGTCAGGATTACCTTTTGGATGCACACAGGGACAGCTGTGGGAAAATATTACTTAGAGGAAGGATGTACAGCTGGGTTACAACGATCAGTTACTGCATTCAGACAGTTAAATTTAAATAGCCCCATACTTCATGGGAAACGACTCCCACAGAAATATTTTAACGTAGAAAAGGCGTGTTGTCGAAAGCAGGGAATGCGTCCCGATAGTTCCCACTTACCCTGATGTAAGTGGGCTCTGGCACAAAACTTTAATGTGCGCAGTGGGGAAGCAGTTAAAACCTTTATAGCAACACAGCGGTCACTGGAGCGCATTTAAAACACAGGGTGAAGGCTGGTTCACTAAAACGGAGGCTTTACTGAAAAAAAAAAAAAAGAACTTGAACTTGACAATGATTTAAAAAAAATCTTGAAATTCCTTTATTAAGCAATATCATCAGACATGTAAGAATAGAAAACTGCTGCATACTGTATCTGTCCACGTTCTCGCTCTGTAGTATGTATGTCTGCCAAATAAATAACAATTTGACCTGTTAAAACATTAGGGCATCTGCAAACAGAGGCTTGCCTGTATACCAGAGAGAAAGTGTTGAGTCCTCAGCTCTTAGAAGCTCTCTTTTGTACTTCAGCATGCAGAATACAGATACAAACCTGTTGCGCAAACAGCTGCAGTAACCATAGTTCAGAGGATTTTAATGGAAAGCATTAAGAGACCGAAGGAGGACACAGCATGATGGTTCAAGTCAGGCAGTGCTTAATACTGTACACAAAGCAAATAGCGATCAATCTGTATTCATAAAACATTTTTTTAAGAAAACTATTCAGGAACTCTTTAAGTGTTACTTCATTACAACTATTGTTTGTCCATTCTGTAAGGAAAAACTGAAACTTATCAGTTGAAAATGCTTTATGCGCCACAAAGCTTGGCTCAAAGAAAAGCCCAACTCTTTAAAAACACTCGGAATAAGGCGTGAGCGACGTTTCAGCCAGTTTACCAAAAGCTGGTTTTAGACGGGTTTGCTAGTAACAGTATGTTGACAGAAAGGAGACGTCACGCTGTGCACCCAGGCAGAAAGGTCACACTTAAATCATGCATAGATGGTCCTCGTACGAGCAGAGCATTGGCTGTGAAAATTTGGCACTTTTTTTAACGGTCAGTTGGCACACAAACAACGCTGATAATTAGCAGG
Organism: Rhamphochromis sp. 'chilingali'; assembly: GCF_963969265.1. Classification (NCBI taxonomy): domain Eukaryota; kingdom Metazoa; phylum Chordata; class Actinopteri; order Cichliformes; family Cichlidae; genus Rhamphochromis; species Rhamphochromis sp. 'chilingali'. Next base: position 8,350,717 of record NC_137946.1, read on the forward strand.
TAGCATAAGTGTAAGAAAGGAAAGGAAAAATCATCTACTTTTTCACTGAGTTAGAGACGAGCTCTCACGTTGCAGGGCTGTTGGATATGCCATGATCTGCCACCACCCCTACAGCCACTTAGTGCAGACTTTGTAGTTCTCTAAAACTGGGCAGTTGTCTCCTGGCAGCCAGTATTACTAAAAAACAAAAAACACCTTGTACCTAATGATGAGAGGCAGCCAGCATCTGAAAAATGAACAAGCATTAACGACGCATTGATTTTTGTACAGAGGGAAGAAAAGAAATTGGATCACTTGTCAAGTCTCTGTAAACTGTGTTGTCAACTGCTACATAGCTTCAATAGTGTCTTTCAGCATAATCAGTGTGTCTGTGGATCAAATGCTTGGTTGATGCTGAAAGTCTCTGAAAAGTGACTCCAGTCTCTGTCTGAACACGTGAGCAGCGACTGTGGATTTGGCAGCTTTAAATAACAGAATTCCTCGGTCACGTCTCCAGTGTCGAGCAGGAGGAGGGGTAACGTGGCATCATCAGCCCGGTCTCAAAAGAGGTTGTAGGGCTCACAAAATGGGACAGAAAAACCCTTCATCAGGCTCCAGCTCCTCCTACATACCCATCAGGTCTCAAAGTACTTGTAGATCTGGGAGACGTACTGCATGACGCTCTGCCAGTCTGGCCTGTCGGTCTTCATCAACTCCTTAATGTCCTGTTTGGGACAGAGATAGGTGTGAATGAACAGCAGTTTGGAAGTTGAGTGTAGTTAAGGAATGACGTTTCATTTTCAACAGTGCTACCAACAGGCCAAGCAGACACAATTTTTATAAGAAAATTTTGTATTTGTCTACATGTCAGCATTAAAGTGTATTAAATGGGTGGTAATTATTTCTATGAAATCTAAATGTCACATAAATATAAGTGCTTCCTGAAAAGTCTTCAGTTGATCCAAGAGGCTGCAGTGAGAGTACGGACAGGATATTTAAAAGTAGAATGGGAGGCAGGGCCTTCAGTCCCTGTTGTGTAGAACCAACTCCCAGTTTAAATTTAGTAAACAGGCACCTTCTCTACTTTTAAAATTAGACTTAAACACTTTTTCTTTTTGATAAAGCATATAGTTACTTACTAATGCTGCAAAAGGCCGCGGCTGCTGTGGGACTTCCCATGATGAGTGTTTCTTCTTCACTCACCTTTTACACTCACTATGTGTTTTATACACAACTCTACATTTAATCATTAGTTATTATTAATCTCTGACTCTCTTCCACAATGTGTTTTTCATCCTCTCTCCTGAATTCCCCAACTGGTCGTGGCAGATGGGTGACCCTCCCTAAGCCTGGTTCTGGTTGGAGGTTTCTTCCTATTAAAAGGGAGTTTTTCCTTCCCACTGTCACCAAGCGCTTGCTCATAGGGGGTGGTATGATTGTTGGGGTTTCCCCTGTATTATTGTAGGGTTTTTACCTTAAAATATAAAGCCCCTCGAGGTGACTATTTTTGGTGTAGTTTTGGCAATATGTAAATAAAACTGAATTGAATTGCAGCAATCCTCATTTTATTATAAAACTCATATCTTGGAGCTTTTAGTGTTTAAGTGTGATATCTGAAGAGAGACAGAGCAGACAGAGCAGAGTGTCTGTGACAAGTTGTTTAGTTTAATTTTTTTCTGTTTGCGACGGCGAAAACTGAAAAAGAAAAAGAAAACTGAGAACACTGGTTTAAGTCGCGTTCATCAGGTTGGCTGTAGAGGATATTTGACTTCATTATTGAGTTACTGTATGCATTTCCCGAGTAATGTTAATGAAGTCTGAAGATGGACGTGGTGGAAAATTGGGTCATTTTGAGGGCAGTTCGCAAAATATAAATCTACAGCGTAATGAGTCTCCGAGCAGCTGTCAGTAGTCAGCTGCTTGGAGACACCGGTGACTCAAACAGCGAACGAGGCTTTCACATGACTCCACATCGAGCCGCTCCCCTTAGCTCAGATTTACAGAGAAGCTTCGTGATGTCTCAGCCTCCTAAAGGCAGGATGAGAAATATCCTCCTGGGCTGTTTATAAAGGATTAATTAACACTGAAAAAAACATCAGCAGAGACTACCAGATAGGATGCAGCTATTTATTTGTTTATAGTGTTTTCAACTGACAGACATGGGAATAACTTTTCTGTATCCAAGCTTGGAACCACAAGCATGTAATGGAGACTGATTAGACAAAGTAATGTGAACTTTAGCCTCAGTGCTCCATTTATGCCCAATTCACTTCATTACTGAGGTCCAGCTCTTGGTGTGTTTAACATCAGAATTCAGTAGTTCTGGTAAAGCTTATTCCCACAGGCTGCCAAACTTCAGTTGATTACTTCAGCAAAGCCACTAATTTTTTGTCCTGGAAGAAATGAAACTTGACCTGGTTAGCATTAAACTCTTTAGTGTCAACACACTTAAAGCTGATGACGTTTGTGTTTAGAGTACCATATACGCATGAAGGAAAAAACATGGCAAAAAGCCCGAAAGCACACAAACTGTACACACCTTAGTGATTGTGTGTGTGTGTGTCTGTGTGTGTGGGTGTGTGTGTTTAGGAATAACTTGGGTCTATGACCAATGGAATGAGTTAGTCTTTACATGTGGCAGTAACACTCATAACTAAAATATTTGATTTATCCCAAAATATAGTCAGAGAGAAGTCGTCTTCTTCGAAAATTGATCGGTTTTGATCATTTCGTAAGGACGATTTCTAAAACAGTGCTGTTGTTTTGCCTCCGTCTGTGCTTTCGTGTGGGTAAGCCTGCATAGGGAAGAAGACGTCACTCACATCCGCTGCAGAAAACAAACTTTAGACATAACATCTTAGCCAAAACGGGATTATGATTTTTTTTCCCCATTTTGCAAGGCCTAAGGTTTATCTAACCAACTCAATGAATAAGATTAGCCGAGTTTGTGAGAAGTATTGACATTCCCGTACACAGTGACGAAGGAGGTTTTTTTCCCAAATTAATAATTTGCAAGCTTACAGAGAAATCAAGGTTAAAAATGTTCATTAAAGTAGTAGTTTAATACTTTAATACCTCAAACAAACCTCCCAATTAATGGCTCAGCTACCCACACAGTACTTCCTTTGTCTCATAACTGAAAGTGTTCAGTCTGCATCAGTCAGCCACAAGATTAAAGCCACAGGTAAAGCAAGTGATATCAATCACCTTGCAATGTTCTTGTTCTTACAATGTCCCAAGCAGACATCCTAAAGGGACTCCTACAGAAGCCCAACATTGGCCTGCATAGACATTATTTCACAGCAGCCACAGTGATATGAAATATTAGATAAACACGGGCATTAAAAAAGGCTGTGTATCGTGACTAACACCTGTGTTTACCTTATATTTTCCATTACAATGGCTGTTGTGAAAAAGCTCTTTGTCTTGAAGTTCAGATGTTGATTCAGATGTTAAGGCCACCCTGGGTGACCTGTAGTACCCTAAAGGTGATCACTTCGTTATTGATTTATATGTATACTACTTGTACTTTTGTTTCTTACAAAATGCACATAGAACTGGTTTAGCCTGGGCTTAAAAAAATATCAGGAATGGCGTTCCTCCAGTTTAAGGAGTACTCACATATGATAAATCTCAGTTTAATAAATAATACCAAGAGATTTCATTTTTCATGTGGTGCAGCCTGGCATTGCTTTAGACTGGGTGTGAGCATGAAAGTTGTACCTTTTCTCTGGTAGCTAATTTAAAGTGCAACATTTCAGTGGGTGCAGGAAATAACACCAAACACACAAAGTGTTTCTGTGCAGTTTCTATCACAGTGTGTCTGCAGGTTAAAGGTCCAGATGCGGGGCGGGATCAGTGTCTGATAAATCCACTCTCAGATGGAGAAGGAGCTAAGGAAGGGAGGACATAAGAGACTGAATGATACTAATTTTGTGTTATTTAAAGCTCAGACTAGGCAGTTAGGGCAGAATTGGGGTGAAGTTTATATAACCCCCAACTTCAAAAAAGTTGGGATTCTGTTTAAAATATAAACAAAAACAGAAGGCAATTACAATTCTTGTAGTAAAAGACACATTTTATTCACAATAGAACACAGAAAATATATCAACAGTTTAAATAGAGAAAATGTACCGCTAAGAAAAAAATAAGGTAATTTTGAAGTTGAGGGCAGCAACACACTTCAAAAAACGTGAAACATGAAATAGGGACATGTTTCTCACTGACATCATCTCCTCTTCTATCAGCAACAGACTGTAAACATCTGGAAATAGAGGCCGGCAGATGGGCAATTTGATACATCATTTTATTTAGATTTTACACAGTGTTACAGCATTTTTTGAAATGGGGTTGTAGTAATGAGCTATGTTGTCCTGGTGCAGTCAGGCTGTTGTGTTCATGGCCACTGTTAGTTTAGGTCAAAGGTCAATGCTCCCTAAGAGAGACAGGGAACCATTCACGCTCACATTCACAGCTGATGGTGACTCTAAACCTAGGGCCAGTTTAGAGTCACCAATCCACCTGACGTGCATGTCTTTGGGCCATGATGGATGGCTGGGGTGCCTTGGACTACTACTGAAAACTAAGTTGTTTTAAACAATAAGAACTAAACTGAAAAAGCAAACCCACTGTGTGGGCATTAGTGCGGTTAAGGCTACGTAAGCAAAGATATACCACACACTTTGTCCACACTACTGCAGCAACAAAAATTTAGTCAAACCATTGTAGTCAATATTCTGAGAAAGATAAGCAATAGTTTATGAGTCATATTATTTCTCAATCAAAAAATACAAACTACGATTTCTTTCTTAGTTTTAACTTATACCGTTTCTTGTCTTGTTATTAATATCAAATTTTTAGAGAAGCCTAAAATGTTCTTAAAAAATAGGTCAACACACTTGCTGTTAAAATGTGTGTGTGATCACTCCTTTGACTAACCACTCAGTATTTCCTATATAATGACAGGCAGCAGAGAGCAGGAAACTGATGATTTTGGCATTCACGTCACCACTTTGTTTCATAACTGAAAGTGTTCAGTCTATCTGTACCAATCAACCACAACACTAACAGCACTGACAGGTAACAACTAACATCCATCATCTAGCTGCAGACAACCTTGGCTGCTAACCTTCATGTGGAAGTTCTTTTGACACGTACCACCCCTCTAAACATTGTTTGTAGACCATGCACGCAACCTTCTCAGGCAACAGGCCTCCGCAGTGGACCCATAAAAAACACCCAAAGTTTGTTGCTGTGAGATATGAGTGCTAACCACTGTGCCACTATCCTTCTACTGCTGAAAGAACAAAACACACTTTGGTATCCAACTCAAACTAAGCCAAAATTCCAGTTATTTGTTTTCTTCACTGCTTATCCAGCTTAATGTCGTGGGGTTACTGAAGCCTGACCTAGCTGTCACAGGATGAGAGACAAGGTATGTCCCAGATAGTTTAGCCCTTAGGTTTGAAACTGGGGACCTAAGGGCCAAAAAATAAACAAACAAATAAATAAAAAAAAATGTTGAAGTATCTGTTTTTGAACAATTTATACTAGCTTTGTTACCAGAAGCTGATAGTCCCGTGTTCCTTAAAATAAATACGAGCAGCTTTGTTTATAACTTGGCAAACACTGAAGGGCAATTTTTTCACAAAGTCTAGATATTTCAGTGGAGCAAAAGAGCCGATAACGATTTGTTTTCCCCATATAAGAAAAGATTATTTCCAAGGAAGAGTACTGGAACACACTTCTGGGCCAATCTCTGTTCTGAAGTTTCATATCTTAAAAGTTTAGCAAATCAAAGTGGTCTGTTTCCAGTTTGTCTAATCAAAAGCTCTGTGTTTTCCAAGTGTGTTTGTGTTTGTGTGAGGTCTGGTGTGGTTTAACTCACCAGGGAGGGTTTGATGCCAATGCTCTCAGCTGCCTGGAAAGCTAGAGTCAGATTCCGGACCTGAAGAAAAAAAAAACCCCAAAAAACGCTCATATCAGGAAACAGAGAAAATGTGAACGTCTCGGTCATTCTGCAACACTACACATGGAGGAAGAATCAGAAACAATAAGCTCACAAATACCATAATAAACCATACAATATCCCAAGAGACCGTTTGAAGCCTACATAAGCCTCTGCTTTTTTGTGTCAGCTGCATATTCACTCATGTTTATCTGATAAGTTTAAAGCCATACTGGTTGAGAGCTATCAGGAAATCCAATTTGGATCCCCTTGAAGCCTGTAACACAAAACTATTTGTGTTTGTATAATTACATCTCTACAGAAAGCACATGATGAGTGTAAAGAACAAAGTAACCCCTCCATGTGAGCACTGCTGATAGAAAGTCAAACTCATCAACGTACTGAATGCTATGCTTCACTCTAAACTCGGGTTAAAATTTTCTCTTTCTTTCCTTCGTACCGAGAGCACAGGCCCCCCCGACTCATGAATAGAAACTCTTGTGATCGCTCAAACCTTCATATTAACTGCCTTGAGGCATCATCACAGCTGGGATGACGAATTGATAAATTATGAATTCTTAATAATTAGTTCTGCAGCTGCAGACCTTCACCTAAAATACAGGTTCGCCTATAATGTCATCTTTCTTAAAAATTCCGTATGATAAAGGGGTGAAGGAGGGCAGGAGTGAGAGTACTGGGAGGACAGATTACACTGGGAGGAAGGTGGGTGTTTGGGCCTTGGGGAAAGTCACTCAGCAACAGTTATTAAAGGCAATGCAGCTCAATTGAATTATTCAGAGAGAGATGGGTTGTGCAATGTTTCTGTCGTCAACTTAATGTTATACTTTCACACTGACATAACCCTGTGTACCCATGCCTGCATCACTAATTTGTCACGTAGGATGTGTCGGGCCTTGTCAGAGGTGTTTGTCTATTGTTTTAATCTTGTAGCGGTGGGGTGAAGGACCCACAGTCCCCAGAGAGGAGCCACATTGTTTGCAGCACTACTGTATATACCACCTGCATGTCTGCATTACACAGCCGTCAGCACTGAGCTATAACTGCTGCTCAGTGCTCCAAATCACTTAGACTACAGAAATGGCTACATTCATAATTCATACTGAGGCTGTCTCTTACTGCAAAATGAACAATGTGGCAGTGCTATAAAACCTAAACATATATGTACAGGAAGTCGGTAATATGCAAGTTAATGATGGAAAAAATCTCTCCTGCAAAATAGCATCAGAGTATTACAGGGCTGTTATCGTCCTCCTGGTGATCTTTCACATGAACACATCAGAGGTTGATCATTTTTATGGCTGACATTCTACTCAAACAAGATGTTGGAGCTTTATGTGCACTTCTGGAGACTGAGTTGTCAGGTTGAACGTGCGCTTTGCCCTGCAGCCTTAATCAGAGAGAACATTCATCCTGAGACTGAAGAAGAAAAAGATGAAAGCAGGCAGAGTGAGTTCATCAAACAAAAACAAAAAAAATTACAAGCGGCTTCTCTGAATTTGAGTTGGAATTCAGAGAAGACAGACAGATATACGTCAAAATATCTGTCTGTCACTTAATCTTATGTAGGTGGAAATTTTTTTTCAGCATTTAGTCAGAGAGTGCTGCAGTAACCTCCAACAGTATGCACATTTCTCTACATGTGAGTTTACTCCAGCGTACAAGCTGACATGAAACCAGAAATTTGCTCAAATATGTGTGTATTAGCTTGTGTGGGTTATGACCCAGTGATCACTGTGAGAGAGAATTCATCCTAAGAATAAGAAAAATGACCCTGATTGCATTAAACATTGGAATACCATATAAGACAATATTAAATCATTTCACATATAAAAAAATTAATAATGGAGCAGCTCCTAAAATAGTAAAACAGGCAATAAAGATAAATATATAAATAAGTCAAGATCAGTATATTTCCAGGTAGAGCAGGGCGATATGACCAAAAATATTTATCACGATATACACATTTGAAAATTTGCGATAACGATATAACTGACTAGACAAAATACTTTACAACAGCAACTACAAAAACCAAATAAAACATCAATATATCTTCACTTAAACAAGCAGCTGTTTTTTTATGTGCATTAAAGTTATATAATATAAAAAATTAACAGTGCAAATGCAAATTCCTTGCTGACAGTTTAACCAAAAAGCATTTGCAGTGGAAATTGATTGTCCGACATATCCATAACCATGTATAACATCCACAAAACTTAAAAAGAGGTTATACACACAATACGGTAATATTACGTTCAATTCAATTCAATTTTATTTATATAGTGCCAAATCACAACATAAGTCGCCTCAAGGCGCTTCATAGATACAGAGACAGTACGTATCACTCCGCAAGGCTACTGTCTACGATAGCCGTAATGCTCCATCAAGCGATGCAGGTTTGTAGCTTAGCAAAGTCGTACTGAAACATTTGACAGATTTTCGAGTGCCGTGTACCACATAAAATTGTTTCGAGGTCAGTAAACACAACCAGAATTCATACATAAGGGGCACTGTCGATTTTCAGAAAAATCAAAGGATTGATTTTTAGTATTTTCCATATTTTCCAAAAAAACGCGGTAATAACGACAGCCCGCTAGCGTGCTCTACAAAAAATAGTGCTTTGTTGTGTATCTGACGGACGAAAGCTAAACGAGTTCCACACCACTGAAGTTGCAGCATTTTACAAACCAATTCATCAGTTTCATTCAACGATCCGCTTTCGCGCTTCTAATTCTCTGTCGCCGCCATGCTTTTTCCGCCATGTGAGTATGAAAACAAAGGCACTTACCCATATTCTATCGCGATATTTCATTTTCTTATCGTTGCCCAACATTATACTGGTATTACCGTGAACGGTATGATATGGCCCAGCCCTATTTCCAGGCTTATCTTATTTCTCTCTGCTATTAAAAAAACCCCATTAAATTAGACAGGTCACGTATTTAGAAGTGACAAGCGTGTCCAAACTTTGGATAGCAAAGTAACCTAGTTTGCAATGGAAAAAAAGAGGAAAATAAAAACTGCAATTCTTTTAAAACAGCAATGATGTCATAAAACATACTTTAGCAACATTTTTTTTCTGGCACCCACTTCCAAGGTGCATGGAGAAGACAAAGATCTGATGACGTGAAGACTCCAGTGACACTAAAAGTATCAGAGACCAACTTTACCCGATAGACCACCTAATAGAAGGTACTTTAGTCAGGACCACAACAGTCAAAAGATTTTTCTGATCTGCAGTGAGTGATATCAGGCCGTATGATCTTCTGTTTAACATACATGGAAAGCCACTGGTGGGAAGAAGTATCACAGAAGACAGCAGGCATCAGTGACAACAGATATGACACTGATAGTCAGATATATCAAGTCAGGTATAATATGAATGTAGGTGCCAGGGTGGAGGCAGTTTGCAAAGTACCTTGCAGATATGCAGAACCTGTTTAAGCTGTTTGAAGGTTAAAACAGCTTAAAGAGCATGCTCTACATGTTCTGGGCCCTGACATCAGCTCATCTGCTGATGACCAGTCAGTGCTCCTCACAGAGAACAGTGTGAATTCAGCCTCGCGTAAGTACTGCTCCAAACATGAGTTAACATGACTGATAAACAAAGAACCAAATGTGGCATTAAGGATTAAAAGTGTCAAAAAACAGCAAAGTGCAATTTACTAATTGAAGTAATCTAATAAATTTACATTTATACATTAATTTGCTCACTTGCTCACTCATTGCTATAACTCTCTCCTGGTTTGAACCTAAAATTTCAATCACCAGTTCAGCTCTTGTCTAATTTGATGGACAAACTAATGGGGGCAGAAGCATCTCTGTGCGAGATCTTTGCTGGATTCTTTTTCTGATTCTTAAGGACATGACTTTCAGGTGTTGCTTCTTATGTGCTTGACCTTTAAGGACGCACAGCGGAACATATGAATAAAAAAAGCAGTCCAAAAAATTTCCAAAGAAAAGGTTCAGAAGACCTTGAAAAAGCCCAGAGAACTATTGTTCAAGACCACTTTAAAAATCACATGAAAGTCTGGCTCGATGGAAGCAAAACGTGAAGAAACTAGGGGTTTTGCACAGTACTATACAGGGAGTGCAGAATTATTAGGCAAGTTGTATTTTTGAGGAATAATTTTATTATTGAACAACAACCATGTTCTCAATGAACCCAAAAATCTCATTAATATCAAAGCTGAATGTTTTTGGAAGTAGTTTTTAGTTTTAGCTATTTTAGGGGGATATCTGTGTGTGCAGGTGACTATTACTGTGCATAATTATTAGGCAACTTAACAAAAAACAAATATATACCCATTTCAATTATTTTTTTTTACCAGTGAAACCAATATAACATCTCCACATTCACAAATATACATTTCTGACATTCAAAAACAAAACAAAAACAAATCAGCGACCAATATAGCCACCTTTCTTTGCAAGGACACTCAAAAGCCTGCCATCCATGGATCCTGTCAGTGTTTTGATCTGTTCACCATCAACATTGTGTGCAGCAGCAACCACAGCCTCCCAGACACTGTTCAGAGAGGTGTACTGTTTTCCCTCCTTGTAAATCTCACATTTGATGATGGACCACAGGTTCTCAATGGGGTTCAGATCAGGTGAACAAGGTGGCCATGTCATTAGTTTTTCTTCTTTTATACCCTTTCTTGCCAGCCACGCTGTGGAGTACTTGGACGCGTGTGATGGAGCATTGTCCTGCATGAAAATCATGTTTTTCTTGAAGGATGCAGACTTCTTCCTGTACCACTGCTTGAAGAAGGTGTCTTCCAGAAACTGGCAGTAGGACTGGGAGTTGAGCTTGACTCCATCCTCAACCCGAAAAGGATGATACCAGCCCAAACCAGTACTCCACCTCCACCTTGCTGGCGTCTGAGTCGGACTGGAGCTCTCTGCCCTTTACCAATCCAGCCACGGGCCCATCCATCTGGCCCATCAAGACTCACTCTCATTTCATCAGTCCATAAAACCTTAGAAAAACCAGTCTTGAGATATTTCTTGGCCCAGTCTTGACGTTTCAGCTTGTGTGTCTTGTTCAGTGGTGGTCGTCTTTCAGCCTTTCTTACCTTGGCCATGTCTCTGAGTATTGCACACCTTGTGCTTTTGGGCACTCCAGTGATGTTGCAGCTCTGAAATATGGCCAAACTGGTGGCAAGTGGCATCTTGGCAGCTGCACGCTAGACTTTTCTCAGTTCATGGGCAGTTATTTTGCGCCTTGGTTTTTCCACACGCTTCTTGCGACCCTGTTGACTATTTTGAATGAAACGCTTGATTGTTCGATGATCACGCTTCAGAAGCTTTGCAATTTTGAGACTGCTGCATCCCTCTGCAAGATATCTCACTATTTTTAACTTTTCTGAGCCCGTCAAGTCCTTCTTTTGACCCATTTTGCCAAAGGAAAGGAAGTTGCCTAATAATTATGCACACCTGATATAGGGTGTTGATCTCATTAGACCACACCCCTTCTCATTACAGAGATGCACATCACCTAATATGCTTAATTGGTAGTAGGCTTTCGAGCCTATACAGCTTGGAGTAAGACAACATGCATGAAGAGGATGATGTGGACAAAATACTCATTTGCCTAATAATTCTGCACTCCCTGTAAATACAATTGATAATGTACATCTGCATCTGTTTTATAAATACTTATAACTTATAAATGCAATATATAAATTTCCAATGGGTTTCGTTGTTTAGGCGGTTCTGATTAACTGCTGGTGAGCCACTGTGTGTGTGTGTACGTGTTTGCGTGATTGCATGTGTGCTAGGCGGTCCTGTATTTTTCTACCTTATCTTGACTGATGAGTTCGTGGTAAGGGATGTGGGCAGGCAGATATGTGTGCAATAGGGCACAGAAAGCCAGGCCATCATTCCAACTGCTGCTGAAGTTGGTCACATCGATATTCTGAAGGCACAAGGAAAAAAAGAAAAAAAAAAGTAAAAGAAATTAAAAAAAATTAATTAGAGCAACATAATTTCAATAAAAATAATGATAATCAGCATAAAGTGCTAATAATTCAGGTAGAAGCACTAACAGCCTCTTGACAACATCACCATGCAGTGAAAAAGAAATCCATTAGGTCATAAAATCAAAGGAAAAATAATTAAAATTTAATCAAATTTGAAAGACGCAGAACAGCAGAAGAGTCCAGTCATTGATATTAGGAGGATCTTCTTTCTTGAATCACTTCAAAACAACAATGCTATCTCTGATCTCCTCTGCATGAAGGACATGCATAGCAGCACGTCCAGTTTGTTTGGTTTTAGTTATGTGATTCTCAGAGCATCATCACCTCGTGCACGGAGCATACAGCATATTCAGAGTATGATAACAGGAGAGGAGCTCGGAGGACACACTTCCTCTGGGCCATTGTTTGGAGGGTGCAGACTCTCTGTATAACAGATAAGTTATTTACAGTCTTCCTGTTTCATCCCTCTCATACGCTTTGGGAACAGAGCTCACAGCAAGGGAGGCCCTCGTGAGTCATGGGTACGTGTGTTAGATTCCTCCCATATATTATACGAAACCGGGGAAATTTACACTGCTTTGATCTGGATTCATCCTATTAAGGTGGAAATAATCTAAGAGTCCTAAACATTTTGTTTTAGATGGTAACATGCAAAATGAAAGCTACAATATGAATCTAAGAGCTATTAGATTCACATAGCATTGTATATTCTAGTTGTATGTAATAATAATAATAATAATAATAATAATAATAATAATGGATTGGGAGGAAGCCAGAGTACCCGGAGGGAACCCACACAAACACGGGGAGAACATGCAAACTCCACACAGAAAGACCCCAGCCTGATGTTGGAATTGAACTCAGGATCTTCTTGCTGTGCAGCAACAGTGCTAACCACCGTGCCGTCCAAAGACATGCAGCTTGAGGGGATAGGTTAATTGGAAAATCCAAATTGCCATTAGGTGTGAATGTCTGAGTGAATGTGAGCGCGAATGTTTGTCTGTCCCTGTGTGTTGGCCCTGCGACAGACTGGCGACCTGGCCAGGGTGTACCCCGCCTCTCGCCCTATGACAGCTGGGATAGGCTCCAGCGCCCCCCGTGACCCTGAAAAGGATAAGCGGAAGCGAATGGATGGATGGATGGAATAATAGATTGGATTTATATAGCGCTTTTCAAGGCACCCAAAGCGCTTTACAATGCCACTATTCATTTACTCTCGCATTCACACACTGGCGGAGGCAAGCTACGGTTGTAGCCACAGCTGCCCTGGGGCAGACTGACAGAAGCGAGGCTGCCATATCGCGCCATCAGCCCCTCTGGCCAACACCAGCAGGCGGTAGGTGAAGTGTCTTGCCCAAGGACACAACGACCAGAGAGTACGGGGATTGAACCGGCAACCTTCCGGTTACAGATGCGCTTCCCAACCCCCTGAGCCACGGTCGCCCCTTATCTGTGCTTTAATAGAAAGCACAGATAAGGATAATGGGACTGTCATTAGTTTTCCATTATCTGGTCATGAAGTATGAAACAATTAACCATCCTTGTTATGGACTGTCGACCTGTCCATGATGTACTCCCACCTCTCACCCAGTAACAGCTGGGCTAGGTTACAAAACCACTACCTCACCCCCGGAGTGGCTAGGTGGTTAGGAAAATAGGTGGGACAATGAACTATAAAGGGCACTGTGATCTGAGAAATCTTACTTCAAGCATGTTTACTACTTCTATTGAGGCACCAAAGGGAACATTAGGGTCAGTTTATATTAAAACTGGAGTACGCAAGACAGAAATGCAAAGATAATTACAAATGACAGAAAAAAGTGGACATGGAGTAAGAAGCTGTCATAGGCAAGAGTTAGTGCAGTATATACATATGGGATAATGTATTTGGATGGATCATATTTGTGGTGATGCAATATAAAACATATTTTAATGGTATTGTGGTATTGTGCCACAGTGATGATAATTATCATTATAACACAGTCTCTTGATAAAGTTTTGTTTTGAACTCTTTACTTCACATAATAATGTTTAAATGGTAAATGGACTGGTTCTTATATAGCGCTTTTCTACTCTGTCCGAGCACTCAAAGCGCTTTATACAGCTGATTCATTCACCCAGTCACACCCATTCACACAAGCACTTCTAAGCTTAAGTGCTAAGTATCTAACATTCACACACATTCACACTCCGATGGATGCATCGGAGAGCAACATGGGGTTAGTATCTTGCCCAAGGATATTTGGCATGCAGACTGGAGCAGCCTGGGATCGAACCACCGACCTTCTGGTTAATGCCTGATCCGCTCTTCCACCTGAGCTACAGCCACCCCAAACACAGTTTTATTTTATATCTCCCAGTCACAATTAAGCACATTGAACTGCATTGTCCTGTACAGAACGTGCCATAAAAATGCAGTTTGATCGATAGAGAGGAATAGACAGTGTTTGGGATAAGAACTGCATTAAAGATCTTTTTGGGTACATCAGTGCGTCTGTAAACACAGCATTAGCTCCAGGGAGATGCTAAAGATGTGACATGTATTTGTTTACTGTTGCTCTAAGCCGGTGGTCATCAATCCTTGCCCCGGGGCCTGAGGGCTGCTGATTTTCATTCTACAAATCGAATCAGCGACTGATCCATACATGTGACGCCAGGTGAATGTAATTAACTACCTGATGGGATAGAAAAACAACAACTCTGGGTCCTGAGGACAGAAATTCAAAATCACAACTCTAAGTCACTGCAGTAATCAATATCCTCTGAGTTTCTAAGAAATGTTGACAGTTGTTCACTCGTCTACTTTGGCGTTAGAGGTTAGCTCAACTTAAAACCAGCTGCAGTTTCAGGGTGAGAGGCTAAACCAATGATAAGAGAAGGAAGAAGTGGTGCTATGCTGGGTTGTGATGTGGCTGTGACATTTACACATATCTACTGTGGTATATGATGCTATTTAATTGCTACGAAAGTGAGAATAGCTAAACCAGCGCAGAAGAGCTTGAGCCATGCTTTTATAGTTACACTTTACAGATGCCCCCTAAAGGCCTCACAAGCATGCAATTATAAAGTTACTGTTTTGAAAAGGGGACAGCTGTATGGTTACAGTCACTGAATGCATGTGTGTGTGTCTGCATGATGTGGCTGTGCAGAGCAGGCAGTTTGCATGTTGCTGCTTTCTTGGAACAGCTCCTCCAAATTACATGTGACAATGATTGAAATTGCTTTTCTCAGAAAAGCAAGAAAAAGATAAGCAGAAATATAGTGTCTTCATGTAGAACTGTCTTTGTGTGACTTTTAGTCCCTGTAAAAGTTAGAAATCTTTAATCTGTGCTCTTTTTTGTAGATCATTTAAAGTTTTCAAAGTTTAACCTAAACCTTAATTTCAAGTTTAAGTAATGTTTTGGATTTCAGTCGTGAGGCTTAATCTTAAGCTTAAGAGGCTTGGTGTCAATGCCCATCCATGTGCACTGTCATTTTGTAACTCGAGAAAACATAAAACTCCCAAATATAAAAACATGAGAGCTGGTCAACCAAACAAGCTGATCCAATTTGTGTCATAATGTGGCTCAGCAGTGCGTATCGCCCTAATGTTTTAATATAAGACCTCCCAACATATGGGGATTCTGCTGAAGAGAGTATGGATGGAGTCCGGGAGGATCAGAGCATCGGGGGGCTCCTGGACATTCTCTGGCACAATCTGGCGGTATCAGATACAGCAATACATAAAGTTCCAGAGGTTCTCAATTGGACTCATCTCTGTGGAATGTGAGGGCCAGTCATTGGCATCAATGCCTTGGTCATCCCAGAAGTGCCTACACATTCTGATCAAATGAGGCCAGACAGTGTCATGTGCTAGGAGGAACACAAAGCTCACTGTACCAGCGTAATGTCTGAAAATGGGTAGTGTTGGCTAGCGCACAGAAGTCTGTGCGGCCCTCTATCAATAACCCAATGCCAAACCCGTCATGCCGGATGGTGTTGCATACAGTGTCACCAGATGCTTTAACATATGATCAGCGTAAACCTGCTTTTATCTGTGAGGATAATGGCCTGCCAGTGGTGGCTAGTTCTGGTGTTCTCTAGCTAATGTCAGTTGCATTGCATAGTGCTGGACTGTGACTACTGCCTATGCAATTTGAATAGACTGCAGGTACTAGAATAAAATGCAAAATTAGATAAAGATCAGCCAGGATGGATAAGGAGAGAGCAGTGGTCTGTAGATACTGCTTAAAAAAAACCAAACATTGGTTTTTGGGTGTTGTTTGATGTTGCCTCTGAAAACATAGTTCAACTTGAGGAGTACTAATAACTTCAGGTGGTATGTGTGTGCACAGACGCTAAAATTTGCACAATGAATATTTATCACACTATTAATGGAGAATGAAAGTGTGTTTTTGTTTGAGTCATCAAGCCAAGCTGCAAAACATCTGTGGTCACAATGAGTTCTGAAGGAGCAGGAAGTCCTGAGTTCAGGCTTTGTTCACATTCAAGGAAAGCAATAAACACATGATGCAAGAAATTTTAAAGGAAGTTCCTGTCATTATATATATATATATTATAGCCCCTTGACAACCCTCAATAACTATTATTAATATACAGTGACATGTTCATAAACTGACACCGAAAGCGAAGCTGCACCGGCCCTCTTTTCATCTGTCAGCTATGAGCCTGTTCCATGTGAAGGCCAGACCTGTGCAGTCATGTCAGATCACATTCCTCTCACAGCTCCCCATTCCCTCTCGTAGCTGGCTCAGCAGCAGCACTAATCACAGTGTGTGTGTGTGTGTCCATCCTACTGTATGTGCAAACATACAAAGACACGCACAGTCAGACTCCAGGACAAAGATGGACAGTGACAAATAAGTTGATAAGAAAAAACTGCAAAGGGCAGATTCGCATGTGTGACATGTGTGAGGGAGTGTGGCTGGATAGGGAGACTGACATTTTGACCCAGCCCAGAGCTGGTGGTACAGGTATGTCTGAGTTCAGGGTGGGTGCTGGAGTTCGTTCAGGGTGGAAAGAGAGGGACAGGCATGAATGCTAAACCAGCAGTGGACAACAACAGCTCTCTGGGAGCCGGATCAGAAAAGCAAACACAGCATCAAGCGACAGGAAGTGTCTCGTTCTGCACAAAAGGCAGAACCGCCACATTTTAGGGCTCAGAGAAAAAGAGTATGAGAGAGAAGCAGGGAGAGAGAAAAGACATCCACACATATTGGATGCAAATATTAATAGCATTAATAGCTAAAACATGGTGACAAAATCCCCAGAGAGCCATGCCACGCAAACATTTACTCTTATGAATGTTTGAATAGCCTATAACATTCTGCTCCTTCTAAAAGAGCACAAACAGCATTTTAAAAATCTTGCCAGAGTCATCAAACAGACAACAGAACAGTTAAAGTTATAAAACTGAAATTCTGCAAAACATAATTTCATTTTCAAAAAAAAACAAACACGGTCATAAAATCAATCAGTGAAGATTATTTTCCTGTCAATAAACAAAACAAAAATCTAATAACCATTTAAGGCCTTTGAGTAGCTTTAGCTGTGGTGGACATTAAAAGGTCAAGGACATGTCACATCCATCCTGGATGACACGTCCTTCCTGCTGTAAACCAACCACACAAGCTGGCTGGCTGAAGCGCACACAGACGGTGATTAACACCGCAGAAACAAAAGGAAAGGGTGTGTGCTCCTGGTGCCACATAAGGATGATAGCACACTGCTGTAATGCTGTCATGGCAGCTGATACTCTGATTTCAGACATGGTGTAAATGCAAGTACGGCAAGTAAACCTATGCTATGGCAGATAAACTGAATTACAGTACATATCAAACACACAGTTTGTCAAAACCCCAAGTAGGAAATATCAGGCTGGAGGGTTATTTTCTGACATTTCACATCAAATACATGAAAGAAAAGACATAGAAGGAAGTGAGAAGGAGAAAATCTTAATAAATCTCGTAATGAAACATAGTTTTGAGCACTGATCCCAGGCAGGTGGGACCATGGAGATAAAGTAAGCAATCACAGGAGTTCTCCACAGACTCAGCTTGTTGATTGCATTAGGCTTTTCTGTATGGGGATAAAGAGCAGGGAGCGCAACAGAATGTCAAAGAAGGCACACAGGTGAATCGAAGCCACAATTCACAACCGTTCTGTCTATTGTGAGCCACCTGCAAATAGATATAATGTAATGCAGTGTAAGCTGCCAGTTGCTATGCAGTTTAGACTAAAAACAGCACACCTCTAACTTAGCTGTAAACACAGTGTTACCAATCCCAACAAGGAAAAGCTTGAAAAAACATGGTGTGCATGGTGAAAAGGCATCCCTGTACTTCTAAATTTGCTTTAAAAAGAGAAATATCATCTCCACCATTACTGCTCAAAAAACTTGTCAGATGAGCAGCAGATTCAAACCCAAACTGTTTTTGCCTACCATTGCACCACCGTGCTGTGCCGTGCGCTCTAGTATGTTGGAGTTGAATCTGATCATGATGAATAGTTATCTAGTCTCCTATCAAATGTAAGCAGATTTTAGTCTTGATAGCTACATACTATACAGGCACCTTTTAGACTTCTAATTAACAGAAAACTGAGAGAAGATCAGTTTGTTGTGGCCAATTGTCACTTACTAAATTTAGACATAAAGTGACTTTTTTTTTTCCTGACAGCGTGACCAGATTTAGCCCAGAAACGAACATCATCATCCATGGATGCTGGGTTCTTGGTGAGATTATTCAGTCTATGATATTGATAGTCTGTGATAAAATTATCCTTCTAATTAATTACTTTGATCACAGTGCAATGATTTACTTATTTGTCACTCCATGTGGACCCTAAACCTTAAAGAACTAATGCTTGCCTTTGAACCTGCGGATATTTCCGCTCTGTCTTCTTACCTGATTAAAACCAATAAAAATAAATAAAACTTATTCATCAATATGCCACAGTGACCCTTTAATTTGACATCTCATCAAGTCCTTTAATTGTTATGCTGAGAATACCTAGCTCTACACTGACAACAAGGCACATGAATCCACAATAGGCACTTAGCACAAGCACTTAACTCTTTTCACACACACCAGATGCTAAAAGCTACTCAATATGCATTTGTTTTAATGCACTTCAACCCAGACAGCCTCAATATTATATCATTTATAAGAAAACACATGTACTAAAATATTCCGGACAAATCCTGTCTAATCACCTGTAATTTGTTATTTTACAATCACGATCTCACCCCACAGGTACAGTTAATCCTCCATTTATAGAACTTAGTAATGTCTACTCCTATCCTCTTCCCCTCCCCGATGTCTGACCTTCATTCCACACTCTCCTGGGGGGTCCATTCCTGTCTTTCAATGGTTTTCTGCATGTGTGTGAGTTCCCAGACAAGGCCGGATAAGCTGTGCTCTGTCAGGGCCTAATGTTCACAGCCCTTTGGTCATTGTTTCCATCTCAAACAAACAACGCATTTATTTTTGTTTGGCTTCTATGGTTAATTGAGGGGGGAAAAAAAGCTTAAAAAGTGTCCGGAGTTGTCCTAAATTAAGACATCAAAGAGCCTGATAAATATACAAATGTTCAAGAAAGGCTTTTTTTGCTTACTGAACGTGGCCAAAAAAGGCTACAAGTAAACATCTTACTCTTCAATGCCACAAGATGGTTTTGCCAAATTAGGTGAAAAAAAGCTTTCAAAAGTTCTGACACAATGACATGAGACCAAAATAACCAAATATACAGTGACTTGCAAAAGTATTCGCCCCCTTGAACTTTCCACATTTTGTCTTTTTTTTTTTTTTTTTGGCCTGTCCCGTTTGGCTCTTTTGCCATCAGAATTGTTGTCTAAAGGCAAAGAAAGATGCCCAACGGATTTACTTTACCAAATTGACCATCCCAGCCTTGCCATAATGGTCCATTTGATTCACCTTTTATTGTTTATTTTATTTTCACTTACTGAATACGGGACAGACTTGACTGGAGGAAAGAAGGGGAGAAAGAAAGAGGGAAAGAGAAACAGCTGAGAAGAGGGACGGGGGAGAAGGGCAAAAAACAAAAACCAACAGAATGAGCAGAAGAAGAAAAAAAAAAGAAATAAAAAATGCATATATCAATCACCTGGATCACCTGCTGAGAAAGAAAAAAGAAAACAAGCAGAAGAGAACAAGAGTAATAGAATAAACAGCATCACAATGATATATTGGAATATGACAGTAAATACTAAATATTAAACATTATTGTGCAGCACATAAGATCAACAGAACAGTGTGCTTTGAGGTAGGAGCCAAAAAGGGTGTAGTTTGTGGGTGTGATCACCCATGTGTACACCTGTGAGCATGGACGCGCTTGTTTTTTTAAAAGGTTCCTTCATGTAATGATCTGCTAGAGGGTGTGGGGAGCCACAGCCCTGTCCTCCAGGGCATGAAGCAGGTATGGAGGAGATCAAAACTCCAGACATCCAGAGGCCCCCAGAACACAAGAGACCAAGGAAGACCAACAGAGGGGCAGCCGCGCCACTGTCCCAGAAAGAGCTGAGGAGAGTCCCAGATGAGGGCTCACTCAGCAGCCGCGGAGCAGAAGCCAGGGGGAGTTGCAGTGACGCGCCCGTGAGCTCCGCCGGCAGCCAGCCGTGCCTGAGTGACCGAGCCCCAGGCCGAGAGGCCGGGGGCACCCCACCTCCGAAGTGGCCCGAGCGAGCCCCAGGCTCCAGGCCCCGATAAGCGGCCGCCAAGGAGTGAGCCGGTGTGTACCTGGACGCCCACCCCCGGACACAAAGAACCACCAACGCACCGACACCTGAGGGAGTCCGCCACTGGCAGGGGAAGTGGTGGTAGGGGGAGATAGGCCTCCAAACCTTGGAGGGCCTGAGATGTCCCCAGAGAGGTGGCGCCTTTCCACATTTTGTCACATTACAGCCACAAACACGAATCAATTTTATTGGAATTCCACGTGAAAGACAAATACAAAGTGGTGTACACGTGAGAAGTGGAACCAAAATCATACATGATTCCAAACATTTTTTACAAATAAATAACTGCAAAATGGGGTGTGCGTAATTATTCAGCCCCCTGACTCAATACTTTGTAGAACCACCTTTTGCTGCAATTACAGCTGCCAGTCTTTTAGGGTCTGTCTCTACCAGCTTTGCACATCTACAGACTGAAATCCTTGCCCATTCTTCTTTACAAAACAGCTCCAGCTCTGTCAGATTACATGGACAGTGTTTGTGAACAGCAGTTTTCAGATCTCGCCACAGATTCTCGATTGGATTTAGATCTGGACTTTGACTGGGCCGTTCTAACACATGGATATGTTTTGTTTTAAACCGTTCCATTGTTGCCCGGGCTTTATGTTTAGGGTTGTTGTCATGCTGGAAGGTGAACCGCTGCCCCAGTCTCAAGTCTTTTGCAGACTCCAAGAGGTTTTCTTCCAAGATTGCCCTGTATTTGGCTCCATCCATCTTCCCATCAACTCTGACCAGTGCACGACTAATAGTTGTCCTATGGACAGATTCCCCCAACCTGAGCTGTAGATCTCTGCAGCTCGTCCAGAGTCACCATGGGCCTCTTGGCTGCATTTCTGATCTGCGCTCTCCTTGTTCGGCCTGTGAGTTTAGGTGGACGGCCTTGTCTTGGTAGGTTTACAGTTGTGCCATACTCCTTCCATTTCTGAATGATCGCTTGACCAGTGCTCCGTGGGATGTTCAAGGCTTGGGAAATCTTTTTGTAGCCTAAGTCTGCTTTAAATTTCTCAATAACTTTATCTCTGACCTGTCTGGTGTCTAAATCCAATCGAGAATCTGTGGCGAGATCTGAAAACTGCTGTTCACAAACGCTGTCCATGTACTCTGACTGAGCTGGAGCTGTTTTGTAAAGAAGAATGGGCAAGGATTTCAGTCTCAACATGTGCAAAGCTGGTAGAGACATACCCTAAAAGACTGGCAGCTGTAATTGCAGCAAAAGGTGGTTCTACAAAGTATTGAGTCTGAATAATTACGCACACCCCACTTTGCAGTTATTTATTTGTAAAAAATGTTTGGAATCATGTATGATTTTGGTTCCACTTCTCATGTGTACATCACTTTGTGTTGGTCTTTCATGTGGAATTCCAATAAAATTGATTCATGTTTGTGGCTGTAATGTGACAAAATGTGGAAAGTTCAAGGGGGCCGAATACTTTTGCAAGCCACTGTAAAATGAATGAATCATTTCTAGATATGTAAATTGTCCAGTTCGTTGTGTGATTTTTGTGGTCTGTTTGTTGTTCAGGAGCAATCTGCACTTTATCGATGTAAAAACTCTGAGTCAGAGCACAGGGGCGGAAAAAAAAAATCCCACACACATATTAAGCACAAAGCAGCGAGTTTCAGGCAAAGTTGTTCCGGCACAACAACCTGCACCTTTGAGTCTGATCTAACAAGCTGCCTTGAAAACCAGTGCAACACAAGTTATATAAAAGCAGTCTTGTGTTTCAAGTCTGTGTCCAGTCCAGCACTGACGTGGACAGGATCTCTTGTGAATACTAATTTCCTGTGAGAGGCCTCTTTACTCTCTCCCACAGGGCAGAGTCAATCAGAGCGAGCTTAAGGTCTTCTCTGATTGATCTGAGCTTCCCAGAATCTGACATTTTAGGTGTGACAGCGTCTGCCTGGGCTCACACCTCATCCTCCCTTGAGAGTTCTAATGCAGGCCGGGTTTTCAGCTACTCTGAGGATACTCTATGTTACTTGGGTTTGGAAGCAGCTGGTGGATAAATGCACCCCTTCTCACATCACATTCTCCCTAAGGGGTGCAAGACTGCTTCTCCATGGTGATAGCACAGCTATTGTACTCAGTACTTGCGTGTTTACATGCATGTAATTTGCAGTGTTTCCCTTTTTCCCCCCCCCCATGAAGTGTATTAACCATTACGGTCTGTCCAGAACCCCACCCAAGAAACAAGCTGACAACAGCGAATCATCATCAAGTACATTAAGACACTTAGATTATGATAACTCACTGTTTTCTACAGCATCTATATAAATTAAAGCATACATGTACAGAACCCAAACATATGTGAAACAAGCTGGAAGGTGAGATGAAGCTGTTTTAGCAGACAGACAACTGTGAGTACTGCTGTCTTGCAAAGGCTTTGTGCTCGGCCACAATCGCAGACTTATTGTGCCCTCAGGAGCTATAAAGCATCAAATAATTGCTCAGCATGCTTACAAAAGCTCCTACTTTCTCTTTCCCTTTAATTAGACTGCTGTTTGACCAAAACGTCTGCCAACAATAGGACTGTAATAACAACTTGCACGGGGGCTGACCCACCCATGAGTTTTGTCTCAGACTCGCACAGCAGCTTTTCTGGCTCTGCAGTGGCAGATGAGCGTGATATAGGAGCTTGTTTCCTGACTCTGCCACTCCAAACCAGAGGGGCAATAGAAAGCGAAGGGTGCACAGTGAAAGCCACCTCTTCAAACTGACCATTAATTATGTAGCCCGAAGAGGCCGAGGACAAATTACAACTTGCTGACGCTATACTAAAGAGCCAATTAGTGTTGAGGGATTACCTCTTTGACCTTAGTCCACAGCAGGGAGGAGAGGGACTGCAAAGTGTGTGTGGATGTATTAATGACACTAAACCTCACTAACCTTTATCAGAGCACAACACGAGCATGACAGAGAGACACCTGAATGCTGTGTTTTTTCTGGTCCCTTGGTTCAGTTTTCCATCCTGGAGGTGCACACGGTGTGACATGTTAGTCAGTGTCTCTCAGACACTGGGCCTGTAATCGGGGGCCGAAGCAGCCTGACCTTTCATCAGACGTATGAAGCTCAATGCATCCTATGGCAATAAAATTTTCTCTGCCCACCACAGGACTTAGTCACATGGGTTACATGCTGTGGTGCAGTTTACTCACCACGGTGGCTATAAGTGATGCCCTATGCAGTATGTAACACCAAAGATGCAGGACATATGCATGCATCCATGAAAGCAGAAATCTCTGTGGGTGCAGTGCCAAGTAGGGCTGCCACAAACGATTATTTTGATAGTCGACTAGTCACCGATTATTTTTGCGATTAGTCGACTAATCAGATCATCATCCATTAGACATAAAACTACAGCTTATTGCACCAGCAGCATCTGCTCTTATATAACTATCATTAGCTTACAGCTTTAAGTGTTTAAGGTCTGTGCTAACTAAAAATAAAGACAAGATGATAGTTTATTAAATTTTAATGAAATTTGCAGATTGTTTCGGCTAAGTTTAATAAACTCCTTGCTATCTAAAATATAACAGGACACTGGAGTATATTCTTGAGCATCTCACACTTCTGATAATCAGTTGTCTGCTTGACGTTTATTCAGCTGTGTAAAAACTATAACTTTAATCTCAGACAAACTGATTTACTCAGGAACAAATAAAATACTAAAAAAAAAGCCAAACAATAACATTTTAAGTTATCTAAGTGACTCATATATATTTAACCTGAGTAGCGAAAGACGGCGGTGGGTTTGAAAACGATTTGCGGGGAGTCCGGTGTTCTCACGGCGCTAGTGAGCCTAGCCCCCGGCTCGCTAACGAGCTAGTGGGTAACAGATGTCTCCGAAAACGTCGGAGCGCTTTTGAAAATATGTGGTGTCCTGATAAACTGAGCAGATATTTGAGGTTTACACAGCTACATTCTCGCCTGAAAATATGTTAAACGTTTATTTTGTGACCCAGAAAGAATAATAAGAGTAACATTAAAACTAACTAGCTGCCGCCATTGTTGGAAACTGCGCTGGGCCGCGCTATGAATTCTGGGACACAGCTGCTTCTTCTTCTTCTTCTTCTTCGGGGTTTAACGGTAGCTGACATCCTTGTACATGCAATGCTGCCATCTTCTGTTTCAGTCCGTTATTACACTCTTGAATCCTGCCACTTATTCCTGCGTCTTTTGTGATCGTACAAAGTTTCAAACGACGCGTCGACTATTAAATCAGTCGTCGACGATTTTGATAGTCGACGTAATCGTGACTAGTCGACAAATCGTGGCAGCCCTAGTGCCAAGAAGAAGGAAAAGGGCAAATAACAGCGGATCACCCTTTTAGAGAGATCCTCCTTTAAATCCTAATGACTCAACTTAACATCAGAGATAAGATAGTGTTAAAGTCATCTGCTTCTCTTTTTTCTCATTTGATTGTTGCATAAGAAAAACAAAAGTATTTTTTTTCTCATTTAAATCAAAAACTAAAAAAAAAAGATTGGTACAAGTTAACAAATATTGATGAGATGTGCAAACAGGAATTACCTCATGTCTCTACTTTACGGAAGTAGTCGCACTGGTTCTCAAAGTAAACATTTTTAAGGCGAACTGCCTAACTAATGGTCCAGTACTAAACCGGATTACAGGCCACGCGCATGTCGCACATGGAGAATATGCAAAGGCACGAAGGGACCACAGCTCTAACCCTATGCCACAGACTGAAACACACCTAGCAGCCAAATCTTCTTAATGCATTCCTGATACTTGCAAATAATCACACGGTGTTGCTAAGCCCTCTGTGAGAGCAGATCATAAGATCCCATAGTTAAATCCACACCAGTAGGAATGAGGCTCTATTAAGGGGTATTAATGTTGTACTGAACTGAATTAAGATTTGCAGTTTAGTTTATTGTTCTTCACGAGAATATTTAAGAGGGAAATATTATTCGTGTGACAGCTAAAGACACTTATTACTTGGTACATTGTCTGTACCAAGTAACAAGTGTCTCCCTAGATCAAACTACAGCCATTGAGAGGTAGTGACATTATGTTATCAGTGTGTGGGCGCAGCAGAGAGTAAACTTCCTGAAGACGCAGCCCAGTGGTTTTGTTTCGATTTTTAATCGCCGTGTTAAAAGATTTCCAGGAAACTCCTTTTTTTCCAATGAGCGAGAAAACTGTGGCATCAACGAATGCTACAAGAGAGCGTCTTTAAACATGCTCCCCACTGCCCGAAGATGTCAAAACAGTCTAAACAATTTGAGCCGGGCAGCCTGTGTTCAGGAGCAGCATTTTATCAGACAGATTGTCAGTTTTATCTCATTAAGTCAGCTGTTTCCATCACAAGAAGATCTGCTGAGCGTGTTTCACCAACATACGCACCATGAGGCCGTCAAGCACCAGTTCTCATAAGAAAAGAAGAGGCAGTGTGGGGTGGGGTGGGGGAATCAAAGTTCACTGAGCACCACTGTCCTTGTGAAATAGAACTATTGATCTGACAGCTCATCCAATAATTCACTATTTATCACTGTGACAGCTGGGTTTATTTTTAGCAGTTATTATCACCTGTGCTTTCTCATACTTGGTTAAGCCAGAGTTACGTGCTATTAGACTCACCCCCAAACCCCAGAGACGCACAGTCAGTTACATCTGTAACTGTAATTCCTATCAGAAGGCTGAGAGTGATAAAAGAATTGCTTTTTTGGAGGCTGCAGCCAGTCCCCCTGTATAGCTTTAGCATACTGGCACACAAACACAGTGATTACAGAGGTAAATCTCTAATCCCACTGGGGTTAATAGGCTCCTTAAACTAGGTATTAAGGGAGCGTGTTAGCACTAGGGCTTCCTGGAACCAGTTAAAGCCGCTGGGAGCACAACAACATAAAAAAAAAAAAAAATGAATGGGCAAGCATAAAAACAGTGCAGGCTGTGAAAATACATACAGGTATAAATCCAGTGTGTCTGTAAGACTGGGTGCTTTGCTTCATTGCTTCCATTACTGCTGTGCCACAGCGATTTCATATCCCCACTGAGATGACAGGAGGAGTAATGTGCCATTACAGTCCGGCACATCACTCATGGCAGGAAAATAAAACAAAAAAAAGAAAAGAAATAGCTACCGAACCTGAGGGCAGACTAACCAATACTGCATACATGTAATATGAAAGGGGGGACGGGGGTGGGGGGGCTGTCATCTCGCCTTTAAATAAGAACCGGACGAGTGAAACACTCAAATGAAACAGTCAGACAAAGATGCAGAAAAGAGCAGGGTGTGAAAGTGAGTGGGGCTCGTCTTGTGTCTGAGAGAGGTCTCCGGCCTGTGATCCCTACCGGATAGCCTTCTGTTTTCTTCTGGCACCACTTCAGTAGAGCATTTCTCTTAGATCCTCCGTACTCCCGCGCCAGTGCAGCCAAGGGGTCCTTTCTTTCCACACTGTCACAAGGGAAACACGAACCACAATCACATAGAGATTTTTTGGGTGGAAGGAGGGAGCAAGTTTGCAGTAAGTCATCGAGGGGATAAGTAACCATGCAAACTTGAGTGCATATGATGATCACAGCAAAAGGCTTTGTTCAATTATTTAAGTCCCCCCAAAATTTCTATATAAAAGGTAATTCAAGTGGTCCTGATCTAATAACACACAACTTATTTCTGATTTCTCACATGCATGCTTTCGGAAGCTAAAAACTTCCATTCCTCTTTTTCTTCTTCTTTAGACTTTGGTGTTTTAGTTCAGGAAGGTTACAAAGGTTGGCCATCTTTAAATAACATAATGGGCTCATAAATATTAACTTTAGAGCTAAAAATGAGCTGCACAACATACCATTATTGAAAAACTAGATCCATTTCAGTCCTGAAAAATTTGAATAAACCCTTTTTAAAAAAACAAAAACAAACTCTTAATGCTCTCTTTAAAAATAAAATTCCTACATAGCTTTTCCAAATGTTCCCTGTTTGAAAACTCCCTTCTGAATTCCAGGGCTTCGAATTATCATTACAAGACTGAAGCTTCTTTGGTTTGCTTGTGCATTTGTGTTGGAGTTAAGAGTTGGCTCAAGATTACTTTGGCGTGAATCCAGCACCCACTCTGACTTTAAGTGTTGGGATGTAAACCTTTAGCAAAGTTTTTTTTAGTGGCATCTGTTTTACTTTTCATCCATCAAATATTGGCAAACAGTACACTCAATGCATTTCTCTAAAATCCCCCAAAATTGTCCAACAGATTGGATAAATGCCTATCTGCAGTATTATTCAAAGGGGCTTCTCCCAAGGGTTTGTGCTGGAGCTGAGGCCATGGGAAGACCATGAGACATGGTCATTACTGTGAGCATAGTAAATATTTCACACGTCATCGCTGCTCTGCTGCTGAATTCATTATTTCTCCGTTTGAGGCACCATAATGCCAGAAGGAGCAAGATGCTATCCAAACATATATTGCAGTGCGGAGAGTATCTGCATTTATCATCAGTGATACAGCAGCTTTATCATGAGCCTTTAAAATACCAAATATGGAAGGAGACAGCCCCCTAATCTCCTCTTCCAGAAAGTCTACAACTCCTTCACACACATTTACATTAATAATGTCAAGAGTGAATAGATGGTAAGAAAAGATAGACTGCACTAGGGAAAAGGAAGGCCAATTATCTGTGTGGAAAATTTATTCTTGGTAGCACAAACAATACTGTAAAAATACAGCTGTGTGCAAAGTGCAGAGAGCTGAACAGTCATGACAGCAGACAAGGATGTGGAGAGGCTGGACTGACAGGTTTCTGAGTTTCAACATAAACAATGAGTGCTGTTTATTAATGTCAACTGTATGCTGACTGAAGCTAAGGGTGTTGTCCAGTGTGCTGGCCAAGTATTTCGCCTCTGTCAGTGCGCCCCAGGGCGGCTGTGGCTACAATGTAGCTTGCCATCACCAGTGTGTGAATATGTGTGTGAATGGCTGGATAACTGGTTGTGTAAAGCACTTTGGGGTCCTTAGGGACTAGTAAAAGTGCTAAACAAATACAGGCCATTTACCATTTATTTCATTGCTTTAACTAACTTTGCTGTTTCGAAGTTGCCACCATTTACATCAGATGCAATCACGAGTGTACACAGACATGAGCTGTCCGTGCATGAAAACGATCACTAGCAAGAAGAGTATAAAAACATGTTTGTTCACCATTTGCCTCTCTTCCCATTCTGATAAGCCAACACTCCATCTACTGTGTGCAGGCCATCGGTGTCCAAACAGGAATGCTGGACATAAAATTTGGGAAACTAACAGAGAAAGCTTTAACTAGTGATATCAAGAGGGAGTATGCAAGTTTAAAAAGCAGAAATACAACAGCACCCATTATATCTGTAACCACCACCAGTTTTAGAGTCATGCAGCCTATTTTAAAGCTACATTTAAAAATAAATAAACTTTGTTTTGTTAACTGCTTGTGAAGATTTGCCATCACAGCAATGGCCTTCTTTAAAAACAAAATCAGCTTTAAAGCTTCAGTGAGAGATCAACTTATTCACATTTTTGCTTTGTCACAGTATTGGGAAGCATAAACCCAGAACAAATCCAGACATGTAGTTTTCATGTGGTGAAATCATAGTCAAATATGTTAGCTCCTCCTAAGCTTAAAAAAAAAGAAAAAAAAAAGAAGAATTTTTTCAGGTATGATTAAATTACCAGCTCCAGTTCAAAGTAGCAGGTTTGTCTCAGAGTGAAGTGCTATTTAAAAATAAATAAACAAACTCACCTGAGCTTGCTGCTTCCTCGGTTGTAGCTGAAGGATGGCGTGCGGCTGCTGAGGGAGGCAGAGGTTTTGATTACAGACTCCAGTGACGGGCTTTTCCTCATAAGGCTGTTAGGTTTCAGGTCTTCCCTGCAGCTTGCCAATTTGTCTGTGGGAATTAAAACAACACACAGGAGAATGAAAAGAAAGTTAGAAATGGAGGGATCAAAATATAAAGTACATTTGACAAATCACATGTGCAGTTGCAGGGCATGAAAGGCAATGGGACAAATAGAAATTAATTGTATTCTGCTTTAAGACTTCTAGCGTTCTGCAGTTATGGAAAGTCACATTATCCTCCAAGGTGTCTATGTTGCTAAACTACTGATGTACCCACTGTGTACAAAATAATACTTGAATTCTAATGAGCAGTAAAATCTAAATAATCTGGATTTACTGCAATAAAACATTTTTTAAAAAAAATCCCTTATCCAATTAAAGTAATCCTGTGATTCTAAAGTCACTGTGTTTTTCAAATGACTCCTCAGAGATGGAGCAAGAAGACCTACTGAATGTAGATGCTGACATTTTAAGAGCCATGCACAAAATTTACAGCATTTGGTTGCCAAGGAGAAAAATCATAAAATTTTCCACCAAACTGGCAGCAGTCGGATGTTTGCATGTCTTTAATACCATTCATTTAGTGCTCATTGAACACTCATAGTGGACTTTGGCTGTCAGTCTGTTGACCTAAAAGCCACCATTTGTTCCTGTGTGACAGTTAAAGGAAGTATGGATATTTGATAGCAAATTTATACCATTACAACATGCCCAAATCCCTTCTGTGTTACATACCATGAGGATGGGAGAATTCTCCGTGATTAATTCTTTTTTCCAGTGTCTTTGATAGTGGCTTTATGTGCGAGTGTCTCTAAAAAGAGAATGAAACAGTCATCTGAAACAGTTCCACTCACAGGAAGTCTGTATTTAAAGGGAATTTTAAAGGGAAACAGGGTGTATACCTGGATGGGGGATACAGCAGCAGCAGGTGCAGTGCGCACAGGGATCCCACTCAGTGGGCTTCTTGAGGAGGAATGCATTTGAACCGTGTGACCTGGCCCATCTGAAACACCAAGTCATGTAACCATTGAGTTCAAAAGTGCTCTGTAAAGCCTGCATTTATAGAAGCAAAGAATAACCTTTTTCAAAGATTAAACAAATGTCACAGCCCACTGTCCGCTTTTTTTTTTTTTTTTTTAAACAGTTTTAAACAGTTGGACTCCTAGTCCTCTTTTCATTTTTGATATTTGAGAAATTAATAGTATATTTTACTCAGTTTTGGTACATTTCCCCCAACAATTTATTTTGAAGTTTAGCTTGTTTCATACAAAAAGAAAAAGAAAAAAAGAATAGCCTTGGTTGAAAGATTAAATAAAACCAGTAAAACTGTCCTAATGTATGCAGCTCTACATAATGTTCATGTCAAGCTGCTTAATAAATGAAACAAGAGGCACCATCTCCATAATGCATGACTAAAGTTTCTAAATGAAAATGCCTCCTATCAGTAAGATATATCCAGCATGTCATTTTTGATTTTACTGAGACACACAAGGAAACCCTCCGACCTGTCTGAGGCCAGCTTAGCCAGGACTGTCCAGCCCAATCGCACAAGTTGCAGAGAAAAGCCACATATTCATAGACCTCTCAGCAGCTGTTCTGCTCTACAGTTACACTGCGTAATGGGATGCCCTGAAAGTGTGTGTCTGTGTGCTGGGGTGCTCGTGCTCACTTTGTCCAACAGTATCAAAGGACTTAATGAGGGATTTGACAGTAGCTCCAGGCTCTGTGTTGGAATCTCCGCTGGCGTCGGCGGGCGTGGCTGGGATCATGGAGATGCCGCACCAGTGACGGCCGTTATCCGAGTCAGACACTCTCGCCTCTTCACCTTGGGACCTGGCAGACACAATGAACAGGATTGCTGTGTGGACACACAGGTAGCACAAACACTAGAGGGAGGAGAAACGGCAAATTGTGACCTGGTGAATTTCAAAACCCTGAATTTAGAACTTATCTTATGAGATAACCCATTGACCAGTGAGAAAGGGGAGACTGCACGTTTTAAAAAAATAGGGTGTTTGCTCAGTGTATCAACAAGATCATGTGATCAGCTTGAACCGAAGAACTGTCAATAACTGATGACTAGCTGGAGACAAAAAGAGTTTGGAAAACCTTAATGTGAGCAGTAGAGACGCTTTCTGCCGTTGTACCTGGTGAACATTGGACCAAAGGCTACAGCGTGAGGGTCTGCAGCCTCTTTACAGACAAGAGGAGACAGAAATGACAAACAAGTTCTTAACTCACTTTCAAAAAAAAAAAAGTAGACTGACAGAGAAAGACGACTGCAGTTATACTGGTGTCATTTAATTTATTCATTTGCCTGATGAACAGCAGTCAGACATAATAATACACGTCTAAGTTCACAAGCATAAAACCAGTCACGAGTCTTTCTAGGCAGAATAAATTAACAGGACATTCATAAATTGTTCATCGAAAGAAAATGATCCATCACATTGTTAGTAGCTCATCTTTCTTTAGAAGGTCGGGTTTCTTGAGTGAATCCAAATGCTTACATTTTGAGCACCAGTACCTTTACCTTGGGATTAAAATATGGCTTTTAAAAATTGTAACCTGAGATCCTGCAACCGTATGACCGTATACTACCACAGTATGCAATATTCTATTGAAGTTTTTGTTGAACAATGAAATAAACCTTTCAAAATTATATCACAGTACTTGAGTGACACATTAAGAAGGATGTTAAAGAAATCTCAGAGTCCCATTATAACATTTTTTTTTTTTTTTTTAGAGTAACCTCAGAGGCTCAGATAAAAAGTGTGTGTTTAATTCTACATCATCTTATGCAGCTAAAAAGTTGAATTAAAGAAAATGAGTTCAGCTCATAATTTAAAAGTGGTTTCTTGTGTGAAATAAAACAATCATTTTAGGAACATGTAACACAGTCTTCTTGGTCTAAGGGTTAAAATGGCATGTTTCAGTAGAGCAAAAAGTGGCTTGGAGGAACAGCTGTTTGCGTTTGTGGCAGTTCCAATGTTGGCAGTATAATATTAAGAAGACATTTAGAAGAAATATCGCTATCATTAAAAACAGGCAAATAGAAACAGTGCAGAGGATACCTGTGTGCTGAGATGACAGAGATTTAAAGTTATTATGTGTTCTACAGTGCCATCAAATGGCTAAATAGGAAACTGCATTTTAGACCAATCAGAGGAATCAAGAGTCAAGTAAACAAGTGACAACAATCTGACTAATATAGAGCTAGTAAGCAGAATAATATTAGGTCCAGAACTATATACTGTATGAATATCACTGGACTTTTGTTCTGTTTTGTTGCTTTGGCCTTGCGATGTGTATTTTCTGATGTTATGAGTTTGTCTTTGTTCTGGCAGTGTTTGGGAAACGCAAGTCTCTGAGCTTTGCTACTCTCTGAACATTTACCCATATTTTCATACCGCTACCAGTTTTTTCAGTGTTCTTTCTGTAACACTTCATCTGTTCAACTTTCTGAAAGGCACAAAGCAGCTTCACACATTATTATAAACAAACAAACAAAAAATATAAGTCTCTCACTCCTGGAATCTCAAACACAAGAGAATCACAAAAATAAAGGGTACATTTTATTGAGAAACAAAAATACAGTATTTTTAAAAGGTCATGAAGACATGAAGAGAGATAGAAGCCGTTCTGTGTCACAAGAATTCGTCTGTGGTTACAGAGGTCACAGTGGCTTACAATTAAACTATTTTACCACATTACATGTTTAATGTCATATTAAGTGCAACAATAACACTGTCTTCACGTGGTGCTGAGGTGAGAGACGCTTCTTTAGTGCCCTTCTACTGCCGTCTTGGTCTCAAAAGTGGCCCCGGAACTTATTCTGGAGAGAAAAGAAGAAAGGACATGAACTGCAGTGTAACAGCTAATGTTTACACAATGACCTTGTTTTCTTCTCAGCATTATTATTTTCCAAAGCCAGACCTGTGGGTGCTTGCAGACTTCTAAAATCTCTGCTCCATGCATACCTCAAAGGATTAATACAGTCACTCAGAATCAAATTTCAATAAAATCACCCTGTGATGAAATGTATCTGCAGCAGATGATGCATTGCATGAGTTTAATCCAGTCATGCCGTGCAGACCATCCTGCTATACAACCAAAAAACAATTAAGAGTGTTATTCATTTAAAGGACAGCAGGTGGCACCAGATACATCTACTCGAACCAAAGGTTGAAAAAAAGAAAAAAGAAATCAGGCAAAGCAAACCAAAAAGGGCATGATACCCCTGAGGGTGCAGTCAGCCAGCACACAGAAAGACAGACAGAGTCAGACAGGCTGAAGCGGCAACACGAAGCCAAACATAGATAGGAAGGTCAGTGAGCATCAGCAGCACACAGGGCAGGGAGAGGCAGGCTGGCTGAGAGAGCACTGCAGGGCAGGAAACTCACCTGGGCTTTACACAGGGAGGCTTGTCAGAGGGACTTCTTTGATAGAGTCATCACAGGGAACTGCTGGAGGTGGGGAGCGGACGCAGCGTAACAGCTAATCTCGGGGAGAGTTTGCTGATTTAGCCGTGGTCTAAAGCCACTACTATATTCTGAAGTACTGCATGAAATCTGAAGAAAAGACATATCTGGTTTTTAAACCAAATATTACGGTTTCTTAAGTGGTAAAACTACTGGTGAGCAGTTTAATAATTAATAGTAATAAAATAGTTTTTTTTAAATATAAATTAATTAAATTAATAAAAATTTGTTTCGCTACCTGAAAGGATTATACCATGGCCAGCCACAAATATAAAGAGAGCGCTGTACAGTCACAAATCTAAGCAGACTTTGCCACAGAAGTATTTGACCTGGCTTGATAATGAAAGAAGACAAGACTGTCAAAAACACTATGGTATATGCACACTAAAACACACTTGTATAACAACACACGATCCAACGCAATGCTCATCAACAACAATGCTGCACTGACATATTCCGATCGCACTATGTGAAGTCTTGAATAGTGTGACAGATTGGTGTGGGACATTTGCTGTAAAAAACTAATCACAGATTCTGCTCTGACCATGAAGCAGATCTGCCACCATTTATTAAAAAAAATAAAATTTTATATTATTCATATTGTCCTATCAATACTGCTGAAGTTTGCTGCATTTTGAGCGTCAGGAATAAACGTTACCAGAGGGTAAGTGTGGAAGAGGGAGACGGAGAGGGCAGCAGCTTAAAAGGAATAGAATACACAGAGGGAAATACCACAGGAGACTGCTCATTTACCAACAGAGTCTGCCAAATCCCGGGAACCTAGACTCAAAAGCATCAAGGTTTGGATCTTGTGAAACATCATAAACTAAATTGTATCTATACTAAATGTAGATATGTCTAAATAGATTATTGGGTGGTATTCTTATTCATTAAGTATGTATAAAACACAGGTAATAAGAGATATGGCAGGACTCTGGCAGGTATATCATAACTACATTTGTACAGGGAGAAAAGAACTGCAGCCCAATGCTAAAAAAGGGGAAACTGGTGGAGGGAGAGGAACTGAAAAATATGGGGAAGATAGTACCTGACTCCCTGCAGGGCCTCAAGGTCTGCAGAAAGCTTTGCATTACGATCCTGCTCCTCCTGCAGCTCCCTCCTGAGTGTGCGCAGCTCCTGTTGAGCTTCCACCTTGATATCATTCGCTACGACCACAGCCGTCTGGAGGTCTGCCTGAAAACGACGCCACTCCTCCTTTTCATCCTGAAGGCACAAACATGCAGAATCATATACATGTTATTCATTCTGACAGAAAATGACTCAAAGACATTTGAATTTAGTTGAAATGGAAGAATGACTGGTCCTTATATGAAAGGAAACGAGATATTACATGCATTTTTTATATTTTTGTGAATATTCAATCCACCAATTACTGGAAAAACTAACAACGCATCAGTGAAATTTTGCTTAGTTATTTCAAACTAGAATTGAGTATGAAAATTCACTTCAAGACATAAAAAAAAGGAAAAAAAAAAATCTGATCTCTGATCTCAACATCAAAAATCAAAAGGTAGACACAACAACTTTTTGGCTTCCTCCCGGGAACAAACACTGGGGAAAAAATAAAAAATAAAATAGGACTTCCCTTACCACTGAGGTAGAAATCAAAAACATCTAAGCACCCAGTTAATGACACCCAGTTATAACTCTCCTGCAGGCCTGATTCCTCCTTCCCACCTTCTTCTCTTACAGAATGCTCATCGGAGTTAAAATCCTGGCTCCACTCTAATTTTCTTGAGCTCAATGAGGATAAAACTGAAATCCTTATCGGCACTAAATCCAACCCTACTAAAGGCAAATCATTTCACTCTCACTATTGATAACTCCACAGATTTCCCTTCACTTCAGGTTAAGAGCCTTGGTGTCATCTTAGACAGCTCACTATCCACTAAATCTCACATCAGTGATCTCACCCGTTCTGCCCATTTCCGTCTACGCAACATTAACCGGTTACGTCCTTCTCTTTCCACCCAGTCTGCGTCCATAGTCTGTCTTGTCCACAATCTCGTTACCTCTGGCATTGACTATTGTAATTCTCTCTTGGATGGTCTCCCCCAAAAATCCCTCCATAAGCTTCAACTGGTTCAAAACTCCGGACCAGAACACAGAACCCCCCTCCGACCAGCACACAAACCCTAACCTTCAGGAACTTCACTGGCTCCCTATGAAATTCCGAATAGTATACAATCTTCTTCTGCTTACCTTCAAGGCCCTTCATAACCTTGATCCTCCCAACCTTTCTGACCTGTTAAGCACTACCTCTTCTGCCTGCTCACTTCGATCTTCTTCTATCCAGCTTGCTGTGCCTTCTTTCTGCGCCTTCTTTCTGCCTCTGCACCATGGGAAGCAGAGCTTTCAGTTGCTCTGCTCCCAGGCTGTGGAACTCTCTACCCCCAGATATAAGAAACACTGGTTCTCTCCCCCAGTTTAAATCCCAACTCAAAACCTATCTTTTCAAATCTGCATATTCACTGTGAACTTACTGTTTATTTTATCATGTGTTTTTTTTTTATTTTTTAAATTGTTCTTCATTTTGTCATTGTTCTATTATGCGTTTTATTCTATTGTTAAGTGTCCATGGGTGTCTTGAAAGGCGCTTTTATAGAAAAATGTATTGTTATTGTTATTATTTCTTATCATTATCATTATCATCATCACCATTATTATCATTGTTATTATTATTATTATCATCATCATTATCATCATCAATATCAATCAAATTTGTACTTTATAGATTTTGGGTTTTTTTGTTTATGTAGTCTCTGCATTACACCAAATTTTGTTTTCTACTAGAACACCGACTTTCCTCAGGATTTGATAAAAATTTCAACAGTTTTAGTATTTTGTAAGACCACCAACAATCAGCAGCCACACAGCACAAGCTGAAGATTACGATAATGATTATCACCATTAGATCCACCAAGTCTTGATCTGCCACACTTGATGTCTTTTTTAAATCTATAAATGTCCATTTTAAAGCGTTGGTGGCTGTAGCTCAGGAGACAGTACAGGTCTGCTAATTGGAAGTTTTCATGAATTTGTGTGAAAGCATGTGAATGAGACATGTTGTAGAAAGTGCACTGAGTGCTCAGCTACAGTAGAAATGCTGTACTATACAAGAACCAGTTCATTAAAACTAAACTGATGGAAGAAGCTGCCTGTGTCAGGACCCCATCTGCATATTCTAAAATGCTACTGGAACAATGTTTAGTGGAAAGAAGACTTATTGGTCTCTTTGGCAAAAAAAAAAAAAAAAAAAAAAAAAAAAAAAACACACAAGGAAAAACTGAAAACATCACCATGAACTTAATGTGTCACTCCACCAAAAATTTCTTCCTTGTAGGAATTCAAGGACAACTGTAAAAGAATGGCTACGGTTATGTGAACTAAGCTGTAAGTGCATAACTCTGTGACAATTATCACAATAATATGGATGCTTGCATGGCTTAAAAATGAAAGAGAAACAACATACTGTAAACGAAAGATGTTATATGGTATACACTAAACAAAAGGGCTGTCCTCTGAGCGTGTCACATTACATGCCACATAATTAGAGAGCTACCAAGATGTGAACTTTTAAAACTCAGTACATCAGGTCTGCACACTTCTTACCTTCATTTGTCTACTCATAACTTTCAGTTGCCGCTCTGCTTCAGCCTTCTGCTCCTCCAGCTTTTTGACCAGATCTGCAATGGTAAATTCAAGGTCTTTGAGAACTTCTGCCTAAACACTACCATCGCTGAGGTCTAGCTTACCGTAGGTTTAATAAATAAGCATTCACTATGAGCAGCACAGTTTTCAGTATTGTGGAGCGCAACCAACTTACAGCTTAACATCTATTGTATAAGTAGTGGTGTCTAGCAATAGCAATATCAGACTAAATCCAGAATTTGTAGAAGTCTGTCAAAACACAGTGTGTCCAGCTATATGGAATGAGCCAGCTGCAGTAATGCAAAGTCAATGACAGATGAGTTACAGCATGAACTCACATTGCATGGCGCTTTTATACACTCTCAGTTGCTAGTTTATGAGCTTTCATTAATGCAGTCTATTCCAGCGCTCATTCAATAAATCTTACCTTTATGAATCTAAAGCTCAGTGTTTGTTAAAACTGTTTAAAGATGTGATGTTTCACCACTGTGGACACGTTTCTAATATTTTATGAGCATTTATGAGGACTTCAAGTTATGACTCCACAAAACATTAGAGAATAGCAGGGACCTGAACCCCTATTTATATTAACTTACTTTCCATGTCCAGGACAGCCTGGTTGGTGTGACAGTTAACAGCCCTCTGCTGCTCCACCTGGTCCTCCAGCTCAAATATGGTCTCCTTCATCTCCTTCACCTGGTTCTCACCCTGGATTCCCGCTTCCTCCAGGGAAGCCACTTGGTTACATAGCTCCAGTTCTCTCTTTTCAGCCCGCTCCTGAAGCTGCTGACATTTTGCCTCCACCTGTGTACATGTAAACATACAAGAGCTTACAGTGACTTTAAGACATCATTGTGCAAAACAGACATGTGGTTAAGTTGCCTTTGGTTAAAGAA
This sequence comes from Rhamphochromis sp. 'chilingali', assembly GCF_963969265.1. NCBI lineage: Eukaryota > Metazoa > Chordata > Actinopteri > Cichliformes > Cichlidae > Rhamphochromis > Rhamphochromis sp. 'chilingali'. The sequence goes on from NC_137946.1 coordinate 8,389,270, forward strand.
AGAATAATAATGGATTTCACTGTATATATCTCAGGATATTAAATAAAAGGTACTTGCTTCATTTTTTTTTAACCACAACTCCTCAATCGTTGTGATTAATAAAACAAACAATAAAGTTGTGTCTGACATCAATAATTTGGCATTCAGCGAAATGAGTGACATGAAAGATGGCACCAACTCTGACTAGTTCTGACTACATCATGGTGTTTTTTGCTCCACTGAAAGCTTTAGTCAAAGTTCTACTATGATTGCTGCTTTGAGAAATGACTTTGTAAAGTCAGTCTTTGACAGAACAAGATACTAAAACGAGACAGTGATGTAGTCACGCAGGACACCCTCCAACTGACACCACGTGGCTCTAATAGATCAAGATGTTTGTAAGTGAACTTATGGAGTGGTCACACCCTGACACCCACGTGCCTGAGGAGAGTTATGTGACTCTGAGGGTCCACCCTACTGTTGGCACCACAGTCACAGCCCAGTAATGACGACATCACTAAGCTGATGGTGACACATTTCGCTTTGGAACAACAACCGCCAACATGACCCCTAACTCATACTGCCTCAGCGGTTCTCGGATGTGTGGTGTTGTAGGGGAAAACCAAAATGAATACTGAGGAAACATATGAAAATCATTTAAGTGGCATTGAGTTCATGCATTGCAGTGGTGAGGTACTCAGTACCAATTTAACGGTCATGTTCACACCAGTGTGAGAGAAGTTTGTCCTCAGTCACACTCAAGAGAAAAATCACATGGCTTTTCCTTTCAGTCAAATTTTTAATCATTAAGATTCAAGACTCTTAATTATGAAAGCAAAACAAATTTATAGCAATAAGAAGTTCTGTACTTCTCAAGTACAATATATGCACAAGATTATAAGATATTACGGACAACTATGGCTGCTGTGTTTTGCAATTCTATACACAACTTACAGTAAGAGCGGATGAACAAGTCAGCAAGTCATAATTTACATCACAGGACCACTTTAAAAACAGTCCACAGGATCCATACTAAAACTGTACGGTGGTTGAAATGATCAGCGTTGAATTTTAATACGTTTATTAAGGAGAACTTGTTATACAACTGCAATTCTTCGGCTTAATAAATCAAACATAATTAAAAGCACTTGGTTGATTACTTGTATTTTTTTTAAAACATCTGTAACATGTTATATAAAGTGAAATTAAATTTGTGAACTGGATCATAGACTGTGCCCAAATTCAGGGGCTACATCCTTCGAAGGACCTGGCCTTCCCGGTCTATGTAGGCCGCGTAGGTTGGAAGGGCAAGGCTGTTAAATTGGACGGTCTAGCCTACGACGTGTGGTTTCTGTTACCTAGCAACCACGACATAAACAGCTACACCTGTGGTGAATGGCATGTTCGACAGTATACGTGGTTTGTCATATTTTATTTACATTATTACATCTATGTAAGCAGTTTCCCCAGTCTAAAAACATGTATGTATGCATCAGATCAGAGTATTCATTCATTCACACACACAGAGTCTTCCAATTTGTTTTTATACACTATTATTTTTGTTTTAGGAATTAGCATACACCTATTTCTCAGTCAAATTTGTTCATAAGGAAACATCATAAATGAAGTTCTTACTGCTCACATGCCACTCGGTTGCTTCCACTGAGTGTACTAACTACAGAGAGCCAAGATATGAATATGAATAGTTTCCAAAATGTCAAGCATATTTTCTTTATAGTGCATTTATGTGTTTAATCAACTGACCTGGTGAAGGTGCAATAAATATATTATGAATGCCAAGACGGAAAATATGTTATCAATTTTGCCCGTCTCTTACCTTAGACACGGAGGCTTGCACATGCTCAGTCTCAGCCTGCGCCTGAAGCAGCTCCTGTCTTAGTTCTGTCAGCTCCACTCCCAGCTTGTCTCTCTCAGTGTGGGCTGTCTTCAGCAGAGTCTGCAGCTCAGTGTTGTCACTGGCACTTTGCATAGCCTTCAACTCAGTCACTTTTTGCCTCTCAATGTCCACCTGTGCCTTCAACCTGTTGTTTTCCAGTCTCAGACCCTCAGCTGTTGCCCTCTGGTCTTCTGCAGCTTGAGCTGCCTGACCTCCGGCTTCCAGCTCTCTGTCCAACTGGGCTTGCAACCTGTCTAACTCCTCTCTGAGGCAGCGCACCTGGCTCTGGGCCTCCTGGTGCTCCTCCTCCAGGGCCCGCAAGCTGCCCGTTAGTTGCTGCTGGATGTCTACTAGCTTCTCCCGTTCAAAGCGTGAACTCTCTACCAGCTCAGCATACCTCTGCTCCAGTTCGACCAGTCTAGGCCTCTGGCTACCCAGCTCCTCCTCCCTCTGGGCCTGAGCCTGAGCCTGCTCCTGAAGCCGGACAGAGAGCGTTTCATTCTTTTGGGCCAATACCTCCAGACGCTCTCTCTGCTGTTGAAGTGAGGTCTGCAGGAGTCGTTTCTCCTCAACCAGACGCTCGTTCTCAGCTGTCAGCTCCTGCACCACTTGCTGCTGGTCAGCCAGCTCCTGTATTGTTGCCTGCAGTTCCTCCGATGTGCTGTGGTGGCTCTCCTCCATCTTGTGAATCTGTTCGGTTAGGCTCTGCAAGGAGATGTCCTGACCTCTGGCACTGTTAACTGCGCCTGCTTGATCAGTGCTCCCACTGACACCACTGCTTGCTGATTCTGAGCGTGATGGGATCTTCTCAAACTCTGAGGAGTCAGGTGACGGTGACCCCTTGGTGATGTCAGAACTGGAAGATCCAGAGGTTTTGAGTGGGCTGGCAGTAGAGGGGAGACTATGCTGTTGCGGAGCTGAAGAGTCTGAGGACAGGCCATTCACCAGAGGCTTGGAGGAAGTGCTTGTGTTTGTACTACAGATAGAAGATGCCTCCAAGCTAAGCAGCTTCTCCTTCAGTGCCTGATTCTCCTCTCTGAGGGCTGCCAGCTCCCTCTGAAACTTCCCATTCTTCTCCCTCAGCTCTCCAACCAGCACAAGGGCCTCCCCCACCTGTCCTTGCTCGCGATCGGCTGCAGGTTCTTGAGGTGAAACAGAATTGGATGAGGGTGAGGAGGAAGCAGAAGAGGCTTTACCCTTACAGCGTTGCAACTCCATCCTGAGATTGCTGATCTCTAGGTCTTTAGCCTTTGCCTCAGCAAGAAGCTCCTTCACCTGGCTTTCCAGAATACTCTTTTCTTGGCCCTCTGCATCTGCACGAGATTTGGCTGAATTACGGGTCTGTCTTGTCATGGTCGAGAGGCTGGAAGTGCTGGCACTGGAAACCAGTCTCTTTGTGGAATTGCTCTTCAGCTGGTCCCTTAGAGAGCTGCGGTCTCTTGTTATGGCAGAGGGCATTTCTCTAGGAGCAGGGATTCCAGACTTCTTGACAGTTTGTGCACCTGAAAAACACACAAAGAAGTATATAATGAAACGGTGTTTAATTATCCAGTGGCAAAACTGATTTATAAGTGTAAACAATTTTTTCCCTTCGCTTTGTCAGCTAAAAGGCCACTTTAACAGACTGTGTTGGGGACCAATTGTTATAAAGACTTAAATGCCAAAACAAATCTAAGCCTCTACATCTGATAGCTGCTAAAATCATAACTATAACCTTCAAACAAAACTGAGTGGCTACATAAGTAGAACCACTGAAAATTTCATAAAACCAATACAAACAATATTATTTACAAGGATCAAACTTGTTAATTGTGTTTAATAGCTAAAGTGGATCAAATACTCATTTAATTTGAAACTGAAAAATACAAAGAAACAAAAGAGTCCACTTGGACTACAAATGTAAATCCTGTGATGATACAGAGTCCAGATTCATAATTTGTGATTCATGCATCAATAAACTTGTTCTTTGTAGTATTATCATGTAGCAGGCTTCACACTGACAAGTGGAGGTTAACAGAATCAACATACCCCCATGCTAGAACCAGGAATTTGTTAACATCATGTGATGACACTAACTGAACAGACAGTGCATCGCATTCATACTTGTATTATTCAGCACATGGTCACTATACCCTATTCACATATTGTTCTCTGTTTGGACAACAGTACATTTGCCTGACACTGTCTGTTGCTCGCTGTAACCATTCATGACTGCAGCAGAGCCTAACTGCATCAATGTGGGCTGCAGCCACGAGGCCTTTCTAGACCCCTCTCAAATATGAAGAGTATTTACTGATGCCTCGCATGAGTTGTGTGCCGCCTGAAAACGCTGTATTGTTTGTTTTCAGATCATCAGCAAACAGCAAAACGGACACAAGGGGCCTGCTTGTTTCAAAGGATGACAAAGGTCCCTGTGCACGTGGAGCAATCAGGCACAGAACAGTTTAAGCAGAGCACAGACAGAGACAGCACTGTCTCTCTCTCTCTCATACATGCAGCTTCATCATCAAGCCCCCAAAGCAAAGGCTAGACAGGCATCCTGTGAGAGGAGACGGATCATCACCCAGAGCAACATGCGCACACACTTCAAGCAAAGACGCATACAAAATGGAAAAAACAAATGGACTCATTTTGAATGGAAATCCTATACCTCCGTGGTTTTTTTTTAATACTGTGCCATTGATAGGCTCTGTACACAGACTACCCCCTCATTCAATTAGGTAGGAAGGCAGAAGCTGCCAACACTGGCACAATTTCTGGGGTACAAAGCTGTTTAAGATTCCTGCAGTGAGAAGCCTTGCTTCGAAAGCAGAGTGGTAAAATCATATCAACTGTGTCAAAGTTTTCAGTGAAAATCCTTAAACAATCAGATTTGAAAGACAACTGTAGACTATGCAAATGAAGAATAGTAGCATGGGCTCTGGACACTGTGTGTTGTCACTCCTTAAAAGATCTGCCACGTGCCTCAAATGAAGGGATGCTACGGTTTTCTTTCCAAGCTCCTTAGATGCTACAGTTTATAAATGCAGAACTTCTTATCCTGTCAGGTGAACTGAGACCCAGATCTTCACAAAGAGCCAAAGAACTGCATCAACATTCACAGTTACATGTCTGCATTTCACAGATGATGAACCCATGACTGACAGAATGAGGACAGAAAGCACTCCTAAAGTCCCATGAAAGATGTTAACATAAAATAAACCCTGAATGTTTACTACATTTTACTATGCACTTCTCGAAGCACCATCCACACGTGGGAGGCAAAGAAACACCTACCAACTCATATTCTAATGATGGGTGCTAATAAAGAGAGGCTAAATAGGTCTATGTGAGAGAGAGTCTGGAGTGATTAAGATCAGGCTATTTCCTTGAGAATGACTGATGCCAAGAATGGGACTGTGGGCCAGCCTTCCATTTGCTGTCCCTTCATCTTCTGTTTTCTTCTTGCTCTTAGTGAATAAAACCCAGATGGAGCACATGAACTCACTCATCTTTAGATCACCCACCTCTTTAACCATGACATCACCACAGCTGCTTCATGTGCACAGAGAAATGACACCAGTCTCAATGCCAGCAGTTAGCACATGCAAAAAGAGACACTAAATAGCCACTAGTATACAGAGTCCGGTAGTTACAGAACCAAGCCTTCGATGCAAGGCTCCATATCAGAGGTGCTTTGCACTCCAATGTATCCAAATTCTACCAATTACCATTAATTAAAACCACTTATAGTATGTTTCAGTTAGAAACATTACAGTCAACAAAAGACTGATATTTACATCTGCAATAATTTATATGTGGTGATGGTTTTGTTCCACAAGCTATCTATTCTGCTATGTGGATAAATGGAAATTCAGAGGCAGGGAGAGCAGAAGCAGGACCTCCCCAGGATCCAGGACCTCAGGAAAGTAAGAGCTGGGGTGAAAGTGGTTACAAAGTGGCTTGGAAATACATGCTGATAGAGTTTTAATAGCATGCTCTATATGAGATTTGGTAATTGGATGAGTAGCAGACTACTGATTGGCATTGAGATCAGCTTATTGTCTGGGATTTATGGCAGGTACAGAACAGGTTGAACTTCCTTAAGGTTACTGAGCATTTGGTATTACTGCTGACAGGTGACAGTATTTTTTTTTTTTTAAAGATATAAAATATGATAGCTGAAGAGTTTTTACTGAGACAATATAGTTGACATGGACATGAAAAGGCACTTATAATATTATTTCCTTATAAATAACAGGGGTTTCACAAATGTTGAAGAACCAAGAAAGTAAACAAAAGAACTATTAAAAAAAATTAACCATCACGTTTTCTGAGAGTAAAACATACCACTTAGTTTACAGACTAATGAAAGAAAGAAAGTAGGTGTGTTAACATCACTAATTAGGTGTCCCTCCCATCACTAAATTCACACACCACATTACAGCAATTTGACTGTTCAGTCAAAGCGGTAATATTAACTGAGGGCATGAACTGCAGAGAAAGCACAGCACAGACTTTATAGTTTTCAGGGCACATTAAAAACTTGTACTTCTAATTACTCTATTAATGTGCAAGAACTACATTTACTTTAGGGTCTTCAAAGAATAACATTTCCACTGTGGGTGTGCAAGTGCAAACCTTTCACAAATCAAAGTTAAAGCAGAGATAGTTAGCGGTTATCTTCCCCTTAATTTATTACAGTCTTTGATGTAGGTTGGCTCAGATCCAGAATCTTTTATAGCTACATCTGAGAAGAACTACTAAATTGATGAAAAGGAGTGGAATGGGCAGGTAAATGACATACTGACTGTACCTCTTCTAGAAAGGAATAAATCTGCATGCAGCCAATGAGACCAACTCTTATTAATAGGGAGATAAAACTACTGGGAAAAGCCAGCTTTGAACAAAAAGGAGGGAATCTTTCCCAGAGCACTTTCACTGTTATATTCAGTGTATCGGGAACCGTTTTAGCCCTCTTGTCACAAATATTAACGTGTTGATTATAGCTGCCCTGGAATTTTCATATACAAGCTATACCACCACTGTTTATACAGCAACTACAAAAACAGCATGCATGTTATTGTGGAGACTGCCCACATGAAATAAATGTGTTGTTTACATTAACTAATTATCTAACTGACTCAAACAGAATGACTTCCAGTAGCGCAAACTTTTAAAAAAAAGTCATCACATTAATGCAGAGTGCAGGCTTTTTTTTTTTTTTTGCTAATGAAGATAAGCTTTCAAATCACAGTGGGAGCCGTGTGGATGGACACAGTCCAGCACTGACCAGTCAACTGCAGCTCGCCTGACAGCCAGCCAGCTAAGAGGTGACAGAGTGCACAGTGAGCAGAATGCACAAAGCCTTCAATTTACAGAGCAGCAGGATCATGGGTGAAGAGTCATGGTGAAATAATGACTGCAGGTGGTCAAGTGTCAGACAGTTGGCACCTGAAATGACGCATTGGCACCGTCACCATAATAAACAAGCTTTGGAAGAGAATCTCTTACTGCCACCCAGCAGTCTTCTCCTCTGGCTTTGAGGAAATGTGATGTGCAGTTTTCCAGTCAGGTGGAAGAAGAAAGGAGAGACGGAAACACAGTCTGTGTGTTTGGACTTCCTGTTGTCCCACTGACAGGACATGAAATAGGTCAACAGGCGCCCTTCAGTCAGATACCAGGACTCAGGCATTCCTTTCTTCTTACCAAAGAGGAAGATAGACAAAACTGAGGCTCCATGACTGCCACACTGACTGAGCAGAGATTAGTGTGGATGCTGAACTGTGTTACAACAGCCAGTCAACCACTAAAAACTATTAAAATTCTTTTTTTAAAACATAAACATGCTTTGGAATATAGCACAAACATGTGTTTCACAACAATTCCTTAAAATTCCTCTTTTTTAAACTTGCTCTCATTCAAGGAGCATATTTAATGCAATAAGACAATTGATAATATCCAAATAATTGAAGCTCCTTCAAGCAAGTCTCACTACAGTCTAACACCTGTCTTAAAAAGCATTCAAGTACAAAGACAATTTGAATTGTTATCTGCATTTGGGATACCCCCCCCCAGAAAACAAAACACAACACCTTGTTCATGTTACTTTTACTGTTACTTTGAACACCAATAAATATTTAAAATTATTACTTTGTAACACCAGATTTTAAGAGGTTTTTGTTTTTTTAAACCAATATCAGAAAATGCTTCTAAGTGGTTGGCGAGCTGCTCTGCCATCAGGTTTATGGCAGTGCAATTGTAAAAAGTAGACTCCATTCAAACTTTTATTACTAGGCTGAAATTAAGGCAATGAACTGCTCATTTACTCATAGACACAGAGCCTCCTGGAAAGCATCAAGCCTCCCTAGTCTCCTCTGTAAGCAGAAGTGCAGAAAAATACCCCATTAATCTAACGCCCTTGGTGTAACCTGCCAGCAGGTGACATGTTAATCAACTCTGCCAGCAACTGACCGGGCAAACCTTCCACCCAGTCTTTGAAGAAGACATAATGTGTGCCAGACTGAGCTGAGATACTCGTTTCTGCCCAAAAAGTGTACAGCTCTGTGCTTCCTCTGCAACTCAGCAGGGAGGTGCACCGTGAGAGCTGGCAAGCCAAAGAGGGACACTTGGCCTGAGTTCTTTGGCTCCTTTAATCATCTTGATTGAATCGTTGCAACTGGCCTGCATGTGAAGACTTTTAACACAGCGCCCTTATGCTGATCCACTCAGCTTCACATTACTTATAGAGCCAATACCCTACAAAGAAATCCAATAGCACAAGCCATGAGCAGGCCAAGTGAGAGGGAGGATTTCTCTATGCATGGAAAATAGTTTAACACTGGACTCATAGAAGGATCATATGGCTTTTTACATGCTAATGAGTTTAAGGGATCAGCCGGTGTGATGGGTAATAGGTTGTCATGAGTATTACTTGATTTAAGCTTCTGATGATTTCCATCTGAGCGTTAGTCCTTTAGAATGACTACTACTGACTTGGGCTGAATTAATCATCTGTGATTTGCTCTCCTGGAGTAATCACAACAAGGCAATAAAGCAACATATCCTGGAATTATTAAGGAAAAAAAATAGAAACTGAATTAGCAACTTTACAACTTCTAATCTTAAATTACACAGAGGAACTTTGGCAGTTTCGGCTGGCCAGAATTAAATGGATAATCAAAAGAAAGGAAACTAATTTTATATAATAATGCAATACATCTATGCACAGTTCAGCTTTAATGAACTACTAATGCAAATTCAAAATATGAGCTACCTCTAACCAAGTCTGCTGATTTTCCAGGGGACTGAAAGGACAACAATATTAGCCATGGCTCACAACGCACACTCACTCACAAACTCACCTTGTTCTCAGCACCACTGAGGGTACCGAGTGAGTGATCTTTGTTGTTCCATTTTCTAGTATGACCGGACACTAGGGTAGAGATTATTAACAAGATGACACCCAGTACAAAGTGACAGTTGTGTGAGCTTTCTTTGGCCTGTTGTTCTCAAGACAAAAACTGGGCTAACATTGACAGAAAGGCCAGGATTATCATTCCCAGACTGAGGATGAACCACAGCCAGCTGCTGACAGATATACAAACCACATCAAGTCAAGTTTGATTTGGTATGCATTGAACACACAATCACAGGCTTAGTGGCTTGCATGTCAGATCCAGCATTCTTGTAATGGTGTCCGTGTCATACATGTATTGTTAGTTGCTCTATCATAAATTTCGGAGTTTTATAAGCTCAGGGATGAAGGCAAAAAGAACAACAACAAAAAAGTATCAACTTTGATGTCCAGGCTACAGCCTCTGTTACACAAACAGGACATTTAGACAGCACACACGTCCCGTTGCAAACACAAAGTACTACAGCATGGATGGTGTATTTACTGTACCAATTGCCAGCTGCCACGGAAAATGTGACTGGTGTAACTTCCTCACAGTGTAACTTCCTCACAGTGTCCTGACTATCAGAAGTTGGACAAATGTGCTTCCTCATCGTAAATCCCTGCTCTGCGTCAATTTACTCTGATATGCCATTCACATGGCACGTTATTCCGTGCCCTTCCACATTCTTTGACTTGGAGCGAAAGTCTGAAATGAAACCGAGTAAAGCTGTGTGAATCCTAAAAACTTGAGTCCATGGAGCGTTCTTCTACTTAAATATACGAAAATACATCTTCTGTGTCAGTTCACAAAGACTCACACACAAACATACAAAAAAAATGTGTGAAAACAAGAAAAGAAATTTTCAATACTGAAACAAGTCTATTTATCCACACATACACTGTAGACAGCTAAAGGTAACGGCATTTCGATTGGTGTTTTAAGTCATTCCAAATTAAACATAAGAGCCCTGATGTTGCTGTACCACTAATACACTGAGTGTGGACAGAAAGAACAGTGTTATTGTAATGACAACATGCCAAAATGCCACATAAATATTAGGCTCCTCTACATTTTTGGCCATGTCCTCACACATTACAGCTACCTCCAAGCATTCCAATCAAAATTCTGCAGAGACCACAAATGTGTGAAATTCCCATTTTTGACCATATGAAAATCACAACAATCTATTTGACCTCATTACACAAACATGTTTTAACCTTTTTTTAAACAATTCCTGAGCCCCAAACATGTATAATTTATTGAGTTGTAGGCCCGAAAATAGACCCACTGTTATTGGACCATATTTCACAGATGATTCATCAACAGCCGACAGCTCGCTGACCACAGGTTTGGCTGCTCTCCTGGTCAGGAGAGAGGAAGCCTTGTTGCAGTAGTAGCCATCAGTGTGGTTTGCTCGTGATAACGACCCGCTTATCACTGCAGCAGACAGCTCACTCCTTAGACTTCCACTTGAGAGATAACACCATCAATCAAATCAGAACAAGTTCCTCCTGTTCCCACATTTCTTTCCATTCTTCAGGCACCAGAGCGGTTATTCGCTTTTTAAAATCCCAGTCTGACAAACCTCATCTGGCCTAACTGTCAGGGTGTATCAGAAAGCTAATGGAGGAATTACAAACTTCACTGTTTTTGTCCATCAACATATTGTTGTTTAGCAGATGGTGACTGGTGACTTTATTAAGGCCTAAGTATCTTTTTTTTCTGTGCATCATTTGCCTTATAGCTTTTGGCATATCTTGATGTCAAGAAAAGGCATAATAAAAATATTTCAATATTTCATTTGTGATAATAGCTCAGTGTGGGTAGTTAATAAAAATAGGCCCTTCAATAGCTAATATAGCTGAAGGAATGTTTAATTTCATAATGTAGGTTCATGTGGGACGCTGGACCAATCATCATCGAGTACATACTGCATTTAGTAACTGCATCGTTTAAGCACTTCTCTTAACTAAAAGAGAATAATTGATTATTACTCCATATTACCAGTTCACTCTAATTCATTTCCACCACGCATACTTCTACACTACCTGTAAAACTGTACTTTGCACCCACATGTTGCTTAGTAAACAGGTAACATTTTGTGAGATCAAAGGTAACATTAATTTCTTAGTTCTGCTTTTAAATTCAGTATCAGCAATCTTTTGTGTATAATGCATTAACTGTGTGCTCCATGCGGTATGTACACTGGAAAGACCTAATCTTGTCAAGCAAGCTGCAGCCTGCAACCACTGCCTTCCAATCTGAGCCTTCTGTGCTTTATCATCCAACAACACATGCCACTGCTATGAAATGATGCAGCTTACGCCCACGACTGATAAAATACTGTATGTGTGTGTGTGTGTGAGAGAGTGCGTGTCAATGACTTGGGTCTCTGCAGAGCCATGTCTAAACTTGCAAATATAATCACATAAGCGAATAAAGATGTGATTAATGTCTTTGTTTAATATTTTATATTAAGAGGCTCTGCACATAAGATGCTATGCTAATTTTGTTACAGAAATGTTGAAAGCTTAAGATGTGAAATGTCCTGGTTGTCTGAAGATCAGCACAAAGTGCTGCTGAGAGCAGTTCAGAGGGACTGAAATAGGAATCTTACAGTGGCACAATGAACTCGGGGATGTGAGCGTAATGATCTCCTCTGGCAGGTTCCCTCATGCTTACTGACAGGCAAATCTAACTCGGTACTTGCCCTTCGCATATATACAAACACAGATCTGTGCTGTCTGACTAAATGCAGAAACACACCAGATCCAAAACCACACAGACATAACGTAGAAGAAGAAAGCAGCAACAAACTTGTAACACGCTTAAACAGCTTCTGTAGCTCCAGGCCACATTCAGCCAGCGCTACAGTCAGCACTCATTAATCAGGACTTGTCTGTTAAATGTACTTACATATTGCAAATAGTATTTAGAAATAGTCCATCTTTCTTGGTTTTTTTTTTTAACTGAGAAGACAAACGAAACACAAAGATGTGATGCTGAGGTAAACCACGATACAAGAAGCAGACCTGACTCCGTTTCCTCCTGCCTCCCTGCTTGGTTCCCCATGTTGGTCCGCTCCGCCGCTCCCACACTCCACACCAGGGCAGACTAATCCAAGAGTCCGTGGCTGCGGGGGTAGAGGTGTGTGCGCGCGCACGAGTGGTGGGCTTGTTTCTTCTGTTCAGCACCCAAAATCAGCACCACATAGAGAGGACGCAATAAGAGATGTGAAATCCTTCTTATTCTTCCTTCTTTTCTCCTCTCTTTGCCAGGACTATACGAGTCTGTGTGTCTGCATGAGCATGTGTGAGGAGACGGGCTGCTGTCCCATCAATGAGTGAGTGTACGTGAAAGCGTGCGAGTTTGTCCTCCAGGATGGTGACAGTTTGTCACACTGGCAGGCGGGCAGGCAGGGAGCGTCGTGTGCACCTCATTATAGTACTGATGACTGGAATCAGCTCAGAGGAGGCGTGGCTTCCTCAGCCAGACACAAACCCCCCCGCAGAAACACACACTTTAACACACCTCCTCTCTCTGCTGCCAGTCAGTTTACTCTCACTAGTACCAGCTGAACAATGGAGAGATGATCTGTCCCTCAGTGGAACAAAAAAGGACAAGTATGAGCCAAAGAAGAGGGTGGAGGGAAGTAGGAAGGAAAGAGAAGCAGGAGCAAAGGAAAGGCAACATTTGTAATTTTTGGCAGATGGTGGCAGCTTGTCTTTTCTTTTCAAACTTTCTTCCATGCCTGCTCCCACATACAGATTTATAAAAATATAAAGAAGAGAAAAGTCTTCAAAAATGGGAAAAGGAGATGCGGGTGTGAGGAGTGTGTGTCAGGGGCCACCACAAGCTTTCACTAGCATTTTCCCTACAGTGCACCCAGCAGGGAACAATAGCATGTGCATGTATGTGGGTTCACCTACATGTAAAAAGCTGGGAGGGGGTGATGGTCTAGCTTTGGTGTTTGTTCTGTCTTCTCTCATTCACAATATAAGTACAAAACTGTAAAGGAGAATAAAGTATGATCAACTATAGTAGCCTCTTCTTTAGGCTCCTAAATGTTGAATAGATTAGAATATACCTGTGTGTCAAAATAGCCTGTACTCTAATATGTAAGATCTGACTCTGAGACCCCAAAACATCAAATGCACATGGATGTATTTCTTCAAAATTAACATTCATTTTTGCTGCACTATATTTTTTTTTTAAGCTACACGTGACACAGATAAGCACTGATATTTTTAGGAGTATGAGAGTCTCTGTTGCATAAGCTGAGAGCTGCTGGATTATTTTCTTTCTGCTCAAAAGAACTGTAGAAATGTACTGATAAGCAGAATAATAATGCAAAGGTCATTTATAGTTGTGCATTTTTAGTTGAATATAGTTTTGAATTAGAAAATATTATTAACAGAGAAGCCATTTAAAAATTCTCTAGTAGCTGCAAGGAAGATCTAGTTTGCTACACGATTCTGCCCACGTCAGCCTGAATATTCAGCCCTTTGATACAACACTGTACGGGTCTTTTCATATCATATGATTGTTGCATAAACTGCTTATACAGCTTCCTCTTCCTTTCCTAATATTTTCTTCTCTCCTCTTGGAGCAGCACATCCACCTTGGTAAACAAACATGCCTCTAATCCAACTAAGAATGTTCTCCTCACTGCAGGATGTTCATCTCTGCGGGTCCAAGAGACCCCTTTCAAAATTTGGCAAGACCACTGCTCTTTGTCTAGTGTCTTTCGGTGACTCGCTGGGGTCACGGGCTTCTACACAGAGGAATTTCAAACTTTGAGCCAAAACTCTGGCCAGCAAACCTAAAAAGCGCAAAATGCATTTAGCCTGAGTTGATCCCAGATACAAGAGCAAAGCTATAACTGCTTAACGTAAGCTTCTTTTCCACTGTATGCAAAATAAATAGAGAACACAATCATACCGTTTTATGATCATTATGGGAGACAAAAGGAAGAGATAAACAGTAATGCTACTTTTTTTAATACTCTCTGTAGATACGGTAAGCATATACAGTCCTGTGAAAAAGTATCAGCCTCATGTCTTATGTTTTATGCATATTTCTCACACAGATCATCATCAGATCATGTTCAGATATTAGACAAGGTTAACCTGTGTAAATACCAAATTTGATTTTTGGATAATAATTTCATTTATTAGGGGACAAAAACTATTCAAAGCTACCCAGTCCTGTGTGAAAAAAGTATTTACTGCATTTCTTAAATCACAAATTAATTATAAATAAACACACTTTTATTTATAAAAGTTAAATTCACACCTGATTACTGAAAACTAGTTTAATCAAAGAATCCCCTAAATAGAACCTGTCTGACAAAGTGAAGCAGGGCAAAAGATCTCAAAAAGCAACACATCTTGCTACAAACGAAAGAAAAGGAAACAAAGTCACTGACATGTATCAATATGGAAATGAAGTGAACCACAGTGAGATCCATCTACATCCATCCACAAATGGAGAAACTGTGGAACAGTGATGAACTTTCCTTGGAGTGACTGCACTACCAAAATTACATCAAGGGCACATGTCATACATATTGCCTTGAAAAAACAGCAATTCATGTAAAACTAACACTAAATATTATAAAAAGAACATCATACCAACAGTCAAACATGGTGGTGGTAGTGTGATGGTCTGGGGATGCCTCACTGCTTCAGGACATGGATGACTTGTTATAATAGATTGTTACGTTTCGGTGTGTCAGTGTTTTGTTTTTGCATGACTTATGTATTTCCTGCTTTACTTTGAAAGTCTGTGTTATCTTAGTGTGTTCAGTTTACATTTTCCCTGTCTCGTCAGTTCTAATTTGCCCCAGCTGTGTTTCCCTCCTGTGGTCCATTTCCTGATTGCTCCCTCTATGTATTTAAACCCTGTGTTTCAGTGTGTCATGGTCGCGATCTCCCCCGTGTTGTAAATAGTTTGGTGTTTTGTTGTAAATAAATAGTCTGTTGTAAATAGTTGTGAATGGGTTTGTCAATACTTTCGTCATGGGATATTTTCGTTTTGGGGATTTTGGTGGAGAGCCTTCGTGGTTTTATTTTCCTTATCTTTGTTTTTCTACGTTGCACCCCGGTTGCCTAGGCCGGGGTGTAACATATGGGGGCTCGTCCGGGATTCGCTGGAGGGTCCGAGGGACCGCTTCAGCTGCTCGTCTGTCTTCGCTGGAGGATCTGGGGGACCGCTCCAGCCTTCATCCGCCTTCGCTGGAGGATCCGAGGGACCGCTCCAGCCTTCTGCAGCTGGTGGGCTGCGTGTCCGTGTGTGCAGCTGGTGGGCTGCGTGTCTATGTGTGCAGCTAGTGAGCTGCTCGTCTGTCTTCGCTGGAGGTTCCGAGGGACCGCTCCAGCCTTCATCCGCCTTCGCTGGAGGATCCGAGGGACCGCTCCAGCCTTCTGCAGCTGGTGGGCTGCGTGTCCGTGTGTGCAGCTGGTGGGCTGCGTGTCCGTGTGTGCAGCTGGTGGGCTGCGTGTCCATGTGTGCAGCTAGTGAGCTGCTCATCCGCCTTCGCTGGAGCGTCCGAGGGACCGCTCCAGCCTTCATCCGCCTCTGCTGGAGGGTCCGGGGGACCGCACCAGCCTTCGTCGTCTGCTGGAGGGTCCGTGGGACCGCTCCAGCCTCCATCAGCTTCGTCTGCCTTCATCCGCCTTCGCCGGGGGGAGGGTCCGTGGGACCGCCCCAGCCTTTGTCGTCGCTGGAGGGTCCGTGGGACCGCTCCAGCCTTCATCCGCCTTTGCTGGAGGGTCCGAGGGACCGCTCCAGCCTTCGTCGTCTGCTGGAGGGTCAGTGGGACCGCTCCAGCCTCCATCAGCTTCGTCTGCCTTCGTTTCAGCCTTCGTTTGTCTGAATCAAACTTTTCACTTGGGGTTACATGTTTGATTTTTGGGTAGGGGGAAATGTTACGTTTCGGTGTGTCAGTGTTTTGTTTTTGCATGACTTATGTATTTCCTGCTTTACTTTGAAAGTCTGTGTTATCTTAGTGTGTTCAGTTTACATTTTCCCTGTCTCGTCAGTTCTAATTTGCCCCAGCTGTGTTTCCCTCCTGTGGTCCATTTCCTGATTGCTCCCTCTATGTATTTAAACCCTGTGTTTCAGTGTGTCATGGTCGCGATCTCCCCCGTGTTGTAAATAGTTTGGTGTTTTGTTGTAAATAAATAGTCTGTTGTAAATAGTTGTGAATGGGTTTGTCAATACTTTCGTCATGGGATATTTTCGTTTTGGGGATTTTGGTGGAGAGCCTTCGTGGTTTTATTTTCCTTATCTTTGTTTTTCTACGTTGCACCCCGGTTGCCTAGGCCGGGGTGTAACAAGATGGAATCTATAATTCTGTATATAATTATAATTGCAGGGTTATAATTCTCTCTATAACCCTGATGGAGAGTGTCCAGTCATCAGTTTGTGCCCTGAAGCTTGGGTTATGTGGCAGGACAATCTGAAACACATCAGCACGTCCACCTCTGCATGGCTAACCCCCCCCCCGGAAAATTACGATTTTTGGGACGACTTGGTCAAATGTTGCTTCTGCATGAGTTTGCACAGGGCATTCATGTTAAAAAAAACAAAACAAAAAAAAACAAAACAAAAAAACAAACAAACAAACAAACAAAAAAAAAAAAAACGCTGCACAACAAGAAGGGTGGAACAAAATTCCTCCACATTGACATGAATGACTCACTGGAAGTTATCACAAATACTTGATTTGCAGGTCTTGCTGATAAGAGTAGCACAACCAGTTTTTAGGTATAGGAGCCAATTACTTTTTCACATAGGGGCAGGCAGATTTAGATAGCTTTTTCCTTTATTGAATGAAATCATCATAGGAGATTTCTTATATAAATAAATTGATTTGAGCCATGTAAACACTGAATTATATTGTAAAGGTGCAAAACTGTGTCATCATATCATATTATTGCCATATTCATATCATATCTTGCCTTTTGTATTTCAGGTTATCTTTGTGTATTATTAATTACGGCTTGATGATCCGAAACATGTAAGTGTGACAAATATAAAAATAAAAAACCCACTAAGGAATCAGGAAGAGTGCAAATACTTTTTCACTGCACTGTATGTCTCACGGCTTTTCATTGTGTGTCTGTTTGCTATGGCTGACTGCTTATGCTGAATGAGGTGTCTCAGTGGACTGTAACACATTTGATTAATTTATCTGACATGTACTGTATGAGGAGTTCTAGGACCATACCAGTTTTCCTCCTGCCTGACGCAAGCAGACAGGGCCCTGCTGGGACCATGTGCTATGGCTGAGTGTGGTGTCTGGGTTGTGCATAGTAAAATTTACAGACAGTATGGGGTCCATAGTACCTGAAGCACACCTCTGTCTCCTGGCTCTGCAGATCATTGACCCTTAACCATTATCTGACATCTTCTTTTTCTTCAGACAGTGAATTCAGGCACTATTAGAAAACTGACACAAGCTATAAACTCATTAATAGAAAACAAAGTCAAACTCTATCAGGTTTAGCCAGCCAACCTCAACTCCATCACTGTATGACAGGCAAGTTCACAAAGAAGACACTGGATGTTAATGAATAACTATAGTATTCACACTAATAATGAAAACTTGTCTCTTGTAAATCATCTGCCTCCACCCAAAGAGTATTCCTCGAGTAGTGCTGATCATCACACCAATAACCTTTGCATAGCCCACCTATAAAAATACCCTCCCTCTATGAGAAAGCTTGTCAGTATAGTCTCCTGAGTTACACTGGGAAAGCACTGCACTGACATGTCATTAGGAGAATTGCAGAAGAAACACAAAACACATTAAGGTGTCTGTACTTAAAAATGTCCCGCTCTCAAAAACTCCTCATGTTGGTTGGAGTCGTCAACCTTGATGTAAAAAGCGACACAGCCTACAAAATCTACACAAAGGGAGTAAGAATGAGATACGATCCGATATGAGATCAAATACGGCAATAATATGACATGATGACAAAGTCTTGCACTTTTACAATACAATTCAGCTCAAATCAATTTATATAAGAAATCTCCTATGATATTGGCTGGCACATTATCGCAGGTATAACACATGATGACAATTAGATATATTAGATAAAAATGTATAAGAAAGCATCATATATGCATGTACAATGACTACAGCTACAGTACATCTCAAACCTATTTATACAACAAACCTACATTACATTATTATATTAATAAGAGATAACATCTTATGACAGTCATTGCTACTTATAAAGTCAGTGTTGCTCAATCTCTCTCACTGGTATAACCACTAAACATCACGTGACATGAAAACATGTGATCAATAAAGGATAAATTAAGGTGGATAAATCCAGGAGTAAAGCAATGTGAATTTTGTCTAATAATAACATTAATATTACAAAATATCATAATAAATATTAGATTACGATAATCGGATATTTAAAAAAAAAACAAAAACAAAAAACACAACAACAACAACAACAACAACCCCTAACTAAACAAGAACTCTGATCACATCAGTGACCAGAGTGAACACATTGGCTGCACAGATGTGAAAGAAAGCTGTGATCCTTAGATGCTCCCATTTATAAAGTTATGCATTTTCAGTCCCGAACATGCTTTTTATTTATAGAGCAGGGCAGCTTCATCTCCCCTGTTCTTGCTCACTCCACAGGGACCCCTCTGAGTGAAAGCTTTACTGAATTATTGATTAGGAGTTTTAAATAAGTCATCAGGATGAGGCTGGGTTTTAACCCGTTGTCTAACAGCATGGCACAGTTGGTAAAGTGCCAGAGGGGATAAGGGGATAGACTCCATTAGCAAAAATAACAGTTTTGATTCATTACTATGACATGCTGTGAGGGTGGGCCACAGCTTGCATGGGACAGACAAAGGTGGGTTAAGACTGGCAGTCAGAGGAGCTTTTTTTTAAGAGACTGCTGTGAGTGTGCCTCTGCCCCATGACTCCATATTTTTTCCCATTACATCTTCCCTACTCAGTATGACTCCATTCTCTCTAATCTTATGAAGTAATGCAGTGTTTCAAGCAGCTCCAGAGTGATGCATAATTTGCAATACAAACCCAATAACTAAGCAGATAATAACTACACAGAGATGATTTTTTTTTCAAAGATTATAATAAAACAGTTTAAATCTATTCAGTTCTATGGAAAGAAATATCACAGATCAGTTTCTAAAAAAGACTGTAGACTGTTGCATGAAGGTGAATTTGCTCCCTAATTAGCGCAAGAATTATGTTGTTTATCTTCCAAAAGTGTGCACGATATCACATCTGACCCACTTCTCATGAATCTCCAAAAATAATAAATTATGCATTAGTTCTTATTCAACAATAATATTCTTTACTGACTTTTGCAAAAAAAAATATGAGGTTACCATATGGGACAAACGACTGTGCACTGCTTAATCGTTTCCAAAATCCACGTGTGTGTGTTTTCCTTTTTTTTTTTTTTTCTCTTTTCTTCTATTTTTTTTTTTTTTTTTTAAAGGAAACTGAAACCTGCCTGAAACCACAGGCCCAAAATATAGGTGAGAAAAGACTCAATTTACTGTTTGACGCATGTGATGACAGTTCTGCTGCAATGTGCCTTAGAGCCCAGTAAGCCTTGATAGCTTGATGGCTTCATGTCAGTACGTAATGTCACTTATTCGCTAGGGAGCAGCTCATGTGCTTATAACCCACATGAAAGCTGACGGTATCACTAAGGCAAGCCTGATGACACATTACAGCATCAAAGTCAACATTTTTATCCCAAAATGTCACAATGCAAATGTTGAATATTTCACTTCTCTGCACACTCAAAAAGTAAATCTTCTTCAAGCAGATATTTACTCTCCTTCCACATCAATAAATGCAAACATCCAAGACATTTCTGAGCATTACATCACAAACGGTTTGAAAGGCCACAAAGCATCACCCCAATCTATATTCAAAGCCTGTCATTCCCCGCTGTGAGACTATTTTGGAATTCTGATTTAGTATTGGAAGCAGCAAGCTAAATGATAATTGCCGAAAGCTGTATTCAGGGCTGACCATCGCTGCTATTTCATGTGTCACATTTCATTCTCAGCATGCTCAATGGCTTTGCTTTTTTGACACGTTTGACACATCCACTTGTGTATCTTCTTATGTCTTGACGTGCTCTGCCTCACTGCAGGTGCAGAACAATGGCCTGAAGGGAATCATACAGCAAAAACATCCACTCTTGTCACGTTTGTCCTACAACTACACACAAGGTCAGAATATGCCTGTTAGCCTGGGGTTCTTTTAAGAAGTTAATCTCAACTCAGTGAAAGCAGAGTTCATATTTTGATGAAATCTATTTGAAGAGACGAACATATTTGGGGATTTGGGCACATAAAAAAATGAAGATGATAAAATCTTTCAGATGTTTTCATTTCTGCACATGAACTAGACGCCAGTTAAGATCAGCAACTTGGCTGAAAAACAATCTAAGTGATCTTTGTGTTACACAAAAAGATTATATTTTCGCTGATATAAAACACAGTCTTACCCTCCTGACAACCAGCCTATTCATTTATGTCCTTTGTAACGGACACTTGTTTTTGCTCTTATTTTTGACTTATTCGAACTACCCTACCAAGTCCTGGTTTACTAAATAGAGGACATCCTGGGCTTTCCACTGATATCTTATCTGTTTTTTGGGTGGCCTCCTTTAGCTCCAAAGAGGCAGGAAATCACAAAAAAGTTCAATGGGAACATTCTTTTTTTCCTTGGTTCTCATTTGAATATGACAGCATCACAACCATATTTTAAAGAGGTTTTCCTCTACGGTATATCTCTGTATTCAAATGGAATTGGATACTAGAAATTTCCAAGCAAAACTAGGTCAAAGCAAGTTTGTAATGAATTTATCATGAATAGCATAAATTGGGCATCTGTTCTTGTCCTTGGGTGTGAAAATGCTTTGAAAAAGCAAACTTTGGTTAATTAGAGCTCAATCCGGTGAAAGCTGATCATGGTCTAATTGTGTATGAAAGAACTGAGAGCCTCACTTGGCTGTGGTTTCTGAGCTCCTCGGGAGTCTTTTGTCAAATAGAATTCAATTATCTGCGCTTCTGCACAAGAGCCCTTTGAAGAAGAAATTCACCAGAGCACAGCATCCACACACTGTTTGGATGGGCTTCCATAAACAAACACAGCTTTCTCCTACACTAAGGGTATGCACAACATTAATTACTGCAAACAAATCCCTGTCATTATCACCCATCATATTTGTTCTACATGTAATATGCATTTTGCCATCATGTAGCTGTTCTGTTTAATAGCCAATGCAAAGTTTAATATCACCACACAAGGTCATGGATAACAAGATACTTGCATTTGAATTTACTAAAAGGTAAAAAGTACTACACTGAGCCACCATATGCTCCCCAATTAGCATTGATCATTTAGTCAACACCATCTTAGCGCTAAAACTAAACCTAACATTCAACCTAGACATCTTTCAGTCTGGGCAGAATGTCCTATTTCAAACATTCAAATGTTCATTATATAGCTACTGCTGACCCTGTGCATTCTGTTATTGAATAGCCAAAATTTTAAATCACAAATTTACACATTTTTAATTTTTCCTCTCTATTTCATCCAAATACTTATCAATAAAATCTAAATTTTATGTAGTGAAATGTCTCACGAACCCCTAATACTTCTCAGCAGCTCTTACAATTATGCTCTTGTTTACACACCATATTTATTAAAAGCAGTGTTGTTGTACAAACCGGATTGCATAAAAGTTGGGACACTAAACAAATTGTGAATAAAAACTGAATGCAATGATGTGGCGATAGCAAATGTCAATATTTTATTCAGAATAGAACGTAGATGACAGATCAAAAGTTTAATCCGAGAAAATGTATAATTTCAAAGGAAAAATATGTTGATTCAAAATTACACGTTGTCAACAAATCCCAAAAAAGTTGGGACAAGCAGCAATAAGAGGCTGGAAAAAGTAAATTTGAGCATAACGAAGAGCTGGAAGACCAATTAACACTAATTAGGTTAATTGGCAACATGATTGGGTATAAAAAGAGCTTCTAAGAGTGGCAGTGTCTCTCAGAAGCCAAGATGGGTAAAGGATCACCAATTCCCACAATGTTGCGCAGAAAGATAGTGAAGCAATATCAGAAAGGTGTTACCCAGCGAAAAATTGCAAAGACTTTGCAGTTATCATCATCAACTGTACATAACATCATCCAAAGATTCAGAGAATCTGGAACAATCTCTGTGCGTAAGGGTCAAGGGCTACTGTGATACTGGATGCCCGTGATCTTCGGGCCCTTAAACGACACTGCACCACAAACAGGAATGCTACTGTAAAGGAAATCACAGAATGGGCTCAGGAATACTTCCAGAAACTATTGTCAGTGAACACAATCCACTGTGCCATCCGCCATTGCCAGCTGAAACTCTACAGTGCAAAGAAGAAGCCATTTCTAAGCAAGATCCACAAGCTCAGGCGTTTTCACTGGGCCAGGGATGATTTAAAATGGAGTGTGGCAAAATGGAAGACTGCTCTGTGGTCAGACGAGTCACGATTCGAAGTTCTTTTTGGAAATGTGGGACGCCATGTCATCCGGACCAAAGAAGACAAGGACAACCCAAGTTGTTATCAACGCTCAGTTCAGAAGCCTGCATCTCTGATGGTATGGGGTTGCATGAGTGTGTGTGGCATGGGCAGCTTGCATGTCTGGAAAGGCCCCATCAATGCAGAAAAATATATTCAGGTTCTGGAACAACATATGCTCCCATCCAGACGTCATCTCTTTCAGGGAAAACCCTGCATTTTTCAACAAGATAATGAGAGGCCACATTCTGCATCAATCACAACATCATTGCTGCGTAGGAGAAGGATCCGGGTACTGAAATGGCCAGTCTGCAGTCCAGATCTTTCACCTATTGAGAACATTTGGCGCATCATAAAGAGGAAGGTGCGACAAAGAAGGCCCAAGACGACTGAACAGTTAGAGGCCAGTATTAGACAAGAATGGGAGAGCATTCCTATTTCTAAACGTGAGAAACTGGTCTCCTCGGTCCCCAGACGTCTGTTGAGTGTTGTAAGAAGAAGGGGAGATGCCACACAGTGGTGAAAATGGCCTTGTCCCAACTTTTTTGGGATTTGTTGACACCATGATATTTTGAATCACCATATTTTCCCCTTAAAATGATAAATTTTCTCAGTTTCAACTTTTGTTCCATGATTTATGTTCTATTCTGAATAAAATATTGACATTTGCCATCTCCACACCGTTGCATTCAGTTTTTATTCACAATTTGTTTAGTGTCCCAACTTTTTTGGAATCCGGTTTGTAGCTGGAAAAATAAGACATCCTAAAATAGTACATCCTAGCAACATGTCTGACTGAGTATTTGTCTCAAACAGACTTATTATAGTTTTGTATTTTCTAATTAGTTTGTATTTTTATTTCATTTTGACTTTTCCTTTTTCAGTTCAGTTAGTTTACAGAGTGGATTTTCTTGTTTCAGTTTAGTTTTTATCATTTGAAAATGTTTAATTTTATTTTAGCTTTTATTAGTTCCAGTGTCAGTTTTAGTCTTTTTAATTATTGTATGCAGTAACCCACAGTTTTGTAGACATCCAAAATCTTAAGAAGCATATCCACCAATGTCTCATCAGGCAAGATGTAATAAATTTTGTTTTTACCAGACTAACAAAAACTTAAACTAAGGATATATTTTCTCTACCGAGGGCCAGTGCACAAAATGTGCAAAGGCCCAATTGGAATTGCTCTATTTATTCTTTTTTGTAATGCAAGTTTGTTTTCAAATTTCACAAATTGTTTCAGTTAGTTTAAATTTTTCTCAAACATCTATTTTTTTACTAAAATGTTTTTCATATCACAGTTTACAGTCTTAGTTTTGAGTTTCATTTTGTTAACTATAATAGCCTTTGTCCAAGTGCGTCTAAACATGTGATAGCCGTAGACAGAAAACTAAATGGCACTTGATGTAATCTAACATAATTTTGCCAACTGTAGAAATGTTTTCTTTGATTCATAAAAAAATTTGGATACTTATTAATTAAAAACAGATAAATAAATGAAATTTTGTGAACAATAAAGAGATCTTAATCCTCACTCTGTGTAAAATGAAGACATTTCATAGGAAATGTCATGCATTCATTATGGTAATTGCTTCTTGGATTTACAGTTTCTGTCAATCTGCTGGTTGTATCAGCTCTCCTCTGACTCTGGTCTTCAGATTTGGGGAAATGAGGTCTGCCACAAGAACAGTGGATATTAGCTCAAGGAACTTAAGTCATCTTTTGCTAATGAAAATGCAAACAAACAGAAAAACAAACAAACACAAAACTCTACAACTAACAAACACCATGTTGAAGTTAATGTTAATTACACTTTTGCATTTTTAAAGTTGAAGTTTCACTATTTTTTATCATTTGCCCAAAGAGATTAAAAATAAATACAAGGACATTAACATATAAACAGCTAAATATACTGTTTATTCCAGTCCCACTTCAGATTTGGTATTATCAATCCACATAGTTATATTAGTATCCCCCCATCACTCAACCTTGACCTCTCCTCAAACCCAATTTCATCCAAAACATATCCTGCTGTTCAATTTGCTGAGCAGATGTGAGAAGAGACAGGTCATGAATCTGTCCAGTATCTAATGTTTGGACCAAAAGCTTGAGAGTCTCAGTACTTGGCCACCTGCACCTCACTAGTACCAACAAATTGTGAAAAAAAAATATAGATACAAAAAATAAATGAATAAAAAGGGTAAGAAATAAAAAGAAGCATTTGTGAAGCTGCCAGTTCCCACCAGTAACTGGGAACCCATAACAGACAACTTTAGTAATGAAATGTGGCCCTCTAGTGGCTGCAAATAGTTAGCTCTTCAACTCTGACACAAAATATGCACTCTATGAATAAGAGTGCATATTTAATTAATATGTACTCTTAATTATAATAATTTATGAAGACATGCATCCTTTTCCTTTCATATTTTATACTGGGTCTTTTTTTCTCCTAAGGAAAGTTTCTAAAACTAGTTGTTGAAAGTGTCCCACCTGACAAGCTGCGAGGGCGGGCCTCAGCGAGATCAGAAATGGCTCCTGTAGTCACAGTCTTCTTCATCCGGGAACCGGAGGCAGTAGCTCCTGGTGGAGGCTTTGTCAAGGCATCATCACTGCTGGCTCTTTTCAGCTAAAAACACATCTGCGCTTAGTAAAAGTCATGCAAGTCTAATAAAGTTCTTCTTAATGTTTTGACATGCTTTTATTTAAACCAACATTAGCAGGGTTAATCTGTGTATCACTGCACCTGTGACTTACCTTGCTAAGGCGCTGATCTGAGGCCAACGTGTTGGAGGATCTGGAGGTCTTCATGGCTGAGGAGGTGGTGGAGGCAGAGGACGTTGAGGGGGCCTGCCTTACTCGTTCCTGGAGTCCAGGCTTGGGCAGCCCCACTTTGGTGGCGCCCGCTTTCATCATGGCTAGGTGTCAGCGGACTACACCTGAAAAAAAGTCCAGACAAAAGCAGAAGTTATTCAATATGGTAAAACGATAATGAATAATAGATAATAGCATTAGTCTAAGTATGTAGGATCTGCAGTAGGTGGGCAGATTTTCCCAACAGATGGTCAGGACAGACTTGGTCAAGGCTGCTTTGTTTTAACCGCTGAGCTCTACTCCATCTCCCAGAGGCAGCAGTGAAATATGAACACGACTTGCCCTTTAATAGAAAAAGCAACTGAACAACAAACAACTCTGAGAGCATGATATGACACCGCCTGAAGCCGCTTAGGCTTTTAGAAATCTTTACAGTCATTGTTATTGTGATTATTATTTTTATTTATATAGTTTATATATTTTTGTTATCATCATACTGTGTTCATCTTTATTTTTCATGTTCATGTTTCCATCTTTCCTCCATTTGTTTCTTTATTATGCTTTATTTAACTGATCTTAATTTACAATTATGTTTATCAAACACTAAACTTTAAAAGAATATTCGTAGAGTTCTGCTAAATACGCTAACACATACTCATTGGCTTTACTGTATGTGGATAGATCATGCCTACTGATGAGCCAGGAAAGACCCTGGATAATGTTTCCCTCCAGTACATATAAAAGGAAACCCTGAAAAATAGGCAGCACATTTTCCTCAGGTTATAAGATGACTATAATGGATTAGCACTGACATGTGATATTTATTACTGTTCCAAAAAATACTAGCCAGGAGGTGCCTCTGCAGCGAGCTTAAGTTATTTTAGCAGAAACACTATTGAGCCACTTCCTGTAGGAGGGAGGAGAAAGAACACAGTCTCTTATCTGATTTGTTCATACCAGCAGCACTGACCAAGACTCCACTTCATCTCCACACCAGTAGAAGTTACATATGCAGTGTGAAAATGGCAGAAGTGGCTGTATAAGAAATATGGTAAAAATAGGCCTTTTGCAATTTTTCTTATTTTCTGTCATATACAGGATATACTGAGATACGGTGTACTGATTTTGGATGTTCATGATAAACATGGCCAGTGTTTGAAGTAATGAAACACACGAAATACCTGTGAGCCAACAAACAAACAAACTACAGGCATCAGACGTCTCTAAGCATCATGTCTAAGACACTTTTTGTTTTCCACTCTTGGATCATTACATTATCAAAAAGAGGGAATAACTCTTATACAATCTCAGAAGACACATAGCTACTCAAAACCATGAAATGATCAACTGCACCAAGGCTCGGTACAAGTTAATAAACTCATGCAAAGCTACTTGAGTAAAGTCCTGGGATAAAAATATGAAGCTGGAAAAGACACACACAACAGGCTCCCTTTAAAAGCAGCACAATAATATAATATGATGTGGTCAGGGTGACTGTTAAAGGTTTGCATTTGATGTGGGTAATGCGCTCATCTGAGCAGCTGAAGGAAATGGAGGTCAGAGTGCAAAGACAGAGCATACTGGTAAAAAGGTTCGGTAGCTCGCAAAGGGTTGGCTGACTTATTGATCGTGGTTGTGTGGTAACTTGATTATCTAAGAAGCA
The DNA here is from genome assembly GCF_963969265.1 of Rhamphochromis sp. 'chilingali'. Taxonomy (NCBI): domain Eukaryota; kingdom Metazoa; phylum Chordata; class Actinopteri; order Cichliformes; family Cichlidae; genus Rhamphochromis; species Rhamphochromis sp. 'chilingali'. The sequence goes on from NC_137946.1 coordinate 8,416,597, forward strand.
GAGGACTCTTGATGAGAATAGTACTCTCTAGTCACTTAAGCCTGTACAACCATGACTTCCCAACAGGAAGGCCACCTTTTTTCCCCCCCTCCAGTCTCAACTATTTATACATTTTGTACTGCAGTGACTGAACTGCTGCATGTGTGTAGCAATTTAGAGCAGGACAAACGATGCTGCAGTAACGAGTAGTTGGCACATACTTAAGATCATTTCACACTGTAAGTACACTTTTAGGTGCTTAGGTACTGGTTAACAGCACAATATATTCAGTTGCTTTATTGACTGTATCAGAGCATGTGTTTTCCTGCTGGCCCATCATATGATACTTCGGGCCTCTCTAGGCAATATCCCATGACTAGCTCCTGCCTAGCCTAGCAGTCTAACACTTCAGCCGTGCTGTCTCACCTCCCCTCAGACACAGATTACATAGCTATGGCACCATTCTCTACAGAGCACAAGCTGTGCCTGTTTCTCAACCTGCCCTGAACACTTTGTAGGCTAAATGAGGAAGTGAGATACATTTGAGGATGTTTCAATCCAGGATGTATAATCGTGTTGCTGTTTTGTTTTTTGTATTTTTTTTTTTTTTGGGGGGGGGGGGGGGGGGGCTGTTACTATAAGGGAAGTAAAAGCTCTAGGCAAGCATTTTGAAAAGATAATAAATATGAAAGGATAAGTGTCTAAACTTTAACACTGATACATTTTGTTTCCACTTTCCTCGACCACTGCAGAAGTCTGCATATACAGTATGACCTTTCCATATTTCCTCTGCAGAGACAGGATTCTCAGGGGCCAGAGCCCTGTCCCACTTATCTTACAACGACCCAGTTGTGAAAACTAAAAGTCTTTGAGAGACAGCCAGAAGTAACTTTAAACTTGAACTAAAAACTAAGACAGTGAGAATCTCCCTGTAAACAGCACATTAGCCAAGAAAGATGACAGTCATTTAGTGGTTTTATTACACTGCATCTTGCTGAGTCTAATGAGACACATATGCTGGATGATGACATTATGACTTCTTCATGATTGGTAAAAAACTAAATATGGAATCTGCTCTAAAAAACAGCCATTTTTGAAAGGCAAATATAATTTGCAGTCACCACAGCAGTAAGTAATGGGTTGTCATCTGCCTTAATTATATTGCTTCCAAACTTGGCAAGATGATATAAAGGCTGAATATGAAACGGAGAGGAGGAGGAGTTTCTCCAAATTTCTGACAGTTGCTTCTAGACTGTGCTGCTAGAAGGAGATAAGAGGAAAGCAACTGACAGCAGTCATCAGTCTGGGCCTGGATAAAACAATCACATACACATCATGTGATCTGATAGAACTTCAGGAAAGAGGACAATGTGCTACCATTACAAAACCAAGAGAAGCACTGAAATCAGACCAAGATGAATTATATGAAAAGTCAACAAATTCAACCACACATCTTAATTTGAGGTTTGACAACTAACTTCCTGCATGCTTCCATTTCACTTAATCTCATAATTTAATCTTAATCTACTGCATACAAAATTCAATAATCTATTTTACTTTTGTTAGCTACATTATTAAATACAATCCCAAATGAAAGGAATTCATTTTACAAATATGTAACTTTGCCTGCTCAGCTTGCCATGACTACAAATAGTCTCCAATCATAGAGAAAAAATCCACGCTAATGGATCTTTGCTCATTCTCTGCCCCTAAATACAGACTCTGAAAAAGTACAGGACAAGCAAACTGCTCTCCACTTCAAATATTTAGTGCATGTAGAATATAAATGAACTACTGCATCAATAACTCGCAGTGCATAAGAATGAAGATCCTGTCTATTCATTTTAAGCAAACCTTAATGAAAAAATGAAAACATAGGTTGAAACTGCAGGTCCTAAAAAGGAGTGGCTGCAAAACTTGTTGCCTTCTTGTGATAAGACTCTGTTGCACAGAGTAAAGTCTGGTGTGACTGGATGCCACTGATACAAAGTTCTTTTTGCAGAGTTAAGCTAACGTATGTCTTTACCTCCAGACCATGGGCACTGACAAGACTGCTTCACTGACCAGCAGAAGCAGCAGCATGAATGATTCAAGAAATGATCAAATATAATGCTTCAAACCGCAATGGACACATAAGAAACAGAAAATAAGTTACTAGGTTAAATGTCACTCTGAATCATCACATCCTCTTGACTTCTTTCCTGTCTGGCTCTGTGGTTAGCAAAAAGGCTTGAGCTAAATAATATACAATAAGGATAACATATGGCATCCTCTGTTAGCCACTGTTTTTAAAACTTCCCTTCCAACAGATCATGGTGGTGAATTTACTAGGTTTAAACTATTCTATAGTCACCAATCTTATATTAAATTCAAAGTAAAATCATAGGAAGCTCTAAAAGAAGCGAGTAATGAAACAGTAATGGCAGATTGTTGACAAAACAAAAGACACAGCAGTTCACTTACGTTTTTGGTGCTGGGCGCTGTCCTATAGTCTACCTTGTGCCTGAGTTCCTTGCAGCAAAAATGAACAAAATATTTCTCTGTTGTTATGCTCTAAAGAGGCTGCGGGGGGAAATGCAGGGCCAGGAGCAATGGCTTTCACCTCCATACAGCAGTCAGGATGAGGAAGTACTGCAAGTTGCCAACTGCTGTGCTATGTGTGCTGTTGCCGCTTTCACTCTCTCATACAAAAGCAAATAAAGGAACTGTCTCAGCCATGGGCAAGTTGTTCTCCTCTCAGTTTTTCCAGACAGCATGAAAGGGGGGGGAAAAAAAAAAAAAAAAAAAAAAAAAAAAAAATCTGGGATAGGCTGGAAAATGTACAACATTCAGATTTATTTAACCTGAAACTGTATGTTGTGAAAGAGAGCATCAGTAGTTTTTTTTTTTTTTTTTTAAAAACATGCTACTGGAAATAGATTCTGGAAACAGATTTATGATACTGTTGTGCACAGTTTATTTCTAAGTTATCTGTAGGCTTTATACACATAAATAATGGCCACTGACACTGACAAAGCCAATCTTTGTCTCAGAAACACACCAAAATATGAGGGCGGCTGATTTGTGGAGGGGTCAGCATTTTATGCTCTCCCATACTGATGTAATTTGGATCCCACAATGTACAGCATGCCAAGGCCGTGGAGCATGTGGGCAGAGTGTACGGCACTCTGGGCTGGGCTGGAACAGGCTCCAGTTTGTGGCAAGTGGCAAACTGAGGAACTTGGTCTGACCACACCCTTATGCCACCACAAAACCTGCCTTTTAAAAAGGGGGATTCAGAGAGTGTAGTAACAGTTGAGTTAGATGCTCAACATTTTTTTTTTTTTTTTTTTTTTTTTTAAAGGCACGCAGTTTCACACTCAGATTCCAAGTGTGATTGATATACATCTGACAAAAACATGCTTTCGACGACATGGATTCTGATACTACCATTGTCACTCCCTACATCATAAATTACAGCCTTCTAGTGTCACAACGCCACTTTATTCCCATGATTATTCACCATGGGTGGTGACCTGTGTCATTATTGGACCTAACTACCTAACCATGACCATACGACTGTCTTTTTAAATCCTATATTTTGATGCTGCAAACAGAGTTAACTTCTTTTCTTCAATATTCATCAGATGACTGTAAAGGTTCTAATTAGCAATGGTAACCATGTTTTCTATCAACATCTATTCTTAATGGATTGTTGTAACACTGAGCATTGCAATACACCAAGTCATGAATCAATCTCTCTTTATTCCAAATTACACAGGAATGCAGAATACTTTATAATAAAATGAACCAAAGGACAGACGTAATTAGGCAACCCAATGTATTCCAAATCCAGCAAGTCGTAGACAAGTTTAATTTAGTTGCTAAGAGCGATTGCTTTTACTTTAAAGGCAAATGTTCTCCATTTCCAGTTTGCATTGCCTTACTTAAGTTTCCATACAGCTCAGAGAGTAGATAGCAAATGTTCGTAGACAACTTTGTGCGTTTCATGCAAACTACAAGAAACTTTTCTAGTGTCTCAAACAATGACAAGGATCTGGCCCCTCCACTAAATTTCCTGGACTTTTGAAAGCCCTAGCCTCCAAGCAGGGACTTTTTAGAAGTAGAAAAATACCCAGGACTTAATTTAAACATTAGTTTCCACAGTGGAAACAAAGCTTTCATGCTCCCAGGGGAAAGTTCCTGCAGTGGTAAAGTGGGAAGATTGTTTACTGTCTTTTTCTTCTTCCCATACATACCTTGTCATCAGCTTCTCCTTTTTATCTACAACTGAGAATATTTTCCAAGACGGTGCTGCTTACTTGGAGTAAACAAGAAAATAAACTGTGAAGGTGAAAATAAGGAGGCCTATGACTAATTATGATGACTATTTTTTTCAGCCATACAACAGTTGCCTTGCACATCAGGACGTTCCTATGAATTTCTGACCAAAATAAGCTTCCTTGCCATCTGCATAAAATTAAAACCAAACATGCAAATGTTAAATATGCAAGCAGGAAGTTGCAGACCCCTGGAGTATGAACCATGTCAAACATTAATAAATAATGATGGTACATAAAACCATGTGGCTGGTTGCTCAGTGGGTGACACGTCTGTCAGGGGAATTCCTGTCATCATATAATACAAGAGGCCAGGCAGACAGACTTCTGAATACCACAGTTCTCTCATAAAACTAAATGCAGGCACACAATACAGTAAACACCAAATGCTTGTCCTCCTCTTCCTTTTCCACCTTCTGTGTAGAGGAAAAAGCACTGAGTCAGAATCTCCACGAAGACACAACACTGTCACATGGGATGTAAAAACAAATACAAGATGTTCAATGATTCAGTCGAGCATGTCTAAAAATACAGCATTTTCCATCATCACTTGGCATTTGAAAATTGAAACTGCTCACAAAATTAGCCTAAGGCAAATAGTCGGAGAATTACAGGATTACACAATCAACATAAAATTAACTTAGACTAACATGAAAAAGGAATATTAGTAACAGTCCAAACAAACTTGACTATGGCTAGATCCCAGTTTCAAGATGTGGAAGCTAGCTTAGAAAATAACAAAGTAGCTTAACACAATGAAAAAGTTACAAATGTCAGTGTTGTCAAATCTCTGAAATAGACATTTCTAAGAAGAATGAGGTGTGATTTCATTATGTATACTATACTGTTGAGGGGCAGGCAGTCTGGTTTTTCATTTTATTGGGGGAAATAACATTAGACTGTTTTTGATAAAGCCTTTATGTTTAACCTTCTTGGTAATACTGTATCTGAGAATCTGATCCAAACCACACCAGCGCCAAGATTCATGGATTATATTAGCAGTTGCTAGTCACTACTGATGTAGCAACTGGTGAAACCTAATATAGCAATGATGACGTCTATCATTGGAAGCTACTTGGATGCTAATCATAGTAGCGAAAGAGCACTGTAACTAAGCTTCTTACAAATGAAAGCAGAGATTATCTGTGTGTCACTGCTGCTGCTGATATTAGTGATATCTCATTACCATAACAGCAGCTGAACAAATTGCCATCTGCATTACAGCTAATAAACGGATAGCTTTTTTTTTTTTTAAAGCATACAACACTCCCAAATTAAAAGCTATTTTACTTTAAGATAGAGAAAGTAATACAAAGTTGCTAGTGGAGTTGACAATACACATCCAGGAAATTTTCACCTCCCACCCATGCAAAAATTGATTCATTTTGTCTGACCACCCTAGCATATCCAAAGCATCTGTGTGGCACCTGGATGTTGCAAAGCGACGTGTGCAAAGTCATTATATGGGCTAAAGTGAAACAGGAAGTGAGTGGGATTAGCTCGTATCCCACGCTGTGAGATAGTCTTTGTTCTCCCCCTGTGTTCCCCCTTTAGAGGAAAGAGATGTGAAACTAGGATGCAAAAAGCTGTATTAGAGGGTTTCCGGCAAAGTTTTACACAACATACTAGAGTAAATGTGACATTTTTGTACTGTGAGCGACTTGTAAGAACTGAATGTAGCAAAATCATGATGTAAAAAAAAACAAAAAAACAAAACACTAAAATTAGCACAGCTGTACAAATATAAACAGAGTAAAAGCTAAAACCATACTGGAGTGAATGTAGGAGACTTAACCTACAGCTTGAAATAGTTTCATATACAACAAGAAACTCCACTACCCTTACAGTATTATACCGCACCGATGCTCAACTAAAACCCAGAAAAACTACTTCTCACCATCTGGATATTAAATAGACTAAAGATTATAGCTGATGTTGAATCATCACTTTTTTAGTTCAGTACAAGATGGGAAGAAAGTAGAGCTATTCAGCAAAGTGCTGTGTCGACAATTTCCTTTGATCTGGACCCAGATCAATATAACGCTTGCCTGGTCTGTTTACAACATGGCCTCCCAAACGAATCACTTTTTGAATATATGCTCATATTGAGAAGCCCAGTTCCCAGTGTTTATGTCTGATACAGTATTCACACACTGAAAATATGCCACTGTATTTAAATTAGGATAAGCTCCAATATTTGGTCTTCACTTGTGTACTTACTAACTTTTCAAGTACATGTTGTTTATTGTCATCTCTCTCATAATCAGAGTCCACAGTAAAATGACATGACTTTAAATGTATATGATACTACATGAAACAGTAAACATGCAGAGCGGAAAAAAAAAAAAAAAAAAAGACTAAAAATAAAGCTTGTTCCCATTTCATAAATAAATAAATACAACTACATAATAGTTATGGTATCAGAACAACTAATTAGAAAATTACAACAGTCATCAAAGCAATCATCAGAAAACTGTTGACTTTCCAAATCTATTCAGCTCAGCTATCTGAACCATGGTTTGGTACATACCATGTTATTTTAAGGGGTGGAGGGGGGGGAGAAGTAAACTCCATTAATCTGATGGATTTCCATTTAACTCTCTTCATAGCTCCACCGAACCTTTTAGCATAAACACCAAGCACATGGTTGGTGTTTATGCTAAACACCAAGCACATGCTTAATTAACTTATCATCCCAGCAAACATACAGTCATTATCTCCTCAGTGAAAACTGGTCATGATAACGGTAAAAACTGTGTTACTGATGGATAAATGTTTATTTCAACATCCAACACTGGTCCAGTGAGACCATCTTTTACAAAGCAACAAACAACAGTGATATTAATGCATGAAGAAATTAAATGTACATATTCTTGTTTTTCTTAACCCAAGCACATTTGCTTGACAGCTAATTCTATCAATAAACACTTGTAAGAAGGCAGCACACAAGATTTTTTGTACATAAGCACGCTAGTATTACAGAGCCTGCTTTTTTTTTTTTTCAATACAAACACTTTTACCTAGATATATATTCTGTCTTATTTGTTCTACGATTATCTTAAGATGTCTGGTATGGTTTTTAGGGCAAGAGCTCAGGAGCGCAGTTGAGGCACAACATGCTGAGGGAAATCAACAAAAACTTCTGCCATAATTCTGGATAAATTTTTGACCAACGATATCTAGGTAATGTAGAAGTAATACATCCAGAAGACCTTAAGGTTGCGTCTCTGATGTCGGCACAACTTTAATTTTGCAACAACTTTTCAATACTGTGTCACTAAAGTGTCACTAAAAATTGTTAGCCGACAGTTTTTAAACATGGAAATGTTTGCTCAGATTACGTATGCTGCACAAGAATTTCCTAATCATAGATTCTCAACCTAGAAACACACTTAAACAATATTTCATTACATACCATAGTTTTAAAAAAGTACAATTAATATCCTATAAATTAGCTCCAGATGTTAGGCAAGCACTCTGTTGGTAACACAGCACTATTAGCAAGAGCTCAAGAGTACGCTTTGAAATGAAGAGATGCTGTATTGCAAAGCAAGAACTCAGTCTCAGTTTTAGGATGTCAAACTTCCATATTACGGTTGTCAACAATCAGGGTAAATCCCCTTAATGCTGCAACTTAAGTTAGCCACCCTCTGAACAGACATGTTCATAAATTAATTATATTCTTAATGTTTCCTCTAAGGAAATATAGGTTTATAAAGTTAACCCTTCAAAAACTAGTGTATCAATATCAGAACAATCACTATACACAGTGAATAACTGAGGTATTCACTGTGCCACATCACAGCAGTTACAGTCATCCATTATTTCCCAAAAACCTGCTCTGTCCTCGATTCGTCGGTGATACAGGAGCATGAGCTGAGCTAGATACAGTCTTCATGCATATTTCATCTGGTCCATCCTCCGTTTCATCTTTCTCAGAGCAAGGCTCCCTCGAGGGGCTAACTTCCTGCTCTGATGGTGTCAAAGTTCTTTTCTAATAAACAGCCAGTCAAAGCCACGTTGCAAAAAACTTCAGCTACTTTTCAGTCTGTCCTGGCTGGCTACATGTACAATGAGTGGGCGGATTCCATAGAAACACTAGCATAGCATCCAAGATGACTGTGAGAGAATAAAAAAAACAGACCTCAGTAGCTTTCCACAATGGAACACCGTAGTATTAGTACCACTGACTAGAAATTCTGTCCAACCCAAGAGGAGGCTTCCTCTCTGCGCCTTTTGATTTTGCAACAGTACACAGACTTGTTGCATCAGAGCTATTTAATGTGAACAGTGGGTGTGACCATTTTAATTTGTATGGAGACTGAAAGCTATTACAATGGTTCAGACATCTTTCAAATACCAAGCAAACATCATAATGACACTCCCCGTGTATGCATAAACATCACACATGTGAACTGGCCTGTCCTGTCCTCTCCTCAAAATAGCTCAGTAGCTTATTTTATTTGTCCATTCTAGAGCTGGATATTACACTTTTGAAAAGCACAGCTGTTGTTGTCAGGAGGGAGGGCAGGCAAAAAAGCCTGATATTTGTGTAAAGACCATATCTGCGCTTCACCTCAGATCTGGTCCAAATGACCCATTTACAAAAACAGAAGCATTCCTTTGAGGCACTCAGTTAGACTGCGATGCTTGTCAAGAATGCAATCAGTTTCCTGGACAGTAATCAACTAAAAACAGCCAAAAAGAAAAGTATTCTTAGAGTTACCTTCTTAATTGAATGCTCTCAGACAAACGTAGTGCAATGGCTTTTAGTCACTAGCGTTTTGATAGATTGAGCATTAGCTTAAGGAGGAAAAAAAAAAAAAAGCAAAGAGAAAGTTGCTCCTGGGAATAATGTGAAGGCTGGAATCCAACTGTGCCTCTACAAAGGAAAAGTTAAAATATCCCAGAATATAACAAGTTTCTCAGAAGGCACGTGGACTACCAGAAACAAAGGTTTCTGTTTATTCAACTGATTGAATCCCACTGCAGTACTCATTTCTGCTCCAATCATCCAATCTCTTCAATTAAATTCTCCTCTATTGCAGTAAAGGACATGCCACTCCAACTGTACATACAGGCCAGACCTTGCCTCTTGAGGACGAATAAGAACCATTTTGTTCTCAGATGAGTGTGTGCAAGTGTGTCAGGGATAGAAAAGAGCTGACTGACCACACCAGGCTTAGAACTGGCTTTCCATTTTATATTAGCATTGGCACCATATTAGAGTTTTAGAGCTATTCTTGACATAGACAAGAGGGTCAAAACGCATAGCAATAAATTTTAAATGAATGGTTACAAAGAGAGAGCGCTCTGGGAAATAGACCTTAAAAGCACAAACAGTTATTCAAGCTATACTTTAGCTGTATGACAACACAACACCCTGCAGTTCTGACTCAAACTGGAACTGTGAACTATACTCAGACAGATCTGCTCTTATTTAACACTTAATTTGAACTGATACAGACCCTGAGCTTCATTTTCATTTGAATCTTTAAACCTTTCTTAATATAATCAATTTAATTTAAAGCCACATAACACATTGATTTGTTTATTCCCAGTGACGTTACACAAAAATGTATGCAAAGGAAAGTGTTGCCAAGGTGATCGCTTTATGAACAAGCCCACAGTCTAAACATTGACATGCACAGGCTTTAAAAACAACACATACTTTCTATTTTACATGGACATAGACTCTCTCTTCCTCAAGCTACAATGTGTCCACAGAGTTATAGATGAGGCAGATATTCACATATTTTGAAAAGCTTCCTAACTGGTTCCATCTTTTACAGAATTGTCCCTCCTCACTATTGAATTGACAATATGGTTTAAACTACACCAAGGACCTGCAATACTCACCAATGACCCACACTTGACTTCTGAAACAATGCCAGATGGCTATTCAGTTATTCCCCTTAACCTCTACCCAACATTGCTTTTCTAAATATGCTGCAACTCAACAGCAGAAGGAAAGGGTACAAAATGAATTTGGAAAGCTTCTATCAGTGGTCCTTGAAATGTTTCAACTTTTTTGCAGTCCATCTGATAATCTAAAAATTAGTAGAATTTTTTATGACTCTGAAACAGAACAAAATATGGAAAACTAAATCTTGACTTTAATGTTTTTCACAGCATTGCAATATATTTAGAAATTAAAATTATAGTATCTATTGACAGCCACCAAGCTACCTTTTAGGGGAGCTGGAGGTTTGGACAGTGTACATATGAATTAAGATGAGTTACTGATGTCTTAAGGTTTACACCGAGTCAGCAGTTCTTAATTATCGTGGTACGTCATTCCCAATGAAGTAACCTGGCAAAATATCTGTGATGAGGGCTTACCTGATTAAGCATAGCGGACTAAGATCACTGTAATTACTGCCTTTCACTGTTTTTAATCATCAGAACCAGAAAACCCTAGGGATTAATAAAGTATTATGCTTCTGATTACTAAATCAGGAAAAGGTTACTCCAGTGCAGACTCATTTCACACAGCATGTTCATCTGGACGTAGCGTTTTCAGTGGGAGAAACGTTTCGTCACTCATCCAAGTGACTTCTTCAGTCTCAGCTGACTGCAGGTTTCCCCAAATCTTATAAAAAGTACATTTCGATCGTGGCTCAAGAGTTGGGAGTTCGCCTTGTAATCGGAAGGTTGCCGGTTCGAGCCCCGGCTTGGACAGTCTCGGTCGTTGTGTCCTTGGGCAAAACACTTACCTACTGGTGGTGGTCAGAGGACCCGGTGGCGCCAGTGTCCGGCAGCCTCGCCCCTGTCTGTGCGCCCCAGGGTGGCTGTGGCTACAATGTAGCTTGCCATCACCAGTGTGTGGATGATTGGATGTGCGCATTGGGGTCCTTGAGGACTAGTAAAGCGCTATACAAATACAGGCCATTTACCATTTGCATAATGACTGAAACCAGCAGTCACAGTGGGCTGGGAGGTCAGTTGCGTCATCGTAATTATGCAAATTCCCATGACCATTGATCAACAACCACTGATCAATGGAGAGAATGACCATGAGTACCATTCAAAGAGAGTTGGGGAATGGCTGCAATCACAGCATTGTAAGGGTGAGGGAAGTTTAAAAAAATAAAAATAAAAAAATCTACTGACAAAGAATCACCACTGGAGGCTCTAAAGGGTTCCAAGTACCTCTACGGCAAAGATGGCAATCCTATTAGTTCTGTCTTTTTTCTGGCTTGCACTGATCAGACAACATTAAAACCCCCAGCCCTAATATGCGCCCTCATTGTGAGAGCACACAAGCTCTGACCCATTACAATATGCACATGACCTCTGTGGTGTTTGGCACTGGGATGTTGGCAGCAAATCCTCTGTGTCCTATGAGTTGCTGGGTGGCACTTCTGTGGACTGGACGACTTCTAGCACATCCCACAGATGATCAATGGGATTGCACAGTGTGGATAGTGGAGACAGGGTCACTGCTTCAGACTCCTTGTTATGGCCCTCATGCCTAATTCCTGACCAAGTTTTTGACTGTTACAGGGAATGTTAACCACGAGGAGGGCGTGTGCTTGATCTGTTATCATGTTGAAGTGGGTGTATGAGTGAGCGTAATATCCAGGTGAATCCCAGGACCAGAGTTTACCCAGGGATGGATTACACCCACTTCACCTGCAGTTTTAATGCTGTGGCTAATCTGTGTGAATCGCAGATTGAGAAAAGGCAGGAACCAATTTCATCAGTTAATGTTGAGAAATTAACAACCTGATGTATCCACTTTAGAATGAGCTACTGTCTGACTGCCCATCGTGCTGCTGACAAATGATCGATATCCAATAGAGTTTGTGTCCAGACCAATGAAGTATTTCCCCTTCTTAAATGGTTAACCATGAGAAGCAAAGCCTTATATTGCCTAAAAACAAACCTCATCAGAGCTGGTGCAGTGCTTATGTTTGAACTGGCTTTTCTGTTTGCATACTCAAAAGAGAAAACCGTCATTTGTTCACTTGTCACAGGACTTCAAAGTGAGCCGTGTAATTAAAATATGTATTTGGCTTCTTAATTTTTCCTCTCTTTTCATTACTGAAATGTTCTCTTTTGCTGAAGTTTATCATTCAGGCATGATTATGTTAGATACTCGGCTGGTTTTCTGGAACCCATCTTTTAAGTCTACATTTAAAGGTTACCTGGCGAGAGAAAAATTACACACAGAAGCTTAGTCAGGATAATTTGTCATAATGAAACATTTAAGGATCTACTAAAGTCAAAACCAACAAACGTTTTACAAGTACCTGCAAGAAAACACAAAGACATGTTTGACAGCTTCACACAGAACTAATTGGGAACAACTGGCTGGCTGATGACGTAAAATGGCCTGCATTTGTATAGCGCTTTTCTAGTCCCTAAGGACCCCAAAGCGCTTCACACTACATTCAGTCATTCACCCATTCACACACACATTCACACACTGGCGATGGCAAGCTACATTGTAGCCACAGCTGCCCTGGGGCACACTGACAGAGGCGAGGCTGCCGGACACTGGCGCCACCGGGCCCTCTGACCACCACCAGTAGGCAAACACGGGGTTAGTATCTTGCCCAAGGATATTTGGCATGCAGGCAGGAGGAAGCCTGGGATCAAACCACCGACCTTCTGATTAGTGGCTGACCTGCTCTGCCACCTGAGCTACAGCCACCCCGGACGTGTAGAAAAACAGCTTGCAGCACACAGAGGCAGTTTTGAAGGTAATTTGCCATTAGCATCAAAATTTACTTAAAGCCTGAGCAACATTAGTAACTTTATCTCTGCATTTTTTATGTTTCTGTCAGGGAGAAGTGTTAGACAAACACTAAAAACCAAAACTAAAATCTAACAGGAAACCAGGACCTGACTGACCTCTCTTTGCAGAGGTTTTAAGACCAACCCGGGGTTACTTTCCACTTTACAAGAGGATAAGCTTATTCCAGTACTAGATATTTAGATATTTATATCAGACACATTGTACACCAACAAAATTAATCAGATCAAAGAAAAGATTTTAAGCGTAATATTCAGACCAGTTTAAAGAAGTTGACCCGTTCTTCCTTAAGGAGGAAACTTACAAAGTGTTACATTACCAGGCATCAACACTATCACCGCGTTAATACCTTTTATTTTAATGTTTATAAAGAAGGAATAAATACTGCTCAAGCAGAATCCTGTTGGACTCGCGATGGTGCAACCTTAGCCAGTAAACTGAAAAATTCAGGATGGACATTTGCAGCTACGGAAAATGGGACATGAAATGCAGCGTTAGTACTGTTAGTCCACTTACTGTTGGCCATCACTGCAGTCATACAGTGCCACGCTCAATTAGCGTGAAAACAACACGTCCTTGGCTCGAGCTATAATTTTATGACAGCCGTTATTATCGTTTGAGGAAAAACGCGTCTGCTCTCACAATGACTAGTCGTTACGTTAAAGGAGCATAGACGTGTACAGTGACTATGCTGGCAATGAGCATGTCACCGTCAGCCACTTCTACGTTGGTGTAACTCGGCGAAACCCGAGCGACTCTCTGTAGCCCATTCTTTAATTTAGACACCGAGAAACAGTAGAGCCTTTACAGTGAAGTTTACAAATTTCACTCCAAACAACGGACGAAAAAAGCAGAAAGGCCACATGCTATGAGAAATAAACAAGTGTTAATTAATCTCACCTGTTCCGTACTGCGGTGGAGCTGCTGTGTTGACAGGATGCTGCCACTGCCGCCTCGCGCACGCATTAAGGTCTAACCACCAGCTGTCTGAGCTCGAGCCGATAGGTGGAGCGCGTGAAGCGAGTTTGGCGCATATGCTTTGGCGCAGTGTTTAAGGGGTTTCTGGGAAATGTGGTCTTTTTTTTTAACAGGCCAGAAAAATGATAAGACAGCATGTAAGGAACAGCGTTTTCGCCTCAGGTGTAAACTTATTTAGTCAATTTAATTTGTACTGTACCTTTGTTTGAAGTTTAGTGTGCTTCAAAGTGGTTCACAGATGAGTGACAGGCGAGACAGATAAACTGTAATAAATAAAAAACAATACAATAAAGACAGGAGTATTGAATAAAGAAAATAGACGTCAATAATGAAAAATATATTAATGATAAAATAAACACAAAAATAAAAGTAATTTAGAAGACATTAATATAATAAAACAGAATTAAATGTAAAGTAATCAATAAGATCTAGTATAGTCTTGCGAAATTCTGTTACGTTATTTAATTATTATTTGATACAATAATCCAGTGGAAAGAGTGTAGGTAGACGTACGGTGTTACGTAAAAGCATAAACTCCTCAACCACACTTTAAATACAGGTTGACTTTGTGTCGAATGTGCTAAAATTAACCAAAGTAATCTTTTAGTGAGAAAATAAAATCATTTTAATAAAAAAAATATGAGAATACACACATTATTTAATCTATCGTGGTTTATTCGTGTTTTTGTGAAGCTAAACACTTTAATTACCGTTATTTCTATCAGCAGACAAATGGGACGAATATGCGCGCGCTCGTCTTTCGACAACATTTACTTGAAGCTCTGTCATTGAGAAACATGGCGGCCTCCACAAGAGCTGCAAACGCTGCTGCTTCCAACCCACAAGGCCCAGCTTCGGTCGGCCCGAGCGTGGACAGCCCGACTCTTCAGTACAGTATGATTCTGGAGCATCTTATCGGTGACAAGAGGCCCGTGAAGGGCCTGAACCCCGCCGTGATGGGGGGGCTGCCCGTGCCTCCGAAAAGCGACGAGCAGAAGATGATCGAGAGGGGAATGGAGAGCTGCGCCTTCAAGTCTTTGCTGGCCTGTGTGGGAGGTAAACGGAGACATTGAGAGTGTAACAAACATCACAAGGGTTTGGTGTTTTTGTGCGTGTTTGGCTGCTCGTGCAGAATATTTCGTGTGCTAAGTCACCTCAGATATACGAGGCTATGGGAGCTGTAATGCTGTTATACCAACAAACAGCAAATTAATCAGTCATCTGATCAAACCAATCGGTCATCGATATTGTCTTGTTTTAAAATTATGTATTTGTGTTCAGACATAAGAAACGTAAAAGCAACATTTTAGAGCGTTTTGAATAAACAGGTATCAAATAATCAGTTTATAATACAGCCACGATGTTGCCCAAATGTAGCCATTCAGCTCAATAGCAGAAAAGATCTGTATATATTACAATTTTAAGAGTCTGATGATGTTTTTGCTCACCACAGGGTTCGTCCTTGGAGGAGCATTCGGCGTTTTCACAGCTGGAATTGATACTAATGTTGGCATCGACCCCAAAGACCCTTTGAGAACTCCAACAGCACGAGAGGTTCTAAAAGACATGGGCCAGAGGGGGATGTCCTATGCCAAGAACTTTGCCATTGTGGGCGCCATGTTCTCCTGTACAGAGTGCATCATAGAATCAGTAGGTCACAGCTTCTTACATCCTCATGTGGGTTCTGACAGACTCATAGTGGACATATAACCTCAGACTGGAGTTCAGAACAAAAGGCAAAAATGAGCAAAGGCGATTCATTTTCAATGTATCCATCAGTCTCTTTAGAATAATAAGGAATGAATGAAATAATGATAACAGTTTGTCAACAAGGGTTTGAGATGTGATGTGAATCCATAACATGGCTTCAAAGAGGAAAAATGCTCAATATGTGGTCAGATTACTAGAGCACCATCAGAATCACTGAAGACATATTATATATGTGGACAGCAAAACATTTTCAGCAAAGTAGTTGCAACTTAAGCTAAGTTTGTAAATGTGCAAATAGTACAGCAAAGGTGGATGCCAGCTATCTCTTATTAGTCACTCCTCTCTCTAAAATGTAGATGCCAGTATTATATTTGCTTTGCATTTCTTGCTTTTATTCTAACCCTGCAGTACACTGTGGTAATAAGTGTCTTTTTTGTACCTGTTTTTCATTTACAGCACAGAGGCAAATCTGACTGGAAGAATGCTGTGTACAGTGGTTGTGTGACTGGAGGAGCTATTGGCTTTCGCGGTATGTAACTTACTTTATTAACTAATAGTTTGCATTATAGCAAATTTATTCATTTTGTCCACGTGTTTATTTTTCTGTTTTGCAGCTGGTCTGAAGGCTGGTGTTCTGGGATGTGGAGGCTTTGCTGCATTCTCTGCTGCAATTGAATATTACTTGAGGTGAAGCTCTATGGAGTGGCTCGATGGACAAAAACATAAATATTACACATGTGGACCAGAGAAAGAAGAATCTCGCTGTGAGCTTGCTAACCGTGATGTTTCCCTGCACATCAAGGATTGCTGTTAAAGCAGAATTGAAGTGTACTGTTCAAACACGGGGATGTTAAGTGGCACCACAGTAGGCTAAAGAAAACAAACAAACAAACAAAAAGACTTGTCTGTTTTTCCTGTGACTTTCATATTGTGGACAGTTGGAGCAAGGAATGCCAATTTCTCATGGTGAATCTTCAAAGACAGAGCAGAGTGGGTCTGCTTCAGTGGCGTACTGATCAGGTGATGAAAGCTGAACTTGTGTGAACTTCACTCTGGGTCTGTAAAAACTCAGATGAGCAATGCTCTGCCTGTAAAACATTTCTTTGATGTGTAAGTAACTAATCCACACAGGATTATTTATAATAAAAGCATTTTTTAAAATTGTGGATGTACTACTTTTCCTTGATTATTAAAGGACTACAACCCCCAAACTAGTCATTACCTTTGCTTTAATTTTTTCTTTTTTTTTATTATAGCGAAAGTAATCTTCAGGAAAGGTTCTCCAGGCTTCTTGAAGGACATTCAATTCAATTCAATTTTATTTATATTGCGCCAAATCGCAACAACAGTCGCCTTACGGTGCTTTATATTGTACAGTAGATCGTACAATAATGGATCCAGAGGAAAACCCAACAATTATATGACCTGCTATGAGCAAGCACTTTGGCGACAGTGGGAAGGAAAAACTCCAAAAAAAAAAAAAACAGAAAAACTTTTCTATCTGAAGATGGTGGTGTTGTAATTTTTTTTACTTTATTTTTTAATTACGTTAGCACAGTAGTGATAGGAAGGCCCCAACCTTGCCTTCCTAATGTGGGAGCCAACCAATAGGACCACTCCCTCCATGTCTGCGACTAGTGAGCCCACAATCATCACCATCTAACAAGGTACTAGGATATTACTTTCCACTTGTATGCACAATCATACTGGGTCACAGGTTGAACAGATATCCACAGGTGGTATAGGGGAAGTCCGGTAAACAGGTCACTGGTGGCAGGAAACTAAGTCAGTGGGTCAGAAGGGGCCAGCTGACATTCAGTCTCTGAGCATGTTACATGTAGTACACTGGGGTGGGGTGTAACGCTGATTGTCCGTCAGCAAAATTCCCTGTTTGAATTGTTTTCTGTCGTTCCCATCTTGTTCTTCATATTCCTTTCATTTTTGCTTCCAGTGTCCAGCTGATGCTGATGTAGATGGTGCTGACACACGGTCATCTGGATCTTCATCATTGTCTGAGATGATGTCTGACAATTTGCTGCATGACCTGACTCGTTTGCTGCCTATCTGTTCATCAGTTTCTTCTTTCATCTTTTATTTTTCTGTCATGGTCCTGTGTCATTTGACCCAACTTTTTGTGTTTATTATTATTATTATTATTATTATTATTATTATTATTATTGTTATGATCTTGTGTTCTAGTTAATTCTGATTATGTGTTCGGGTTTAAACTTTTTAGTTTTAAGGGTTTTGGTTCTGTTTAGTTTCTGCTAGTGATGGCCCGCTTGAAGCTGACGCTCCGGAGCGTGTGTCGAAAAAAACAACACACTGGTTCAGAAGCACTGTGTCGAGGCTTGCTTCGTTTGGCAAAAGTCACGTGACCAGTGACGTCCGAAGCTTCATTACGCACGTAACTGCTTCGGTACCTGATTCAAACGGATATAAGGAAGTGAATCATCCACGGGATTCGTGGAGTGTGTTGATGGTGACAGAGAGCGAAGAGGTGATCATTCCACTGACAGATATGGAGCCAGCGAGGAAGAGAGGACGTTCTGGCGTGTGGGAATATTTTGAGTTGATTTTGCTCAATTCATTTTATCTGCCGAAGTGAAAAACTTGAAATGTCCAAAATCATGTTTTCATAATGTAAATATCATTACAGCATATGACTTCAGGAACACTTCCATGTGAATTAAAGCTAATGAAGACTACAAAAATGTATTTGACACTATACGTACATTACATTGCTACACAGTTTAGAAAATCATTTTGTTTATTGTTTTTAGGTGATAGTCTGCAGGACCCAGGAATACCTGCATATCTACCAGCTTGCAGTGTAGTTCCTGCACTCCACAGCCTCTTCTGTTCCATGCAAGTGGATTTTCTCCAGGGCAGGAGAAACTATTTCTAAGAAAAGAAACAGACTCAGCCAGCGCACAGTAACACTAATCCTCTTTTTAAATGTAAATAACAAAAGGGCTACCTGACATAGAGCATGTTTTTACTTTGCAAGTTCTTGATTAGGGGTGGGTTTTGATTATCGCCTTTCTGATTACAATCCATGCTAAATTGAATAAAGTGATATTGATTCATTAAAATCCCGTGTCGATTTGTAAATTAACGTTATTATGCCTGAAACGCCAGCATCTCAGGTTAAACCTCACAACATGTCGTCAAACACCATACAGCTAAAACAGTAACTGGGAGCAGGTTTACGGATTCTGCATACAAACGTGAACGCAGAGCGCGGACCCGACGCGTCAGAGTCAGATTTTGGTGCGTCGTCGGGTCGCGCTGTGTTTGCCTCTTTTTTTTCCCGCTGGCTTCTGCAGCTGCAGGTTTCATAACTCTCTGTTTACATCTCTAATTAAGTCTCACATGTGTCAGCTTTCTTTTAATAGATACGAAATTATGGATATATACTGTTAAATGATCAGAATTGTAATATTTCTGACTGAGGCAAAACTTTCCAGATTCCAATCAAATTGAATCGGATCCTGTATCGAATCAAAAATGATTCTACAAATCAGTGACGATGCAGCCGTACTCAGCTCCCTAAGCATTTTCCCTTTCCAGTTCACAATCAATCCCACCCCTAGGTCAAAAATATGTATAGGACAATTGGCCTCATCTAATATTTTGTATGAACCTGTCCAGCTGTCCAGTGATTAAACGACAAGTAGATGGAGGCAGGACTTCACAGCAGGGGCATACTCCATAATGTGCTGTGCATTCTCATACACTCAAAAAAATGAATGAGGTGGATTGTTCAGTGTATATTAATTATTTATTTTCATTTTACTTAAAATATATGTTTTTGTTAAGTTAACATATGTTTTTCTAATCAAGTCTACGTAATTGTGTCTATTATTCAACGTACATAATACTAATGTGTTACTTGATCGCATAACATTTAAGTTAAGTCAATTAGGATCGATATACCTTGTATATCCACAAGGTGGCAGTAATGCAAAAACAGTTGTAATGAAACCGCGCAGAACAAGAAGGTTTCACGGCTTGTGCCTGCTCATGCGCAAGACTTCAAATTTAACTGAAAAAGGCTGTTTTGGCGCCAAGCTACTGTTTCTTTGAGAGGTAAGACCACTTTTTTTCTTTGACTATGTTGTGTAGTATCTATATGTCCAGCATGGTTATATTTTGCGTTTGTCTTACAAGACATGTTATATCGTTTGCGTGCGCTTGTTTTACATTAGTTTTACTGGGTCCTGGACATGCTTATTTTGTGGACTGTGTAAGAAACATTTTTATTGTTTTTTGTTTTATTAAGGGATTAGCTACAGGGGTTCATGGGGTTATTCTTTCAAGGGGTTATTTTTCCATTTGCTTTCTTGGGATTCCTTTTCTGTAATCCGAGAGTCGGAAATATCGAATAGGATAGCAAGGATAGCATAAAGTGACATTTAAAATCCAAAAAGTCAAGGGCGAAAGCCACTGTGACACCATTGTTCTGCTCTATCAGTAATCTGTATTATGTAAAAATGGTCTGTAAATACAGCATGTTTCCTAGCGGAGTTATACATATCAATGTAGTTATAAATTACAGTTTGTGAAAGTACACACTTAATTTTTTTAATAAAATTATTCAAGACATATGAGTGGACAGACAATGGAGGTCGACAGACCTGGTGATAATTGCTTCTATAGAAAGTTAGCACATGGCAGTGTCAATCTCTTGCTTTTCTTCTGAGTAGTATTTTATTTAGTTGTAATTCAAACAATAATTTGCTTCTTGAAATTAAGTAATGAATTTCTTGTTTTACTTTATAAATCTCAGATCCTGCCTTTACCTGCTCCCTCCTATACTGATGTGGTGTATGTGGTATTGCTGAGCTTGTATGTGGTATGTGAACTGTTATACTTTTAAAAACAAAACTGTTTTATAAGTTAAGTTTTCTTTTGTGACCCATCCCATGCCCCTGTTATTTCTTCTCCACATCTGAACCATGGTAAAGGTTGCAGTTCAAGGGCCTGAGGCATGAAATTCTTTTCAGATCAGCTGTGATCAATATTTTTTGGAACTTGATAAATAACAATAAAAGCTGTAATGGCTCCATTAGCATTTTGTGTAAATGTTTGTGTTAAAATTATAGCTTTAATGAGGTCTTACTACATTAGTTTTAGTTTGTATATGTGTACATATAGTATGTATATTTACAGTACAGTATGTTGTGTTTGTTGACATATTTTCAGGTGGAAGCAGAATATGTGAGGATTACTACTGCTGCACATGTTCCAAGGCTTTTTACACAACTTGACCAATACACTGACCAGCTCATAAAAGTCTTCAAGAAAAAAGGAGGCGTTGCAGGGAAGAAAATTAGACAAACTTTGGCCCCAGCCACACAGGTGCATTATTCTGTTGGTAGCAAAATATTATGGCTAATAAGATCATTTTCAAATTTAAACAGCTAGTGTATGGTAGCTGCACAGTGCACTTACATTTATATTAAGCAAGACAAAGTTTGGTACTCAAAACGTTGGAAAATTTAAATTACCTAAACATATGTAAAATCTGATCCCTTGATTTAGGTTAAACCAGAAGTGAATGTTTTTATGTTATGTTTTGAATGCAAAAAAGATGATGTATTAGTTTGTCTTTACCTCCATTATGGACATATATAATGTGGTGGAAACCCTGCCCAACAGGTTAACTATTCATGTCCATGTGATGATTAGTTGGTCTTGTGTACATGTCTATCTGTGCAGTGGATATGTCATTCATTTTGCGTATAATGTGAGTTTCTGTCATCCTAAAGTATATCTGTTTTCTCTTCCTGTATCTCTGCCACTCTCTACAGAAGGAAAGTATTGAAAAGGGGAGGGAGTGTGTCCTCAGGGCACTACCTTTTTACCTGAATGAAGACCCAAGCATCCTCTTCAAAGAATAATTGGTTGGTAATTTTAGTTTAGTTTTTTATCTGTATTAAACCAAATTTTGAATAACTAATGTTGTTGCATGTTGTTGTTGTTGTTGTAATTTGCATGGAACCTGTTTAAATGTTTTGGGAAATCTTCTTGTATACCCAAACTATTTATATTTATCGTTGAATCTGTAGTCTGAAATAGTGGCACACTGGGGTGCATGTTCCTAATATTGTGTTTACGTCATTAAAGGGTAGCTTTGGCCCTTTTTCTTTCTTTTTTTTAAAACTGGATGCCATTTTTCTATGTTTTTGTGTCTAAGCTACAGCTGTTCAGAGGGAGCTGGAACAAACTACCCTTGCTATCTTTACCATCGAAAGAGCTGATGCCAGCACTCCTCCAGCCGATGTGGGTATAACCATCTAGTGTGTCCTGCATGACCTGGAAGACCTGGCCTCTGCATGTGCACTCTTAATGGGTGGGATATATGCACTGAATCTCAGTTAACCTCAAGACTGAAAGCTTTCTTTGAAGTACTTCAGAAGCTCTTCCTTCATCTGTATGTCAGCATACTCTTGACCAAGGTACAGTTGCTCAAGAATACACTGAATGAATAAGCCAACCTTTAATTTGGATGATGAATGTTCTGTCAGATGGACAGAAGTTTTTCGGAGGCTGAATGGGAATAAAATGGTAATTTGTAAATGACAGATAACGGGAAAATTACATTTAAGAGAAATTTAGAACATTTTGAAAAGTTTGTAAACTACTACAATTTGAGAGATTTTACTGTTGTGGGGGGCTAGTAAGAGACAATCAAAAGTATTGAGATTTAAAGGATTTAATTGAGAGATGATACTGCACCAGAAATGTTGAAGGGTGGTGTGTATATTAGCGTTCAAGGCATATTGTTATGAGGTGGAAATATGTTCATATTCAGTTTGTGTTACATTGTGTGCATTGTAAAGGTAATTGCAATACATACTAAAAATAAGGGTAAGTTAGGAGGTTGATCTGATATCCTCGTGTTGGTGTTGTTCCCAGATCATCATACTAAATGTTGTTCCAGGATCAACATTGCAAGTGACCAATCAGAATGTTGTGACGTCATACTTTTGCGACTTCGGGAAAAACCGGCGTAAAACAAAAAACTGTACTTAAGCTGCGTGAAACCGCCTCTGTCCGCCGATCAACTGACCCTAACCCTAACCGTAACCCTTTAATAAACAGTAAGCAGAATTGATATTGTCCTTGCAACATTGGAATTTCATAAATGCACGAATGGCTTGGCGCGCAAAAGAATAACGTCACAACAATGTGACAACATTTTCATGATGGTCTGGGAACAACACCAACACGAGGATATCAGATCATCCAAGTTGGGAATGCAGGATGAATGTATATTTTGTGGACTTTTAAAGACGAACAATTGTTTCCATGTTAAAATGTTTACATCTGAAGTTTTTTGCCCAAACACTAGTAAAATAAATGTTGACAGTGGCAAGTGTTAAATGGTTACTGCTGTGCTGTTGCAAAAAAACTGAACGCTGACAAGCTGTTTTATTGTTAGACCATAATGTTGGCATGTTTTGTTAAAGTTTTATTTGGGATGGTGATGTAATTTTCTTTGATTGCTAATATCAGTGGACTATTTATTATTATTATTATTATTATTATTATTATTATTGTTGTTGTTGTTACATAAATTTTTTTTAAATTGTGGCTGTTGAGGTGGACACTTCACTTTGCATTGTTAAAGGAAAGCACTTCATTGGCATTGTGTTACTGGACTGACCCTAAGCAATCATTGCAAATAGCAACTTTGCTATCCATTTTAGACACTAAAAGAAAAAAACACTCACAGACCTTACTAGCATCACATGTGCATAACTCAAGTGTCATCTTATCAATGTGTTATGTGATCTTCAATGCGTTTTTTTTTTTTTTTCTCTCTTCTATTTCTGGTAGATACAGACATTTAATTTAAAGTCTTGATGTTGCATCTGTCTACATACTGTTAATTACTAACCCTAATGAGCTGTTGTGTTTTATTTTGGACTGGGTTTACACAAATGCTCACTGAATGTGTTGGCAATAAAAGAAATTTTAAAAAATAAGTTGGATGTACTTAATTCATTTGTGTGGAACCTGTTGACAAAATAGATTTATGTAAAACTAATTAATAAAGCACAAGGTGGCTGAAAATATAATATTTGAATTAATCTAACTTAAATTTAACATTTTACTGCCACAAATAAGAAATGTGTTGAAGTAACTAATCTAAACTATCTAACCTGAAAATATATCATCTTTGTTCATACAACATAACTTGATTTAGTTAGTCTTAAATATGTCTTGTTAATCTTAAGTAGTTTTTTTAAATTAGATGAACTAAAGATTTTTGCTTTAAACTAACATAATTCAATTTCGTGGAACCTGTTGACAAAATAATTTTAATTAAAGTCAACGTTTCATTTTTTTGAGTGTATGTATATTATATATATTGCTCACTTATTGTATTTACCAACATCAAGGAGTTATGAGCAAAGAAAGGCCACACCATAGTGCATGTTTAAATAGGGAAAGTTTATTGATCAAAATGTATTACGCAAATACGCATTACATTTTTTTCAGCCCCCCAATCGAGAAAACAAAACCAATTACATGTTCAAAGCAACGGAACGGTGGCCCAATATCAGAGAGAACTCCACTCTTGAGTGAGCAGCGATGATTGAGCAGTCCGTTTTATTTTGCAGATTCAAGCTGCTCTTCAAAATTTTCACCACCAGATGTCACCGGAGAGGACTGTGTTGAAAAGCTTCGAGTAATGAACCGTTTTTCAATACAAGCTTCAGTGCTTCAGAAAGCTTCATTTGGCCATCACTAGTTTCTGCCCATGTGTTCCTTCTGTTCTCTGTCTGTTACTGTGTCTCTGAGTCCAGTCTGTGCGTTACCTGTTTTATTTTGGTCTGTGTCTTATGTCCGTGTGTTCAGTTTTGTGCTCTCCCTGTCTCGTCTGTGTAATCAGTGTCAGCCGTGTCTCACAGCTGTTTCCTCTCAGTCCTGTTCACCTCTTGTATTTAGTGTCTGTGTCTTGCCCTGCTCGTCGTTGCATCATCCCTCTTTCTACTCTGTTTGCCTGTTTTCCTGCCTGTTGCTTTCCAAGTTTAGTTAGTTTTCTGTTCAATCTGCAAACTCCCAATAAAGCCAGTTGTTTGACTTCACATTTGTCTCTGTGAATCCTGCTCCTGGATTCCTGCCTGCCTTCACACAGCCATGACATTTTCTTTTTTTTCTTTCTGTTATTTATCTTCCTTTCTTTAAGTCTCTGTTTTCTGCTTTGCAGTTTTTCACTTTTTTCTTCTTATTTGTTTCCTGGGTTTGTTCCTGCTGCTTTTATTGGATGCAAGCTCCTCAGTAGAAAGAAACACAATGTAGGACACTCGTAGCTTTGGAAGATGGGTGCAGCACTGACTGTCCAGCCTAGCTCAAAATTCAGTGTTTAAACATTTTTTTTAGCTCTCCTACACCAGCCCTACACCAACATCATTTTGTGCAACACCATCACGGTTTTGTGAGTGGTCTCCTCTATCCATTTTTTGAAAACAGTCTGCTACAATAGACTGGAGGAAACTGGTCGGTACAGCTGTCAAACTTTAGCTGATTGGTTTAAAACTTTTAAAATGTCCTTGAAAATGATTTTAACCGGTGACTTTGAAACTTTTACAGGTGAAGCATTTTCCACAAAGCCTTGAATGAATTATAGTGACAGAAATAGACCACAAGATGGCGCCATTTTTCACGTAGTAGATACCGCCTGTTGGCTGTTTGTTTACGTTCACACTACTCCATGAATATTGTGCATAAAGTTTAAAGTATTCCTCAGGCTTGGTTTGGTCTTGGAATACGTAGTCTATCATAGATATCAATGACATGCTGTTGGTGAAACACTCTGTACCTGCAGTTTGTTTTTTCCAAAAATGTAACAAACAAAACAAGGACACACATATTGATGGCTGATATCAACTCCACTCAACACAGTGACCAACGCAAACTCGGTCACACACTGGCTGAGTTGCACTGACTGACCAAGCTGGTGACCAGCATGAGGAGGAGTACCCAGGCTGTTGTGGCTGTGTAAGGTTCTTCTACATGTTCCACAAAAATTAATAAATAAATTAGGCGAGGGAAAAGATCTACTTACTTTTTCTGTTCTCCAGCCTCAGTAACTTTCACACAGTAAAAACCGCTGTAATATTTACACCTCTGATGAAATGTCATAAGTGTTAGCTTTATTTTGATACCATGATTGTTTACACAGAGTTTGTAATTGCAGAAAAATACTCCAATAAGTTAATGGAAGAACAATGAAAGCTTAGTCTACTGTTAGCATATTTATTAGGGCATGCCCAGAGGTTCTATCTATGGATAGGAACACAGCTGGAATTTAACATAGTACAATGTACTACTCAAGTACAGATTTACTATATTCATTTGTTTTTACGTTATGCTACTTTCTGCTTCTACTTCAGTGTTGTATGCATATACTTTGGCTCCATCCTATTTATGTTAAAACGTGAGTTACTTGTTGTTTTTCACGTATTAAAAAAAGTTACCAATAACTGTTGCATATGATGCTTTTTCACTGCATATAAAGCTACTCTGCAGCATATAATTCAAATCACAGACAATCCTGCAACATTAAAGTGAAATAACAAATTAAAGGGAAACAGTACACTTTAATAAATCAACAATTGTAATTACATAATATAATCGTGAGTCTGAGTGGAAGCATTCTGCATAATGATAGCACTTTAAGGTTTTAATTGAGGTACTTTAAGTATATTTGTTGCTAAAAACCTTTGCCTAAATAATTGGCACAAATTAGGATTATGACTTTCTTAAGGAAAAGAGTCTACATAGTGTTTCATTAAATGGTAAAACTGTTATTCAATACAAAATGATGTTTAAACTCCTATGTGGTAGAGTGCAGTTTTTTGTACAACAGTTTTAGATTTTGTATTTATTTTGATCAGATATTCTGACTTCCTGTTGATCCCACCCCCATGCCACCTTTTATCTTTTTACACTGCAAATCTCTTTTAATCAGTGTTATGACTCATACTGTTTTATGAGAAAGTGGAGGGAATGCGTTAGCATTTCATTAATGAAATATTTGTAATTTGATTGACATTTTTCTCTTTAAAATTTTACATTTGGAAGAATGGGGAGAATGCAGTAGATGTATAGTGCCAACACCTTACAGGGTTTACAGGGTATACTTGTTTTACTATATTTAATATCCAGTTTGTGAGGCAAAAAATAAAAAAGATCAGCAAAGACGTTGTAGATGTCTGGAAACTTTTACAACACAGTTCTGTAGTATATTTGCGCTGTTGCAGTATCACCCGCCTACAGCCCCTCATTCTCCTCAGAAACTACAATCCCACAATGCCTTGCACTTTTGGCAGCATTTCTTGTCGACGTGGGAAGGGAGGGATTCGGACGCAAACAAATGTCCATGGGTTTGCTGTCGGGGTACGTTAGAGATAACTGTGAAATGTCAGGTCGGTTTGACAGATAACTTGGCGACATTAGAACCATGTGGCTCAAACCCGAAGAGATTCTGCTGAAAAATGCTTTTAAATTGTGGGTCACCGAGAAGGATAACGAGTATTTCGTGCTGCAGAGGAGACGAGGGTACGGAGAAGGTGGTGGCGGTTTGACAGGTAATGTTCGCGGTTTTGTTGTCATATCGTATTTTCGGGACAGCTGCTGCGGCTTCACAAACCACAAGGAAACACGCAAGTTAATAGCTGGCTAACTCGCGGAGAATTTCCCTAGCTAACTAGATGTCTGCCACTGTTAGGGCGGGTGCTGTTACACAGCCTACTCCTCAACCCAGAGGGGGGGCGGGGAAAAGGAAAAGCGTCTTTGCAACAGGTTTGAGCTATGGGTCCAAATTACGTGAGTCAGTTTAGGTACTGAACAGCTGGTTTACGTAGTACGTGTCAGTTCATTGGCCCGTTTGGTTTGTTTCATGTTTCTTATAGCTGAGTGGACGAGGGGGTCTGTACACTACACCGCTGATTTCATTTCCTTGGGGCCTGTATTACAGGCTGTATTCACTTTTTTAAGGGATTGTTGTGTCACCCAACAATTTAGCAACTCATAAAAGCAGAAGTATTCTGCTTGTTGATTTTCCTGGTTTAAAAAGGGCATTTCCACTCTGCTGGTGAGCTGGGTCAGTTTGTGAACAAGTGCACCTGTTTCTCACACAGGCTAGAAATTAAACCTGGGCAATTGTAATGTCACTGCTGTGTCAGCTCCCCAGATAGTAAATGCATCAGCCACTTTGTGGAGAGACCCTGATGCTCACTCGAGTAGTCACAATGTAGCGTTATATATACACAGTGTGTATAAATAATTTCTTTTTCCTGCAAACTATACAACATCAAGTTTATCAAGTCCTTAAATTCCTCCCAAGTAAGTTTCCAGTTTAACCCACAAGACCTTCTTTACTAACTTGGAACTCAGAGGAATACTTCTAATACATCCAGCTTTTGTAGATTATCTATTACCATCTACTAGATTGTTAATAATGTTGTCAGTGGCTAGAAATGTACTGATGTCCTAACTGTCAGGGTTAATGATAATAGAGGTTAAATAGTATGGTCCCCCCCCCTTCTCCAAAGCAAACGGCACTTTACACCTGAAGTATCACCATGCTCTGCGCTGCAAAGTGTGTTTGTTTGATCTGCTGAATGCTTTACTACTTGGCAGCTCATCGTTAGAGCATATTTGGGGGTGTTCAGCAGGGTGGCCTGTCTAATGCTGACGCGATGCATAGGATAGTGGTTTCACTTCGACCTTGTCAATTATTCATGGAGGGCACGTCAGAAAGAAGTTGTAGAGGTAACAGATTTAGCTAATTTTAGGCCTGACGAGGACCTGGGGGATCATGCATTTCCGCTGTCAGTATGCGTTCAACACAGTCTGAGATGTAGCTATGAACAATGACTGGATAGTCCTGCACAGACTAACTAAAGGCAAATGATTCAGCACACAGTTCTGTTTATGTCATTTTTGAAGGGCAAGAAATTATTGAAGGCTTCTATAAGGATTCATGTGTAAATCTGATATTTATCTTTTTTTTTTATACATCATTGTACTTTATGCTACAGGCCTCCTTGTAGGAACCCTGGATACTGTGTTGGACTCCACTTCCAAAGTGGCCCCTTATCGCATTCTGCACCACACGCCAGACTCACAAGTGTACTGGTCAATAGCATGCGGTACGCCCCTCTGCATTTTCATGTCAATATTGCTGTCTGTTCTCTAGTTGTTGCAACATTTCTTCGATTAAGCTGACCTTAGTATTATGTTTTTTCCTCTTAACATTTGGTCAGGTGTCACCAAAGAGGAGATTATTCAGCACTGGGATTGGCTGCAGCAGAACATTATGAGGACGCTCTCTGTTTTTGACTCCAGCGAAGATGTCACCAGCTTTGTACAGGGCAAGATTAGAGTGAGACTTTAGGAAGACCTATTTTTTTTTTTTAATCCCCAGAAATGTTGATTACTTGCTTTATTATTATATCCATAATATATATAAACAGTCTGCAGTAACCCTGTGTACGTCACATTTTAGGGTCTTATTGCAGAAGAGGGGAAGACATGCTTAGTGCAGGAGGATGATCCCGAGAAGTTTCGAGAAGCCCACTTGAGGTTTGAGAAGTGGTTTGAGCTGCCACCAGAGGAAAAGCTGGTCACATATTACTCATGCAGCTACTGGAAAGGAAAAGTACCCTGCCAGGGCTGGCTCTACCTCAGCACAAACTTCCTGTGCTTCTATTCATACCTTCTGGGAGCTGAGGGTAAGCAATTTCTCTGCCATTCATAGCACGTGCTGCTGCCTGTCTTTAGAAAGTTGATTGGTGGTAATAAAGGGTGTGACAGCTGCTAATTGCTGTCATAGTGGGTTTTTATGGCCTCAGAATCTTTTAGTAGTTCTTTTGTTCCAGGTAATGACAGCTTTTTAGGTTTTAAGAATAATTGTATTTATTTTTTTCTTTGTTTCCAGCAATTAATTTAACTACTTCATATTTTTTTAATGCTGTGCAGTTAAACTAGTCATCTCCTGGGATGAGCTTTGGAGGCTGGAGAAAACCTCTAATGTCATTCTGACTGAGAGCATCCATGTTTTGGCTCATGGAGAGGATCACTACTTCTCCATGCTGCTGCACCTGAACGAAACGTTCGTTATCATGGAACAGTTGGCTGACTACTCCATCAAGCGTCTTTTTGATAAAGAGTCCTTCCAGAGAGAGCCAGCGCTGTCTGACCCGCTGCAGATTACAAAGAGGTAATATTTTGTACGCTGTGCAGTGCAGCTTCACACGATCCTGTTAGTGCCAGATGCAAAGTTAAAGAACCCGAGAAAACAAAGTATGACTTGAGTCAGATAGGGTTTATGTTTGGTGTGACCTGCCAGGATTGCCAACCAAGTCACGCCTGAGCTTGCCAGTGCCAGTTCTTTAAAGACAGTTCCAATGTTTGTTTACTTTTCCCATTGTTTTCATTTGATCCCAGTCGACAAGGGAGTCACGTCCTGTTATTTTATAATAATATTTAAGCAGTGTGGATCATTTTGAAATACATGTAAATGGATGACTGATGTGAATAGAGGCTGGAGGCTGATGTTTGTGCTCTTCTGTTTCCACAGAGGGCTAGAAGCTAATGCAAAGAGTGAGCAATTCAGGACATTTTTCAGGCTTCCCAAAGAGGAAAACCTGTTAGAGGTGCACGAGAGCTTCTTGTGGGTTCCCTTCAGCCATTTTAACACGCTTGGCAAGATTTGTCTGTCGGAGAACTACCTGTGTTTTGCCAGTCAGGATGGAAGTCAATGCCATGTCATTATTCCAATGCGAGAGGTAAAGTCAAACAAAAAGTGTTTTGTCTTTAAAAAAAACTAAAAAAACAACAACCTGATGAACAACAGAAAACCTCATATGTGACCGTCTGTCTCCTTATTTCTGTCTTCTAGGTTGTTAACGTTGAGAAACCAGACTCCAGCAGCAGAGCTTTAACGGTGTGTGTGCGCGGCAAGAGGGCGCTGCGTTTCTCTGAGGTGCGGGACTATCAGCGGCTTGCCAATACAATCCGTAGTAGGTGTGGGATTAGTGCCAGCCCACAGCACTCTGCTTCATCAGAGGTAATGTGCTGTGATTGTTTCATTTGTGCCATTTTGCTTCTCTTTAAACGTCATCCTGTAGTTTGCAGAGCTGTCTGACATTGAAAATGATTAACGTCTTTGTCATGAAGGCCATACGGGGAGAATGTCAGTCTCTCATAAACCACTTTGAGGACAATCCAGAGGACGTAACTTTAATGGTGGGGCAGAAAGACAGCAGCAAGGCCGTGAGCACCGAGGCTCTCATGACTGTTTTCCACCCCCAGGATGTTGAAAACCTTGATCCCAAAATGGTAAACAACAGAGTTCATCTGCTCGAATGAAAATTGATTTGTTTTTACTGGCCTTTTGCGTAAAATCACCAGATCACATGCATATATCTGCATGTTCTAGTGTGCAGCAGACATCTTCATATGTGCTTGGATTTGTGCCCATACCCAAAAAAGTAAAAAGCTGTTCTACCCAGAACTAAACAGGATGCACTTATTATTGGTGGGGTGGCTGTAGCTCAGGTGGCAGAGCAGGCAGCCACGAATCAGAAGGTCGGTGGTTCGATCCCAGGCTGCCTCCTGGCAGTTGGGGTTAGTATCTTGGGCAAGGTACCCCATGTTTGCCTACTGGTGGTGGTCAGAGGGCCCGGTGTCGCCAGTGTCCGGCAGCCTCGCCTCTGTCAGTGCGCCCCAGGGCAGCTATGGCTACAACGTAGCTTGCCATTGCCTGTGTGTGAATGGGTGAATGACTGAATGTAGTGTAAAGCGCTTTGGGGTCCTTAGGGACTGAGTAAAGCGCTATACAAATGCAGGCCATTTACCATTTATTGGAAATCTATAACCAAGACTCCATCAGTGTCCAATTTGCACATGTTATTAACAAGCTCAATTAATCTACAAAGTCAAAATGAAACTGTAACGTTCATAGGCATCTAACCTGTGACTCCTGTAATCTATCCTCTTAGCTGAAGTATGTGGTAAAATACATACAGACTTTATGTTATTTATGTCTTCCTGATTGACACAGCATGGTTAATCCCCTGATGAGGAAATGAGTTTAGCAATCTTTGGATTATTGAATACAACTTCTGCTCTTTGTCCTTTTAAAGTATAATAATGACTACTGGTTTGCTGCTTTATTTACAGTGTAAACACAGCACATCTGTTATGTACAGTTTGATCAGGGTCAAGTCTGCTCAGGTATTACAAATAATGTCAGACAGATCTGGAACTTTATGTAGATCCAGATGGGTTTCTGTGGTTCAGATGGGCTCATGAAACTGTCTGCTGTGAGTGTGGATGACTGGTTAGTTCTTGGGTGTTGTTATAAAATCAGATGAAGTACACATGAATTTAAAAAAAATACACGTTTTGTTAGTAGCACTGTTGTGTGTGCTGCCTTTTAGAAGCACAGCCTTTCCCTCAGTAGCCATCTTGTAATGCCTCCAGATGCTTATTTTGAAAGAATGTAAGAAAACAACTGGTCAGTGGTACATAGAAAGTGCATGTATACAATCATGTCTCAAACTGAAAAACTTTCTTCTGATACTTCTGGGTTAACAGCTTAAGGAGAAGATGAAGGAGCAGTCTTGGAACATCCATTTCTCTGAGTATGGACGTGGTACGAGTATGTTCTTTACCAGGAAGACGCGAGACTTGATTGTGCGCGGCGTTCCTGAGGCCTTGAGGGGAGAGCTGTGGATGCTTTTCTCAGGTTGTACATCAAAGTTGCCGTGTCCCGTATAGTGACAAGCAGCATCAGTCAGTGATTAATGAAGCCTTGTGTGATCAAAGTTTCATCTACTGAAGTGCTTTTTTTACTTTAAACCGAGTGGGGGCTTTTTTTTTTGTACACTCTGTAGGGGCTGTAAACGACATGGCCACTCACCCCGGCTATTACACTGAGCTGGTTGAACAGTCTCTGGGCACAAGCACTCTGGCTACAGATGAGATTGAAAGAGACCTGCACCGCTCTCTCCCCGAGCACCCGGCCTTTCAGAGCGACACAGGAATCTCAGCTCTTCGCAGAGTCCTTACTGCCTATGCCTACAGGAACCCTAAAATTGGATACTGCCAGGTACTTAAAATAACTTTTGAAATATGTCCTTCCCTTGCCTCTTGTGATGATATATTATACCATTGTGTACTTAGGAGGAGGGAGAAGCCTATTAAACCATACTGTTTATTTCTCTCCTGTTCAGGCTATGAACATTCTCACCTCGGTTCTCCTGCTGTATGCAAAAGAAGAGGAGGCTTTCTGGCTGCTGGTAGCCGTCTGTGAGAGGATGCTGCCAGATTACTTCAACCGCCGAATTATTGGTAAGAGTGGAAAGATTGGCTTCTGCTGGATACCTGGCAGCGTGGCATTTTAATTATGCCAGGAGCAAAGTCTCACTATGAAAATATTTTGTCAGGTGCTTTGGTTGACCAGGCTGTGTTCGAAGATCTGATTAGAGAAAACCTCCCCCAGCTGGTGGAACACATGACAGACCTGAGCTTCTTCTCCTCCGTGTCTCTGTCCTGGTTTCTCACGCTTTTCATCAGTGTGCTGCCCATAGAGAGCGCCGTGAACGTGGTGGATTGTTTTTTTTATGATGGAATCAAAGCCATCCTGCAGCTTGGCCTGGCCGTGCTGGACTACAACATGGAGGCTCTGATCAGCTGCCACGATGATGCAGAAGCTGTCACCATCCTCAACAAGTCTGTGAATGCAAAAATTATGCATGTCCGAGACTTTTAAATATTATTACACTGTAAATAATACTCTCCCTCTTTGTCTGTTGGTGTTGTTCCAGGTTTTTTGACAGTGTGACAAACAAAGACAGCCCATTGCCCCCGACAGTGCAGCAAGCTTCAGTAGGCAATAATGATAAAGCATCTCACATCAGCGTAGATATCAGTGAGCTGATCCGAGAGGCCTATGAGGTATAACTTTGCTCTTTCAGTCTGTGACCGATTAGAGACAACCTCCCCACCGTTTTTTTTTTTTTCTCTCAATAAAACTAAGTTGTGACGGTCTTTGCAGAAATATGGAAATATTCGTTCAGAGGAAGTTGAGAGTTCACGGAAAAGAAACAAACTATATGTGATTCAAACACTGGAGGACACAACCAAGCAAAACGTGGTAAGTAAGCTTAGAGTAACTAGTACAGGTGCCTGTTCGGACACAGTATTACACAAGTTATATATTTTATATCTATTCAGGTTTTTGTGGCAGTTTTAGATGAGTGAAAACTTATTGGCTGCCTTGCATTTTATTTCCCCCTCACCCCTTCAGAGTTCTGTTTGCAGGACCTGGATTAGGGTGCCTAGTTGTGACAAGT
This sequence comes from Rhamphochromis sp. 'chilingali', assembly GCF_963969265.1. Classification (NCBI taxonomy): domain Eukaryota; kingdom Metazoa; phylum Chordata; class Actinopteri; order Cichliformes; family Cichlidae; genus Rhamphochromis; species Rhamphochromis sp. 'chilingali'. The sequence continues at coordinate 8,450,730 of NC_137946.1, forward strand.
AAAAATAGGGATGGGAGGCTTGAGAATGCATTGATATCAATTTTGTTCTTACAACAAAATCCAAACAAACATGGCCATCAATGTTTGCCCAGCATACAGAATGGAGCAGGCAGCGGTCATTTTAGGGGAAACAGATAACTTATAAAAGGTCTTTAGAGCAAAATATGAGAATTGCTCTTACAAATGATGTCAGACCTGCCTATGCATTTACTCTGGTCACCAGGAACACATCTGCCGAGTTAGAACAGGCTTCTCAATATGTGTGAAAAATATGAGTGAAAGTAATTTATAGATTGAATTGTAATATTACTGTGGCCTTAATAACGAGGTCAAATGTGTTTTCAGATCCGTGTGGTGTCCCAAGATGTCAGATTCAGTGCCTCACAACTGGACGAGCTTTATAATTTATTCAAAGTGAGTCATGAACTTCAATGTTGTATCTTTATTGTCACCATGCTTAACTGTTTGTTAGAATAAGAAAGATGGACAGGTCATGCTTCCTTCTCTGTTTATCTACTTTCAGAGGCAGCATTTCCTCAGCTGCTACTGGACAATGAACAGCCCAGCTCTGCTCCATCATGACCCCAGTCTGGCCTATCTGGAGCAGTACCAGCTGGGTTTCCAACAGTTCAGCATGCTCTTCTCCCTGCTGGAGCCCTGGGCTTTCTGCAGCATCAAGAGCACCCTCTCCCTCTGGGTTTTCCGCCTGATAGATGAGAACCAGGATGGTCTCATTAACTTTAAAGAATTCTGCTGTGCCCTTGGTACATTTGTTGGTTCTCTGCTCTGTTCTAGTAAAACTTTTAACCTCAGTGTCCCCACTGCTGAAACTATAACTTTTGCGTCTCCCATAGATACTTTATACACCGGATCTTTCACAAATAAGTTGAAATTTCTCTTCAAGCTCCACCTGCCACCAGGTAAGTAATGAACAACTAATAAAACCAATCTCAGTTTAAGACTAGATCGTTAACTTCTCTCTCATGGCCCTGTGCCCTTTATTTTGCTATCTGATTTTCATCTGCCTCTCATAAACTACACAACACTGTCTTTAACCTCTGACCTCTTTCTTTCACACAGTGTCTATGGTGATGACAAACTGCTTTAGGTTCAAATGCAGCAAATGTTTTCAGACTGGAATCTATATAGTTGATGCACGCTGCAGCAGCAGACTGACAGAAGCAGCCCAAAGTGAAATAAAAGGTCACATAGTTACGTCAGTCTGAGGTCTGCAGGGCTGAAATGCACACGGGTTGTCATTTCAATAATTCAGCCTATAACCCAGCATTTGATGAGTGAGCACATTGCCTCGGGGAAGAAAGTGTCCTTGAATGTGTGACTCTTATGTGCGTGATGCTTGTTGAAGGCAGGGGTAAGAATAGCGTATGCTGGGTGAAAGAGTTTGTCATGGCAACAACAGGTCTAAGGAGCTGTGAGGGCATTTAGCAGTGGGCTAGTTTCTTCAGAAAGAGAGACTGTGCTGCTCAAATTACAACTGACAGCTTAGCAGCAGATGAGCACTGAGTCACCGCTTGTGATGTGCCAGGCCTGTGAACATCAAGCAGCAAAGCTTATTTTGTGTCTCATGGAAAGTGGACATTGCTTCAGCACCAAGGACAGGTCACATCCTGGTGCCACAGTCTAAACAAGATGGTGGAGACGCACTTCAAATTTGCCACCTGTGCACTGATCGCTGTTTTGTTTGCTTCCTCTGTATGAATAAGAGGGACTGGAACTGGGCCAAACTCTACATTGAAATGATTGGAGCCATATCCTCTTCAGAGCTGAGACGCTGCAGGTTTTTCAGTCCAGAAGAGCTGTGGAGCAGCTTTAGTCATTTATCAGTTTCAGGCGGAAAGCAGTGACCACTCGGTTACGTTAGCTCTGTTGTGATTGGCTGTAGTGACCGCAGCATGTCTTGTTGTACCTTTTTAACTTAGAGCCCTGTGGAGGTCTGCATTGTTCTTTATGCTCTGTAGCATTTTATACTTCAGGACACTTTCATTGTTGGAAATTCGGTGGAAATGTTTTCTCCACTTATTCTTAATTAGTTTGCATTCAGAGGTTGGTATTGGTCTTTTTGCTGAGAGGAGTGCAATGTGTAACTTATGTGGCAATATTTAGGCTTATGCACCACAAAGCTATCAGGAAAATAATATTACATTTCTGGCTTGTGATGGGAGTTGTTTAATCTACGCATTTAAACCAACATGCACACACATGTAGACGTGGCTCAGGTTGGAGCAAAAAAAGGAAAAATTCGAGTGTTTCTTTTTTTTGATGCATGGAATAATACTGTAGCATGTTTAATATTAACAATTCTATACACAGCTATTTTTAAATCTAAAAATCGGATACCTCTGTGTGGATTTAACATCTGCGTTCTTTATTTATTGGCCAGATTTACTAACAATGTAGAAGGAAATCATACAAAGGATAAAATGTATTCATCACCGAAAAAAGCATGTTTAGATCTATATTTCTGGACCTCAGCTCTACTGTTTTGCTATAACGGAGCAGAGCTTAAAGTGGCAATTAATAAATTGCTCCAGTCTCATATGGCATACAAAAATAGTGCTCAAAACCTCAGAGAAATTTGTGTCTTTATGGAGGTGGCATAATAACTTTAACACATGGCTCATCCAGAATCTGAATGTAAATGCTTTGTTTGTTTACAGCCTTAGGTCAGCTGTTGTACACAAATTTCAACTTAATGTGGTTATAAACCTGAGCTGACAAAAAGAATGCTGTTTCGACCTTCATGATCACTCAATGGTCTCCATCAGTTTGTACCAGAGTTCACCCTTAAATCAGATTCTCATTGATTCTCCCTCAGCTGTCTTCCATAGATCTGAATTGCTTCTCTTTCTCTCATAAGAGACAACCATATGCATTAAAAACTGCTTTTAGACCATTATTTTGATTGGTAGTAGATCCTCATCAGATCTGCATGCGTTGTTGACTCCTTTGTGCTGCTCTTGGTAATTAATGTTTTCATTGAAACAAACTGGCTTAGTAAATCTAGCCCTAAACTCTGCTTTGCTCTTGTGAATTCTTTCTCCTTTGTCTTTTCTTTCCTTTCAGTGCACTTACAGACAATATCTTTTAGCCTTCACAGGTAGTCCTTTACACTTAAAGGAACAAAGAATCCAGCACTTTATTCCAGTGACTGAAGATTCTTCTCACTTGAGTAGACTCACTGGTTAGCTACCTCTTGTCCTTCCTCAAAACTCCAATTTAATTTCCTCTTTTCTAACTAAATATCGCAATAATTCTGTCTTAACACTTGCGTGGAAGCATTTTTCTCTACAGTTTGTTTATATGCTGCTTCCCTGTTTCAGCCTTTGATCTTCCAGAAGATGGTGTGATAAGGAAAAGCCCTGAAAGAGGTAATATTACACCCAAATTTATAACAAATGATTAATGGCTCCAACAAGGATTTGTGCAAGGATTATAATTTCTTGTAACACAGTTAAGTTTGTCAATTAAACTGACAGGAAGAGGGAAGGTTGACCTGCAGGCCTATCTGAAACAATGGCAGAATGAAATATTAAAGAAAGAGGAAACCATCAAAGACCTGCCCAGAATTAATCAGGTAATTCAAACCATGCTTTGTTGTGTCTGTGTGACTTCATCTTTTTCACAATAAATTGACTCATTTAACTTTTTTTCCCCCCCACATTTCCATCGCAGACTCAGTTCATCCAGTTCTCCAAGACCCTGTACAACATTTTTCATGGTGATCCCGAGGAGGAGTCACTGTACCGAGCCGTGGCTCATGTGACCAGCCTCCTCCTGAGGATGGAAGAGGTGGGGCGGAGGCTGCAGGAGCCGAGCAGCCCACCCGAGTCCAAAAAGCCTGCCAATACCACTGCTGGCGAGGAGTCTTCAACTGAAGAGTCCTCCACAACCCCAGAGAGCTCTGACACTTCCAGCTCCCACAACAGTCAAGACCTCTCAGAGACCGAGTGGTCGTTTTCCTTCGAGCAGGTCCTAGCATCTCTGCTCAATGAACCGGCCATAGTCAGCTTCTTTGAGAGGCCTGTTGATATTCAGATGAAGCTGGGACAAGCTAAGGTCGCCCAGCTGAAGTCAAAGACCAATAAGTGAACTAACACTTTGCTTGTGATTCAAACCTACAAGTTTCCATGAATTTCCTTTCTCCACTTGAACAGGGTGGTGGATTTAGTGGGACACAGAGTTAAATTACTATCTACTGATACTATCTACCGATCACACATGAGGAGGAATCATCAGAGACCTGTTTGTCACGCAGATGATGAAGAACATCAGAGACTGATAAAACACGTGCAAACACTATTCTGTAATAGGTCATTAATGTGCAGTATATTTTAATGTTCAAATGCACTCTCTCACTCGGCCACAGTTTCTTCAGATTTTCTGTTAAGAAAAAAACAAAATAGTTTAGTGATGTGCTTTATAAGATGCTAATTTCCATTAACACGAGAGAAAGGATTGTCCCTCTCCTTCTCTCTCCAGTCCACGTACATAATAAATGACGTAAACCGCATGATGGAGTCTGCAAGAGGATTCTCTGGTTGGAGATCTCCATGTATGTTCTCTTTCAAATTAGCTATCACTGCTGTAAAGTGAAATTTACTGTAAATGGTAGTGTGTCCTCTGACGTCAGTGTCTCATAGTGTGCGTTTTGCTCTAAACATAAATTATGAGAGTGCAGCTTTTTAGTTAACGCAGGCATGAAGCAAACAGTAATATGGCTGTTTGAAGACGAGTTGCAGTGTTGTCGTTGGTAGCCAGGAAATGAACTCACTCGTTATCGGAGTGAAGACGTCACAACATGAAAAGTTACACTGCAGTTGTAGGTGCATTTGCAATAATGTACAAAGGAGGATGCTGTACTGCCACATCTGTCTCTCCTCCAAAAACGGCACACAAAAATGGTAAACATGTCAGGATTAGGGGGATTTCATGTGGGTCATACTTGAAAACATGTAAAGGGAAAAAAATGTCCACCTTGCAGCTGCAGGTGAGTAATCTGCCTCCTCTAAAACTGTGTCTGATATTCACAGCGTGATTGGTTAATGTGTCGTTTGCTTACGTCCGTAAATGTAGGATTTTACGCTCCTGTTAGTGCGGCATTGTACACATAAAGGTCAGTTCAGTAGTTGTTTGATTATTATGTATATATAAGGTTTGAATGAGAATCTAATATATAGAAGCTGGGAGGGTGTTGCAGACACCTTAAACCGTTTGAAGGACATTTTGTGTTATCAACTCTCAGGGTGACATTTGTGTAAAATGAACGGGAGGAAAGGGATATTTTTTCAATCTGGGACATTACAAAATATATGTGATACACAGATTGCATCTTCTCTGTAACACTAAAACATAAAGCATGTGTAGCATAGTTACTGGAGTTGCCACATTATGCCAGCCTTTGACAAACAGCCATTACTGCTTGCTACAGAGAGACAGCATAATCACTATAATTTTCAATTTTCTGCTGCTTCTTCTTATACTTTCAGCCTGTGAATAATTTGCACTTGTTTGAGATGTACAAGCTTTAGAAATGGCTGTGTTTTGGCCAGGTTTGCAAAGCGTGAGTTCAGAGAGGTTGTAACTGCTTCAGCTACAGCTTGTCATCTCCAGGGGCCAAATTCATACACTTTTAGCTTTTTTTCTGCCTGTGTTTTTAAAAACAGTGCTTTAGATGCTTCTTAAGTGCAGCTGCAGTCCTCTGTTTCCTATATCCTATATTTTAGTCTTTGTCATATGATGGGAAAGATTTATTTTCCTGTTTAAGTGCTTTTTTTTTTTTTTTTTTTAAACTTAGGACTTAGGGACCAATCATAAGTGCTTTTTGTGTAATAACTGCATTATTTAGACATGCTTTATATTCATAGCATAAGTTGTTCTAACTGATAATAAGCGTTTCTAATTGGAGTTGATCTTAAAATGATTTACATGATCAGTGCAATGAAGCTATCATAATACGCTACATTGATCTTAAATCCAAAGCTTGATGAGTGACCTCGGCGCTCACCAGAGAGTTGAAACAGTACTGACAGTCTCAGCAAGAGAAATCAATAACTGATCATAGTGCAATGTTTCAAATCAGCCACTCAGTTCATTATTTATAGCGGTCACATCACCTCTGACCTGGCGTGACGCTTCAATCTGACTGTTTGCCTGCAATTTAATGTAAAAGGATTTACATGGATTATGAGTTATTGCATGCTTTGCCAATTTTTGATTACTTGATGGGTTGTTAAAGATAAGTGAAGAGAAAAAGTATGCTTTCAAGGATTGATTTATCGTTCTTTTTGCTAGACCAGTGATTAAGAGAAACTTTTTGATGTGCACTGTTTCCTAACCATAATTATTCAGGTGTCACTTCTGAAAAATGATGGTGGCAGTAATACTTTTTCATGGGAAAATAATAGAAAGTACACGAATTGGGAGGAAGGAAGAATTCAGAGGGTTGGAAGTCTTTCTCTGGCATGCTGGCAGTTCTCCCATTAAGCATGAGAGTGTATACAGTTGGCATGGATAATACTCCAGCTGCTACTGCTGAATAAGTATGGTTAACCATATCCTCATCGTCTACAGCTTTTGTTGTTTATGGCTTTTGACTGAATGTTTGATTTGCACAATATCTGATGCTGAGATATTTCTGTTTACTTGCTTGATTATATTTTTTATTCTCATACAGATGAACTAGAATAAAGAGTAAAGATTCTATGAATGATCATCAGTGACCACAGTTAATTCTTGCTCACAATGTGACACGCACACACACACACAGTCACACGTGACTTACACTCATTTAATTCATATTCATGACACTTGAGCTTCAGCTTGTGCGGGTTATTTTAGTCCGTGTGATACCATATGGGGATAGTTCTGTTTATTTTTGCAAAAGGGCATAGAAGACAGTCTTTTATCATAACTGATTAAGAATCTCCATAAGCAAAAAGGGTCAGCATTTTTATAAGCTACAAAACACAACATGGTTTTGACAATCATCAGTCACTGCTGCTGATGTCAATGCACCAGTGATTTCAGTTAAGAGTTGGAGGAGGGACAGATAAACAACACTGTAAATGTCACAGAAAATAAATAAACATCTTGAATAAATACTTTATTTGAATATTTAAGAAATATATTTGTTAAAATTAAAAAATTATTAAAAATGTAATCTTCATTTTTTAAAAAATTTTTTTAAAAGAAATTAGTGACATTTTCATTTCCATATTCCATAAAAATTAAAATATTCCATATTTTAATATAACCAGTGAGTCCATTCAAGTTAATTAATTTTTATTGTATTTGGTACATCTAGCATTAAAAAAAATTACTTGCAAAATTAATTGTGCATTTATTTATTTATATTTTTGGGGAGGGGGGGTGATGACGACAGAAGTCTAAAAAAAAAAAGCCCTGCATGTATCAAATATCGTACGCTAGACAATAGGGGGTTAAAGATTTCCATACAATAACACTTCGCGGAGATGTGTTAATGTAATTGTGAATAAAACACTTCCTGGCAAGATTTTCTCCTGAGGTCTGTAGATGTAGATGGAACTTTCTCATTACGCAAATAAAAAACAGCTGAAACCATCACAGCATGCGCAAAAATATTTACATATGTCCAATTATTGCCCAGCAATATTCTAGTTAGTTAGTATTCTTCCTCAACACCAACAAACAACATAAATAAACTATTTTACAAGAATATAATACTATAATGCACACGGTTTCTTGAACAGTAAATGAGTGCTTTAAAAGCGTTGGTGTGTGGTGGGAATACAATGCTGTTAGACAGTAGAGCATGCTCAAAACAGTTGCCTACTTTCTGGCCTCCTACATGATATGTACAGTATGTTGGGGTGTTGAAGGTCACCTTTTAGTGACTTTCAGAAAAAGAAGCATGATATGAGTCTTTTGCATTAGTGTAAAAGCCTGGTCTGTAACACAGCATGAATTCATAAAAACATAGGGTCATATGACAAGGCCCACAATAAGTCATCAGTTTTGCAGTAAAAGGTCCCATCCTTGACTTGTCCAAGAGCGTGAACTGTCAGCCTGATTTATGAGGAACAGTGGCACTCTATAATGAATGGTCTCTGCATACTATTCTGGCTCAGAGATTTGGTTGCATATGGTTGTTAGCCCAAAGTTCATAACCTAATGACCCCTGTCACCTGTTCAGTTTCCCGTTGGGTCTGTCAAGGAAGATTTTCCTGCTTTGGAAATCTGAGAGATTTTATTTTGGTTTATAACATTTGCCTTAGCCTTAGATCATGCCCTTGTCATGGCTAAACCAGCATGATGCTGCTGATGTTTAAAATATGATCATTCTCAGTATGACTTGTGATCATAAAATACATATGATAAAAAGTTCAAATCAAATAAACTACAAAACTTTTTCATTTACAGCTACTGAATATTTACAGTTCTTAACAAATACATGCATGAATGAATGAATGAATGAATGAACAGACTGCCCTTGAAGTCCAATCAGTGTTTGGCTAAATGAATCATGATTTACCAAGCATACGTGCAGCTTCATAATTTGATGAACTGTCTATTCTGTATTTATTTTAGTTTGCAACAGACTGCTATTTTGGTTCCCTACCCACAGTTTCACCCACAATCCTCCCCCAAGTGTGCAAGTGAGTTATTTTGGGCTTGGAGACAGGAAGCCTTTGAAGCATAGCTCTCACCAGTATGATGGCATGTGTTTTGGAAATGGGTCCATCCACACTGTCCTCAATCTGTATGTCTTGGTGCAGCTGGTGGAAACCGAGCAGCTAATGTGACAGCCTCTTGTAAAAGAAAATAGCAGGGCTGCACTGATATACTGCAGATTGAGTTAACATTGCAACACAGCTCTTGGACAGAAAACCCCCCAGTTCCCATCAGTATTCAAATGTTGAAATGTTGCATCATAGGCTAACTTCGAACACTCAGAGCAGCATAGTATTCAGCGATTAAACTAAGTAAGACTTTAAGTACACCAGCAAACTGCCCCACTGACCATATCCTGTAAGGATTTGCCTTGGATGTATGCAAACCATTTCTCAGGCTTCATCCACTGAAAGACTAAAACCTTCACAATGCCATGACTATCCAAACCAAACTTTGCCGATCACACTTTCCAGATACTTGAAATCTAAACATAATGCACATATTAATTACAAATTAAGTGAATGAACGGTTTCATAATCCCTGTAGTATTACTCATTTCATATGAGGCCTGCATGAATGTCAAGTTGCTGTTGTTTGGCTCTGGAACTGTGACATTTGCTGTGCTGTGAGATTATTAATACATTTTGTATGGCTAAAACTTTAATTTGCATCACACAATCATTGACTGCATTCTATAAAAGCTGCAAAAGTGTGTATGTGACATCAATATAGGTTTTTGTTTTTATATACTTATTTTTTCAAATTACGAAAAGGCTTGATGTCTTGCTAAACAAATTGAAATATATTTTGATTTATGCTCAATCATCCAGGTAAGTAAATCCCAAAAGGTTGATTCTGTTCATCTGGACGTAACATTTTCAGTGGGAGAAATATTTGTCACTTCAATTCTGAGAATGAAGAAGTCATTTGGATGAGTGATGAAACATTTTTCCCACTATCTTGTGAAAATTCACAAAGAGCAGTGAGTATCGTATTACCTGATCACAAACTGTACAAAGAAGAAAGAAAAATTTAATTCAGTTTTAAAATTCTGCAACCTGTCAAATCAAATAATCAATCAATCAATACTTTATTTGTATAGCACATTTAAAGACCAGAGGTACACCAAAGTGCTTCTCAATAGTAAAATATGAAATAAATGGTAAGTGGACTGATTCTTATATAGCGCTTTTCTACTCTCAAAGTATAGTACTCAAAGTGCTCTATACAATATGCCACATTCACCCAATCACACCCATTCTCACAAGCACTTTATCTATACTTAGTGCTATCTAACTACATTCACACACATTCACACTCCGATGGATGCATCGGAGAGCAAGTTGGGGTTAGTATCTTGCCCAAGGATACTTGACATGCAGACTGGAGGAGCCAAGGATCAAACCACCAACCTTCCAATCAGTAGGTGACCTGCTCTACCTCCTGAGATACAGCCACCCAAGTAAAGTTAATTACGATAGTAGAGTACAAATACATTTCCAGACAAAATGAGCACTAATTAACCCAGAAGCACTATGCTAAAAGAAACATAGAAATCCCACTTTGATCCTTGAGTACATCTGATATTCTGAAACAGGGATTTTGAAAAAACACTTGTTTGTTTTGGGGCTTTTAATCAAAGTACATCACAAATACAATACAAGGAAGCCTGTATCCCAGCATAAGTACTTTCTGTATTAAATCCTCATCAATAAGCAAATATTTTTGCAGTAATTTAAGCAATAAAAGCAACAATCAATAACATGGGAAAAACCACAGTTTCTTTCAGTAAAACATTTTTATTAGTCCAGTATAGCTTATTTTATCTTCTATTCTCATCTCACAGTACTCATTTAGGTAATACAGCTGTAAACAAAAAGTTTTGAGTTACCTGGGGCCTGTTCTTCGTACCGCGCTAAGTGAGTTAGCTGGATGAGATTGTTGACGATTTCGCGTGATCCTGGATCATTCGGTTCCCCGAAGCTCATCCGGGACTTGCTGTCATAGCAACAGATCCGTAAGCGTAAACCTGCTCGGGAGCAGGCTTACTTTATGTAAACAGGATTAGATCGCGGCCACTCAGGTATGTCCGCTTCATTTATACGAAAGCAACAGCGATATTTTACCACTGTTTTACCATAAATAAATATTATCAATGTAACTAAAGATAATGCAGTACTTGATCCTTTTATTGATTCCATACAGATACATACAGGTCATTTCCTTAAAAAAGGGAAATGTACTATTAATCATTCTATTTCATGTATTTGATTATTTCAGATGTAATTCATATTTTAGAGTAGTAATAGTAAATTACTTCGTGTAATCAAGATGAGAGACCACGGCTATAAAAGCGAAGGTGGATTTGGGAAGTCTGTCGCAGCCATGTCCTGTCCGTATACGCGAGCAACCCATTGCGGAAGGTGCAAGATTGATAAGGAGAGTCCTCAGAATTCCGCGTATATTGCGGGATAGACAGGATCCTTTAGCTCAGTGCGACAGTGTGCTCATAGAGAGATATCGATTTTCCCGTGAGTATTATTTACTTAACCAACTTGTTGACGAGGGGGTGCAGGACCACCACCTGTCTTTTTTTGCTCTGCCCTTTTCTTGGTTGCTGTTATAAACAAACAAACAGATTATTTCAGGCTCTCTTTTCAAGAGACTAAAAGCAATATAAGTGATAAATATTACCATTCTGTAGAATATTCTTATATTTCACTTTTACTTGTTCCCATGTTCTAGTGGGTCCTGTTGTGGCTCTAATGTGAAAGAGGATATAATGTAATATAATATAATATAATATAATACAGTTACCCTACCGCCTACTGGTGATGGCCAGAGGGGCCGATGGCGCGATATGGCAGCCTCGCTTCAGTCAGTCTGCCCCAGGGCAGCTGTGGCTACAACCGTAGCTGCTTCCACGAGTGTGTGAATGTGAGAGTGAATGAATAGTGGCATTGTAAAGCGCTATATAAATCCAATCCATTATTATTATTATTATTATTATTATTATTATTATTATTATTATTATTATTATTATTATTATTATTATTGTTAAATTACTTACTAGTTTAATTTGTCAGCAACTTTCTGCCAGCCCTCTCTCCTTGCTTTTGCAGCCTTTGCAGTGTTCCCTTGCGTTTTAATTAAACTCTGAAACTCCTGAAATCCCTCAATCAAGAGTTCTTGCTCTGCTGCCGAATAATACCGAGCGCGCTCCTTCGACATTTTCGCCGACCAATCAAAGGGTTGCCGATCAATGTTTCTACTATCGATGCGTAGCCCCTGTTAAGCCACCCAGTGATCTCACATTACTTCATCCAGCTATACTAATCGTCAACAACAGGTGTGTTCGGAGAACCGGAATAGCGAGCTCAAAGTTAGCGCGATGATTTGATCTTGGATTTGTCATTTGATCTTGGATGTAAGCGACGTACGAAGAACGGACCCCTGGTCATGTATCTGTCAGACTCAGAGTGGAAACAAAGTAAAATAGTGTCATGAGGTTAAACCAGCTTTCTAAACACTTGCTCTTTTCTTATGAGCTTCCTTGTTACTAACATAAGGAGATTATCTGATCTAAGAAATGGCTTCAACCTCCAGTTGAAGTTAAGTAGAAGTAAGATGTTTTCACTGAAGCCTGCTGTTATTATTTTTCACATGATAATCACAATACTTTACACATGCTCTGCCTCCAGCGTGTCTCCCTGAGTGCTCTTAAATCTTGGCTTCCAGCCTTTTATCTGCTTTGTGTTTACCTCATTTTTCTTCTAACGTCTTTCACACTCATATTTTACATATTATTACATGTTGGTGTCTCCAATTTTTCCTGAGTCTTCTTGCATTAATATTCAGTAGATTCTTAGATCTTCAGGTCATCCATCCTGCTCTTGAAGTTGCTGTGCTTGCTTGACTGACTGTTTCTACGCTGATTTTCGATGGACATCTCAAGGACAGGACTGGAGATTTTTCTCCCCTTTGTATCAATTTCTTCCGCTTTGCCTTTCCTCTCCACGGCCATATTATCTCTGTTCTGCTTGTAGGCCACCTTGCTGTTGTAGGGGCTGTAAGCAGAGTTTGGCTCTGGCATGCTGTACTTTGAGTCTGTAGGGAAAAGTTCAGGCACAGCAGAATGACCTCCAAAGTAGTTATAGTTTGGGACAAAGGGCATGACCGGCTCACTCAGGGCTTTGGAACCTTCACGTGCGGCTTTTGAACTCCTGCAACGAAGACCCTGGTGGCACTTTGTAAAACCTAGATGGTACATTTCCACCAGGTTGAGCAGCAGTGAGACGCAGGCCACAGCCAGCATGAAAAGGATGAAGATTGTCTTCTCAGTGGGGCGGGAGATGTAGCAGTTCACCATGTTTGGGCAAGGCCAGCGGTCGCAGGTGTACATGGCCTTGAGCTCAAACCCATATAGAAAATACTGAGCTACAATAAACGCAACCTCAAACAGGGTCTTAAAAATAATGTTGAAGACATAGGTCCGCAGTAGCACACCTTGTAAACGTGCGTGGCCCTGTTTGTCTTTAACTGAGGGCTTTTTGTCCTTATGGCAGAATACTTGCTGCTGGTCTTCAAGCTCCTTTTGTTTCTGCTTCTCCTTCTCCTCCATGCGGACCAAATGAAGGATATGACCAAGATAAATGAGAGTGGGCGTGGAGACAAAGATGATCTGCATCACCCAGAAGCGGATGTGAGAAATGGGGAAGGTCGTGTCATAGCAGACGTTCTGACAACCCGGCTGCTTGGTGTCGCACGTGAAGCTGGACTGCTCGTCGCCCCACACCTTCTCAGCAGCAGCTCCCAGCACCAGGATGCGGAAGATGAACAGCACTGTCAGCCAGACTTTACCCACTACAGTGGAGTGTTCCTGAGCACTTTCCAGCAGCTTCCCTAACAAGTTCCAGTCAGCCATACCGTCTTACAACTGTCCCCTCAGCTTTATTGGCAAAACCAGAAGAAAGGCCTGTAAGTAGAGGGGGAAATGTTTTATTTGAATAAACTAAGTAATATGGCAGACTTAACCTGTCAAGTAACTTATTACCATACCATATCACCACTTATTACCATAAAAACAACGTGATAAGCTTTAGTAAATGAAATGATGATGATATTTACAAATTAGTTGATTGACTGACTGGACTTTTATAAGGTGATTGTTAGCTGTCATATTTGCACATGCAAAATTAGAATAAGGCTCAGCAAACGTTCCCACCAGCTTGTTTTGTTCATACAATAGTTTATATGTTAATCAGAATTCTAAATCTCTATATGAGGAAATATGTATTGTCTCCACTTTCTTTAATTTACCTTCAGGTAAACATATTTTTCTGTGTAGAGAAATGGGAGCATGGCAGTATGCAGATAATATGGAGACTGCATAAGCCCTGTTGGTTCAGAACATATCCATGGGGGTAAGAACAAAATATTCCATTGCCAACGTTTCATAACTCTGATAGAGATTTTGAGTGCACACTTGTTTTTTGCTCAGGGTAAGAACGTTTCCATGCACATTTGTGAATGACTGCCATCGTCCTGTTACATGAGCCAATTTCAGCTAAGCTTTAGCTGTCAGGCAGATGACCTCGCGTTTGACACTAGAATATTTTGGTATACAGAGGAGTTCATGGTCATCTCAGTGCCTACAAGGATCTCAGAGGCTGTGGCTGCTAAACAAGCACAAATCATCACCCCTCCACCACTGCTTGACAACTGGTATAAGGGGTTTTGCTTAGGTTTGCAAAGATGCAACTTTGCAAACCTAAGGCATGCTGCCAGGTTCTTTGCAGAAAGGCTTTTTCCTTTCAAGCAAGTTTGGTCCTTTTCTAAATGAAATATCATAAAATTTCACATTTGACACCTGGGCATGCAGGGAAGTGTGGCACTGTGTTAAAACTACCAAAACCTCTACTTTTACAGAGGTGGTCCCACTTGCTGATGATTATTTAATTAGTTATTCATTTAAAGACGTATTATTAGTAGTATCTAGCTGCTATTTACCTTCTCAGTTCCTGTGGAAATAGGGAAGGTGCATTTAGTTTTTTGCAGGACTACATAGAGTCCTATCAGAACTTTCCTTTTCATGTTATTGTGTATAGCACAATAATCCACCATAGCACAGGGTCAAGGGTACATGAGTCTGATTTGTATGTAAATCTAAAATTCCCCTATGTTGTCATACTTGTACTTTGCAGTATACAATACCATGTTGGATAACTAACTGATAACATTGCTATTAGTGCAGTTCAGACTTTTTTTAATGAACCGTTTTAAAAATTCTGACGAGGAGTGTGCCACACATTTAAATGTGAGAACACGACATAAAATCAGTCAAGTGCAGTTTTAATGTCACTGATTCATCTCAAGGTTTTTACATTTTAAACACATTTAATTTTAAAACAAAACAAAACACACATTCAGTGTAAACTGTTTGATTGCTTTACTGTTTAGATATGTAGTTAATTCATATAGTATGATGAATCCATTTAGTATTGGTCTTGAGAAATCCCACGTTCAACTTTCCCAGAGAATGCTGATCATGAATTCACCCGTTTGTACTCATAAATGTTTGTCAGAACGATCTGATAAAAAGTGCAGGGACACAGATGGTTGTGTTTGAGAGATAGCCCCGGAGCGGCCTGGGTGAGACTCTCAGGATCGACGCTGATCTTGTGACACAGTACTCCGACTCCAGAATTAGGTGTCTAGTTTAGATCTCATATCATATTTGTTACGGTTTAGAAAAGAAATAAACTTGAAAAAAATACTTAAAAATGTCCTGAGTGATTATTTTAAAAAAATCAAAAAACAAATCAAAAAATTTAAATCCATATGGTCACATGGTCACATGGATCAACTTCTTTTACCACAGCTGAATGTGGAGTTCTTTCACTCTGTTCAAAATTCCTTTCATATTTTTTCTTCATAATAATTCTGCTAGCGAAGCAATAGTAACATCCCAGAAAGATTAAGAAAGACCTACCTGATAAAGTTCATTTCTTTCAGTCACTTGACCTCTTCACTTCACAGCGAGGCCATGTTCTCCTGAGCTGCTGAGGAAACTGCAGCACCAAAGATAAACTTCTCTCAGGCAGTTTTCTCTGGGATTCTGCTTGGTGCCCTCCCTCCTACTCTGACCTTATCAATGCCCAGTCCTCAACAAGCCACCACAGCTAAACCCCTTGTCTTGTCTCAGCACAGATGAAAACATTCCTGTGAGAAGAAAAGTCTAAAATCCTCGCTGTCAAGAGGTGTTTCTGTTGAACTGAGTGGCAGCTGAGGAGTCCAGTGAGGATGCAGGTTAAGCCTACATACCACTGTGCTCTAAATATAATTCATGGTTAAGGGAGTGGTTTTGTTGCCACTTTTATGGTGATCTGACCCATGACTGCGTGGATGAGCTTTAGATGGCACAGAGCCATCCCTCAGTGCTACACGGAGGAAGACTGCATGGAGTAATACCTGAAAAAATGATGCCTGCATACAGAGGATGGTGTACTAACCTAATTATGCTATTTAGACTTAAGGTCCCTCTATTAAAGCATCAGAAAAGACAACAGAAGTTTATTTACCTGTACACAAGTACAATTACTCATCACAAAATAACACTGTGAAAAAAGACATACTGGATTAAAATCACTTTCACTTGGGGTGTTTTGCGGAAGGCCATCTGCAAAATAAGCACACTTAAAGCCATTTTACTGTAAATTAATTTGCCTTCCTGAATAATGTGTGGTGATGGTTTCCATAAAAAGAGAAACAACCTCATTTTTCTGGGACAGCAGGTTCAGCTGTCTATGGGGGTATCCACACACTGAAACTCCTATATGGTGGGTCCACTGATAACACCAACACCAATAACACCTGAGACAGTTCTTCGCAGGTGACTTTGAAGATCTCACACACGGTGGAGTTGATGGGGTGAAATGCGTGAGGATGTTTCGTTCACATATTTTGTTTCCCTCAGTCACATTTCTGACACCGGCACCTCTGTGGCCTCAGCTTTATTTGTACCTATCGTTAACCACCGCCCGCTGGTCGTTTATTCTATCACCTTTCCACAGAGCCGGGAAGTCCTGCCAGAGTACGCTTAAACAGCTTTCAATCTGTTATGTGTCAGAACAAATCCCCTTTAACCGAGTAGGTAAAAACAGCACAGTTAGTTTAAAGTCTGGTTGATTTTATTCTGTTGTGTATGGACAACATAGAAACATTCCACTTTCAAAATAAATACATTTAAATAGAAATATCACCATGTTAAGAAAGCTTCACACAAAAAAATGCAATTCAAGTTTTTTTTCTATTACTGTCTTTCCAAGTGAAAGTATTGAACCGCCAATTCAAATAATGTGACTGCCCCATTCAATACATATGAAATGCAACATGTTTACTACATGCATGTATTAGTATAATTTCACTCACATCAGTGTTTGTGATTATGTGTCACATAAATAACAAAATATTATTAATGACCATGCCCACAATACACTTTTCTCAACCAACTGGAAGTTTTGCTATGACTTTGGGCAGCTTTTATAGTTTCATTTCAAGATAAAGATTAAAACAAATCCATGATAGCTGAAGGCTGTAATGTGGTCAGTGGAAATATTGGTTTATTAAGTGTTTTTAACTGATCTGCAGTCAGACAAACACCAAGCTATCCATTATAACTAGAAATGTTTGTCGAAACATGAACTGCTGGCTTTCTGCATTTGAACCGGTGAAGCATCGCCATGATATAAACCTCACAAGTTTAATCAGTAGTTGTTACCTAAATGGTCACTTATATGTCTCCTTTGTCTGTGAAGGTTCTCAGTCATCCAGGTCATCGTAGTCAAAGGAGCTTGCAAAGAAAAGCGTCTGGACTTCTTTAAGTTGCTTGAAGACGTTTCACCTCTCATCCGAGAAGCTTCTTCAGTTCAGAACTGAAGAAGCTGAACTTCTTCAGTTCAGTTCAGAACTGAAGAAGCTTCTCGGATGAGAGGTGAAACGTCTTCAAGCAACTTAAAGAAGTCCAGACGCTTTTCTTTGCAAGCTCCTTTGACTATATGTCTCCTTTGTGCTGCTGTGCATTTTGTTAGAATGAGCAAAGCTTTTGTTGGATCCAAGCCCCCATAGTCGAGTCTCCAGCATTGTGCAAATGCTTGCTGCAAGCCTTCCCCACCAAGAAGACCACCTCGGCAATGTTGAGTAGAATACAAACACCTGACACAGCCAACATGAACACGGTGAAGACAGTCTTCTCTGTGGGTCTCGACACAAAGCAGTCCACCGTGTTGGGACAAGGGTAGGAGTCACACTTCACCAGCCGGATCATCTTGTAACCAGGGTAGATCATATAAAACACATACATAAAAGTGACCTCAAAGATGATACGGAACAAAAGGCTGATGACGTATGTCCACCACAGGGCCCCAGTGATTTTCATCTTCTGTGTTTTTATCTGCTCCAGGTCTTTCGGGTTGGACCGGCCCGACAGTTTGTAGAGCCTCTTGTCAACATGACGCCGATGGGCAACGTGCATGGCTACCAGCAGGGCAGGAGTGGAGACCAGGATGAGCTGGAGTGCCCAGAGTCGAATGTGGGAGATGGGGAAGAAGTGGTCGTAGCAGACACTGTTGCAACCCGGCTGCTGCGTGTTGCAGGTGAAGCCAGACTTCTCGTCGCCCCACACGCTCTCGGCTGCAACCACGAGGACCAGGATGCGGAAAATGAAGAGCACGGAGAGCCAGATTCGACCGATGCCGGTGGAGTGGCGGTTCACACCGCTAATGACAGCATAAAATGATGCCCAGTTCATCTTTGGTTCCGGGTCTGAAAACAAACAAACACAAAAATCATATGATATAATTTTTTTGTAATTAAATTTTTTTTATTGTAAAATAATTTTACTGCAAATCAACACAATAATGTAAAACAAACCATAAAATGATAAAAAAAAGATAAAAATCATCTCTTTTTTTTATATTCATTTTTATATTTCTCTGCTTTTTTATGTTATTGCTTTGTTGTCTATTATATGTATGCTGCTATGACAAGAGTTTCTCTGATCTGATCTTATGATAATTCTTACTGTTTGAGATTAGACATTCAAATAAGACTGTCTTCTTCGCATGTAGCCATTCGGCAAAAATGAAGGCTTCTTAAATCTTAAAAAAAGGTCTGCCAAGCTCTCACTTGGACAATTTGTTTCCAAAAAAGTAGAACCAAAAATTAGCAAGTGAAGCAATGCAAATGATGTACAGTAAATCCCGTGTGTAAGGCTATACTCTGGAGAGTTGACCGATGCAAATTTACCCGGGATCAGTCCCCCTGTGTTTCTGTTCAGTATATCCTCCCTTTGCCCTGATGTATAAATTACTTCATCACATTAACTCCTCAGGACTTGCAGGACTCTTGCATGTTTAACCAAAATTCCCTTGAAGTTCCTAAAAATACTTAAAAATTTGCTTTATAAAAAAATCACTAACAAATCCCATCTTGTGACATAACAGGCACAAAATTACTGGCCCTTCAGTACAAGTAAACTTCACAACAGCAGCTTCACGAAATAATTGATTTGTTGATCATTCGGTTAATTTTCTGAGTGAAAAAGCGCTTTTTTTTTTCTAAAAGCAGAAAATCTCCCTCCAGTTTCTGTTGTGAGGATTGTTTGTACTTATTGCCTTCTGTGACATAAAACTGAATATATATGGATTATGAGAAAACAATTTGCACACATCATCATGCATCAGCTCTTTCTGAAGGTGTTAGAGTGACACTTAAGTTAAAACTATTGCTTGAAAATCATCAGGAAATATTATGTAAAAGATTATGCACATGAAAATGATCTATGCATCAAACTTAGAACAAGAAAAAAATACTTTAGATTAAAAAGGCAGGAAATATAACTCTAAAAGTTCTCCTGAATGTCAAAGTCAGACACAAAGGAGACTTTCAGTTTCACTTTTCAACAGCAAACTTAAAACTTAATAAACACAATACTGTCTTACTTATTCACTTTAAATAATAGCAACCTGCACACTTGACTTAAATCAGAACACATGGTGCAGCCACACTTTGGCTGGACTTGGTAAATTAATAGTAATGAGTACATCACAGCTTTTTCTTTTTTACGCCTATGATTCTTCTTAGTCTTAAATTGTAGCATGTTTGATCCCCTTGGTGTTGATCATTACTGATTGCTCTGTTATGTCTGAGTCTAGAGTAAATGTTGGAGTTGTTACCGGGCTCAGCTGGAGGTGTAAGAGGCATAGGAGGCAGCGTGGAGGACAATGTTGACCCGCTGGTTTGGCATGGATGTGAGTCCAGAGAAGGAAAAAAGCCTCTCTGCCCCCCTCTGCAGCTGGCAGCCCACTTAAGAGTGCAATACTGAGGTCTGGCACCATGTGTCATGTGACATGCTTTCACCAGTAGCCATGGTGTTGCATGCAAAATGAGCAACTGTAGCTGGATTAACAGACTCTTGGATAGTCTCCACTCACCGGCAGGAAAATCATTTGTGCTCCTAAAGGACGTTGATAAGTTACATAGAAGGACTCTTCTGCTTCTTAGCTTAGAAGGTTTTCACACAATTCACTGATCAGGCAGATAGAAATAACTAACAAGGTCTGCAAATAAATAATGTTGTCTGATCATCACTTCTCGGACGAACTCTCAAAAAGAACATGTTTGGAAAAGAGTCTCATTTTCTTTTTTATCCTAATCATATCTTGTGAATATAGTGTGAAGTGACATTAACAGCTAAGCATGATCTGCCAATGAGCACAGAATAAATGAACACGCTGAAAAGAAACTATTTAAACTGTCCATCCGCGCAGCCACATGATGTAGGAACAAAGCCATCAATAAAATGAACTTACCTTAGCTCTGCTTGCAAATAAAGTGCATCCAGAAACATTTAAGTTAGCATCACCAGATCAGATTTTTTTTTCCAGTCTTTGACTGTGAACAAGAGTATCAGAGCACCATGACTTTGCATTGCTAATGATTTCCCTCACACTAGCCACTGCCCTGCACTGGGGAGGTCATATGCCTCTGTGCAAAGAATTTGCATACAATAGCCCCATTTAGGCAGCGCAAACAAACAGCTTCAGAATTCAGATCAAACGTTTTAATTTCTGCCCAGCTGAAGAATCTGTGTGGGGACTGTGGTCTGTCATGTTGTCCTCAGTATGCTGCTGAGCAGAGGAAGTGGGGGGTGGTTTTGACGTAATATTGAGTGTAACATAAAGGTCTTCAACAGAGAATGAGACTCAAAATCTAAAGATAAGAGGACAAGGGTTTGTTATCCTGAGAATCAGACTCTCATCTAGTGTTTCTTCTCGACCTTTACATCCTAATGCTAAACCACTGATTGAACCAGCCAGTGACTGCGTTTACTGTGTACTCAAGGGAAACTGAATCCATTTTGAGGCGTTTTCACAGATGGGGCAAAAACTGGCAACTTTTCAAACTGAGTAACTTTTTGAGCTCACTTCTTGTCTCAGTTAAAATCCAAAAGAGCTGATTTGAATATGACAAACTATTCATTATAATATTCAGTCATTTTTACTAGTTTATAGTTATTTTTAATCATTAGTGAGACAGCTGTTATATTTCATGACATCACTTGTCATCATTTGTCAGTGTTAGGACCATTTAGTTGGCTATGATAACTAAAACAAACAAAGAGAAATGTATTGTCATGTATCTGCATTTCTGTGTCATAGTATGAGAGAAACTGTGGGTGAGTGACATCTTTAAAAACCTTGGCACCAAGGGAAAGACTCTGGGAATGTTGAAATGATGCTTAAACTAGCAAAAATAAACTTTAACCCTTGAATTCTAGTAAAAGTCACCCGAATGGATGTAGTTTTCAATTTTCCAATGGCCAGTCTACCTGTGCCATGCATCCAATTAAAACTGCATCAAATGCAACATGTTTTCTTTATCACATTAAATCTCCTTTACCTTCTAACCTTTACTCTGAACTTTCATTTGACCTTTTTTAGTGTCAGGAAATCTATAAAGGTGCAATTTCTGACACATATTTTTTAGGCATATTAATATATCCCATAAGTAGTAGTTTTTCCCCCTTTACAATATACTGTTAAAAGTACTGTGAATCCAAAAACTCGCAAAACTTGAAATATATACAGCCTTTTGACTTTTTGTTTTTAAGTCACTTCAGATTCAGTTCATTTCCAGGGGGTTCATGTTTCAGTTTGGTTTTTCTTGTTTGAAAATGTTCTTTTTAATTATCATTGTATGAAGGGCATGCACAATTAGGATAATCAGCAGAAGTATTACATTAAAAAACACAACTTTTTGAAAGCAGCTGCCTCGCTGTTTTGCAGACACCATATATATATATTCGCAAAATGGTTTCAGAAATTTCCTTCAAAAGTCTAGATGTTGTTTTCATTTTAGTTAGCTACGGTATATCTGGCGTTCGGACCACACTCAAAGGATCAATACGCTACTATTAATTTCCTGGACCTTGATTCCAACCAGATGTTGCATGGTCTGTTTTCATGTCACAAAGCAGGAGACAGTCATCATGAACGGATCCTTTGCACATATTATAAATAACTCGGTTCTGCTGTACTGTTGATTTAAGTGGTTTTTCATTTCCACGCAGCTGCAGAGAGATTTCACGATGCTGTCTTGTAACCTCTACAAAGACTCCCGGTGTTGACATTAGAAACACAGGCTGTGACTCAGCTGAACTGCACATCAAGCAAAACCGATCAAGCCCCAAAGACGCAGACACTAAATTCTGTGTACTTATAATGCAACTGTAGGGTTTAATGTAACAAAGCACTGAAATTGTGTATGTGTGCATTAGCAAGCTTGCTTCAGTTGAATCTGGAGGCTGACATCTACAGGTCTTCAAGCGTTAGTGCAGCAGGATTAATAATTAACACGTAAGCAATGACGCAGGATCATTTCAAATTTTTCAAATTCAAATTTTATTTGTCACACACACACACAACCATACACAGTATGACATGGGGGTGAAATGCTTGTAGCTGTACAACGCCCGACCATTAAATGACAGAAGAAAAGTTTTACAATATTTACAATTTACAGTTTACTACAAAAATTTACAAATTAACTTAAATTAACTTAAATTAATTTAGTTTAGTAAATGAAAAATAATGCCTCAACATTTCAAAAATTGAAAATTAATTTTAGGCAATTGGGCCTTTGCATTGTTAAACATTATAACATTAGATTGTTATATCTTAAACGTTAATGTAAAAAAGTAAACATAAAAAGCAGAGCATTGCACTGTGTACTGTATACGGCTCATTCATCTGCTGAGTATTTGTTTTTTTAACCGCCAGGACAATTCGTTTGATCTGGAGAAATAAACAATATACTGTGTCTAACGTGACAGCCTCGCAGAGTGTTTTTTGTTTCAAAATTATTACAAAAAATGTTTGAATAACGGGAACAAGACAATTTTGTAAGAAATCTCTGCCATTGAAAGCTGCCGATGATTTCTTTATATTTAATCGTGACGATTCTGATCATCATCAGAATCATCATCTGATTCTTTTATTCTTATCCTCAGGCAGTCAAAGATAAAATCAAATTTCAATCAAACTTAAAAATATTCTTCGATTTTTACTCTACAATAATACATACATACATACATACATACATACATACATACATACATACATACACAAATAATGGATTTGTTCCAAAAACGAAGGCTGTTAGGTAAAAGCAGGGAGATGAAATTTTCAGTGTTTTCCTCTGAAGTGTGCCGGAGTAAAAGAATACAGTTGCAGGGGGAAATATAAAGTAGAAGTTCCCTAGATTTGTACATTAGCTCAGTCCTGTTACACTCTAGATTGCGAGAGTGCCCTTGAAGCAATCTCGCTCCAGCCTCTAACTCCTCAGCTCAGGCATCTTCTGACAGAAACATGTCTGCACATATAACAAAAGTGATTATAGTGATTCAGAGGAGTTGCAGTAACAAGTAACCAAGGAAATGCTGAGACTGGTATATTTAGGCACTGTCTTTACTACAGAATCAGAATCGTCTTTATTTAACCAAGTTTGTGCACACAAACAAGGAATTTGACTTATGTTGCTCTCTGTATGCCATAAACAGAAAGGGCAGCATGTACATTTTTTTCCAGAGTGGGATTTAAATAAGTTCTCTGACTGCTGTCACGGTAACACCTCAGTGTAAGCTAAGTGCCGTGAATCTGCTTGCACAAGCAAAATTCTTGTACTTAACCCTGACTGCAGGAGCACACCCTATCCGCCTGTCTGGAAGTGTAATTGTGTTTTCCGACTGCACCTAAACGCAGCATCCATGGCAAACAAATTACTCAAAGTGTCCGGCGAGCCCTTTAAGAACCTTCTGGGTGTGGAAAAGGGGAGTTTTTTGTGTTTCTGTTGCCAGCTGGGTACGCTCCATTGCGCTTTGTCATTGACTTTTACTAAGGATATTGGACTCGGATATGTTTATAATATCGCTTGAAGTAGAAAATATACTCACTAAGAACATATACTCACTACATTGAGGGGTTGGTAAGAGCGGGTTTTAATTTTAGCGATGGAAAGCTTATTTAAGAAAGAACAGTGAGGCGTCATTTAAGTGTGGATTTTGGAATGGGACGCGGTCAGAGGGATCGTAGCTGCTCTTTTAATTACGACACGGTAAGGAGCAAAAAAGTGGTCAGGGCACCAGGATACAATTAAACCGAAGCATTAGCAGCGCGGACGAATAAAAGAGGGAAGTGAGCCTAGGCTGCGGGAATTCACTGTTTCGATCAGTTTATTTGTAACCATCCGTTGCCGCAGGCTCCCACGGACACGATGGTTTCCGAACCTCGGAGCGGAATGTGTGGAGTAGCCTCAAGTGAACAGAAATGAGCGGTGCGTGCCACGGACGAGCGTAGGCAGCGCCTCTGTGGAAAGCGGACTCAGTGTTTCTATTGTGTTATAAAGTCGAGCGGTGCACAAGATGGTTCATCCTCCGCTGGAGTTCAGCGACTGCTATCTGGACAGTCCGGATTTCAGAGAGACTCTCAAGTGCTACGAGCTGGAGCTGGAGAGGACAAACAAATTCCTCAAAGAAGTGATCAAAGACGGGAATAGTGTGATCACTGCAATCAAGGGTGAGCATGCTTAGTTAGATTGCTCTTTTTTGCGATTTGCATGTAGATTTAGGGCTCTGATGCCAATGGATCAGCATCCCCTCCGTTATTTTACGTAGGCCTGCAGGATAAAGTGTGTATTTATGTGGGAGAGGAGTATTCAGGGAGTTGTTATTGCTCTCCAGGGAAAAGCCATAAAAAAGGAGAAAGAGCTTTGAACTGAGAGGCCACAGAGCTGCAGATGTGCAGGATGACCAGCACTATTGTTCCCGAACAGCTGTCTCCTTTTTGGAGGGCTTGCATCAGTCCGTGCATCGCCTCTCCACTTCTCTGTGCGCTCATGTTTAGGTGGGACCATTCCCACTGATAGAATAGGTCAGAGCCAGGGACGCCACGCAGACGCAGAACTGTACATGCGTATATTTGGGTCAGCGTGGCACCCACTGGGGGTGATATTGTTTGTTTTGTTTGACTCACCAAGATACTGCTGTGGAAATCCTGAATGGCAAAGCTGTTCACCTCGAAAACAGAAACTGTCATTGTAGGTACTGTAGTGGTGTTGGGGGGCGGTGAGGGTCCAATAGTAAATCCAGATAATAGTCAGAGGTCACGAGTTGCTGGGACAAAGTCCATGGAAAGCAACACCCCCCCCCCCCCCCCCAAACATTTTTCAATGTTCATGTCATCCTGCTCATCAGAATGCTCATGTCCTTTAATGCTTTTTCAGCCTCAGCACTGATTGTCATCAAATATGATTTCTTTAGAGCTAAAACACAAGAAGAAAGGGGGTTGGGTGCACAATTGGCTGATGGAAAGAACATTAAACGATTGTTCCACTGAAAAAAGTATGAGGCTAGATACAACTAGCCAAGTTCTCTGGACTAAATAGTCTACAGCAGTGATGTGAAGGGCTCTGTTTTGTTTTGATAGTAAAAGCCAGGCATGACGGGGATAATGTATTGCATTATCAACCACATACTGGCTGCTACACCGCTGCTGAATCCTGCCAAGGATGTCTTTCATTCTTTCCGGTTTCCTATCAGGGGAAACATGAAACACCAACTTCTATTAATCTTGGCCTGTTCTTAGATTCATGAGAACTGGACTGAATTTAAAAGCAGTGTATGTAACTTGTCATTAATTACAGATCACGCTTCGTGTTTTTATTTTCTCTCTTTTTCAGGATACTCTTTGGCAGTGCAGAAGTTTTCCCAGACTCTCAGTGTGTTCCAGTTCGACTTCATCGGCGACTCACTGACGGATGACGAGATTAACATTGGTAAGAGTGATAAAGGCGCACTGCCTTGGATTGTGCTTGAGTTTTTAAGCAGTCAGAGTAAATACGTGGCCAGAAATATTCCAATTTATTGTAGTTTTTCTACATTTGTGTTTCCCCGCTTGAACGCGGTGGAAAGCACAGCACTTTTGGCTGTCGGCTGATAATGCCTCAGAATTTAGATAAGAGGAAACATAAGGCTTTGTGTGCTCCACTATAACCTGCCTCGGAGCTCGATGGAAAACGTGCATAAAGATAGGTGGAAATTCTATGAGCATAAATCATAAAGTGAGTTTTGTAAAGTTCTGAGCAAGTGTTATCTGCTGCTTTCCTAATATGTCCTCTGACTCAGCCAGTTTCGATAACACCATGCAAAAGTTATCCTCTTTTGGTGCTTTCCTCCCCAGCGCAGTCGTTCCAGGAGTTTGCTGGACTTCTGCAGGAAGTGGAGCACGACAGGATGATGCTGGTGGGTTATCAACTTCCTCCATGCTGACTGTGCATGCTGCTTGAAGTCTTGCTGGATATCGGACACCGCATTAATTTATCCTGCGCAAAAAGTGATACTGCTTTAAAGGAAACCACTAATGCATTCTGTTTCTTTTTTTTTGCTGTGATGCCATCTTTAATGTGTTCATTTTGTCACACAAGACATGTCAGTTGTGTAAAGGTGTGGCTGCATGCAAGCACTGTGAAGTGTAATGCTGGTAATCATTTTGGTATCACTTCCCCTCTTGGGTTTCTTCTTCTCTTTTTGTTTATGGTTACATATTGGCCTGCTGTTGGTAGAAATTTTGATGCAAGTTTTGTCACCTCAGTTTTTGCTGATTCACACACTTTATTATTCTCCGAGTAATTAAGGCAGGCAGGTTATTATAATGGGAGAAGCAGTTCCTGTTTGAGTGGATTCTCCAGATAGAGATGTAAATCTAAAACCGGAGGTCATCTTGCTAATTGAACTTGCAGCAGGTGCTCAGAACTGTGATGTTTGTTGTTTTGTTTTGTTTTGAAAAGTGTATAGATTTTTAAAAAAATTCAAAACTCTTTACATTATCTTGGAAAGTGAATCTACAAACACAGTATGTTTAGGAGCCGTCAGTAACGGTTTGTTTTTTTCCTGTCCAGGTTCAGAATGCATCAGATCTACTCATCAAGCCCTTGGAGAAGTTCAGAAAGGAGCAAATAGGAGTAACAAAAGTAAGTTCTTTGTTTACCCTGCCTTGTAAGTGACATCACGGCTCATTCCTGTAAATGGCACTGGAAGCACTCGATCTACTTCAGTAGCTTCAAAATGTGCTTCTCTGCATGGACAGTCAGGTCATTAAAGTATATATAACCCCCCTCTCCTTGCCACAAAGACCAGACAGGATGTCATAAGGTACTTCCCCGTATTTGTGTATAAACTATTTTTGAAGCACAATAACCTGTCTCCTTTGTTAAAAACAGGATATTGCAGGTGTTTTTAGTGCGTGCACTCTGTAGTTGAGAGCAGCTCAACAAATTTCTTTATTTCGTTCTAAGGTGATATCATTAAAGTTAGGATTTTATATTGTGATTATTCAAAATGACGTTTGAAAGTCTCATATTTAAAATATTCTCATCAAGCATCTGTTGATTCTGATTATTAAATGTAGCAAAGCCCTGCCCTAATAGATGTACCGCTTAATAAAATCAGGGTACATATTCTTAAGGTATACAAACAGACGGTCAAAAATTATATTAATTTATCTACAGTCAGTACTGAGAAAAACTAAGCCCACCTTTACAGTTTCCATAAGAATTATGAATGAGTAACATCCAGGTGCTGCTAATCAAACTGAGCATCGGTTTGGCACTTTGCTGCTCTACAGAAAACATGGAAAAACTAAAAAAATAAATAAATTAGGAACTACATGTTAGTCTCTACATGTCTCAGTTAGCATGTTAAATGTTAAAGTTCTTGGCAGCACAATTGCAAAAATACTGAATAAATATTTCTTGTTTGGAAGGCTTGTCAGGAGAAAGTCTCTTCTTTCTAAAAAGAACATGGTAGCACAGCGTAGGTTTGCAAAGTTGCATCTGGAGAAACCAAAAGACTTCCATAGCAATGTCCTTTGGACAGACAAGACCAAAGGGGTGTATCTTCACTTTGTAAGAGTGGAGATTTGAGCTTGTTGTGTAGCCACTGGATCTGGGAACTTTTCACTTATTGACTCAACTATGAACTTCTCTATATATCAAAGTATTCTAGAGTCAAATTGTCAGCCGTCAATCCAGTAGCTAAAACTTAGGCCAAATTGTAACATACAACAAGAGAAAGGGCTAGAGCACAGCAGCAAATCCACAAAGAAAAGAATCGAGGTGTAGCAGCGGCTGAGAGCTGTACGTAAATAAATGCCTACATGCCTCAGTGAACCGAAGCAATGTTGTAAAAAAGGGTGGGCCAAAATTCCTCCACTATGACATGAGAGACTGATAAAGCAATACAGGGAACAATTAGTTATAGCTATTAATGTTAAAGCGACTCTATCACAGGGTATGTCATACAAATTTGCATCTACTAACGTTACAATATAGCTATTGAATCTGGTCTTTGATATTTTACAGGGTTTACATTTTCAAGTTTTCACGTTTCTGTCTGTATTTGTACTCATTGTACTTTTTTATTGTCTAGTCATTTATCATTTAGTGAGCACTTACAAGAAAGCTGTAAGCTTTACCATTTTTGATTACTTTTAGCTCGCTACTTTAGCAAATGTTGGTTAAGTTATATTTTTTGAGCTTCATGAACTTGAACTTTTAAGGATTTATTCCTACTACTGTACCAAAACCGTTGCATAATGTTTATTTTATCATTTGTATATTATCAGTTTAGCTAGTGTTTTTTTGTATTTTGCTACTTTTAGCTATCTTTTTAATATTCTCAGCTCGCTTGCTAACTTTTCATGTAAATACAGTGAAAACACATTTATTTTTAGATTTTACAGCTGACAGTTGACACGTACTGGCATTTTAATATTGAGATATAATCTATAGGTTTTAGCATTAGCCTGAGCCTGACTGATAGCAGATGGCTATTAGCAGCAGATTCAAGATGGTGTGTTATCAGCTATATGTATTTTCAAATTTATAAGCCACAATTCTACAACAAAAAGAAAGAAACATGCAAACAGGTGATTTGTAAAAGTTCTCTGTTACATAATTTGACTTGCAGAGGTGACTTTGGAACTGTGAATGCAATGCAAAAGGCAGTACTGAACTGCACACTGGAGTTTGGTGGTCTCTAATAATAAATAATCTTTTTCTACAATCTGTTTTGCAGGAAAAGAAAAAGAAGTTTGATAAAGAGAGTGAAAAATATTACTCCCAATTAGACAAACACTTGAATCTCTCTGCCAAGAAGAGAGAGACTCAGCTTCAAGAGGTTAGTTGAAGTACAACAAATACTTTGCATCACTTGGGTAGGGAAATATATAGGTGAGAACCATTTTAAAAAAGATTATATTTTTGTTGAATTTTCAATAGGCTGATGAACTCCTAGATAAAGAGCGTGCAAACTTCTATGAATCTTCAGTCGAGTACGTATACCAGATACACCAGGTTCAGGACAGGAAGAAGTTTGACGTGGTGGAGCCGGTGAGTGCGGTTTTTGTGCTTCCACGCACATAACAAAACATTGAGGAAATATTCCTGGTGTCATTCATGCATTGTTTGCTTTGACTCTTGTTGTATGTAATGCACACACTCGTTGGACAGGTGCTGGCGTTTCTTCACAGCATTTTAACACTTAACAACCTGACAGTGGAGATGACTCAGGACTTCATGCCTTACAAGCAGGAACTGCAGCTAAGCTTGCAGAACGTAAGCACTGTTACCGACAATGCCATCAGCAAAATTCACTTTCCTTAAATCATATACATTGTTTTAAGTACTTTCCGGTTTTGCCTGCAGACAAGAAACAACTATGAAAGCACTTGTGAGGAGTTGGAGGAGCTAATGAAAAGGATGAAACGGCCTTCCCAGATCTATAAAATGCACAATTTTCCAATGAGGGGTTATTTGTATTGTCAGGAGAAGCGTAAGTGGGTTGCTATATGTTTATGTGGAATCTAGTTGTTTCTGTAGGCTCTTTTTAAAAAACAAAAACAAAAAAAACTGCTTTGTATTCCTCCAGGGGCTCTGGGTATGACATGGGTCAAATATTATTGTAAGTATCAGAAAGAGGGGAGAGTGCTAGTCATGGTACCTTGTGAACAGAAGACTACAACTAAACAGGTGCTGACCCACCTTCAGTAAACACCAAATTTCCTCAGAAGACTTTCTCTTATATTGTTGTCTCCATTATGTTTACTGATTACTTTCCAACTCTCTGTCCTCACCTGAAGGGCCCCATACAGCTCACACTGAAATCCTGCATCCGCCGGAAGACAGAATCCATAGATAAGCGCTTTTGCTTTGACGTGGAAACCATCGAGAGGTTAGTGCAAACAAGCTGAGAAACTGTGAGACAAAAGCCTTATGGGATAAACAGATTCAGGCAGCGAGGTGAACAGGTGGTTTACAAGGACATGGTGTGAAGGCTTAATGGAGTGTAGCCCAAACAATCCCTAAGCAAAGAGCTGGAAACAGATGGCAAACTTTCCGAGGACAGAACACAACAGGCTCATATTTATATAAGCAGGCCAGTCAGGACAACATGCATTTTAATAGCCTCATAAGCCACAGGGATTTCTGTCACACAACAGGTTTGTGTCGTGAAATCGGTAAAAATATTTGGGTTTTCTTTTTTTTAAAAAAGGTTTAAAAGCAGCTTGAATTATACATCGCTCTGAATCCTGATTGTTAACTGAATATAACCAGGAGTTGGCTGTTTGAGCAACTCAAGGTGGCAGTGCTGTCTAATGTAGGAGCTAATGCTGTGAGTTCAGGCAAAGAAAAGCCTGCACAAATGGGCCTGAAAGGCAACTGGCTCTAACCTTTGACCTTAGTGGAAGTGAATTAAAAGTCAAGATTGTTACAGGTCTCTCATATCCTTTGACAATTTAGTACCTGCTTGTTTATTTGTTAAAATTACAAATTGCCGTTTGATTAGCTGGTCTGGATTTAGGGACGGCTCTGTTTCAGGTATTAGAGGTTATCCACAAGATTCCTGGTTTGATGCCGGTCCTATGAGGTGCATTACAAAGTATACATGGGCAAGATGCTGAATCCGAAATAGACCCTGATGCACAAACTGTGTGTGTGTGAGAGAAAATTTTATGCGTAGACTAAACTAGTTCTCTGCAGCCTTATTTAAATCATAGCATTTTGTTAACATTCTGGATTCACTGTAAAGTAAAACCACGATACCAAGGCAATAAATCATCTCCCCTTACGCACTGGTGAGAAAAATTCAAATATTTGGCACAACCGTGTGCCTGTTATGCTTTTGGTTTCACGCACTTCTGATTTCTGTTACATTTGTTTGTTTGTTTTAGAAAAGTCAGCATTTGGCTCACTCGTGTTGATGTTTCTACGGAAGAGCAGAGCTTTGATCTCAGTTTAGACGTATTCTTCCAAACTTTCTAACACAAATTATTCTGTCATTGGGAAAACACCTGCAAGCCTCATCTAACGCCTCACCTTTGGCTCAATTGGTTCCTGTCAGAGGAGCCGCCAGAGCCCCCCACCTGCACTCAAAAGTCCAGCACAAGAGCAAAATATTGTGTGCTGTGATGTTTAACCTACTCAGGAGAGTTGGTTGTAGGTTATTAATTGCTGTCTTATATTAATCTTTGCATCATATAATTAGACCCACGAGTAACTCTCCACAGTGCTCCTAGCCTCAAGTAATAGCACTCAGTAACAGAGTGAGTGTGCTGCCTGTGCACCCGGGTTAGCACTGTTTAAAAATTCACATTTTGCATGAAATTATGGTCCATTATAAATTCCAGCAGTGGAATAAACTGCAGTGTCAATGGGTGAATGTGGTTTGTAGTTTAAAAGTGCTTTGAGTGGTCAATAAGACTAAAAAGTACCTTATTAATGCTAACCTGAATACAGATTACTGACCTACGAGAAAAAATCGGAAAACTGGTCAAAATCAACAATGAGTCTTTGCTTCTAAAAGTTAAATTTCCTTTTTATCCACTCAGCTGTGAAAATATATAAGAAGTTATACTGTCATGTTTACATGCTAACGATTATTATTATTATTATTATTATTATTATTATTATTATTGTTGTTACTGTATTGATGCATTAATTTTAAATTTTCAATTCTAAGTAGTAGGTAATAAAGGGATTGTTTCAAAACTGCCTTGCACAGCCTCGTGTTGAATAATGATCATTAAAATGGATTTTGAATTTTGGAAGAGTTTTTTGGGTTTGCTTGATTAGCATAATTGGCAGAACAAGCTTTTAAACTCATTGCACAGTTGTTTTGGTTAACAATTGATTCAGTAGCCTACAAGCTGTAAATTCTGGCACTGGATTTTGTTACTTCTGCAGAGGACAGATTGCAGCAGTGGGTTTTCATCATTTCTTTATGCTTGTCTTATTTATCTCAATTTGTTCCCATCGCTGCCACATGCGATTTAATCAGCTACTTTAAAGACACTTTGTCTCTCCTCAATTGCTAAGAGAATGTGTATGATGTGTACGAGTGTTTCAAACCCCCCCCCCCCCCCCCCCCCCCCCCAAAACAAGAGCTGGATATTGAAACAGTACACCCTTTTAACTGAAGGATTAAATTGCAACCTTTGCCTTTTTAATGTCATTTGTTTCTGTTTCCATAGAAACACGCCAGTCACTTTCCAAGCTCTTTCGGAGGGAGACAGGAAGTTGTGGATGGAGGCCATGGATGGAAAAGAGCCTGTGAGTTTGTTTCTCATTTCATTTAGGATTATTCTGTGAAAACAGCTTAACGGCCAAAAAGATTAGCAGAGCAATTTTGTCCCTTCAGCGAGGCTACTGCGCTGGAGCCGTTTCCCTCCATGTGCAGTCTAACACGGGGCTTGTTTTTTATTTTTGTGTTAAATTAATCCTCTTGGATGGTTGCTAAACACACATTGCCTGATGTTAACTGCATGTTTGGATTTGGATTGCACGGAAAACAAAAAAAAAGTTTTATCTTTGCATCATCAAACAGAGAAAACAATCTGGAACTGTGTGTTATTTTAAATGCTTTATGTAAAAAAAAAAAAAAAAGCTGCCCTTTCATAATTGTTTTTTGTGTTTTGTGTTTTTTTTTTTTTGTTTTTTTTCCCTTTTTTCCAATTTAACTTGCATGGCTGCTCAAATTTGACATTTGTTAAGCAGCGCAAGAAAAAAGGCAGCGGGTAGCTCATTATAATTTTTCTATTACATATGTGAGAGCTATGGTGTGAAGCTTGACTTTCACATGAACACACACACCTACGTACAGCTAAATGATGGCACCTGGTTAGTTAAGAGCCTTTTGCTGAATTTGTGCTGAATTGTTTTTCTTGCTTTCTGATTCTTGAAATCACATTTGGGTGTTAATGAAGCCCCGCCTCTAAAACAAAACAAACAAACAACCCCCCCCCCCCCCCCCCCCCAAAAAAAGCTGCCGACTTGTTACTCCACCATCTCTCTTCACTCTCTTGTTCAAAGTAACAAAAGTGCCTTTACTAGCAAAATTCCAGTGTTAATTCCTCTTTATGTTTGTAGATGTTATCATTTTTTGCTTTCAGTATTGCCCGCTCTCTGCAGTTCTCACATCACATCTCTTGCCCGCATGTTTTAATGCATTGGTGTTGTGTGAGACACAATGCAACATATGGAACGCCAGGACTGCCATAATGAATTAATTAAATACACCATTAAATAATTAATTAAATGTGGCAATAATTAATTAAAATTGGAATTAATTAATTAAATAAATAGTTATGACACATGTAATTAATTAATTATTGACACATTTAATTAATTATTTATGTATTTCACATTTTAATTAATTATTGACACATGTAATTAATTAATTATTGACACATTTAATTAATTATTTATGTATTTCACATTTTAATTAATTATTGACACATTTCATTAATTATTGACACATTTAATTAATTATTTAATGATATATTTATTTATTTCATTTTGGCAGTCCTGACGCCTGGCTCTCGTCATGAAATAATTTTATCTGTCAGCCTCACCCATCAAACTCAGGGGGCGGGGTTAACGCTGCCCATGCAGCTTCTCTAACATTTGATTGGTTGCCGTGCAAAGTAAGTCAAAACAGGTCGATCCTAGAAAATCGATTGCTTGTGTAGACTTGGGGCAGCCAGTTATCCCAGAATGCAGATCAAATCACAAGCAGCAATGGTGGTGGTGTAGTTTTAAAATACCCCGTTTTTCTGTCACCAGCTACACTTTTAACAGTGTTTTAGCCGCGAATGTTGCGACGTATGTCTGGTCAGGTTGTCAACATATGTTGACACATGTTTGCAAAAGTGCTCAGATGTTTTCAGAGATTTCACTAGCTCTGCTAACAGTTAGCATGCAGAGTGCACCGAGGGGGTTACGTTAACCGGTTTGTTTACATATTCCACTCTCCGTGTTCCACATGTTGCATTCGCAGATTCTCATTTTCACCGAACGATCGTCTCTTTCCGCCTGGTCTTGTGTCTCTGTGCTTCTGTAACATAAAGAACGAGCTGACATTTTTCTCACGAAACCAGCGATCAGCTCAACAGACCCTCAGTTTACCTGCATGCATCCTCCTCCTCATCTGTCAGCTGTTTAACACCTGCTGCTAATTCAAGAAACACGCCTAGTTACCTGGTCACAGTTTAACTGGGCAGCCGGTGCTCGATATAACGCAATGTCAGCGCATTTTTCTGCACAAGATAAGTAAATATAGTGTTTTCCCCGAGCGCAGAGCTGCTGGAGCTCGTTTCCTTACAGAGCACTTTATAGGCGAACAGCTTTATCAGCGGCTGATGTCCAATCACCGGCACACAGCTTTCAAACCTCAGCTGAGTTTTAGCTCTCAGTGGTTAAACGCTGGACTTCATTCACTCAGGTTCTGTCTGTCGGGTCACGTTTACTTCGCTGTTTTATTTACAACTGAGCAAATCGGTTTGGCTGAGGTTAAAGTTACGTTTCATAACTGCATAGTTTCACAGACGTTTAATGGTTCACTGGCACATGTGTTAGACTGAACTATCATCTAAATATCATCTGTTTTTTAATAGTTATTCAACTGTATTCTAAGCACCAGCTGTCTGTTAGAATGTGATTTTTTTTCTCTCTCTGTTGGCAGAGGTATAAAAATGCGCAGGAAAATCTGACGTGCATGGCAAACTTCACCGACGATATTTAGGGAGGAATAAACACACATCAAACATAAATGAACCATTTGTCTGTCTCCATAATTGAGAGAATTTTCTCTTCTTATGTCAACACTCTCTCTCTTTTTTTTTCTTTTTTTTTGCTTTTTCGGTCATGTTATGTTTACCTGTCAAAGGCTTGTTACAAACTATGAAACACATTGTGCAGACTTCTGGATGTTAGAAGAAAACTAATACTGCTCATGAATGAGACTAAAGGCAGGAAGGTGTCCTTTAAAACTAAACATGTTAATAGGACCTCCCTGTTTATATCATAGTTTATGATATAGCACGTGTATTTCAGTAATAGCCTGCTGAGGCCACTATACGTGCTGGCCTCATATCAAATGTGAAGGCAGACTGAGTCTATGTTTGACGTTTTTTTTATATCTAATCTTCCTTTTCAAACATTTAAACAGCAGCGAGTCTGCAGCTGAGGGAATACAAATTCAAATTGTCGGAACAGGTTTGCTCGTTTCTTGGATTCATTTGGTGATTTATTAAATGTATAACTGTTATTCTAATCTGCTGCTGAGTCTCTTACACTTTTCTTTATGCTGTATATTTTCACGTCTCTGGAATAGTTGGCAGTTAGATAGTCAGCTGGGAAACTTTGTGTTAACTCATGGAGCTGAGGATATCGTGGATATGCTGACCTCGCTGCGTGGTGTACAGAGCGAGGTCAGCATGATTAATATTCACAATAAAAATATTAGCCGAACATCATGAAGTCTGTATGTGTTTCATAGTGTCGAACAACCTTTGTACAGTTAAAGCCAGCAGTTACTACATGACGGAAACACCAACGTTATCTCTTTTATGTGTTTATACACAGGTCACGCTGATTACTGAACAAAAACCCAAAGATCAGATGTTAAACAGATTTATTTGCTCTCTCTCCTCCTTAAACATGTTTTTAATGTTAGTTATAATTCAGAATTGGCGACTGAAACACGTAGGACACATAAGAACATCAGGAAATAAAACATCGATAAATATAACCTCAGTAAAAGAAGTCAGCGGGGGTTACTACAGCTGTGTACCGGGGCCTGCGCTTTGTCGGTGGGATTGCTTGCGAGGCGAGCGGGTCTATCCCACGCTTTGCCGTGAGACTGGGCAGACATCTCCGAAATCATCGAAACACTTTTGCAAAGAGGCTGTATCTTGACAAACCGACCAGACACATGAAGATTAAACCACTACATTCT
Organism: Rhamphochromis sp. 'chilingali'; assembly: GCF_963969265.1. Classification (NCBI taxonomy): domain Eukaryota; kingdom Metazoa; phylum Chordata; class Actinopteri; order Cichliformes; family Cichlidae; genus Rhamphochromis; species Rhamphochromis sp. 'chilingali'. The sequence continues at coordinate 8,487,310 of NC_137946.1, forward strand.
CGGCTAAAAAAATATTAAAACGGTATTTGGTAACACACAAACAGGGTTTTTCAAAGCTCAGTTCTGTTAGCTTCCACATGCCGGTTGTTGTGTGCTAGAAACAATGGCCACCAGGCCAAAGCAATGGTTTTGACTCGATCAGCGTTAACCCCGCCCCCTGAGTTTGATGGGTGAGGCTGACAGATAAAATTATTTCATGATGAGAGCCAGGCGTCAGGACTGCCAAAATGAAATAAATAAATATATCATTAAATAATTAATTAAATGTGTCAATAATTAATGAAATGTGTCAATAATTAATTAAAATGTGAAATACATAAATAATTAATTAAATGTGTCAATAATTAATTAATTAAATGTGTCAATAATTAATTAAAATGTGAAATACATAAATAATTAATTAAATGTGTCAATAATTAATTAATTACATGTGTCATAACTATTTATTTAATTAATTAATTCCAATTTTAATTAATTATTGCCACATTTAATTAATTATTTAATGGTGTATTTAATTAATTCATTATGGCAGTCCTGGCGTTCCATAGCAACAGTCATTGCCAGGGGATATGAAAATAACAGAACATGCTTTTTAGTACCCTTTTTTTCTGCAGAGTTCCCCCTTTTCTTCTTTATATATTATGAAAGTTGCACAAGAGCTTTTCTGCCCAAAATAAGCTGGAACTGTGAATTTCCAGTGGACTGCAGACTATCTGGCCTTTAGACTTCTGAATACATGAAATTGTCTGAGTTGTAGCACTGCTTTTTTCCATTATTTTTTTCGTTCACTTTATGCAATCCACACAGTGCGGAATGCATTTGCTTTGTTTTCACATGTGCACTCACTGGTCACTTTTTGGGTACGCCTGTTCAACTCCTTACTATTGAAAATATCTCTTTAGGACTGTGAAGACATAGTCAATCTGCTAATGTTCAAACGTAACATCAGAATGAGGAAGAATCAGTGATTTGAGTGACTAAATATTGCTGATTGTTGGTGCCATAGAAGGCCAAAAGCAACTAAGAGAACCAATCATTATGTCAAGCTACACAGAAGAACATCTCTGAAGGCAAAACAAATCAAACTTTGAAGCATCTGGGGTACAGCAGCTGAAGACCACACCAGGTGTGACCTCTGTCAGCTAAGAACAGGATACTGAGGCTACAATACAAATGGACAGTATAAGTCTTTAGTGTAAATGACATGTAAGCATGTATCTGTCCTTCCTTGTATCAACAGTTTAGGCTGCTGGTGGTGTAATGATACGGAGGATATCTTCTTGGCATACTTTGAGCCCTGTTTTACCAGCTGAGCATTGCTGATCATGTCCATTCATCTTTGACCACATTGTACCCATCTTCTGATTACTGCTTCCAGCAGGATAAAAATCCATGTGACACAGCTCAGATTATCTCGCACTGGTTTCTTCACCGCGACAGTGAGTTCCCTGTCCTCCCCAGTCACCAGATCTCAATCCAATAGAGGAGTTGGGGTGGAGTTTTCCATCATGGATGTGACTGCTACCATGCAATCTTCCTTTTTCAGCTGCTCCCTTTAGGGGTTGGATCATCTGCATCCAAGATTTTATGCCGAATGCCCTCACTGACACCAACCTCCCCACCTGACTGGGCTTGGGACAGGCACTGTCATGGTGTGTCGTGGTTGGGTTGATGCTGTAATGGTAATATGGACCAAAACTTCTTAGGAAGCATTCCAGCTTCCAGCATTGTGTTGAATCTTTGCTGTGAAGAATTAAGGCAGCTCTGATGGCAAAAACCGGTTTATCCTGGTACTAGCAATATGTACCTAATAAAGTGGCCAGTGAGTGTGGATCTTTCTGTACTTCCTCTACTCTTCTTAGTGCACTTCTTTACTTTGATTAACTTCCACGGGTGGAAGTTGGAGTTGCAGAAGTTGACACGATTGAGCCCATATATCACAATATAATATGACACTTAGATCCCTTGAAGCCCTTGTTTTGTTTGATTTCCATGAAATCAAACAAAAGAGCTCTAAGATGCCATCATTCATGAGGCGTCCAATTTTTAAAGAAAGCAATAGAGTTTTGTTGTTTTGGGTTTTTTTGTCCACACCATCTGTCCACTAAGATTCCTGAAATTTGGCTTGGTAGCTTTTGCCATCTTTCTGACAGTTAGACAAACAGCACTGCAAACCTACCTCTGACCCAGCTTTCACTTTGGCAGAGGAATAAGAGAAAAATGTCTGCATGCACTTCTCCAAAGTTTCCTAAGCAACTAGAAATGTTGGCAAGTTTCATGCTAGCCACTGAAATTAAAGTAAGCATCTAAACGTTGTAGGAAAAAGTCCATTTTTATTGTTGGCTAATGTTCTTCTCTAGCATTAGGTTTTCTATCACATCTAGAATTTGTAAGTAATGAACAAAAAAAAAAAAGCCTTGCATAAACTTGTATGGATAAACAGTCATAGATGAACTCTAGGTGTGACTGTTATATTTTACACTTCAGCTGTCTGTGGCTACAAATGCTCGCCCTGCATAAGTGTCTCTGAACAAAGCTGTACCATGTCTCTGCTGGTTTGGAGCTGGCCAGGACCTCTGACTTTCATTAAAGGGGAGGGCAGTGAGCTATTTCACGGCGAGGATCACACACAAAAAAAGTGCTCAAAGTAGAAGTGCGTCCTTTTTCTTTTTTTGTCATTACTGTAGTTATCATGCACTTTCAATCTGCTCATGAGGTAAACTCAAACCAGAACTCAAAAATCATGCTAATATTCTTGTCAACTCCTCTGAAATCCTTCACTGTGCCTTTCAAGTGTTTGTTTCCTCTCATTTTTAAGGATTTATTTTTCATTAGTTCCACTGTGTGTTTGATTTTTTTTTTTCCTGCACAATCCTCACTTTTTTTTTTTTTTTACTGCATCTTTTTTTTATTTCAGATTTATCATTCACCAATTCACAAGCAAGCTGAAAGTAAGTCACTCATCAGTTTCTTCAATGTCTAAAGCTGTAATATTATTTTATGTGGACAGATGCTATACTGTCCTACTTTCCATCTCATGCCATTGAATGCATCCATTTAGCAGTGACAAGTATGTGCTTGATAATCGTGGCTTTTTCGTAAATGTAAATTGTTATTTTTTGTTTCCACAGTGGAACTGAATGAAACTGGATTCAAGTTTGTGCGAAAGTGCATCAATTACATTGAAACAAAAGGTAAATGCTTCTGTTAAAGGATCGTTCTTGCTTTTTTTTGCCTTTTTAATTTTTCTTCTTTCCCTTAAGGGGGCGTAGTTGAGTCACGTGTGACACATTGACACTACTCCGCTGGCTACTCTCTGTGAGACATGCCCTTCTTTATAATAAGAGTTGTCTGAAATGTAGTATTTTTCACATTATAAAGGATTTTAATCATCACGTTGCTCTCTCTCTCTTGCTTGTTATGTGAGGGTCTATTAAATTCAGAGGTTTTTACCTTTTCTTCACATCTTCCCTTCATGCTCATTGTTGCTAAAACTCACACCCTAATGATTAAAACCTACAGTCACAGTATTTTTCTCCAGTGTCATGATTCATCTTACTGGAATGAAGCTAAGCTCTAAAAACATTAACACGTCTATGTTTTAAACCGAATACACTAGTGAAAGAAAGTGTTTTTGTTTTTTTGTTTTTTTGTATCTGTAATCAAAATCAGGGAACATCAGGAACATTCAAGGGAATCATGTGGGCGTTTCCACAGCTCTCTATTTGTCCACGCACTTTTTTTTTTCTTTTGTTTTTAACCTTCCCCATGTCTTCTTCCTAGGAGCCACACAGGAAGGAGTGTACAGGACGGTTGGCAGCAACATCCAAGTGCAGAAGCTTTTAAACGCCTTCTTCGGTAAGCTTGTGAAAATTTGCTACATCTGTCCTTTTACAATGTTTCACTCTGTTAGACTTATTAACACGGCACAACAGGTTCTGCAAGTTTCAATCGGGCATGACAGGGAAACATCTGCTGACTCACTGTCTTGCTTCTGGAAGGCTCAACCTTAAAATTGCTTTAAGCTATATCCATGGTAGCCAGTAGCTGATCATTTTAGCCATGTTAGTTTTATTTAAAACAGATCCATTCCATATTTGTAATGCTGACAGTTAGCATCACTTAAATGGACCATAATTTACAGAATTAACTTCAAACTAGCCACTGAAGCCATAAACTCAGTGTTTTGAAGTGAGAGAGCAAGGGATCTTAAGGGGTCATTTACTAGTATGTCTGCCACTGGGATATGTTTTTGCAGCCACAGGCTGTACATAAAAGATGGATTTGTTTCCTTTTTTTAAAATGTCCAGCAGGGGGCGACCAATGTGGTTGCCAAAGTGCTTGCGGTTCTGCAATAGACCATATCTATTGGTCTAGGCCATATCCTCCTGACAACTGAGGAAAAAAAGAATCTTTAAATGTAACTTTTTTGTGATTTCCTGCCCCAAAAAACACATGAGATATCAATGGAAAGCCAAGGATGTCCTCTGTTTAGTACACCGGCACTTGGTAAGGTAGCTCAAATAAGTAAAAAACAAAAAAAGAAATGGCTATTATAGAGGACATAAAGAATAAGCTGGTTCTCAGAAGATTTCAGATAGAACGTAAAGTTAATTTTGTAAATTATGATGCCTTTTAGAGTCAGACATAAAGATAAAACAGGATGTGCTCAATGACTTGTCAATCACAAGTCGCGGGCTGTCTCTCTTTCAGCAAGATGGTGACAATGAAAACGGTCAGCTCCAGGCTTCACTACAGGATGCCACAAACCAGTTGGTGAAATCACAGTGGCTACATCCATCAGTTATGACACTTCAAGCTGGGGGCAACCACGTTAGTTTAAGGCACCTTGGCCAGGGCTTTCTTTTCAGACTCAGAAACTATGCCTTCATTAGGGTAGAACATTTCAGGTTCAATACCTGAAATAATAATGTGTTTCATAGTAGTGGTGTGAACTTTCTCTGTTTACTCTAGGCTTTCTGCTCCATTTTCCTGTGTGTGCTCAAACAGAAAATAGATCAAACCAGACTTCATTTAAACATCAGTGCATTCAGATCTGATGGATCCCTGCAGCCACATGACAGAGATGTGGAAATTACTTTAGATTTTTTGGTCAGATTAAAATGAAATTAACTTTAGGGATTTAATATTCTTGGTGATAAACAACCTACAAATAATTCAAATAAAAAAAATTGAATTGAATTATTATAAATACAGGTGCTTTATATTTTAAGGTTAAAAACCCTACAAGACTCCAGCATTGTGACAATCCCCTGCAAGCAAGTGCTTGGCAACGGTGGGAAGAAGGAAGAACTCCCTTTTTAACAGGAAGAAACTGCCGACAGAACCGAGCTCAGGGAGGGGTGGCCATCTGCTGCCACTGAATAATTTTCAAATCTCTGTTCTTTTAGTTGCAATCGAGCAGTGCAGAATAGACTTGGCAGCAGGTTAGGATCACGCATGAAAACATTTATATATTTTCTGCATTAGTAGCTGAATGCTAAACGAAGTCGGCACATTTTGCACTGCTGCAACTGTAGTTGACAATTTGGTGAAAAAAAAAAAAGAAAGCATCTTTTCCAGCCAATTTGAAACCATAACCTGCCCTGGATCAGGTCAGGACAAGTTGCTATAGTAACTGACCAGGTAAAGCGAGAGCCACCTTCGTGATACTTAAAACTCTGACTTTGAGCTCACCAGACCTCACTAACACATTAATGTTGCTTGTAGTAAACCCCTCTGTTCCTGATGACAGTGGGTCCTTTGAGGTTGCTGTAGAGCTGGCGTTCTCCCCCAGCTGTGTGGGGGAGATGTGTGTAAACATAACTGTGAAGGAATGCTGCTGTTGCTCTTTTTTGTCAGATGTCCTCAAGATGCTTATCTGTTATACAATGTGGTCCACACATGTCACATCTAGTTAATGTCTTTGAGTAATTAAGGTAGCATGAGCCTTTTTCCTGCTCTTTCATAGACTCTGCAAACCCAGGAGATGTGGATCTCCACAGCAGCGACTGGGATGTTAAAACAGTCACAAGTGCTTTGAAGTTTTATCTCAGGTATGTGTGTGTGTTTACATATGACATTATATTATATTATTTCATTATTATTATTATTATTATTATTATTATTATTATTATTATTATTAAATGCCTTTTAATTGGTCCAGGGTAGGGCTGAACGATATATCGCATTTGCGATAATATCGCGACATGATCAAGTGCAATTTTCTAACCGCAAAGGCTGCGATTATACTCTGGACATGTCCAAATTCATGGGCTGCATCCTCCTGAGGCCGCATTTGTAGACCGATTACGTCACAGCGACGCGCCGAAGGCTGTCCAAATTACTACCATATCCCAGAATTCATAGCGCGGCCCAGCCAAACTCCAGTTTCCAGCAATGGCGGCCGCTACTAAGTTTTAAAATTACTCATACTAATCTTTCTGGGTCACAAAATAAACTTTTAAAATATTTTCAGGCGAGAAAGTAGTTGTGTAAACATCAAATATCTGCTCGGTTTATCAAGATATCCCATATTTGCAAAAGTGCTTCGACGTTTTCAGAGGCGTCTGCTACCCACCAGCTCGACAGCTAGCCGGGAGCTCGAGGGTTACTGATGCGGCCGAGAGCGGCACATCATTTTCAGATCACCGCGGAGTTTCGCTGCTCGGGTTAAACGTGATATATAAGTCACTTAGACAACCTAAAAATGTTATTGTTGGGCTTTTTTCAGTGTTTTGTTTGTTCGTGAGTAAATCGGTTTGGCTGAGATTAAAGTTATTAGATTAGATAAAATAAAACTTTATTAATCCCCCGGGTGGGTTCCTCCTTGGTTTTCACACAGCTGACTAAACGTCAAACAGAAAACTTATTAAACAGAAGTATGAGACAGTCGAGAATTTACGCCAGTGTCTGGTTATATTTTAGATAGCAAGAAGCAGACGGCCGAGTTTATTAAACTCCACCGAGACAGCGGTGACGCTAATCAGAACTAGCCTTCTGATTGGCTAGACCGTCCAATTTCACGCCTTTAAATTTTAAAGGCGTGTTTGTGTGTGTGTTTATACAATTGCTATTATGTTTGCACTTTATGTGTAATGTTACTGACTGCAGAGATCAGTAAGATGTGTGTATTTTTTATTTATTAGTTTTATTTATTTAATATTATTTTTTAATTGAATGACTGTCTAGTAGTTCACAGATGTCGAAAAACTGAGTGTGGTAAAGCCACTGATTTTGTTTATGTATATTTCTGCAATCTGCACATTGTACTGACTTTCATTTTAATGTTTACACCAGGGTTCCTTGTCAGCACTTTATGCTCAGATGTTTGTAAGCTAAAAATAAACTATTGTGTATGTTCAAATATACTGTTGTGATTGAAGAAGTTAAATAAAAATGTCAGTCATCAATTCATGCATCACCTCATGTCATCATAACAGAGGTCTGTCTTCCAGGAAAGAACAGTTTAAAATTAATGTAATATAGTATTGGCCATACTATATGATGTATTGCTTGTCTTTGTTTAATAATACAGAAGACAAAGACCTTAGAAAATAATCGCATATCGCATCGCAATCGCAATATTGGGGCAAAAAATCGCAATTAGATTATTTTCCATAATCGTTCAGCCCTAGTCCAGGGTCAGATTTGTTTATATTCTTACATGCACTTTTGTAAAATATATAATCACAGGGTTGTAAAATCCCCAAAGTATTTTTCCAGCATTGATTGTATAATATTTACAGATGTGGATCTGCACATCTGAAACACATTTTTATTACCACATTAACAAATGTGGGCTTGACAGAAGATGCACTCGCTTTCTCTCGCTCTCTGTCTCATTACTTTCTAGTGTAACTCTATACTGAGGGAATGCTGCTTTTTGGCTTTGTCGTGTTTTTAATGTGGTGAGTTATATTGCACTTGTGTGTTCTTATTTATTTGCAGGAGTTTGTCTGAACCTCTAACGACCTACAGTCTGCACAGAGACCTCATGTGTGCTGCAAGTAAGACGTGTTTTGGAAGTGATCCATTGCTAAGACCGGGGAGGTTATGTTCTAATGTGTGCCTCCTCTCTAAAATCTTTCCTTGAATCTAGACTTACCAAAGGCTTGTGTTATGTATATTAACATGGTCCAATCCAGTTGGTTTTCTGTTTAACTATGCCAGGGAAATGGAAAGTTAAAGAGTGACATGTGCTTTTTGCACTTGTACTTCTTTAAGTACAAGTGCAACACTATACAACTCTGGACACTAAAGGAAATCTGAGACTCCTATTTGTTTTTATCTGCCACACAGCAATACTGTAAAAACCAAGAAGACGATGACTTTAATAGCATCAGCCTCATTCTGTCAGGATGTTGCATTAAGGCAGCTGGTGGCCTCAGGTTCCTGGAAATGCCATTCATTATAGGAAATGGGGGGCTTCTCGTTATATGGCCTGACATTCTGGAGACACTCTTTTATTAGTTTCACGACGGTGCAGAAAGGCTGTTGCCCAGTCCATGCTCTCTCAGAAAGTGATGCTGTTTTTGGTTGTGATTAACACAGAACGATTGATTTTATTGAGATGACATAAAAGGAAAATGAAATGATCATGATTTCTATAACTTCTTGTCTGTGTGACAGAGTCAGATAATCTGGACATTCGACTGAGTGAAATCCATTCACTTACCTACAAGCTGCCAGAGAAGAATCGGGAAATGCTGGAGATGCTTATAAAGCACTTGGTGAAGTAAGTGCGAGCTTACTCGAATGCGACTTGCACTGCAGCTCTTCCTGTCATTCTAGAAGGAGCTCTGTTCGTGTGCCACTGGCTGTTTTGAGTTAGTGTTTTACTCAACCCAGCCTTCCATTTGTTGACAGCGTGTGCAGCCACAGCAACGAAAACTTGATGACTTCTTCAAATATGGCGGTTATCTTTGGGCCTACGCTAATGAGAGCAAAGGAGGAAACTGTGGCAGCCATGTTGGATATCAAGTTCCAAAATATCGTGGTTGAGATTCTGATAGAGCACTGCAAAAAGGTACGGCTGAAGTGATGTCGTTCACCCAGAGAGTTGTGAGACCATTAAAATTCATAGGTATATTAAGCTATTACTGTTGGTGCTTTGCTTAACGTAAAGTAAGAAAAAGGGGGAAAATTGAAAACGTGGCTCAGTCCAAAGGTAATAAAATCTACCTACCAGCACTTTTAAAGCCAACTAATCAACATGTTGCCTCCTTTGTTTTGGAGTGTAAAACACAGCTGAGGATTTCTTTCCAAGCTCTTCTTTTTTTTGTCTTGGCAAGGCTGCTGAAGGCTTTGGAGTTTCCTGTACATAACTGCCAGTAAAACAGCAAATTGCTGTTTTTATGGTTTGGGTTTTATATGAGTTGACTAAAAAAGTCCTCAGGACTGAGCCAGGCTATCTGACTGTCCTGCTGGTTGCTCTACATCTATGCTTTTAAAGCGACTTTGCGTAGAACAAGCAGCTTTGTGTTTGTCACCGCTCTAGTCATTAAGTTACTACTTTGGTATTTGTGCTTTTTTTTTCTCTCTTTGTTGTTCTATGTTAATGTCATTCGTAAGAAAAAAAATACTTTTCTAGTTTATTTTTTTCTTTTTCATGTAAAGACTTTTTACTTCTTTCAGCTGAGACTCTGTGGAGCTGAAAAAGTAGCCAGTGAACTAAAGTGTTACTGTGACTTTTTTTCTTTTTCTTTTTTCAATATGGTTGCAGATCTTCAGTCATATGCCAGAGGACAGCACTGCCCCACCTGTCCCTCCCCCGCGGATCAACCCGAGAAAACGGCAACCCATCACAATCTCCAAGCGACCGGCTCGTGTTTATCAAGCTCTTAGTCACGAGCTTTATCAGCACACTGAGAGTAATTATCAGCCTCTCTTAGCCTGATTGTCACCATCATCCTCATCATTATCCCATGCTGTCTTTGCTGAGCATACAGTAGATTTTTTTAAAAATGTTGTTTTAAAATATATTAATTAATTCATTTTATTCTTTAAAAAGACTCGTACCACAGCGTACCTGCAGGGTCATTTCTTGACATTTTCGAAATAGGATTTATTGGTGTGTGTGTGTGTGTGTGTGTGTGTGTGTGTGTGTGTGTGTGTGTGTGTGTGTGTGTGTGTGTGTGTGTGTGTGGCAAAGCAGTTATTACATACTTCAAAACTTGGAATTTGTTTGTTAAATTCTATTCTGTTTCTCTTCTATTATGATTCTCTATCTGTATCATCTTCAAATGTTGTTAGAAAATAATTTGGTGCTTCCTTTTTTAAAAAATAATTAATTTTGAGCACAAATAAATGTATCTACAATTTGATCTCACGTTAATCTTTTTTTTTTTTTTTTGTCAATTACTCAGGCTAAATCATTCAATTTACTGCTTTATTGAATCTGTTGCTAAGTGAAGTGGCTGTAACTCTTGTCTTTTCATAGACAGTGCGAGAGAAAGTTTGGGTGCATGCAGCTTGCTATGTTTGCATTGTGTGCGTTATGTGGCCAAATAACATGGTTATATGGTTAATCCAGAGCTCGAATGATCAGTTTCTGTGCATTGTAATTATTCTAATAATAGTACAAGTTTACCAGATTAACGTCACAGAGTAAAATATTTCCATATAACTTCATGCTTTTAATTTACAGCAACCAAACTGTTAATGTTGCTTCTTTGTAACAGATGGTCAGAGTGACAATTCCAACGTGGATGATGAAAACCCAGTGAGCCCCACTCCCATACAGCGTCAAAGGAGACAAGTATTAGTACCCAGAGCAGCTATCCGTCAAGACAGGCAACCAGAATCTGATGCTTCTTCAGCAGGGAATGGGGAGCCTGGGATCTACGTGAGCAGGGTGCCATCCTTTCAGGGCAAAAAAACACCTGCAAAAGGAGCAACCACCAAAGAAGGTGATTTAATGGAAAATTCCCTATCTCATACATGCTCGTCAGCAATGAAAAAAGGCCTCTTAGAGGACAGAGGGATACACAGAGTATGAAAAGCAAAGTGGTAGTTTATTATGGCCAAGATCTGGGTAGTCGAGTCTGGAAGAAAATGTTCAACATTCTCAGGCAATGCATGTGGCTACATGTAGCATTTAAAAATCATTAATCTTTCCCATTGACTTGCTCTTTTATCATTAACATGTTTCTTTTACTTTTATACTAATAGTAACAATCATGCCTATTGTGTTGGTTTACGACTTTGTGTGTTTCAGCTTGTACAACGGCTGTAACTTTGATGCCACTGTGTCTGTCAATTTATTATTTAATTATACACTGCTATAACCTTGGGAAGTAAACAAGTTTAAACTGAGCTTTTTATTTGTTTAAAAAGAACTCTATGGCAAGAAGCAATCATAGTAGAAGATCTCCAGAGTTAATTTATGAAGCAGAGTGTTATGCAAGCATTTAGAGTGAATGAAGCAATGAAGCATGGCAGTCGCTTGGTTGCAGATTTTAAGCTTTTTCTCATTTGTTAACTGTCCATCATATGAATTGAAGAAGTATTGATTTTAGTTACCAGTGGCCTAAGATGGCCCATTTATAGTATTTATGCACTCATAAAAGCCTTATTTGATGAAAAAAAAAAATCTATTTAAGCAAATGTTGATTACACTATTTTTCTACAGCCTGTGGTGTTTAAAATATCAGTATTACATGACATCATTTCATGCTTTCACTTGTAATGTCAAGTGTATTGTCTTTACTGAATATATCAGGAGTTTATCTCAGATAAATAACTGCACAAATGCACTTTATGTGAACTAGTCCAACCCACAATCTCCTGAAATCTCCTGAAAAAAGGGTTATTTTTTTCAGGAGATTCTGATGGTCTGACCAGAACAAGGTCCACGGAGAAACAGCAGATTTGTAGACCCCCAGTTAGGCCTCCTGAGCCACCGTCCAGGTTCCCCGCTCCACAAAAGCTTCCAACTGCAGCCAGCAGTGAGGGCACAACCACATCCTAGTAAGTACTCTTCATACATGCAAAAGTCTTACAACACATGCTTATATATTTAACTGCAGTGTGTGCAAAATTATTGAGCTTAAATTGTGGTTGACATGAAAATTCCAGTAACTCAGCAGTGCACAATGCCACGTTAATTAAACCACAAAATAATAGTTATTATGACACTAATGCTGAGAGACAGGCCACAAGTTGGAATAAAAACAATGAAACCACAAATCTGTTCTGTCATCGCTGCAGACTACTGATAGTGATGTCATCATGATGTCTCTTTAAGATACCTTGCACAGCACATAAGTCTTCAGTTAATGCCATAGAGCTATACAGCTGATTGAATTAACTTTAGGAACTGTAATGAAGCGTATTGTGATTTTTTTTTTTTTTTTTTTTTTTTTTTTTTTTTTTTTTTTTCTCTCCACCTCTGGAAGTGGAAAGAGAACAAAGACAGAAATAAAAGGATAGTTATGAACTAGGCTCCATTCATCAGGTGAAAGGAACATGACTGCAGCTCAGCAATGTTTCTAAATAAGCAACTGTTTGCTTCAAAAAAATTGCCACATTACTAAATAAAGATAGTATCTGTTGCTGCCTCCAAAATAAGATTTGTCAGATTTAAGTTGTTTTTCTTGTTAGAGTATAATAATACAGAGCATGTTGGCTCTGCTTAAAATAAATGACCACAGCTGCAACAGCAATGACTGATGGCAGTTTTAAATCTTAAATGCATCATATTGTCTGTGTACAGTGTCAACATCTCTACTATTTTTTTCCCCAGCGTTGCATCTAAAACAAAGTTTTTTGAAAACGCCTCCAGGCAAGTCGGCAGGTATGTAAATGCTTTCTTATCAGGTATGCATGCATGTACCGTAATTGTCGGGCTATAAGCCGCTACTTTTTGCACAAGCTTTGAACCCTGCGGCTTTTAGTCAGGTGCGGCTTTTCTATGGATTTTCCATGATTTTTGTGATATCGTAAGACGATTTGTTTTGTTTGTTCCGCTGTTGTACGGCACTACGTTGCCTGGCGGAAGGATCGGGGTTCAAGAGTGGTATGTTAGTCACATGTCCGTCCGCCAGGCAACGTAGTGCCGTACGAAGTAGCGCGAAAAACAAACTTCAAAGTAGCGCTAGGCATTCAGCGGGAGGCGTGGATGACGAGCGGCGATAAACTTGCGAAAAGCAAGTTATGCCCAACTCCACCGGTGGATTCTGACAGCGTGGAAAAGTGCGAAAACATCCACGATCACCAACGGATTTTGAAGGGCTGGACTGCTGCATGATGGAGAGGACACTGCCACGGCCCTTCTGAGGGTGTTCGACTCTGACACTGACAACGAGGATTTCTTTGGTTTTGAAAGTGACAACGAAGGAGAGAAGAGTGGATGACGAAGCCATCCTGAGCCTGTTCGTTTCCGACATTGGAGAAGAGGACTTTGGTGGTTTCAGTGCGCAGGAAGAAGAGAAAGATGGTGGTGAATGACTGACTTTTCTTCTTGTTAAAGCCGTGTCACTGCACCTGAGCCTAAAAGGTAGTCTGAATCTATTTTTCTGGTGTGCTGTAGGTTACTGTTATGTACTACATGTGCAAATATGTACCCATAACTTGTTTTTCAAAATATTAATAAAAGGGGTGTGTCTCCAAACAGCCATCTCTTTCCTGACAATTCCCTTTGTGCATATTCTCTTACATATGATAAGTCAACATTGAAACACCTGCGGCTTTTAGTCAGGTGCGGCTAATGTATGTACAAAACAGGATTTTCCCCTGATTTTAGCTTGTGCGGCTAATATTCAGGTGCGCTTTGTAGTCCGGGAAATACGGTATATATTTTTACATGACAGCTGATGTTCATTTAAAAAAGCTTAGCAGAAGGTGAGACTGATTTAACAAATTCATGTGTACAACTCATTGTCTGTAAAGCTGTGTACATGTTGTTTTTTCCCTGTAAAATTAAAGACAGTCAGTCAGATCATAAATAGCAATCTTACTCCTAAGACAATGCCATGATTTTCTGAACTACTGTTGGACAGCTGGACACAGACAGCTTGCAGCTAAATACAATCAATGCTCTAGAAGGCTCTCAAAAACCCACTCAGCATTGCAAAATCTTAATTACATTTTTGAATAAATACTAAATATGATTTCCTAAACTCTGAAATGAGATTAAATTTTGTACTGCAAGCTGTAGAAGAATAGTACCCTGTATTGTTAAATGTGACACATTTAAGCAATGTTAATTAAAATGGATTGCCCTTTATTAAAAATAAATTATGTGCTTTTAGGTGTTGTTTGCAAATGCAGAAGAAGAGCTAGGGTTTAAAAATATGAATAGCTTGCATATAGTAAAACCTTGATTTGACAGTTACAAAACCATGATATAGATATTGGTAAGTTTTGAGTTGGAAAGGTTTGGACACAGTTATTTTGAGGGCTGATCTAAGTAATTGCATACGTCTCTGTAATGGTTTCCCTATTAATATACAAAATAAACACAACGTGATTTACTATTGTTTGCAATAGGCAAGGTAACACGTAAAAAGCAGCCGAAGGTTCAAAGTTTTAATTTTTTACATTAATGTGCAAAAAAACAGTTTCATTATTCTTTTTTTTCTATGAATCCTTAACTTGAAGATCTTTTGTTTTGATACAAACAGATATGTTGGTAGCGTAGTGGTTAACACGTTGGCTTAGTAAGCGAAAGGTCACTGGCTTCAATTTCAGCTGGAAACACAAATCAGGAAGGGCATCCAGCATCTATTCTGTGTCCTTGCTCTCATCTCTTTACCCTGACCCACACACAATGGCTGCCACTCCCTGAGCCTGGTTCTCCTAGAGGTTCCTTCCTGTTAAAAGGGAGTTTTTCATTCCTGCTGTCACCAAGGGCTTGCTTTATAGTGCTGATTGTTGGGGCTTTCTCTCTACTATTGTAGGGTCTTTACCTTACAGTATAAAGTACCTTGAGGCGACAGTTGTTGTACCTCGGTGTTATATAAATAAAATGTAATTAATTAATACATTAAAATGTTGACATCGAAAATGTGCTAGAATAGTGTTCCTCCTATTCAGGTGTCACTGAATGTAATTTGGGATTACTGTTGCCCAAAGCTGGCTCTGTGTGAGAGTCTTTTCTTTGACTTTTATAAATACCTAAAGCATCATGCAACATACAGAAGTAATTTGGTGAAGCATTACTATGTGGATCAGTTGGGATCTGATGCTTGGCTATGTTTTGTGTACTTGTAAACAACCGCAACATTTAATAAAGGACACTTTGAATATGTCAAATTTATGCATGTGTGTTCGTAAGTGTCTGCATTGTTAGTCGGATAAACTTTCCACTCCTACTTTTTTTTTCCCCAGTTGCGATATCACTCTGATTTTTCCAACTTGGTAAATCTGTCACTTTGTGTGTCAGGTGTTCTACTTTTT
Organism: Rhamphochromis sp. 'chilingali'; assembly: GCF_963969265.1. NCBI lineage: Eukaryota > Metazoa > Chordata > Actinopteri > Cichliformes > Cichlidae > Rhamphochromis > Rhamphochromis sp. 'chilingali'. The sequence continues at coordinate 8,502,709 of NC_137946.1, forward strand.
GGATAATTATTTATAAATTCAAGTTTACTTGGTTTGCTCTCATTTGGAGCTTGCAGACTGTGTGTTACGAGTGTGTGAGAGAGAGTGTGTGAGAAATAAAACAGCCTCACACACACTCGTGGAGAGATGGAAAACCTGTTCCTATGGGCTCTCTTAGGCTGCCCCCTTTCACAGTCCCTTTTGTGAGGTGGAAAAAGACACACATGTTCTTTGATTTGCAAGTTAAGGTCCTTGCCGTTCACCCTGTAGCTGCTATAAATAAACAGTGTCCAAATGGGAAGAACTAGTGGGAGTGTTATCAAAGAAAGATTATATCCTCATTGTTCTTTAGAGCGTTCCCTTTGAAATTGATGTTCAGTTTATATAAACACGACAAAAAGGGAGGCTAAGCAGCTCGTAAACATTCAGTTTTTGAAGATGATGTCTTGGCTTTGTCAGGACATCTTTTGGGGTGTTCCAGCTATGCAGTGGCTAGTACCCAGTTGGTGCTGGCTGTCTGATCCCACAGAAAGTACTGGAGCATAAACGTAGCGTTTCCTGTATATGTGGCTGTGTAGAGTAGTTAGAGCAATTTTGAAATAATGAAAGGACCTAATTAACTGAGCTAGACTGTGGTGCAACCTAGGATAAGGTGGATAATGGAGGAGGTGGATAATGTTTACCATATGACATGGATGAATGTTCCCGGTCATTTACCCGATTAGCAGGTGTCAGTGGGAGGCAGTATAGGAAGAATTCAAACCAGAGGAGAAACTGTTTTTTTCTCATGCCAGGAAGCCTTGGATCCTGACATGTATGCTGAAGTTAAATTTAACACTTCACTTTTTCACACCTTCCTAAAATTGTTGGGGACAGCAGACACCCGTTCATGGCAGAGGTATGCCCTGATTGCAGACATCTCTATGAGCATGATGAAGCGAGACTGGTTTGAAAAACATATCAAGAGCTCAAATTGTTATTTGGCTTCTGAACTGCCCAGATTTCAGTCAGATCTAATATCTGTGGAATGTGCTGGGGAAAGAAAACAGCACACAACTTGCAGAACATGGATATGTGCTACTAATGTCTTAGCACCTAGTGTAAGAAATGTTTTGTAAAAACAGTAAACATTCTGTTACAGATTATTGTTTAATAGAATTACATTCACAACAAGTTGTGAAAAGCTGGTGAAATAGTGTTTTAAACCATCTATGTGTTTGTAATGTTTTTGTTTTTGGTGTTTTGTTTTTTTCTCTTCTATCTTAGTCCAGCGGGTTCACCATCAACATCGGCAGTAACGACGGTAAAAAAAGAGGTAACATTAAATAGATGTATTCAGTATTTGTAATGCTCTTCAGTCTTTCTCAAAGTAGTAAACTGACATACTGATGCTTGTGGGGGATTCACCTGCCTTCACATTGTAACACACTGGGTACCACTTTAATGCTATGTTAACATTTTAAGTTTCTATGTAGTAAGGTGTAGTCTGTCAGCTCCGGAGAAGAAGAGAAGCTTTCATATTGAATACGTTTTAATGTGTGTTCAGTGTCATTTAATGTACATTTAAATGCGAAATATTATTACTTTTTTCCCGCTTTTTCCCCAGTTTCTTCAACTCCTTGTGTTAAAATATAATTAGAAACAGTTCCTGACCAGGCGTTAGTATGTTAAAGCTAAGTGTATTATAATGTGTATTTTGAATTTATAGTGTGTTAGTTGTGATTGTCCACATGCTCACTTACACTCTCACCCATTACAGATTGGCAGCAAATCACGATGCTCTCAGTTGATGGATGTACAGTGCTGTGAAAAAGTATTTCCATCTTAAGTCTCCCAATACAAGCACATAACCTTAGCTACGGAGGCTGCTGTAGGACAAACACCTTTATCAGAATTTAAGACTGTACTCTGTAACTGCTCCAGACCACCAACATGTTTCTACTACTATTTCTGTATAAAAAAACTTTTTTGCACACACTCAATTTGAACATATTTGAATAATATGAAGTATAATATGAAATATTTAAATAATATCAACACTTTATGTACTTCAGAGTTTTAATTTTTACCCTGGATCAAATATAAAAACTGGCCACCGTTCATCTTCGGTGAGTGCAGGTTGTCAGCCTACTGTTTATCTCAGATGTCAACATGTGTCCATTTCTGTTTATTTTGGAGGAGAAAATTCCCAAAGTATGAGTTGATGAGTGAAAACTGTCCACTGACAGTTGTTGCTAAGGATATCATGAACTTTTCTCTCAGTAAGCATTGCTGTTTTTTGCCACTGTTAGCCAGCGTTTGAAGTATATCTAACACGTGGTTTTTTTTTTTTTTTTTTTTTTTTTTTTTGTTTTTTTAAAAAAACCACTTTAGCCTAACATTAGCTGGCATAACCAGCTGTTGTTGTTTAGCCGGCTCAGCTGTCTGGAGATGGGACGGTTGCATGTCTAATCTGCTGACAATTTCAGGAATGAATAAATATATTTATGCACTGTTTTTGTACGTTAGAGCCCTGACTGCAGTTCAGAGGCTTGAGGTGAGGAGCAAGAGCAGTGGTGTTTGAGGAGAAGGAAATGATTATAAAATGATGATGAAAATATATCCCCATTACACAAACATATACATTATACATGACCGTATGATCATTTAGCATATGTACAAATGTTAACATTATAGCTTGAGCTAGTTATGATCTATCCTATGGTCTGTCCCAGCCCTACACTGTATATTTTTAATGGATTCATTCACTGTTTATGAGGACACATTCCCTCAATAAATGCAATAATAATATTAAAATTTAGTTGACGATCTGAAACGTGTAACTGTGGCAAATATGCAAAAAAAAGTACATACAGCTTCTGTACATCACTTCCTGGTGTAGTATGACGTTTGTGTAGTATGCTGTGCAGTGGATGAAGTTTACATTTAAGATTTCAAACAGCAACACCAAACGACTGGTGACTAAAATGTTCTTACATTCTTTCCATATTTGAAAGAGGCTGTCTGTGTTCCTTTTTCTAGGAATTTAAGTGAGGAAGATGTGGCTGACATCATGTGACCTTTGGGAGCACATCGAGCTGGAGGGAGTCACCACTAATGAACTTAAATCAATCCAGTTTGTGTAAAAATAGACTGAGGAAATAGCTCTTAATTGAATTACTTGGTGTAAGGATCTTGTTGTGAAGCGAAGCCGTAGCAGACTGACTTTTTAAGGAGTTCGCAAAGTTACTGGTTCTGTGTTCAGTTAGCATTCCAAAGTTAGGCTGGAGTAAAAATAATTTACCTTTGTTTATTTTGTTAAATAAAATCTCTCTTGTCCTTTTACAGTGTTTAATAGTTTGATTTGGTCATGACACCAACTGTGTTTGTCGGGGTAAACTGCAGTGCTGGTTATAACTTGTTGCTAACACAAATCTCCCAAAGAAAACTAATTCATTTAAAACTGCCTAAATTAGTTTAATCATTGTACATTAGTAAATGTGAATTTTTACTCTCGCTAGATTTTGAATAGGATTATGAAGTGGCCCGCGTATTATACTTGCAACAAGAAAAACTACAGTGTGTCGTGTAAGTTCTTTTGCTGATGAGCCAGCTAAAACATTGACACTGATCAGAAAAATACTATTTTTTTTTAATTTATTTATTTTTTTTGTCAATCTGGACAAAGGGTAAGCAAACACTTTGGTTAACCTATTCAAAGTCACTTTTATGAGGCATTACAGAGAAGTACTTATGCCGTCACCTCCGATCTTGTCAGTGTAGTTTGAATTCACACTGAATGTAGTGGTAGCGTTAACGCAGCTCAAACATAAAACAAACTTGACTGTTAGAGTATGTGAAAATAACACTCCAGTGTTTTTGCTTCCATTTCTGTGTTCTTAAAATTGTTATGTAAATTTTACACTTGTGTGTTATGTTTGTTGATATCGTTGTTTTAATTTTACATTTTTTTTAATCCAGCTTTTAAAATTCAGGTTGATTTCTGGTTTAAAAAAAAAAGGAAAAATAAACTGAAGGACTTCTAAACCAGACTCATGAGTAAGATGCATTTCTTTTCCATTCATTACTGATTTTTTCCCCTTTTACCTTCATATGACATCTAATCACTTGTGTGGTGTTGACACCTTGTCAATATTTAACCAAAGTCAACACAACAGAACTGTTGTTGTGTAGCTTGAATGTTTAGATGTGTTTGAAGCCTGGGCTTTTGACTTCACTGGAAGTGTAAATGTACTTGCTTATAACTTAAAACCATGTTTAATATGAGCATCCACTATTATAACAGTATGTGTATATATGTAGTACAGTATGTAGTATATGTACAAAAACACAGCAACAAGCAAAATAGGTTCTTAGTCTTTTAGGAGAGACTTAGTAAAGTCATATAATTGTTTGTCTAGACTTTGATAGAATAAAATGTTCGAAATTTCTGCCTTTACACCAACAACACTAACATTCAGAGCAAATCACAGACGGAAAATAAAATGAAAGGTGAATAGAATGAATATTAGCAACTTGTTCAACCATCAGAAGCTATCTCTGTGTATGCTTAGAACCCCCACCAACCCACCCACACACACTCAAAAGCTAAATTTTCTTTTTAAAGAAGTGAAAAGTTCTTTAAATGCTCAATTAAAATACATATTCAGTAGCAATAAAGTGGGCCCCAATCCTCAGCCCATATAAAATGTTGATGAAGCATCTCCCCTTGTGGAGCTGAATTCCTAAAGTGATCACACAGCGCTATCTGACTACTGCCATTATCTTTTTTTGTAAACCCTCAACCATCCCTTGAAGAGCATAACTGGTCATGTGGCTCTTCTTCCTGTGGAACTAACAAATTCTGGGAATGAAAGAGCACAGTGGGTCTTACCATTATGCACTATGCGGTTATCTGTCAAAGGCACTTTTGCATTGTATTTATGTTGCCGTCCACTCCTCCCTCCGCATTCCAGTGTACACTGCCAGCCATCCCTCCCTACCCCATACCTTGATCCCTCTGCAGTGGATTGGATGGTTGAACTGCATCGAGCATCAATGGAAATTCCCATTCTGATTTCATGCCAATTTAAATTCAAATTCAAATCAAATTCAAATTCAAATTTTATTTGTCACGTACACAGTCATACACAGTACGATATGTAGTGAAATGCTTGGACAACTGCTCGTGACCTAAAGAGAACAAAAAAGGAAAAGGCTATGAATAAGATAGGAAATAAATATGAAAAATTAAAAAGGGTAAATTTAACTAGGAAGGAATAAAATATAAATTAAGGTTAAAAATGAAATAACTGTACAACACAAATTAGAATGAAGGGTAAATTTAACTGGGAAGAATAAGATAAAGATAAATATATAAATTAAAGTTGAAAATAAAATAACTGTACAACAAAATACACAATACACAATATAGAACTATATAAGAATGTATGAAGAAATCTAAATATAAATAAATATATACACAATAACAGCAGCTGTACAAGTATTAACCGGAAATGAAGAATATAGTGACCAGTGTTGTGCAAAACCAAAGTCCAGAAAGTCCAGTGTGTGTGTAAGAACCATATGTGTGGGTCAGTACTGTGTGGTGGTGTGATTGAGAGACCGTATCGCCTGCGGGAAGAAGCTCCTCCTCAGTCTCTCTGTGTTGGTCTTCAGGGAGCGGAATCGCTTTCCTGACCTCAACAGAGAGAACAGTCTGTTGTTGGGATGGCTGAGGTCCTTCACGATCTTATTTAGCCTTGAGTTTCGGTTAATTGCAGCCAAGCGCATGACTCTCAAACGGAGGAGTGCACACAAGAACAAAAGAATGTGTGTTGTGACTGAAAAATCAGCGCTAACGTTTTCCACTCTTGCATTTGGAATTAATTTGTCTGTGTTTTAATGAAGTGCTTATCACTAGATCTGCTCACTGATATCATGGAATTGCATTTAAAGTACATTTAAAGGAGTCTTATGCTTTTAATTATTTTCTGTCTCATATATATGTAGTCATAATGACAAATGTTTATATTAAAAATAACATTATTTAAAAAAATAATTTCAAATAATAAATAATAATCTTGGGTTTTGCGTAAGTAATCTTGACTCCTTTAAACACCCTGCTTCAGTTTTTTTTTTTTCTACTCTTGTCTCAGTCAGACGCCAACAAGAAGGGATGTCTTAATATTGGCTAAAGGTGGCTCAAAAGGAGGGTAAACTAAAGAACTGCACCAAATCCAACTAACTGATTTCAAAATGATATCTTCTGGATATTATTTTGAATTGTGAACTGTGTTGTGATGTCACTCCAGCATAAATTAAAGGACTACTTGAAAAAAGTTGGATTTTGGCCCAAAAGTCTTTTTCATTTTATTTTGCCCCATTGTCTTTCTTTAATGCAGGTTTTTGTAAGTTTAAAATAGAATTTAAAAAAAGAGTAAAACGTGAACCTTTCTTACCCAAATAGTCATCACAAGCACTTTTATTAAATTATTATTATTTTTTAGTTAAAGACAAATCTGTTTTTGAGTTTCAAGGCTCCAATAGAGCGTAGTAAAAAGACTGAAGAGTTTATTTATTCCAAGAAAACATATACCACTTTCAGAGTCAGAAATATTTTAATTGCCTTTAAAAGATGACACCTTTGAAAAACACACATTTTGAAAAAACAGAGATCACAAAAGATATAAATCATACAATAAACAACTTTGAAAGTCAAGTGTTTGGACACAAAAACAGACATCAAACTGATCAATATATACAGTTACTGTCGCATGTACAAAGAACCCTGTTAATATGCAGTACACTGGGCACATATCAGCTATTTCAGCAAAATACAAACGCCATGACCTTCTTTGAGTACATCAGTATCAAAATTTTACAGACGCATCTATGTCTTATTAATGCACTGTTGTGTTGGCTGTGCCCGCTGTGAAATGTGTAGAAAAGCTAAACCAGCATAAAACAACAATATTTAGAACCACAGTTAATTGAATGAGTTCTTAACTGCTGCAGCAGTCTTACATATGTAATATATTTTTCTGTAGACAACATGCTTACTGAAAATTCAGTTTTCTGAAAGGTGTCTTGTTTGCATCATGACGGAAATTGGTTTCTCTGCAACTTCCAAAGGGCCAAATCACCTTTAGTCTAAATCCATAGCTGTCCACTGTATTCTCTTTCCTCCCCTAGTCACTCCGCATAGCAAGTAGTGTACAAGAAGACAAGTTAAAAAAGCATGAATATGTTTATTTGTGCAGATGAAGTTGGATGCTCTACAGGGTTTCACTATAGCTTAGGAATGAATAGGCTACAAAGGAGCTGTGAAACTGACTGTGACAGACAGTCGATCACTGTGTACTGAACAACAATTACACCACCAACCAATATACGATAAACAGGTAATACACGGATGTCTGTGCGTCACTTTCTGTAAAGCAAAAAGTTATCCATACAACTACACAAACACATAATACATGCATCTACAATCTTCTAATGGAATGTGGACTCGTTAAGTGCTGAGTTATAAAACATTATCAAATGAATGAATTGTCAAAAGGTGCAGAAAAGACCACAGATGTTACTTTTGCTGTAAGCACAGAGCAGCTTGATTGTGAGAAGGCAGGATGTGCTACAGTTGAGTCTCAATTACATCAATCAGTTGCATCATATAAGCCATGTTGTAGGCACAGAATGCCTTGCGTTTGAACACTTGAACAGACGTCTTTAATGTAATGTAGATGTGTATAATTGCATCCATTTCTGCAAATAAATGCTTTTCGGCTGTTGATTGACTGCGATCGGTTATCTTCAAGGCATTCCACAGATTTTTTTCCTTAATTTTAATCTCTTAGGTTTGGCAGTGCCTGTCAAGGATTCTTACATTCCACATCCGAGGGCCTTCCAGTTTTTGTCTTGAAAAAAATTGAATTTTTTTTCTGTCATTTGAAATTTGTTGCTCTGTAAAACATTACTGCTGCAATCTAAGATCTCTGGCACCCCGAATCTAATTCAGTATTTGCCTGTATTTGCTGCCATCCTTTTTTGCTTGCATCCCTACAAGACGTTCAGTCCTTGCTCTAGAAACTGACAGCCACAGCGCGAAGCAGTCAGCACAGTGTTGTCGTGCAGACGAAGTAAGAGCTGTGCATTCTACATGCAGCCCTGTCTGTTACAGCTGATGACATTATGTTAGCTTTCGTCTCATGACTCACTTCCCAGAGGCTTCTAATTGGTCACATCTTTGTTTTAGCTTTAAAAATAAGAGCGCTTGTAGCCACATTCAACTTTTAAAATAATGTACGTGGCAATGCCAAACATCGGTACTTTTTAAAGGCACTATATTTACACAGTTCTGCATGCACAAAACGAGACAATGTATCTGTTGTAACATTAGTTGCATAATGAATTAATATTTTCATGACCAAATCATATTGTTCCATTTGATAGAAAAGTCACTAAAGAAAAGAGGTTCATTTTACGCTGACTGTGGGTAAGGAAACATCTTAACAGACGGTCTTTTTTTAACTTACAAAAAAGCAAAAACCAAAACAAAGATATCCAGTCTGCATATTTGCTGTTGTAAAGAGCGGTGGGTTCTGCGTGGTGGTCTGCAAGCCAAACAAGGTCAATGTGCTGCTTAAGATGTCTAAATATTAAAGTATTAAAGTACAAAGTGAGCAGATGATGTTTCATTTAAAACGTTTTTTTCATGACTTTGCTGAAATTTCACACTACGCTATGCTTCACAACAATCACAGTACTGATCATGTTCGAGTGCTGGACAATAAAATTCACAGAAGGCTTGAAATGAATGTGAATCTTTCACCTTGTCTTTAACATGTTCTTGTCTCCTTCTGAAAACATACATCACACGTCAGAAACACTTTAACAATGGGTCAAATGAGCAGAATATACAGCTATGAGGGATTGTATTGTGGTGTCAGAGGCTTCAAATAAATCACTACTGTACTGGATTTATAATTTTTGTAATTTGTTTCTTTATACTTATTGAGGCATAACTAGAATATGGACACTTATATATAAGATTTACACTAATCAGTGCACAAAAAGTGAGATTTTTGTCAGTTCTTGTAGAAGTTTAGGCCTATGACTGTTCACTGGACTGGAATTTAGGCACCAAAGAAAACATCAATGAATCGAGGTAATTGATAAGGAATTTGAATTTCCGGCAGTTCGGAAGTCTGCAAGTTCACTGGTCGGCCGTTTTGCCCAGAAAAGACTTTTACATGTTTTAGATTTCCTGAGCCATTAACGATTTAGACAATATATGTCTTTCAAATCGTTTACTGTATGGCACTATGGTCCTTTATGCTACAGTCACTCTAACGAAAACAGTAGCTGGAGACTGCAGCACGGACAAAGATTTTTGCAGCTATGTTCAATGAAATTGTGATCTGGTTGCCTTTGAAATGGTCCCTTCAAATACAGTGACCAAATCCGCGACCGTTCGCAGTCGGTCTCTCTCTTTAAAGTACCTTTGGTGTGACTGCAATAAAACGGCATCAATCTGTTTGTGCTACGGCAATTAACTGCGGCATATCACATAGGGCTGTTCGATATAACGATATATATCGGATGACGATATAAAAATGTCTATGTTTCATTTTACGCTATCGTTTGTTTCGTGGTGTCGCAAAATAAACTGTTTACGGCAATATTTTTTCACCGTTTTGATGGTCACTGCAGTGGCTATATTAAGTTCTCTCTTTCTCTTATATTTTATATAACCACACTACGGACGGACAAGCGCCTGTTTTTGTGCGTTGTGGTGAGCAACAACGACGGTAATACCATCGCGTGTCCGCTTGTTTATGTACCACATAAACCTTTCACAATAAAGCTCAAGATCCTGTTGAGACTTTTCAAAATAAACTGAATCACGTGAAAGAGCAGATTATTTACGGATGAGAAGTAGAAAAGAACCGCCAGGTGCTAAAAAATAAACCTTAGACTCAAACGTTAGAACAGGCTTTTCCCCGCAGCACGCCGTGTAATAAATACTCACAAAGAAAACGGCGGCTGTTATAACTAATGTCTAAAAATGTATAGTTTCATGCATCGGTTAAAACACTCGACTCCAGCTTCCCACAAGTCGAGCTGCCCGAGATTCACAGAATTGACAGAAAATGTTACATTTTTGTGATTTATATCGACAGAATTCTTATATATGAGATTTTGGTCATATCGCACAGCCCTAATATCACATCAATATGTTACCGGGTGTTGCAAATCATTCAAGGGAATTCACATTAAACAGAAATTCACATTATCTACTTACATTCAGACTTCCACTAGAACCTCATTGATAGATTTGAAACAGAAATTCAAAATTCCTCCACAAATAGCAAGCATAAACTGACAAATGGCGACACGCAGGCAGTCGGTCTGCATTTATAAACCAGACCGCAGTTATTTGGAAACATTCACCAGTCTGATAGAGAATGAAGTCAGTAAAAGACAGACTGCAAGTGTTTAGAGACTGGTTGCCTCTCACTAGGTGTGCAGCTGTTTTGTGATCGCAAAAGTGGTTGTCCAGAGGTTGACACCCTTAACCTCTGGATAGTTGGTTGCCACAACTACTTGCAATCAACTGCTGAATGTGAAAAAAAAATGTAATCATTGGACAAGTATTAAGTAGCAAAGAGGTTGACGTCCTAATTTTACTACTGTGGCATAAAGGATGTGGGTTTTTTTGTGACTGAGCCATACGGGAATCTCACTTTCACAAACATGAAATGAATAGGTGAACTGCAAGGCAGCAGCTAAAATACTTTGGTAATCCGAATATTATTTACGATTTGTGATTTCTTTGTCCGTTATACATAACGATGTCACAAAGGTTTAGGTGATCATGTTTTACAGACTTAACTGCAAATGTAAAGCTGAATCTCTCCTCCATCAGAAAACACAAACAATCCTCTTATGATCTCATGAACCACAAAGCTGTCATAAAAAGACAGCTCTTCAGGTAAAAGCTTTAATAGTTTTGAAGAAACAATCTCAATTATGGCTAAAAAGGCAAAAACCCCCAACCCCAAACGTAAAACGCCTTGAGCAATAAAAATGTGATTACAAGGCAGGGATAAAAGCAGTCAGATTGAAGATGTGGGGAAACAGTTTAAAGCCTTAGTTAAAGTTTACGGAGGCTGCAAGATGAGTCATTTTCTGATTTTTTTTAAAAAAAATCTCCTTCTACTTATGAAACAAGATTGGTTTAGCCAAACCTACCAAGATCTTTGGTACATGTACTGAGATTATTTCTCCAATCATCTCTGGAAAGCTGACCTTGGTGTGAAGTGACTGAGCCTGGACAAAAAGGTCAAAGGTAAACTGATGGAGCTTCTTTACGGTCTGAAACAGAGGAGAAAAGAAAAAATCATAATGTGGATGAAATTTACTACACATAGTATTTGGACAACAGCTTAGGGCACATGAGTCAGACATACACACAGTTAACGCTCTGGCATAAAAATGTGAGGATATGAATCATAGTAAACTCATCCATTAGGCCTTTTCCTGCCTCGAAGACCACTTCTGAGATTTTGACTTCTGAGTAATCAGATTCTTTTCCAATACTAGCATGAAGGATGTTTTTTGTTATGGGCTATTAAAGTACTCCGTCCTATGTGATTTAACTGGATGTGTTTCCAACAAATGTTTTAGTGTAATATAATTACAGCTCCTTCTTTACACTGTTTTTCCATTTTTTTTCTCTCAAATTTGCAAAAGTGCATCCATGTTCCATGCATCCACAAGTGAGGCTTTTTAGAAACGTTTACAAAAGTATGAATGTATCTTTTTGGAATAAGGATTTTTGTTTTTAGCCTGAAGAAACATCTCACCAACTCACCATCTGGAGAGAGTCCATGAGTCGTGTGAGCTGGTAGAACCTCTGAGATGTGTTCGTAGTCGTTTGAAAGTTGATGAGGCGGTCGAGTTCGTTGATGTAGGTGAGACGCAATTCGTCAAAGTACTTCTGACTCTTCAGACCCTCAACGGGAACTGGTGAAAATAGAAAGAAAAAAATCATGTTCATTTCTGACTGTACTCACTCCTCTGTATGTCCACTTCTTTATGTTTTCATTTTTGGCACGCAGAAGAGTACTTACTAATGCTAAAGAGGAGCAAGGCCTTCATGCAGAGAAACTCTTCCTGGGTGATCTGCAACATCTCAAACTCCTGAGAGAGATGCCTCATCCGTATGCAGTGCTCGTACATGGTGGAAACGTGCATTCTGTGTCTGCAAACGTTAGAGAAAAAAAAGGTCAGGATGAGGGGATGTAACCTAACGGGAATGTTCAAATCGCAAGAGGTGAAGGAGAAATTGCTTTACACCTTGGACATTTCTCCAGTAATCAGTAACTACTGAAGAGGAAAGAATGTCAGAGGTTAAATCCATTTCCATCCGGCACACTGTCTTTGAATCACATTATAACAATACAGATTTGTGCTGTGTCATCTTTGACATTAGTGCTGAGGACGTTAAAAACACACAAAACTCTTTTACACCAAAATCCAGTCATCCAGCCTAAGCTCAAAGTTCATGATGAGAGCTGATTGGGAATTTAATGTTCGTGCCTGAATGATGGGCAAAGAAGACATTTGTTATCAAACTTTGCCATCTCTTCTAACACGAAATCAATTTGTCACTTATTATGAAGCCGGCAAAAGACAGTTTGGAACATATTCACATTTTTTATTCTGAGAAAATAAAGGTAGAATGAAGCAAATTTTGGGAATTAGAATACAGATGTCAAGGGGGGAAAAAAAACTCAAATTGAAAAAAAAAAATGGCATGAGATAGAGAAATGAAATGGAGCTGAATTTCCACCTTCTCACAAGAAATAAATGCAGAGTTTCCAATATGTGCCGGTATATATGAATAATAGTCACCAGGAAGCGTATAATCCAATTATATTGGACTTTCTGGAAAAGCTAACGATGAGTTATGAGCCAAGGTAAAAATAAATTGTAGGTTAGAGCAAGTTTTTTCCCCAGATTCATGATGATAGTCTGGATACTGAAAAGAAAATGACTGCTCTTTAATTCTATCTCGATAGCATCGCAGTTGATAGGCTGTCTCATGTTGAAGTGGTAATGCTGTTTTATTATATCCATGAAATTAAGCCTGATAAATGTACATCTGATGTGACTGTGGTGTCTTAATTCTCCAATTATGTTGACTGTAATAGGGTTTTTACCCTCTCTAAAGGACAGCCTGCTCGGCAGGAGTAGGAGTGGTAAGCGGCTAATTTCAAAGGTAACAAGGAGTACTTGAGTGCAGTAATACTGCTGCTCACATTTCTTTCACTTAGTTTAAATTATCCACATTTCTGACTTTTATGGTTTCCACCAGCCCCAAATCTGTCCTTAAAAGTTGAGCTCCTGGTTCACCACACCTTGAAAAACAACTGACAAAGTGGTCACAATCACGTTTCCGTGACTTAGCAGGATTTGAATTTTGGACGTAGATGGCTGTACTTTTTGAAAAGTCACATTAGTTCTGGATGCTGTTGAATGTTGCTTTGATTTATATTTTATTACCCCCAAATAATACCTGTCTGGTTAGCTACTTCACAGGCATTCAGCTCATTTAATCCAGTCATTTGATCCAGTTTTTGGCAATGCTTTTCCATTCTTTAATCCGTGCACTCTTTTATACTTAAAAGTACATATGTCTTTTTTTATTTTAGGAAAGAGCTAAACTTATTTGAGGTTATTACAATTAAAACATTTCTTTTTTAAGGGTCATGATCTCATCCTCTTCCAACTCTATCAAACTTCCAATCCTTGGAGTAACCCTTTAATAGAACTTACCTAGAGTACTATCTTTTCAACATTTCATACTTTAAAAAAAAGAGGTTGTGTTCAAGAAGATGCTGCCTTTACCTACAATTTTAACAATTTTAAATATGAACCTACTAAGTGAAAATGCCAGTCATTTAGCCTTTTAAAAACTGTTCATACTCACAAGTATTTTCAGTCACTATGGAAACTTGATACAGTAAAATATCCTCATCATTTATGAGCATAAAACCTGATTTTGGTATTGTATTCTTGCATCACATTAAGTTAACATTTTTCAAATTTACATCCACTGGCTACTTTATTAGGTGCACCTCACTGGTGTCAGGTTAGGGCCCTTTTGCCTTCAGAACTATTAATTCTTCATGGTAAGGTGCTGGAAACATTCCTTGGATATTTTGGTCCACATTAACCTGGTAGCATCACGCAGCTGCTGCAGATACTTCGGTTGCACACCCATGATACAAATCTCATTCAAATCTCCTGTTTCACCATATCTCATATTAGTTCTACTGTATTGAGATCTGGTGATTGTGGTGGCCATTTGAGCACAGCAAACGTCTTATCATGTTCAAGAAATCAGCGTGAGATGATCAGAGGTTTGTGACATGGTGCGATAAAAAGCAGCCATCAGCCATCACCAACACTAGGCTGCAATGTTTGAGGCAGGATTGATCCATGCTTTCATGCTGTTTACACCAAATTCTGATCCTACCATCCAAATGTTACAGCAGATATCGAGACTCATCAGACCACACAGCATTATTCCAGTTATCTGTTGTCCAATTTTGGTGAGTCCATGCAAATTTCAGCCTCAGTTTCTTGTACTTAGCTGAAAGGAGTGGCACTTAGGTATCCAGTGCTCATCTGAACACACAATATGTCCAACTTGGGCTAGACAGATGTATTGTGTGTTTAGAAATACTCTTCTGTATACCTTGGTTCTAACAAGTGGTTATGAATGATTTTCTCTTCTTATAAGCTTAAAGCAGTCTGAGTCATTTTACATTCTGACCTCTGACATCAACATTCACCCAGAATAGCCACTCACTGGATATTTCACGTTTTCTGAACTCAGTAAATCCTATTGTAGAGATGGCTGTGCAGGAAAATCTCAGTAGATCAGCAGTTTTTGAAACACTTCAAAAAACACGCCAATTTAAAGTTACTTAAATCATCTTTCTTCCCCTTTCTAAAGCTCAAAATCTGGCAGATTGTCTTAGCTGTAATTGTAACACATAAACGTAATGAGTTGTTGAAACTGAACAGGTATACTGTGCATAATAAAGTGGCTGGTGTATGCAGATTGCACATTTCTTTCAGGCTGTAACAAATTTGCACTGGTGCTGCACATATGTTTAAAACTACTGTGTAAAAGGATCCTGTACATCACCTGCTTACACTGTTTGAACCAGACAACAACTGATATGTGTTATCTACTCCCAGCAGACTGTGTCAGTCAGCATTTGATGGAGCTAAATAAGAATTCATTTCTTGTAAACATTAGTATTCCCCACTAACTCTCACACAGACATCACCATTGTTGTTGCCGTCTGAAATATTCAGATCGGATTCATCTGCACTCTGCGGGGTTACGAGAGTCTGAATGCTAAAAAATTTTCCTTACTTTAATTTCACAGCAACAAAAGAACACCTAAGGAGAAAATTGGATGAACACACTCTTTTAAAAAGCCTGAAACTATTTATGCTTTTGTTAGATTATTCTGTTATTATATGTTACCTTATATATGTAATCAAAGTAGTTGAATTAGAATACTGCTGTAGATCACATTATACCCTTTAATATAGAGTGTGTGAGCTGTATGTAGTTTAGTTCTCATTATACTTTTGAGTTAACAGAACATATTCACATATTAGTTCATTAGATAAATGTGCATCACTCTGTATCCTTGATCTGCTGGGAATGTGTTACACTGTTTTCTTGACATGCTTAATTGTTGAATCATGAAGAGAAGGTTGTAAGCAGGAGACTCTGTGTCTAAAGACAGGGGAGATAGATAGACCACATTCCACACCCCCACCTTACAGAAAGCAGAGAAACAACTGCCGAGGTCATAACTTAGGTGCTGTAACAGAGAAAAAATGTGATGTTTTGGCTTTTACGACTAGCTGGGGGCCACTAGAGACTATAAAAAGCTGAGCAACCCGTCACCATTTTGAGACATGTGCCTGACCCTCTGGTAGCATCTCTCCCGTCCGGACGTTGTAATGCTCTTATTGTTGAATTGTATGGAAATAAATGATTGTTGATTGAGCATTTATACACCGAGTATTGTCCTTCCTTCAGCCCAAAGATTCAAAGAATTGGGAGAATCCAACACTTTACATTTTTAACTCTGGATATGTTTTTCTGTTTGTCTGTGAACGGGAAAGAAAATGAAAGGAAGAAGGGAAGATAAAGTGATGAAGGCAAATGAGAGCAGCTGCTTGCTCGCTGGTGGTGATCTCTAAATATAATGAGGAGCGCAGCATGTCAGTGACCCACTAATGGAATCCTTTCAGAGGATTATTGAATTCTAGAATTCAGAGCTGGACATACTCATTGAACACAAGGTCTGGGGCAAAGTATAGCATCCTGCCACTGGCATTCTTATAGGACCTCCATCCCAAGGCACACACCATCACCCCCATCCATGACTGCTGAATGATAGTCATCTGGTCATCCACATGGAGATTTCTGAAACCTGGGGACATACACACACACAATCACAATCAAAAATGAAATAATCTAATCTCTATCAAAGCACTTATTGTATGATTACGTGAGTTTGAAGATTGTGCCAGGGCTCAGCATTTTTATATACACTTTTTTAAATTATTTTTTAGGGAAACTTTCAGACTTTATTTCATCAGGTAGTAGAGAACAAACTGAAGAGCAGAGAAAGAGCAAAGGGAGTGACATGAAGGGAACTGTTCAAATGGGCAGAAACCGGCAGCCTTTCACTTGTTCGACCAATTGAGCTATAGAGTTGCCATAGCCACAGCTTTATGTGACTGTTCTAGTGACCGCCTTGGGTTGAAAAACAAGACTTAAAAGAGGATGAACAATGAAACGAGCAAAAGAAATGATTCTGTACAAGTAATTTCCTACCATATAGGACTTGTACATCTTAATTAGGTAAAATCACATCCAATTTTGATATTGTTATGGTTTAAAGTTAGAGGAGTAAGCAATCTGACTGACACACGTCCCAGAAAACAGAGTTTAGTCCATTGCTGTTTGGTAATCTTCACCGCTGCTAAACTGACTAAATGAGCTGGACTTCGAGAGTATGTCAGTGTTGCCATTTTTATCTGGCAAATTATATGACTTTGCTATGACGTACAGACCCGTTGACCAATAAGTTTTGTTAGTTTTTGTCAACTACCTTTTTTTTCTTCAGAAAATAAGACAACAACTAAATAAAAAAATAATAAAAAATAATCCGCGAGGACAAAAACTATGATGCAATGTAAATACGTGTCAATACGTAAAAACGAGGTGAAAATATTCTGGAAGGAGACGAGATCCATTCAGAAGTAATCGCTCATGTAGCTCCCATACTTCCTATTTGTTTCCTGTCAAAATGTGACAAAATATATCAATTGTAGCAGCCCTTGGGATCAAGAACGCCATTTATTTCCTCAGCACACACGGCTCATTCTCTGGACATCATTGAGCACCGTGAAAACTCAGTCCTCTTGCCAAGGGTGCAAACTCCTGTGAACACTTAAACAGTTGGCCCGTTTCTCATGGGGTGCTGCTAGCTTGAGTGACACACATGTCTAAGGTAGACTTTATATAGCTTTTTGCTGTGCACGACCGACTGCTCTATACAGGTCGTGCCTCTGAGCGCATCCGTCATTAATGCTACTGCGCATAAAGTTCTGACAACCCCAGTAATGATGATTTATAGTCAGGGGTGGAAGTAACGAATTACAAATACTCACGTTACTGTAATTAAGTACATTTTTTGGGTACTTGTACTTTTACGAGTAATTTTTCAAGTTTGTAATTTTACTCATACTTGAGTACAACTTACACCATGTAATCTACTTCGCTACTTATAAAATCAAAAGTCACTACTGAGTACGCCCACAATTTGAATTAATATTCAAACCTTTCGTCTGCATTTTTGCAGCCAATAACGCCGTGCAATCGAGACCGCGCCAATTTAAGACGTAAGCAAAGAATAAACTCCGCTGCAGCAGCAGGCACAGGTGTCTGGAGGTGCTAAATGGTGGAGTATAAACTACTTTATAGACGGAAGATTTGGAGACAAAGAAGCCAAAATGGAGACAGAGGACAACACTGTCAACCATGAAAACGACGTAGAAAAGACGGAGGACGCGTGCCCGTGGCCATACCTGGAGGAATTTTTCGTGTACAGAGGGAGAAAAGGAGACAGCGTCCAGATGCAGTGCAAACTTTGTTTGACCTCTACAGTCATTTCAGCTTACAAGACTTCAGCATCTAATCTAAAAAAACACATTGAGGTAAGAGGTTTTACAACTATACGTGTATGATATTGCTTTCTTATTTTTCATGTGTTTTAAGGTTACTAGTTTGGCTAAGATATTGTCACCGCCATTGGTTAGCCTGATATTAAAATAAGACGGAGCTAGCTAATGTGCGTGTGTGCATGCATAATTGAGCTACAATTCGTAGGAATGTTTTAGCTTATTATTTGGATAACCACCGTCATTACAATAAATTAAACTTGTAGTCATTTAAAACTCACAGGCCTACAATCAGCTGGCCTATATATATATATATATATATATATATATGTGTATATATATATATATATATAAACAAAACAAAAACAAAACTTGAACACAGTGCTGAGCTGCATCTCAAATTAATCTTCCAGCTCTCAGCTGACTGCGGTCAAGTGAGCCCTCACTTACGAAGTCGCAGTCAAGCTAGCCGCCCCGCCAGCCGCACCGAAAATGTGGTTGCACTACTCTTACGTATATTACGGTATGGGTGAAGACCGGCTTAGAAACGCAGTGTTTTGTGTCCTGACACTATTTTACTTCACAATCCACTCCCATTTTTAGTGTATCTCCACTTTCCCCCCCTGTGATCCACAGCCCAAATTACTGTATGATTCAGAGAAAATTAACAATAAAATTTACCCAATTTACTCAACTATACTTTTAATGTCCTCATCTTTGGCCTCAGATTACAGGAAAACTATAAGAGGTGACGCAGATATCTCACTGGATTATGACTCTGGGTGACCCCCACTCTGCACCCTGTGATCCACAGCAAAAATTACTGTACGGATTTTGAGAAAATTGATAGTAAACTTTGCACAATTTACTGTACTATACTCTATATATTCTCATCTTTGAGCTCAGATTACAGGAAAACCATAAGAGGTGACGCAGATATTTCACTGGATTATGAATCTAGGCTGTCGCCACTCTGCACCCTGTGATCCACAGCAAAAATTACTGTATGGATTTTGAGAAAATTCATAGCAAAATCTTCCCATTTTGCTTTACTGTACTCTACATATTGACATCTTTGGCCTCAGATTACAGGAAAACTATAAGAGGTGACGCAGATATCTCACTGGATTCTGACTCTAGGCTGTCGCCACTCTTCACCCTGTGATCCACAGAAAAAATTACTGTACGGTTTTTGAGAAAATTGATAGTAAACTTTGCACAATTTACTCTACTGTACTCTATATATTCTCATCTTTGAGCTCAGATTACAGGAAAACTATAAGAGGTGACGCAGATATCTCACTGGATTATGACTCTGGGTGACCCCCACTCTGCACCCTGTGATCCACAGCAAAAATTACTGTACGGATTTTGAGAAAATTGATAGTAAACTTTGCACAATTTACTGTACTATACTCTATATATTCTCATCTTTGAGCTCAGATTACAGGAAAACCATAAGAGGTGACGCAGATATTTCACTGGATTATGAATCTAGGCCATCTCCACTCTGCACCCTGTCATCCACAGCAAAAATTACTGTACGGATTTTGAGAAAATTGATATTAAAATCTTCCCATTTTGCTTCACTGTACTCTACATATTGACATCTTTGAGTTCCGATTACAGGAAAACTGTAAGAGGTGACGCAGATATTTCACTGGATTATGAATCTAGGCCATCTCCACTCTTCACCCTGTGATCCACAGCCAAAATTACTGTACGGATTTTGAGAAAATTGATAGTAAACTTTGCACAATTTACTCTACTGTACTCTATATATTCTCATCTTTGACCTCAGATTACAGGAAAACTATAAGAGGTGACACAGATATCTCACTGGATTATGACTCTGGGTGACCCCCACTCTTCACCCTGTTATCCACAGCCCAAATTACTGTACGGATTTTGAGAAAATTGATAGTAAACTTTGCACAATTTACTGTACTATACTCTATATATTCTCATCTTTGAGCTCCGATTACAGGAAAACTGTAAGAGGTGACGCAGATATTTCACTGGATTATGAATCTAGGCTGTCGCCACTCTGCACCCTGTCATCCACAGCCAAAATTACTGTACGGATTTTGAGAAAATTGATAGTAAACTTTGCACAATTTACTGTACTGTACTTTATATATTGACATCTTTGAGCTCAGATTACAGGAAAACTGTAAGAGGTGACGCAGATATCTCACTGGATTATGACTCTAGGCTGTCGCCACTCTTCACCCTGTGATCCACAGAAAAAATTACTGTACGGTTTTTGAGAAAATTGATAGTAAACTTTGCACAATTTACTCTACTGTACTTTTAATATTCTCATCTTTGACCTCAGATTACAGGAAAACTGTAAGAGGTGACGCAGATATCTCACTGGATTATGACTCTGGGTGACCCCCACTCTGCACCCTGTGATCCACAGCCAAAATTACTGTACGGATTTCTGATAAAATTAAATCCTATTCCATTACCAAACAAAATGAGTTCATTGAAGTATTTGCTTAACTACAAGAAATGTCTTTCCACACACAATTTAAATTTTTCAAAATGTCATTCACACACCACCTCAAGTATCAACTTCAGTTTTAGACATTATTTATTCAGTGCTTAATCACAACAATAGTCAACTTAAGGCACTTACATAATAAGTTAAACCTTACAATAATACATACAGAGAAAAACCCAACAATCATATGACCCCCTATGAGCAACAGTGGGAAGGAAAAACTCCCTTTTAACAGGAAGAAACCTCCGGCAGAACCAGGCTCAGGGAGGGGCGGCCATCTGCCTCAACCGGTCAGGGTGAGAAATTACATTTCTCAGATTACTGATTTCTCATATTACTACTACACAGTTTAGATACACTCAACAAAAATATAAACGCAACACCTTTGTTACTGCTCCCATTCCCCATGGGATGGACGTAGAGACCGAAAATTCATTCCAGATACACAATATAACCATCCCTCCCAAACAGTGGTCACAAATCAGTCCAAATGTGTGGTAGTGGGCACATCTGCCATATTGAGATAATCCATCCCACCTCACAGGTGTGCCACATCAGGATGCTGATCTGACATCATGAGTAGTGCACAGGTGTACCTCAGACTGCCCACAACAAAAGGCCACCCTGGAATGTGCAGTTTTGTCTCACAGCAAAATGCCACAGATGCCACAAGCAATGAGGGAGCGTGCAATTGGCATGCTGACAGCAGGAATGTCAACCAGATCTGTCGCCCGTGCATTGAATGTTCATTTCTCAACCATAAGCCGTCTCCACAGGCGTTTCAGAGAATATGGCAGCACATCCAACCGGCCTCACAACCGCAGACCTCGTGTAACCACACCAGCCCAGGACCTCCACATCCAGCAGGTTCACCTCCAAGATCGTCTGAGACCAGCCACCCAGACAGCTGCTGGAACAATTGGTTTGCACAACCAAACAATTTCTGCACAAACTGTCAGAAACCGTCTCAGGGAAGCTCAACTGCATGCCCGTCGTCCTCATCGGGGTCTTGACCTGACTCCAGCTCGTCGCCGTAACAGACTTGTGTGGGCAAATGCTCACATTCGATGGCGTCTGGCACGTTGGAGAGGTGTGCGCTTCACGGATGAATCATGGTTCACATTGTTCAGGGCAGATGGCAGCTGAGAATGTCCCAGTTCTTGCATGGCCAGCATACTCACCGGACATGTCACCCATTGAGCATGTTCGGGATGTGCTTGACCGGCGTATACGACAGCGTGTACCAGTTCCCACGAATATCCAACAACCTCGCACAGCCATTGAAGTGGAGTGGACCAACATTCCAAAGGCCACAATTGACAATCTGATAGACTCCATGCGACGATGTGTTGCACTGCATGAGGCAAATGGTGGTCACACCAGATACTGACCGGTTCTGGGTCCCCAGACCCCCAATAGCGCAAAAAAACTGCACATTCCAGGGTGGCCTTTTGTTGTGGGCAGTCTGAGGTACACCTGTGCACTACTCATGATGTCAGATCAGCATCCTGATGTGGCACACCTGTGAGGTGGGATGGATTATCTCAATATGGCAGATGTGCCCACTACCACACATTTGGACTGATTTGTGACCACTGTTTGGGAGGGATGGTTATATTGTGTATCTGGAATGAATTTTCGGTCTCTACGTCCATCCCATGGGGAATGGGAGCAGTAACAAAGGTGTTGCGTTTATATTTTTGTTGAGTGTATCTAAACTGTGTAGTAGTAATATGAGAAATCAGTAATCTGAGAAATGTAATTTCTCACCCTGACCGGTTGAGGCAGATGGCCGCCCCTCCCTGAGCCTGGTTCTGCCGGAGGTTTCTTCCTGTTAAAAGGGAGTTTTTCCTTCCCACTGTTGCTCATAGGGGGTCATATGATTGTTGGGTTTTTCTCTGTATGTATTATTGTAAGGTTTAACTTATTATGTAAGTGCCTTAAGTTGACTATTGTTGTGATTAAGCACTGAATAAATAATGTCTAAAACTGAAGTTGATACTTGAGGTGGTGTGTGAATGACATTTTGAAAAATTTAAATTGTGTGTGGAAAGACATTTCTTGTAGTTAAGCAAATACTTCAATGAACTCATTTTGTTTGGTAATGGAATAGGATTTAATTTTATCAGAAATCCGTACAGTAATTTTGGCTGTGGATCACAGGGTGCAGAGTGGGGGTCACCCAGAGTCATAATCCAGTGAGATATCTGCGTCACCTCTTACAGTTTTCCTGTAATCTGAGGTCAAAGATGAGAATATTAAAAGTACAGTAGAGTAAATTGTGCAAAGTTTACTATCAATTTTCTCAAAATCCGTACAGTAATTCTGGCTGTGGATCACAGGGTGCAGAGTGGCGACAGCCTAGAGTCAGAATCCAGTGAAATATCTGCGTCACCTCTTATAGTTTTCCTGTAATCTGAGCTCAAAGATGTCAATATGTAGAGTACAGTAAAGCAAAATGGGAAGATTTTACTATCAATTTTCTCAAAAACCGTACAGTAATTTTGGCTGTGGATGACAGGGTGCAGAGTGGCAACAGCCTAGATTCATAATCCAGTGAAATATCTGCGTCACCTCTTACAGTTTTCCTGTAATCTGAGCTCAAAGATAAGAATATATAGAGTATAGTACAGTAAATTGTGCAAAGTTTACTATCAATTTTCTAAAAATCCGTACAGTAATTTGGGCTGTGGATAACAGGGTGAAGAGTGGGGGTCACCCAGAGTCATAATCCAGTGAGATATCTGTGTCACCTCTTATAGTTTTCCTGTAATCGGAACTCAAAGATGTCAATATGTAGAGTACAGTAAAGCAAAATGGGAAGATTTTACTATCAATTTTCTCAAAAACTGTACAGTAATTTTGGCTGTGGATGACAGGGTGCAGAGTGGCGACAGCCTAGATTCATAATCCAGTGAAATATCTGCGTCACCTCTTACAGTTTTCCTGTAATCTGAGCTCAAAGATGTCAATATATAAAGTACAGTACAGTAAATTGTGCAAAGTTTACTATCAATTTTCTCAAAATCCGTACAGTAATTTTGGCTGTGGATGACAGGGTGCAGAGTGGGGGTCACCCAGAGTCATAATCCAGTGAAATATCTGCGTCACCTCTTACAGTTTTCCTGTAATCTGAGGCCAAAGATGTCAATATGTAGAGTACAGTAAAGCAAAATGGGAAGATTTTGCTATGAATTTTCTCAAAATCCATACAGTAATTTTTGCTGTGGATCACAGGGTGCAGAGTGGGGGTCACCCAGAGTCATAATCCAGTGAGATATCTGCGTCACCTCTTACAGTTTTCCTGTAATCTAAGCTCAAAGATGAGAATATATAGAGTACAGTAGAGTAAATTGTGCAAAGTTTACTATCAATTTTCTCAAAATCCGTACAGTAATTTTGGCTGTGGATCACAGGGTGAAGAGTGGAGATGGCCTAGATTCATAATCCAGTGAAATATCTGCGTCACCTCTTACAGTTTTCCTGTAATCGGAGCTCAAAGATGTCAATATGTAGAGTACAGTAAAGCAAAATGGGAAGATTTTACCATGAATTTTCTCAAAAACTGTACAGTAATTTTGGCTGTGGATGACAGGGTGAAGAGTGGCGACAGCCTAGATTCAGAATCCAGTGAAATATCTGCGTCACCTCTTATAGTTTTCCTGTAATCGGAACTCAAAGATGTCAATATGTAGAGTACAGTAAAGCAAAATGGGAAGATTTTACTATCAATTTTCTTAAAAACTGTACAGTAATTTTTGCTGTGGATCACAGGGTGCAGAGTGAGGGTCACCCAGAGTCATAATCCAGTGAGATATCTGCGTCACCTCTTACAGTTTTCCTGTAATCTAAGCTCAAAGATGAGAATATATAGAGTACAGTAGAGTAAATTGTGCAAAGTTTACTATCAATTTTCTCAAAATCCGTACAGTAATTTTGGCTGTGGATCACAGGGTGAAGAGTGGAGATGGCCTAGATTCATAATCCAGTGAAATATCTGCGTCACCTCTTACAGTTTTCCTGTAATCGGAGATCAAAGATGTCAATATGTAGAGTACAGTAAAGCAAAATGGGAAGATTTTACTATCAATTTTCTCAAAAACTGTACAGTAATTTTGGCTGTGGATGACAGGGTGCAGAGTGGGGGTCACCCAGAGTCAGAATCCAGTGAGATATCTGCGTCACCTCTTATAGTTTTCCTGTAATCTGAGGCCAAAGATGAGGACATTAAAAGTATAGTTGAGTAAATTGGGTAAATTTTATTGTTAATTTTCTCTGAATCATACAGTAATTTGGGCTGTGGATCACAGGGGTGAAAGTGGAGATTAACCAAAACTGGGAGTGGATTGTGAAGTAAAATAGTGTCAGGACAGAAAACACTGCGTTTCTAAGCCAGTCGGCACCTATACCGTAATATGCGTAAGAGTAGTGCAACAACATTTTAGGTGCGGCTGGCGGGGCGGCTAGCTTGACTGCGACTTCGTAAGTGAGGGCTCACTTGACCGCAGTCTCAGCTGACATGTACCAGAGCCCGATTG
Organism: Rhamphochromis sp. 'chilingali'; assembly: GCF_963969265.1. NCBI lineage: Eukaryota > Metazoa > Chordata > Actinopteri > Cichliformes > Cichlidae > Rhamphochromis > Rhamphochromis sp. 'chilingali'. The sequence continues at coordinate 8,528,005 of NC_137946.1, forward strand.
ATGGATCAGTTGATCAGTATCATTGGCCTGATATAGGTCTATCATAGTGACATGGCTCTTAATCAGTAGGGTTATATGTTTCCCAATATGATATATTTTTTTAAAGAACATAATGTGGATTGTTTTTATTTGTTAGCTGTATGGGCAGCATTTTTGTGTATGTGATCCCTTTTTCTTAAATTAGATTTGCTATATACACATATTTTGCTCTCTTAGTATTTTTAGGACCTGACTAATACTGAAAACTTTAGGGTGATACTGATAAAAAGGAGTTAAAAATTTAGATACTGATACATTGGTCGATACTCTTTTTACAGATAGTATACATATTACAGAACTTAGAATGTATACAGAAATTCATGTTTTTTGCAATGATCGTTCAAAATTGGTTTACACTTGTAAATAAATACAGCAATATATCTGCAAAATTTGACCAATTCACCACTCTTTTATACTATGCTCAACAATCAAAGATTAGCTCAAGTCTAGTTGAATAATGTTTTAAAAATGTGTTTTCCTTTAGTGTTAATCACAGTGATGTTATGAAGTAATGTATGAACCTGACGTATGATAATATTTATCTCTACAGAGGAAACATCCATCGAAGATTGAGCAGTACAATATCACTGTGGCATCAACATCTCGACAGCGAAAGACCACAGCCACACCAAACAAGCGCTCAGCAAATACGCAAGCCAAGTTACCAGACCTGATGTTGAGAGCTGCAAACAAACATGTTCCACAAGCAACTGTTGACAAGCTTGTCATCAATTTCATATGTGAGGGTCTACAGCCATTTGCAGTGGTAGAACAGCCATCTTTCAAAGAATTGGTTACCACATTACAACCTCAAGCCAAAGTCATCTCCAGACCCACTGTCCGTGCCAGAATCTGTGAAGCTGCTGATCACATGAAGATGACTTTGGTTGCAGCATTGGATAAAGTCAAATTTGTTGCTACCACTACTGATTGTTGGTCAGCTCATCAGAAAAGTTACCTTGGAGTCACATGCCATTGGATAGAGGAAGAGTCCCTGGAAAGAAGATCTGCAGCACTAGCATGCAAAAGATTGAGAGGGTCTCACACATTTGACATGCTTGCTGGTGCGCTTGATGATATCCATTGCCAATACAAGATTAGAGGCAAAGTTGTAAGAACCACAACTGATAGTGGATCCAACTTTGTCAAGGCCTTCCACATGTTTGGGGCACAAAATGATGCAGATGAAGCTGAAGATGAAGCAGACCCAGAAACTCTTGACCTGACTGACCATATTGACTACCATGAGGCAAGTGCAATTCTTGATGAAGACTCTGGTTTGGAGTATCAACTTCCGCCTCATCAGCGATGTGCATGTCACCTGCTAAACCTTGTGGCAACATCTGATGCTGCCCTAGCAGAGAGCATGAATGACACCTACAAGAGGCTCTCCCGTGCAACCTTTGCAAAATGCCAGGCCATTTGGAACAAAACTGGCTGATCTCATTTGGCTAATGAAGTGGTAGAGGACAAGTGTGAGCTACAGATCATTCGTCCCAATGCAACACGATGGAATTCAACCTACCTTGCCATTGATGAGAAGGGGGAAGATGCCACCAGGAGCATTTGTGAGGAGTTCAAGGTGAAAATGTGAGTAAAATTGGACACCTACCAATATGGTTGCAAATTTTGTGAATTTTCCTTAATGTATGGTTAAAAACGTGAGCAGACTCTTAATATTAAATCAGAAGATCCCTATTATAGTCATGGTGGGTTTTGTTGTTGTGTCTTACAGGTTGAGTCCTGCAGAAGTTGCATTCCTAAGGGAGTACTGTACCACCATGAAGCCACTGGTGAAAGCTTCAAACATCCTTCAGTCTGAGTCCACTTCCTTTATGGGATGGCTCCTGCCAGTAATCCAACAACTACTGTCCAAACTTAGCAGGCTGGAGACATCAAGCAAGACATGCGTGCCACTCATCAGAGCCCTGCAAAATGGCCTTCAAAAGCATTTTGGAGCGATGATGGAGGATCCAGAGTTGGCTGCAGCTGCAGTCCTCTTACCCAAGTTCAAGACTTCCTGGACTGACAGAGCAGATGTAATAGAGGCTGGTAAGGATTCATGTGATCCCATTTTTGTGTATTTTTACATTTGAACACATGCTTAAGTGAGTATTTCACCTAATACATTGTAAGTTATTGATGGTCTGTCCTGAATACTAAACAATCCTTTTTGAGAATTTGCCGATTTTAAATTTGTGTTCAGGAATAATCACTGAAATTTAAATAACAAAATTGTGTTATCTACTTGCAATTACAGCCTTGACATACATCAAACAACATCTTGAAACGACAGAGCATGAGAGTGAGGATCAGCAAAGAGAGTCATCTGATGAAGATGAATTCTTCTCCAGACCAATCTCCAGAAGGCTGCAAAGTGCAGTTGAGCTTGATGGTTATCTTGCTTGTGCCACAGACACCATGGAGCTGCTGCACTCCTTCTCAGCCATCAAAAACCTCTCTCTTAAACTGAACACAGCTCTGCCTGCTTCTGCTGCGTGTGAACGACTTTTTAGCTGTGCTGGTCTACTCTTCACTGCCAAACGAAGTCGGATTGCCTCTGTTAATTTAGAAAACCAGCTCTTGCTGAAACTGAACAAAAGGTTCAGAAAGTAAAGTGTGAAAGAAATGCTAAGAGTTTAAGACACTTACCTGCCTGTTGTTCAGTGTATGGGGAAAAGTTTAAATGGTTCGACGCATGTTCAGAAACATTTTTGTCATTGTTTTAACAAACAAAATTCCTTCTTTTATATCTACATTTATTTACAAAACAAGTTACCTTTCTATACCTTGTTCATCTGAAAAATGTGCTTTGAACATAAATATTTATACTGGTGAATCGAGTTGAATGCCTGCTATTGACAACAGAATAAAACATCAGTCTGTTAAAAAGTAATTAATACTCTGAGTAGTTTTTGAGAACAGTACTTTGTACTTTTACTCAAGTATTTTTTTTAACACCAGTACTTTTACTTGTAATTGAGTACAATTTAACCAGTGTAACAGTACTTGTACTTGAGTACAAATTTTGAGTACTCTTTCCACCTCTGTTTATAGTACAGACCAGCAGTTCATGACATCAATGAAGAAGGAAAGAGTAGACATATGGACACATTTGACATTTGATGTCAGGTAAAAGAAGATGCTTTGTATTTCGTGTGGAGCAACTCCGAACCAACTTTAGGTTGGAGGTTCTATGATCTTATGATATTTAGTCGACTAAAACTAAAAGCATTTATCTGCTTAAATAACTAAATAAAAATTTGCTCTCAAAATTAACTCTGACCTCCATAAAGTTTTCATATCAGTTTTGGCTAGCAAGACCCCTCCCTCTTGTCCAAACGGGGAGGCTTCAGAATTCAGAGAGCAGTAGGTGATGTCATGATTGCTACATCTGTCTTTTATACTAAGTCATTGATAATGACACAGGACATGCTGATTCTTTATAATCTTTTAAAATACTGGATACGCATGTGGCTGGGAATTAGAATGGGAGAGAAAAGAAGGTCAGTAGATCGATGCCCACAACCAAGGTTATTATAGTAAACTAAACTACTACTAACTCAAATTAGATGTGAAAAAACTTTTTGTTAACAACAATAAAAACTAGGCTTTTAAACTTAAATGATTTAGTGAACCTGGAATATTATTTACTGATTTTCCTAAATCTTGCTTCTGACACGTTCTCCATTCAATAGAGACAAGAAAATCCACTCTGGAAACTAACTGAAACTAAGTCTCTCTAAAACCTCAGAACAACCTTTGTCCAGGACAAATGCAGACAGTTTGAACTTAAAACAGTAATAGAAATGGTGGAGAAATGGGAGAAAGAGGAGAAAAGAAATTAGTGAACCGTTAGTGAATACCCTCCCTCTTGTCTCTCCAGCTGCTCAGAATGGAAGGCATCCAGCCCTCTCCAAGGACAGAATGGGGGAAATAAAAAACATGAATGAATGAATGGGTGAAAGAATGAATAGGCTGTGGCTAGGGACTTCCCCAGCAACAAATCTTAAAGTCTATCAAAATTCCCCCCAAACACCAAACAACAAACTTTTGTGTTGTCTTTGATTCATAATTAAGTATAACGTGTCACCAAATCTATTTTTAATCTGATGCAAAAATAAATAAAATAAAAAATAAAAACACTTGGCTGTGTGGCTGGAGTACACAACTTTAATTCAGCGATCAGAAACTAAAACATTTCTGCTTGGTCAAGTGACATCTGTTTGAAAACTCTCTGTGAGTGTAGACTATAGAACCAGAGAGTGAGGAACAAATTGTGCCTGTTTTGAACTTGAATGTTATTTGTCTGTGCCAATAATTGTGTTTGTATAGATTGCAAAATGCTCATGCTTGTTCTGAACGTCACCAGACTATTTGCGTGATTCGCTTGCCATACCTGCACCAGAACTGCCTCTCGGGTCATCTGGCACATGGCCTGATGTTCCAAAGAGCAGGTCAAAAACCTTTAGTGAGGCAGCTTTTAGATTTTATGCTTCACACCAGTGGGACAGCCTGCCCATGAGGTCTGAAATTATCAAATGCATTTTCCTTTTTTTTTTTTTTTTTTTTTTTTTCTAAATGACATCAGAAACAGCAGTATGCGACATTACGTGATGGCAGAGCTTCAGTTCATCCTTTGTCATTTTTTTATTTATTTATTTTTTTTTTAATAAATAGGACAGGGGGAATGAATGAGAGAAAGAGGGGGAGAGAAAGAAAGAAAACCAAAGGGGAGAAGAGACGGTGAGAAGGGGGGGGGGAAGAGAGAGAGAAAAAAAAAAAAGAACTCCTGGGTCACCTGTATGGAGAAAAAAAAAAAAAACAAACAAAAAAAACAAACAGAGGAGGCAGCAAACAACAAAGAGCAACATAATAATAGAGAAAACAAAGCACCATCACAATAAACTAGCTAGTCATAGATATCAATATTTACTAAATAATAAACGATATTGTGCAGCACGCAAGATAGACAGCGCACAGTGTGCTTTGAGGCAGCAGCCAAGAAAGCTTTAGTCCGCGTCTGTGAATACCCATGTGTGCATACCTGTGTGGATCAGCATGCTTGCATTCCAAAGGTTTCTCCATGTAATGATCTGCTAGGGAGTGTGGGGGGGCCACAGCCCCGTCCACCAGGGTGTGAAGCGGGTATGGAGGAGATCAAAACTCCAGACATCCAGAGGCCCCCAGAACACAAGAGACCATGGAAGACCAACAGAGGGGGCAGCCGCGCCACTGTCCCAGTAAGAGCTGAGGAGAGTCCCAGATGAGGGCTCGCCCAGCAGCCGCGGAGCAGAAGTCAGGGGGAGTTGCAGTGACGTGCCCGTGAGCTCCGCCGGCCCCCAGCTGTACCTGAGTGACCGAGCCCCAGGCCGAGAGGCCGGGGGCACCCCACCTCCAAAGGGGCCCGAGTGAGCCCCAGGCCCCAGGCCCCGACAAGCGGCCGCCAAGGAGTGAGCCGGTGTGTACCCGGACGCCCACCCCCAGACACAAAGAACCACCAACACACCGACACCTGAGGGAGTCCGCCACCGGCAGGGGAAGTGGTGGTGGGTGGAGATAGGCCTCCAAACCTTGGAGGGCCTGAGGTGTCCCCAGAGAGGTGGCGTCTGATACCCAACCTGACATATAGACACAGACATACAGGCACACACAGACACAAACATCCATTCCCACCCTCATGCTCTCATATGCACTTACTCCACACTCAACCAACGTGGAGACAGACATAAAGAGACGCTGTACACACAATCACACTCCCCAAGCGTACTCTACAAACCGGGTCTAGGTACCCTTGCCCCTGGAGGGGGGAATTGCACCCAGACCCAGGTGGTGTTACCCTTTTCCCTGCGGTGGGGAGAGGCAGACCACTCCGACTCCGCAGCAGCAGGGAGGCCCCACACCCCAGACCGCAGTCGGACGGCCAACTCCTCCTACTAGCCCTCCCGCTCCAGCAGGCCGCAGAGAATGGGGGTGGGAGAAGACTCCAAACCTCCCTCCACCCGCTCATTGTAGTGTTGATGCATATGTGTTCTAAGGTGCAATTAAAACCCAGGAGGGCATGGAGCTACCTGCCAAGGAGCAGCAGGTAAGCGCATAGTCCCTCCTGCTAGCCCTCAATGACTAAGTGTATTTAAAATTGAGAGGTGGGCAACGACGTCAGGGGTGAGGTATACACCCTGATGGTAATTTGGACTCCGTGATTGTGCCCACCCCCAAGATCCTATATGTATGTGTAATGAGAGTGTGAATAATGTGAATGTCTAAGTTGTGGGATAAAATTGAGGCAGAGGCAGCCAGAAGGGGACAGGGTAGCCTCCTCTGCACCCTGGTGACATACCCCCACTCCAAGGCCCTGCATGTGTGGGTGGTTGTGGAGGAGCGGGAAGAGGGAGGCAGCTGCATTTTCCAATTCTTTTCATTCCAATCAATCCAGCTTTTTTATTAGAATGTCTAGTTTCTTAATTATTCTTTTAAAATCTTTTTTCACGTACTGGTTTTGAGATCTCATTATCAGTTTGTTAGTCTTCTGTATAACATTTTGAATGTCATCAGTACCTGAATGAGAAGTCATATGGTAACTACTGCAGAATGGTGCACACACAAGAGCATCTATCTAACAACCTACAGGCAAAACTACTAAATCTTCACATAGCTGCAAAATCTCAGTCATTAAACAATGTCTGCTGCACATGTTTGAATTTCCTCATTGTTGTGTTTTAATATGGGGCAAATTATTAAAACAACCTTTTTAAAACATTTTATTATGGGTAGGAGGAGAAGAATAGTTTTCTGTGACTGGAAAATAACTGATTTCTTTTTCCATTTAGGTTTTTTTTTTGGTGGGATGAATCATCAAGCTCTACCACCACAGTCCGTCTGGGTTTTGTGTCCAGGTGTATGAGCACAGTGACACCTCTTTTCTCCTGTTACATTTTTCCTATCAGACAAAAGAAAAAAGGCCACAGGTTAGAGCTCAAAAATCTATCACTAGAGCTGTTCCGCTTCATTGTCTTACAGGTTGGATGGTTCTTACGAGACCGAATCATATTTAGAATTTGAAGAAAAAAGAATAATTTATCTTCGCGTGTTTTTTCTCTCTCATCTTAACAACTGATCAAATAATACTTGTATGTGATGAGAGGCTTGTAGTTACAAAGCCATAGTAATCTTCACCTCACTCTTCAGTTCCTCTGAGCTCTTTGGAGCATTTTGGCATTCTTTCGCTCATTGTATTGGTTTCATTCACTCTCTTTGCTCTCATCAGCAGGCAGCTGTTTTTTAGTGAAAAAGCTCTCATAAACCCACAGAACCTTACATTGCCAGCACCAAATCACATACAGACAGTGACGAGCCAGTTTCATGCTGGTTAATGACAGTGAAACAAAATCACCAGCCAATTACGCAAAGGTGCGAAGTCCAGGTTTTGTGTTTGGGCAATAACTTTTTGGATAGTTAAGTTTGCATAAGCACAAAAGTTCAATTTACATTATGAAGCTGTTTCTGTGACATACAGTTGGATGAACACAGTGAAAGAGAGTGGCTAGACAGTTTTGTCAGGAGTTTGTAGAGGCCATAACAAAGCTGAGAGCAGATGTACATGTATTTCTTAAACACAATTACTAATGCTGCTCTGTGCCTGCCGATTGCTTAAACGAGTAACAGTTTTAACTTTTAATTTAAAAGTGGCAGCCTCTGTTTGAGACTGGGCAAAGACACAAAGACAGGCTATCCGGTGTACTAATCTCTTAAAGATCAAACTGGATCCATCTGCTAATGATAACTCAAAAGCAAAAAAAGATAATCTTATCACCTCTGCTGCAACCACTGTCCTACCTGGCAATCCTTTTGCCCATTTGACCACTTTGACAAGTTGTCTCTCTCCCAGTTCGTTGAGGCTGGTGAGCAGGGTGGCAGCGGAGTCCGGCTGGCCATAGTCATGGCCTGCATTCACAACCTCTGGCTCAATGGACTCCAGGATGTTGAGGAAGACCAGGTGGGAGTTCAGTTGCACACCAGATTTAGGAGAGACATGTGGATCCACTGGATCCTGAGCACCATGCTCTTCTTCTGGGCTTTTTTGTTGTCCAATCTTCTTCAGCTTACGTGCTATAAACAAAAAAATGATTTCATGTCTGTAAAGGTAACAGTTCTCATCAAGTTCAGGTTTGACAGATTTTTTTAAGTTATCAATCCAAATCTACATCTGGACCAATACAAGGAGAAGGTTTCTTCTTATCCTGTAGCAGCCATTCTGCCTAAATGATATATGCAGAATAAAATTGTGTTATTATTAACAGCAGCTGGCTGATGCCATAAAAAAATTTCAGTTATCATTCTGATAGCTTGATTTCAATGAAAATTAATCAAATCAATCCATTACATCCCCACACGCCATCTGGAACATATGGCTCTTTTTTATATGTAATATTATAGGAAACCAGAAAAAAAGCATTAACAGACCATACAAGTACTGCTGAAATACTGCATTCCTCTTTCCAAATAATATGTCATAAATGCCCCATACTGCAACTGTGAACTATTTTAAAAGAAATATTAAATTTGTCTCAATAATACTCAATACTGTGCTACTAATAGACTAGAATATTGAATCATATTTGATTTGAAAGAGGACTCACTGAACAGATGAGCCTCGTCTGATAGAAAGCCTACTGTCATCATGTGCGAGTCCTTACTGGTAATGCGGACATGAAAATATTCTTTTTCTTTTTGCCTTTGCAGAGTCCTAAAATATTTCCTTTAACTATACAGTTCAGTAAATTGTGCATTTCTACCTTACAATTGTGTTTCTTTGTGCAATGTATGTATCTTAAGAAGTCAAAGACAACAAAAGCAAAACCAACAAATACTGTATGTTAAAGTAAACATACTGGTTTCCCATCTTGAGCTTAACAAAGCTGTAATTCCTTCCTCCACAAATGCTGAAAATCCTGCAGCAGCTGCTCCATATGGCAACCTGCACTTACAAACCAAATTAGAGCAGGAGAAGCTGCCAAATACATTTAGCTCTTTAGCAGTCAGATTTAAGATCACCTATAATTTTTTTCCTAGAACAGTTATATGAACGGTTAAGCTTCGGCTCAGCCTGTCATTTGGGAATGTCAGTCCTGCTAAAGAGCAAGTGACAGGAAAATACAAATGGCAACAATGTGATGAGTGTACTGAAGAACACACACTTGTGTGCTCTGGCGATTTTTGAAGTGCAACAGGATCTTTTGTACAGGCGTAATTTTACAATGTATTTCTCTGACAATTAATCTGTTGTAGTGTCTGGGGGAAACAAAAAAGACAAGAAGATGGAGAATCAGACTATGAGGAACATATTAAATTTTTAATCTGTTTTATCAAAGCTGAGTGACAGTAAAAAAGTAACTGTTAATTGTCGTGCAATTGCCTCTTGCAGCTTCTGTGTGTAAAGAGTGTCTAATTAAAACTGCAGCCTGGCTCTTCAGTTTGATAAATATTGAGCTGCCAGTTATAGACACGACTTAAGTCTCTCTCAGGAGTGGCAGAGCTGAAAGAAAATTGCAGATTATATAAGATGGATAATTTGTAAGTCTCACATTTCCACTCCTGATCCAATAACAAATATTTCAAGTAAAAATGGTTTATTAAAATTTTTTCCTTTGGATTCTCAACTGGTGACACAGGCAGGCATCTGATCTTTGCAGAGAACAATGTAAATGGTTGGGTCGAGCCAACGTGACACTCTCCATACTTGAGTTGAAGCCAATATAAAGAGACAGAGACACCCAATGGGTGGATTCAGGCTTTGTTACGCTCAAAGACTTGGTCTAGGAACAATAAATATGTCAAATCAGTGACAACCACCTGCATTAACTTGCATACGTTGCATACGCTTTGGCATCCGTGTCAATATTTCCAGCTCAAAGTGGCAGTAAATAAGCTGCTCCCTTATCCAGAACAAACCCATTTTCTCTCATATCAAATTCCACAGGCGAACTTTACCACTCTTTTTTTGCCAGGTCGATTAGTTGCTTTTGATAGTATCTGCATCACAATCACAATATTTATAGAATTCTATTTTTGGATAACTTCATCTCATGTGTAATGTCTTGCATTCTAAGTTTTGTCATTAGTTGTAAATTTTGTTTCTGAAATTATGAAAGTGTGATAGGATGGCAAAACTGAACATTAAACCAAGTCACAAAGCGTCACGTGCCAGAGAAATGCTCACATTTCTATATAAACATAAGAACTGTAAATTCAACATGCAAGTTCTTTACATTGTATACCATAATAATATATGGTAATGAAATCACCAGGACAACAATATAATATTTTGATCAGAATCATATATATTGTCCATCCATCCACACGGCATTTGAGTTCTGTTTTGGGAAAAATGCAGCTTAAACTCAGTTGAATGGAATAACATAATTCATTCAAATAATTTATTCAAAAAACAGTGAGGGAAATACGCTCAGGATAAATGTACGTATTACAATCAGGTTAAGTTATTTTTAGCTCGTAAGTGTGTAAATACCTTGAAATTTTACATTGCTGTGATGTGACGAATCTAGATTAAAAAAACATTTAATAACGAATGTAATAAAACATTTAAAAACAGTTCTTAGTCAGCTTTTTGGAGATAAATATATTTTTTAATTGTTTCTGTAAGAATAAAAACTTATTAAACCTTTACTAGTTCTTCCTATTTTATCTTTGTATTACTTTAAATACCAGCAAACTGTAAATAGATATGAAGTTAACTCTGAACCATGAAATAATCTAATTAATCTTTCATGCAATTTATTTTGTTTTTTCAGAGAGAAAAAATCACAATGGAATGTAGAATTCTCAAAGACTCACAAAAACACATGTATCAGGTTTGATATGCTTAGCTTTGAAGCGTTAAAACAATGAATCAACGCTGGGACAATGTAAAACTTTCTGTTCAGTGATCATTCTGGACTTCACACCGCAGCGTGTTTACTTGGAAACACAGATTTAGTGTCCCTGTCAAAATGTCAAGTAAGTGCATGAAATGTAAATCCTTCTGAAAAGAAGTGTTCATTATCTCCTCTTAATTACTACTGTTCTGTTTTTTGTATAGTATTTTATGCATTGATATCGTGTGTGATGCAGCTGATTTGAAAAAAAGAGAAAAAAAACTATTTGACTGCACAGAAAACATTAAAACTAAATAAAGAAATAGCAGAGAAAGCTCAGAGGTTAACGAAGAGAAATTATTATTCAGTTTATTTTGCCTGTTTTTGTCTCTTCGTCCTGGTAAGACATGTTGTAATGCCCTCCTTTCATGTTATTTACTAACCAGTTTTGGTTGGTAAGTCTGTTATTTCAGTTAAATCATTTTGAGAGTTTTCTGATTGGCTGTTAAGCACCAAGAGAGAAACTGTAACTGCTTACAACTGTCATTAAGTGTTTTAATTACTGTTTTAAAATGGGGTTTTTTGTGTGTTTTTCTGAAAAGACTGCACTAAACAAACAGAATAACAACATAAAAATTAGTTCTAATTAGATCTAATGAGCACATGGATTTTTTCTTTGAAGAGAAAATGGTGAGATATTATATAGCATTTTAGTAAATTAAATCTAATTAAATAAGTAAATGAACTTTAGTTATTTATGATTTTTGTCTTGCTATTGCTGCCAGTATAAAGGGATTAGTTAAATCAGTATTTGTCAAAAGCATCTTGGCAGTCACACAAAGGTTGTTCTGAGGTTTTAGAGAGACTAAATGACTCCAGTTCTTTAACAGTACAGGTGCTATATGAATTTGAACAAATTGGTGTTTTTAATATTGGTGAAATCAAGATCTTTGTTAATTATTAGATAACACCAAAAAAGTTTGGGACGATGTATAAAATCTAAATGAAAACAGAATCACTGAAAACCCATATTTTAATCACATGAGAACTTGAAAATTATCACATTTTTAAACCAACTAAGTGTACCACGTTAATGGCTGTGTTTTTACCACAGTGTAGTATTCCTTCTTCTTTCAACAACAGTCTGTATTTGCCTGGAGACCAGATCCTGGACTTTGGAGAGGAACATTGTCCCATCTTTGTGCGATATAAGAGTCTAGCTGGGCAACAGTCCTGGGTATTCACTGTCACATTTTTGTTTCATGACGCTATTTTAATAGCTGCAGCAAGTGATTTAGTATTATCTTGCTGAAATATGCCAAGCCACGCCTGAAAAAGTTGTCTGGATAGGAGTATATGTTGCTCTAAAACCTGTATATACTTTTCAGCATTGGTGCCTGTCCAGATGTGTAAGAAGTCCAAAGGCACTCAAACATGCCCATACTGTCAGAGATGCAGCGAGTCCCTCTCCTCTTTAGCTCAGAGGTTTACATGTTTTCCAAAAAGTTTTTTGGGGTTTTTTGAGATAATGTCCGTGACAAAATCTTACCTGATCTGTGAAGATCTTGTCAGAGGAGACCAGTGAGAGGCTGAGTGACTGCTTCAAAACCACAGACTGGGATGTAATATGTAGTCCACAGGCAGTGTTGGGGAGTAACGGAATACATGCACCTCTGTTACGTATTTAAAATACAAAATATGAGTAACTGTATTCCGTTACAGTTACCGTTTAAAAAGGGGGTATTCAGAATACAGTTACTTTGTTGAAATAAAAGGATTACACGGCGGTATTTTCCTCTTTCCTTTGTTAGGCTATGCCCTCGCTATTTTTGGCAATTCCACGCCGGTGGAAACTCAAACAAAACACGAATTAAGAGGCTCAAATGCCTGTGTCTCAATCTTGCGTCTCATAATGACGTGAAGAAATATAAAAAAAAATTATTTAATATGAAAGCAATAAGAGAGTGTTACAGGCATCGCCCTAAAGAATGTAGCCTCATGGGCAATGTAGTGCTGCAGGGAGAATCGACTGCCATACCCGTTATGTGTCTGTGAGCGAGGGAGGGAGAAAAAGGAGAGTACGAGCTGTCACCGAGCAGAAAGAGTGCTCTCTCCCTTCCTTTTAACTCTTTATATCGGACTTCAGATACAACATCACTAAATGTCACCTCCAGAAGTTCTCTTATGATAAAGTCATCAGTGGTTGTGTATCTGAGGAGAATGATCTGGAGAACAGGAAGGTCATCACTGACTTTGTCATCTAGTGTGAACTCAAACACCAGTTATATGAAGCAGATGGTGGTTGACTTCCAGAGAAAACTCCCATCACATTGTTGAACATCAGGGTCAGGAACAAACTGCTGGGAGTTCACCTTGTAACACTAAACTGGACTGGTCACGTAACACTCAAACTTTTGCAACAGGGGCCAAAGTCAGCTTCATCTGTTGGGCAGGCTGAGTTCTTTTGGGGGTTGGACATTACTGAGGACATTACTCAGATCACGGCACCTAATATTGATTTTCAACATTGTCCCTTGCAAGCAGATCTTTCTCCAGATTGTGGGACTCTTTCAATGATGATATTATAGTATAAGTATAATCAGTGCTTGATGTTCAAAGGCGTCAATTTTATGTTGAGGAACATTTTACTGAAATTGTTCCACAATTTGTAGATGCATTTTTTTTTTGCAGATTGGTGAATCTCTGCCCATCTTTACTCCAAAGAAACTCTGTAAGATATTATTTTTATAAATGCTTATGTTACTAACATGTTCTCTATTAACCCAATTAGTTGCAACATGAGGTTACAGCTTTTTATTGCCCCCATCCAAAGTTTATTGAGATGTACTGCTGAGATTAAATTGAGTTATTATTTTTCATGAAAAAGTAAAATATCTGTTTAAATATCTTTTTAAAATAAAATATGGATTTATGAGATTTGCAAATAATTGCATTCTGCTTTGATTTACATCCTACATCTTTGGAATTTATCTTATTTATATCAATCAGAGAAAGCATGCAAACAGGGACACAAACCAGCACCTCACAGGTTACTACTTGACTGCTCTAACCTCAAGTCTTTGTCTAATCCAAGTTGCCCAGATAGCAGATATACGTAACCTTGAATTCAACCATTTTGGATGACAGTTCTTAAGGGATCTGAGCCTCTGCCTGGCTTGGGAAGACTTTGGAATCTGACAGGAGGAATTAGGGTAAATTGCTGGGGAAAAGGTCGTTCTACCTTGAGGCAAACGGAGAGATGTGAAATACTAATGTTATAGTTTGAGCTCTGGAAGTGTTGTGCTAGAATTACAATAACGAGAACTGCTTGCTTTTGGACAAAGCCCAATTCTAGGTGTTCAAAACAAAGGAATACGACCCAATGGATGGTACAGCTGCAAAGCAAAACTCTGACGTGAAATCTGTATTCTACTGCCTGATTGAATTCTTGGTCATTTGAGCTGCTTGCCTATTCTTCTTGTTCCCTTCTCAATGTCAATTCTATCTTCATTACTCTGACCATTCATTTTCTTGCTCACCATTTGCAAGCTAATCAGTCTTCGGATGTCCATCCTTCAAATCTCTGTGTTCTTCTGTCACTCTGCCTTTCAGACTCTTTGTTGCAACCTGGCTCCAACTCATCTCCACCCCATCTAAGTCACTATATTAGTTCTTCATCTCCACCATCAGCAGCATCTAGACTCCAAGACTGTTTTGCCCTACCATTGTAGGTTCTACGATCTGCCATGCTCTACCTTCTTTGGAGTTTACCAGCAATATAGTTTATTTCTGAGAATGTGTACTTCAATGAATTATGTTCACTTGTTTCAACAATCTGTTATTGTTCAACAAAAAACAAAAAACGAAGAAGTAGATTTAACTCTCGTTTGTTGACTGTGAAGCACTAGCCAATGTGAATTTTAACATCCATCTCTTATATTCAGGTCTTCAGGTACTTTGAAGCCTTTATTTGACTTGGAAAGACTAGCATCAGTAATCAAAACAAATTGATAAGAAAGCGATTGACTTACCTCGAGGCAGACAGGGAACTATGAAACACCATGGTAAATGGTAAATTGACTGGTTCTTATATAGCGCTTTTCTACTCTCACTAAGCACTCAAAGCGCTATTATGTTTACTGAAGCATTGCGCTAGCCCTGCCCTATAATTCAGATAACTTCCATTACCTGTTTTGGGATAAAACCTGCACATAATCCTGGATAGTACAACTGAATAACTTTTACCACTGTAATAAACTGACTTCATGACTGTGATTTTTTTTTAACTAAAGTAATATTACAAAATCAAGCAGTGGAACTTTGACAGAATGGCCCCAATTCACTGAGCTGCCTTATTTTTTCAACAAATGCTGGAGAAAAACAGTGGCTTATGTGCATCATTATTTTATAAAGGTTTAACTCTGACTTGCAGATTGTGATACACATCTCTTATACTCTTGTCAAAAGAAGTCAGGGGTTGGGTTCTGAAACTGCAAAGTTTTTAAAGAATGTTAGGCAGTTTAATGTTCTCCATGAAATGTATTTCCACTGGGACAGCAGATGTGCAGTGAGCTTTCCTGTGACTGCTCAAAATAAAACTCCCATCATGCTTTGGTGAAAGTAACTGTTTGTTATCTGTTTGCAGATGTAATTAACATTCCAGAAATAATATGGAATTTAAATTATAAGAATAACTCATAAGAATTATGATTAAAATAAATGCTAGACAGACAGACCTTCTAAACTACAAGAAGTGAAACAAATAGATCAAATCTAGTAGTAGGGTTATTATTTAAGGCATATAGATGCCAGTGGATTTGACATTTGGTAATACATTAATCATCATATTCTCTAAGCATTTTAGGACTTTAAAGTATTTCCAGTAAAACACCCTTTGGGATAATAGGACAAAACATATAATTTCTCTGCTTCCACTTCCACAAAATTATTGCCATATATTTCCCTGTTAGATGCCAAGAATGAATTACATGTCTGTGATGAGAAGATAAGTGAAAGGAACTTTTTAGCCACAACCAGAAAAGGTGTCCCTTTTTACTAACAATCACAGCATTAGATCACATTTTCCCTCCATGCGTTTGTCAGTGACTGGTGGCAAAATTACCAGCATGTCTGCTGCTTTAATTCACATGTCTCATGTCAGCTTTGTGCTTCTAGTACAATTTTCACCGTTAACAGAATGAGAAAATGGAAGAGAGTGAAAATTGAACACAAGCCTAAAATTAGTGCACTACATGTCAATCTTTACAGCCTAATATGACGAGCAGGTCTTGGTGACAGTAAGGAGAAGTGAATGGAAGAGGTCTAAATTGCATGGCAGCTCAGTCAGGGGCTTGATTATCAGTAACATCCCCTATTGTGATGATGCTGCAATTGAAGAGAGCCAGATAAGATGTGCAGTGCAGAAAGAATAAAATACTTGGTCTGAGGAAACCATTAATAGTGTCACTTTCAGGGCTTCACTTTTTTTGTAGTGCTTTGTTCATCTTTTTTTCCTCTCTCTCTCTCTCTCTCTTTTTTTTTTATATATATATACACACACACACACACACACACACACACACACACACACACACACACACACACACACACACACACACACACATATATATATGTATATATATATATTATATACCATTATAAACCATAGCATCAAGTCAACAAGTATTAGCTGCTTCTTTGCAAAAATCCATCCCACCTCCAAGAGTCATCCCAGCTTCAAAGCACTTCTTCAGGCGACAGGAGGGG
Organism: Rhamphochromis sp. 'chilingali'; assembly: GCF_963969265.1. NCBI lineage: Eukaryota > Metazoa > Chordata > Actinopteri > Cichliformes > Cichlidae > Rhamphochromis > Rhamphochromis sp. 'chilingali'. The sequence goes on from NC_137946.1 coordinate 8,544,684, forward strand.
CAGTTCTTTCTTCTTAGCTTATCAATAGTGCAGTCATTCTTGCTGGCACACAGGTATTTCTGCTTGCCTACAGGAGAAACCGTGAAACAATGTAAAAAAATGTAAATCACTTAAACTGAAGACAACCATGAGCAAACACAAAACTCTTTAGGAACTATTAATGTGTAGAATAAAGAGCCATAATCTCAAGTGGACTGGCATAAAACTCACAGCCCAGTTGGATGCTTTAAGATTTACCTTCGGCAGCCCTTTTGAAGAAAACCTTGCAGCTGCCACAGGTGAGTGCGCCGTAATGGCAGCCAGATGCCTCGTCCGAGCAGATAAGGCATGTCCTCTGTGGGGGAAAGAAGAACTCCATGGGAAACATGTGTTCTCTACTGGACTCAAACCTGCAGTCAAACACAAACCCCCCCCCCCCCAAAACAAGCCATTTATAAAATCATAAACCATTTTTATCCCACACGAAATTAAACTCATACTATACCACAAGTAAGCTACTTAATTCACTCATACCCAAGACCCATGGTAAACTCTAGTAGTTAGGTAGTTAGGTAGTTATAAAAAAGAGGACAGGCCGATGATGAAAGTGTGGGAAAGACTGAAGCACCGTGGCTATGGTACGGAGGGGGGCTGGGGTGAGTTGAGTGAGCTGCAACCTTGGACACAGAGAGATTGGAGACAACTCAGACACAATGCTGCCTCGGTGACGTGCTACTCAGATATCAAGGTTCGGTGTAAAAGAGACAAGCATGAAGTGAAGAGCCTCACTGTGTCCTGACTGATTTTAAGAATAAATAAAATATTCTATCAGAATGGGAAAACTCGAGCATGACACGTATGCATCTGGGCTTTGACAACTTTATAATAATAAGCAGCAAATCTAATTTGAATTCATTTTTATATGAGCTCTGTTACAGTAGACTTAAGTGTTTTAAGGAAGGGCCCTTTTGTTCAAAGCTTCACATTTATTTAATGCTTAACACTAACACACAAAGTCTAATTAGATTTCTTCAACACGTAGGTCCGGCTTGGTTGTGATTAAAAGATGACAGTTTGAGCAACGAGAGTTGAGATTATACAGAGCAATCTAGTATTCTTTTGTAGCCCAGGATCTGCTGATGATAAATGTGAAAAATATGCATGTCAATATGCCAATGCTCGGCGCACAGAACAAAAGAGGCCGCTAATAATCCCAACTGACAGATGAGAGCTTGAACTGATCAGATTTGCACATAATGTGTTAACAGAGAAGGTGACAATTTTCTCTTAACCCAGCCAGCCAAAATGTGGTATCCTATTATGCATAATTGTGTATATCCTAAGGCATGCGGTATTTTCCTTTTTTGAAAATAACTTACTGATCCAGCTTTTTGCTGTATTTAAAGACACTGTAATAGGCAAATTATCTGGGCTAACCACATTTAACTCTTTTATTGAAAACAGGAAGCTAGCAAGATTGGTTCACTGGTAGAACAAGTGCAACATGTTTCTTTTTTTTTTTTTTTTAACAGGGAGACTGGCTTTATTTTTTCTTGAATAAAGCCTGATGGGGAACACGCTTTTTATCTACTATAAAGTTACTCTAGTTACTTACTCTGTGGATTTGTGTGAATCCTTGAAAATGTGCTGACCTGCGTGGTGCTCACTTGTTTTAACTTATGTGTTTACATACAGTTTTAGGACGCCAGGTGCTTTAGGGCACAGTTAATGACAAAAGATTCATGTTTGAAAAATTCCTAAGCTATCGTGCCAATCACCTGGATCGTGCTAACATCCAGGCCAGATGATGTAGTCCAAAGAGAAATTGTTATAAATACTTATTAGACATTTCCACCTAATCAGGCAGTCCCATTAAAATAATTACTTTAGACAGAGCAAAATTCAGTAAAAGGATGAAAAATAGATACATGCAAATATGCCTGATATAAACTTTTACATTATTGTTGTTGTCAGTCGTATGCTCACTCACACACCACAGCGGAGTGTGGCATTTATGTGTGTCTGACTGCATGCTATATGGTTTTATTTGACCTTTATTGCAATTTTAAAATACAAAAAACAAACATCAGAGTTTAACAATATACACACTTAGCCTTCAGCATTTGACGTTTTAAACACTCTGATGTCATCTTCTGAATAATTACATTTGAATATAATTGGTATAGTGACCATTTAAATATTTCCAAAATGAACAGATATTATTCAGGTTTACTCTTTACCTTGAAGCATATACCTCAAGGTAGTATTTTGCTACAACGTAAAAGTACAAATAGATAACTTTCACAGGTTAAATGAGACTTTTTCTGTTGCAATAATTAGCAAAAATTGTCCTGCAACAGCCACCTCCATGCTTGATCAGACACAATCGAGTAAAATGTTTAAGATGGTTCCTATTTGGTCATAGTCAGTTCAGCTTGTTTTTGTAGTGTTCCGGGATGGAACTAAATAAATTGGTAAACATCTGTTTTCATTCATTTATGTGGTCATGACTCATCCTTCACATGCAAGAGGCGCTAGTCGAGCATGAAGTATTATGGCCTGATTTGACAGAGATCACATTTACTTTAAGTACTGTATAATAATAATAATCACCGAGTAGGTTTCTTTACTGAGTTACTGTACTATGCAAGCCTCTCGCTGCCATTTGTGCTGCCACTCTGCATACTTGGTTGACTCCACACGCAGACGAAACAGAAACATTCTGTGTCCATTTCCTGCTCTTTGTTACCAGTCTTGTAAAATTCTTCAAAGCTTGGCTGGTTGCTATTTTTCTGCACTACCAATTAATGTCAAAGGGTAACCAACCAATCACAAGTTATTTTTGTAGAAAATTGCTGCTCAAAACTACTCCTATTAAGATTTTAACCAGAATCCTTCACATATCTACCAGACTGCCGCCGTGTCACACTTCCGATCCCATATATGTCCCCGGGGGTTTGTTTCCAAAAACTTAACTGCTGCGAATCATTGAGGTCTGCAGCATTCACAGCGCTGAAAATGCAGTTTTAATGCTGTGAAAGTTTCAATAAATAATCTCTTTGTCTAAAACTGGAACTCTGGAAGGTTTAACAACAAAGTGCAGTAAACAAGAAATATCACATGGTAATACTAAACTGTATTTAACAACTATTAAATTACAAATTGAAAAATTAAAGCATTTTGTTAAAATTATTTTTTTTCTCATAGTAGGTAAAATGTCTTGACTTTCCATCAGGCGTAGTCCCAGAATTTAATCAAAACTACAACTTTACATAATTGCCTGGCTAAATAACTCCATCCAGCTGTGCAGCTCACTGCCACGAGGTCCAAATGGGTAAAAGCATGCCTGAGTTTTCTCAGCTCTGCTTTGCAGTAAAACCACACAGATGTTCCTCATGCTCACAGCAGGTGTAACTGCAACATATACACATAACTATTGCAATGCATTTTTTCCAAACTAAATGATAGCAAGGCACAAAATCTTTCTGTTAAAACCAAATCTAAGAAGCAGCAACAAAAGGTAAAAAAAAGCAGGCTCTCGCTCATGGCATAAGAGAGATTTTAGCAATGTGGTGACAGGAAAAAGAGTTCAGCAGAGATTAGGGCTGAACGATTATGGAAAATAATCTAATTGCGATTTTTTGCCCCAATATTGCGATTGCGATGCGATATGCGATTATTTTTTAAGGTCTTTGTCTTCTGTATTATTAAACAAAGACAAGCAATACATCATATAGTATGGCCAATACTATATTACATTAATTTTAAACTGTTCTTTCCTGGAAGACAGACCTCTGTTATGATGACATGAGGTGATGCATGAATTGATGACTGACATTTTTATTTAACTTCTTCAATCACAACAGTATATTTGAACATACACAATAGTTTATTTTTAGCTTACAAACATCTGAGCATAAAGTGCTGACAAGGAACCCTGGTGTAAACATTAAAATGAAAGTCAGTACAATGTGCAGATTGCAGAAATATACATAAACAAAATCAGTGGCTTTACCACACTCAGTTTTTCGACATCTGTGAACTACTAGACAGTCATTCAATTAAAAAATAATATTAAATAAATAAAACTAATAAATAAAAAATACACACATCTTACTGATCTCTGCAGTCAGTAACATTACACATAAAGTGCAAACATAATAGCAATTGTATAAACACACACACAAACACGCCTTTAAAATTTAAAGGCGTGAAATTGGACGGTCTAGCCTTCTGAATCAGAAGGCTAGTTCTGATTAGCGTCACCGCTGTCTCGGTGGAGTTTAATAAACTCGGCCGTCTGCTTCTTGCTATCTAAAATATAACCAGACACTGGTGTAAATTCTCGACTGTCTCATACTTCTGTTTAATACGTTTTCTGTTTGACGTTTAGTCAGCTGTGTGAAAACCAAGGAGGAACCCACCCGGGGGATTAATAAAGTTTTATTTTATCTAATCTAATAACTTTAATCTCAGCCAAACCGATTTACTCACGAACAAACAAAACACTGAAAAAAGCCCAACAATAACATTTTTAGGTTGTCTAAGTGACTTATATATTACGTTTAACCCGAGCAGCGAAACTCCGCGGTGATCTGAAAATGATGTGCCGGGAGTTGTGCCGTTCTCGGCCGCATCAGTATATGTCCCCGGGGGCATCAGTAACCCATATTTGCACTTTTGCAAATATGGGATATCTTGATAAACCGAGCAGATATTTGATGTTTACACAACTACTTTCTCGCCTGAAAATATTTTAAAAGTTTATTTTGTGACCCAGAAAGATTAGTATGAGTAATTTTAAAACTTAGTAGCGGCCGCCATTGTTGGAAACTGGAGTTTGGCTGGGCCGCGCTATGAATTCTGGGATATGGTAGTAATTTGGACAGCCTTCGGCGCGTCGCTGTGACGTAATCGGTCTACAAATGCGGCCTCAGGAGGATGCAGCCCATGAATTTGGACATGTCCAGAGTATAATCGCAGCCTTTGCGGTTAGAAAATTGCACTTGATCATGTCGCGATATTATCGCAAATGCGATATATCGTTCAGCCCTAGCAGAGATCAGCTTTTTGCAAATGAACAGCAGATCATTGCTTTGGTTGCTAAACAAAGGCTGAATGTGTTTACAACTGGCTATGTTATTTATTTATTTCAACTTTTCTTTCCTACTTTTGTATTTTTTTAATATCCAAAAGTGTTCCATTCATTGCTCTTCAAACATCTCCCAGTTTTTGTAGTGGTGCAATTGTACAAAACATCCTGCACCTTAAGTCTTGAATCGTGTTTATGTTGTGTATAGATAGATAAAAAAGACAAGACAAGCTTGACTTGGAAAACTGTATAAGCAGGGTTTTGAAAGGGCTTCAGACATTAAGCAATGTCTCGCTCACTCAGTGTCCTCATGGTCTAAACTATAAACCACATAACCTCTCTGAACTGAGTGTGAGGACCTACTGATCTGTCACAGATCAGCTGCTTTCACTTTCTAATTTTCTGTTTTGTGTTACTCTAACTTGCTATCTACATTGTGATCAGATTCGTGCTTTGCATCTTGCCACCATGCAGGAATGCCTACTTTGGAATCTTCCCCATAAAACGCCAGTCAATACCCTCAGAGGTCAGTGGCATCAAGTGTAAGAAAGTTTGCACCTTAGAGCTCTCTCTTTACATCTAGACAAGCTCCATTCGTTTGAAAGTGCCATTGAATACATATAAAAATAGGATTAGGAAACATAAATCGGTTTGTGGACGTCCATTTCTAAAGCCTCATGCTGAACATTTTTACTGCTGCCATCTTGTTTTTTTCTTACACCAAACATAAGTGCCAAATCTCACTGTGGCCCTGAGAACACTGCACTCATCTGTTAGTGATTTGTCATGTTAAGATAAGATAAACCTTTATTAGTCACGTGGGAAATTTGTTTGGTCACAGCAGACAGCGGACAGTACAAAGTTAAGACCATCAAAAATTAAGAAAAAACAATAGAATAGAATAAGAAAAAATAGAATAACATACTGTACAAAATAGAATAAAATACTATGTTGCATAAGAAAAATTGCACTTGCCAATATTGTACATAAGGGAGACTAGGTGAAGGTTACCATGGTGTACTGGATGTGTGTGTGTATGTGTGTGTGCACGCGTGTGTGTGCGCATATGTGTGTGTGAGTGCGCGCATGTGTGGTAGTCACAACCTAAAGTAGAAACTGACAATTAAGACCATGGTGATATAAAGACAATACTGACTATGGTGATAAATCAGAAGAGAAGGTATAGCAATTCTTTTCGTAGACCTCTACACAATCCTCAGGCATCTCCACCAGCTGATCTGCAATTTCCAGATCTGACATGCATGTCCTAACAGCCATGTGCTTTCTTTTTGTTGTTTTGATTCACTCTGCTGCTTGAATTTACACAATTTCAGGCCTGTCAATCAAACAATGTGCATTGCTTTAAACATCCTGAGTCTGCCATGCCTGCAAACAGCTGACCTCAACAAGGCCAGTGGCCAAGAATGCCTTTCAGTGCTAGAATTCAACAATATTTCCTTTCTGAAATCATAAAGGAGCTAACATCCCTGTACAGAATAAGGCCGGTTTACCAGCAGTGAAATACAATGAACAGTGAAATGCTGGCTATCAAAGCTGAGGAAACCCTGTAGAAAATGTTTCAGTCTAAATCATTTATGTAAAAAGTCATCAAAAAGCAAATGATGGCACTGCTTTCATGAAGCAAACCCTTGCTACATTTTTAAATGGTAAGTAATAATCTGTAACCAATTACATTCAGAGAATAACCTTCCCACCACTCCACGCTGCCTCCGCTACAGGTAAACATTCAGTCAAGGCAAATTACCATAAAACTAAAATAATACATATCTTCTGCCAGAAGGTAAAGCATGCAAGGGCTGGGAGTCTTTTCAGTTTAAACCTTGAGCAATCAAGCTGTTTTAGTGCCTAGAAAGAGCGAGTGAGGTCATCTATGACCCCATTTTATTCCATTTTATACAGGAATTCCTTTTTTAATGCATTTATCAAAAATACAACACAATCATTTCCCCACAAGGAACACTCCCATCTACGACACATGTTCTAGTATCGTAAATTATTGTTTTAAACCTGAGCTAACCCATCAACATCAACTGAGCTGTTTTCACTGAGCATTAAATATCTGCCCCAAGGCTTCTTCGGCAGTCAGTCTTGCTACTCTAGGTTTGTTAGCCATGTTTCACAATAATACAACACGATGTAATCATTAGAAGTGAAAAAGTGGAACAAAATTAAAACCCAGTAATGTCTAAGTGAAAAAAATCCATAAAACTTTCCATTACCCTTCTCTACACACAGGGATCAGTTCCTGGGTGAAAGTATGAAAAGTTAAAGAAGTAGACTGACAAGTTAATTCTGGGAAATTTTTTTATAGATTAAAAAATATATAGGTAGATATAACATGGTTTCAAAAATGACCTTCTTGGGTTGACTGCTCAGTAGATTAGGCAGACCACACTGCTACACCTCCTCTCAGCAGCTTTGTACAGAAATTCACTTTACACCACGCAGACAGCTATGCGGTACTGAACACTAACAGCCAAAGGAAACAGTGTCCCTTTTCTGACTGCACTAACAAGCATTCACCCAGGTGAATTTGAGAAAGCTCTGCACAACACCAGCAGACAACACCTCTGTGTGGCATGCACGTCACACGATGGCTGTCAGTTAACGTGCCCACTTTGGGTGCTTTATAGTCTGAACTAAAATGTGTTGAGAGATTTTAAGAACCTGACACACTCAGAAACATTTGAAACTACGAAAGCACCAACTGTGCGTGTGGCTTGGGGTTTTTTGTTAACTTGTGTTGTTAATTATTCCCACTTTTGTGCCACAGAAACATCAAAATCTTCTCGCTAAAACAAGACTGTCTGCATCTCTTTATCACATTAACTTTGAATGCTTAGCTAGAGCCAAACTGATGTGAAACATCACCCAGTGGCCCAGGTAAATTAAGTTAAACTAAATCTTATTTTCAGGTACAGCCACCAAGGTCACTGTCGGGTAATACAAATGTTTGTCTATAAACTGCCTCATCTTTTTTGTCAGAATTCAAAATCATGGGGACTAACATTTACAATAGTCAAGGAACAAACAAACTTGAAGAAAAAGTCAAGCAGTGATTTTTCCCCCTTTTTCTCCACTCTGTCATCATCTGACTTTATGAAATGAATACATCCACTATCATCTGAATACATACAACACTCTCTCATTCACTTTATTCAGAAAAAAATTTATTAAAAATAGAATCAAACTTTATTCATTACAAATGTTTGGAGGAAAAGGGTTGTTAAAATGTTTCCATGTATCGCTTTGATCTCCTTTTTTTTTGCTGTAGCTATAATCAGTTTGGCATACTTCAATTATTGTCTTTTTTAAAAAATTAGACTTTCACACAGTGTATAAAATCAGCAGCTCTGGGTTACTGTAAAATCGCCAAATATGTGAAGCAGGTGTATTTCTAGATTGGAGCCTGAAACTTCTGCCTACACATTTTCTCAGCAGGGAATTTTTTTTAAACAGTCTGTTCAGTTTGCCACTATGGTTTGGAACCAGAAAAAACAAGTGTGGGGTAAATGTTTCCTGCATCAATAAAAGAACAACAACAACAAAGAAAAAAGAAATACGCGCACACACGCACACACACACACAGACAGTAAAGAAATTGATATGTGGTGTAGTATCAGTTGCCTTTTGCTGTTTGTCAGTCTGTGGATTGGTGATCTAATCCTGGTCAGAGACAGACCCTCAAGCCCCCTAAGGGACAAAGGGTCAACCTGTGGTCCTGAGTTTGAATATATATATATAAAGTAGAACGTTTGGCTCGCAATTACACCTAGAACTGTTCAACCTTTGGTTATACCGCAATATGAAATACATATTTATATTGTAATCACGTAAAATTACTATTACCAGCCGACTAAAGCTCACCTGGTGTCGTTGTAAGTGACATCCAGCCATTCGCCGACTTCACCCTTCATGTAGTTGGAGTTGGGATAAGGCGTCCTCAGCATCCCGCCAGGGTACCACTGTTCACGGCGCATTACGGTCCCGTCATATGGATTGCATATAAACGGGGAGTTCGCTCCCGAGCTCTGCACGTTCATGCACTGCCTCGACCCCCAAAACTGCGAGTTGTACTTGTCGCCGAAGCTGTAATTAGGCCTGCTGACCCACGACGCCCCTGCAGATGCACTTCCCTCAGATTTGACTTTGACGCCGTACCGTTCTGCCTGAAACCCCGTGGACCTATTCTCCACGGCATCCACGACGTCTCCGGCTTCCTCCACGGAGTTGTAAGCTCCGCATGGCCTCTGTGCAGCCGCGGGGCCGAACTGTGCCAAAGGCTCCGGCGCAGCTGGGGCGTAAGGGCAAGAGGCAGCGCACGCTATGTCCAGATGATCTATCTCTTTCGGAGTTATGTCATCAGCCAGGCACAGCGTGAAGTTTTGCGCGTTCACAGATGTCGCCGTGGAAGTAAGGTGATGAAAAGCCGCCGCGGGCTCTGAACTTTTGAACATTTTCACCTGTTGCTTGTGGTCGTGTGGCGGGCGCTCATCTCGCTCGGGACACCTGTACTCGGAGAGAGAAGCCGGGGCTCCGGGACAGTTCGCAGGCACGGCTTCCACCCCGAATAAATACTCTGCGCTCATTTGGTCATTTGCGGCACACGGCGGGAGAGAAACGTGCGCCTCGCTCGTGTCACCGGACTCCATGGTCAGACCCAGAGACACGGACACAGCTTTGCAGAGCTCCCTGGCTGTTTCTGAGATTGTGGCGCAGGCAGAAAAGGAGCGAATGTCGCCCACTCGGCACTCAGCGCTTAACTCCTCCTGAGGAGCAGCAGCTGTCTGGCAGCAGCGTTTCTCCATGTCACAGGCTAGCGGAATAATGTTTCCGGATCCGTACAGGTTTGCGTTCTCGGATTCTGCCAAACTCCCGGCACTGCTTCCAGTCGGGGTTTTGGTGAAATAGACGCGACTTTCTTCAGTTTTTTGCGCCATACTGGCAGCGGTCACGACGTTGCCTGTGTATGATTTCCTATCCTCTGGCCAGATTTTGGTACAAAATAACTGTCTGCTCGTTTGGCTCATGTCCCAGAAAGTGTTTGCTTTGCCAGGATACTGGACTTTGCACGTCAAAAAGTCTTCGCAGTTCTCAGCAACACAACAGCCCAACTCTCACGTTGTGAAAAGCGTTTTGATAAAAGGTCCTAGGTGAGCCGCAGGACTCACAAACTCCTCCTAAACTGAGATGTTCAGAGTCAGGCGCTCGACTTGTAGTTGATTAAAAGGGAATTCAGGGAAGGACTCTGTGTCCGTCAAACATGGCACTTTCCCCTCCAATAGGTTACAATAAAACCAAGGCGCCAATTTAATATGTGTACTTTAATAATCAAGTTCTATTTGTCATCACGCCAAAAGGCATGTTAAGAAGACTTCACACAAAACAATGTAATGTTAGCCTTTCTGCCTCTGGTTGTTTTACATCAGACTTGCATGCAGCCCATCACATTTTTATGGGCCCAGCACAGCTTTTTCTTTTTTCTTTCTTTTTTCTTCTTCTTTTTTTTAGTAAAATTCCACAGGGTACAAACCTATTTTCTTTTTATGTCTTGTCGGATTAAAAAAAAGACCTCAGCCTTTTTGATAGGTAAGGTTTGCGTCATGATTAATCTTTCCAATAAACGCTCTCCAAACATCAGGTGCAGATATAAGTGCAGTTTATGGATTTGTAAAACCACTTCAAATTGTTTAAGATGATTTTCAAGTTGGATTTGGTACTATTTAGCTCGCTCAGAGGCCTGTCTTCAGATCCAGACTTTTAGTCTTTTTAGTGGCTTACAGAGTAAAAAAGAAAAAAAAAACTATCAAAGTGCCATTTATCTTTTACTTCTTCACTTTTTTTTAAACTTTCTTTGACGTTTGCTTTGCACAGGGCTGGATTTCAGAAGGAAGGACAAACAAACCCAACCCATCCTAATAACCTATGTTTTTTCCAGCATAAATTGACAAAAGTCACCAGAAATTCAAAATAGAATGCACAAAATGTCCTCAGTGTAGTAGTGTAGTAAATACTCATTATTTAGCAAATTATGCATGTCTTTAAGTTATCACTGTAAGTCTGGAGCTTCTCTGGTACTTGATTCTTTCAAGGTTCAATATGTAAAATCATATCGGGCAAAGTTCTCCAAAAGATTTGTGCAATTGCAGTATGACTGCCCTCCTAACCTTTCTTCAGATTTAGTATTCTTCTTATAGATCATATCATTTAAAAAATAAGAATAATTCCCCACAACCTTAAAATTTGCCCTGACATTTTTTGTGTCTTTGAAAATGTCTGGTTCTTGACATGAATTTGAGACAAAGTCTTGTGGCTGTGTGCGTTCTGTGGTCTGTGAGCCACACACATCTAAACATGAAACTGAGAAAACTGAACACAGCTGCAGCTCCTGTTACCTTAAAATTACAGCGTGTAATCCACAATGTAGAAACATGGTGACAGAGGAGCCAGTGAAATTCAGAGCAAAGCTGATTCAGAGCCCAATGGTCTTACTGTGACTCAAACTAAAGTGTTAAATGAGAAAGTACATGATGGACACATGTGCAAAACCTGCTCCTCCAAAATGGGCAATCACATTACTTCATAGATTGTGTGTCATGCTTGTGAGCTCATTTTCCAAAAACTGAAAAGCACTTAATCACAATAAGATGGAAAAGACAACAGCAGCAGTTCTGCATGTTTAATATAGACGTCAGTAACACTTCATAGTGAGGTGCACAAAATTACTAGATACTACAGTGCACAAGCTGCGATTGAGCGCTCAGTATTATGATCCCCCTCTTCACTTTGAGGGAACATATAAGTCACGTAATCACGACGATGAAGTAATGAATTGTGTAATAGCAATCCTGTAAGACAGCTTGGGATGCCTGAAAACAGTAACTAATTAGTATTTATTAATAAATGAGGAACTCTTTCCTGTACCGGACTGTTCTGAGGTAACCAGGAACCACTCAGGAAGAAAATGGTTGAAAATCATAAACCACTTATTATGTATGATTCATCAGCATGGATCTTGCTGTCTTTTGTCTTGTGACTTATAATGATAGTCATCAAAACGTATTTATTTGTTCCTTTTTTAAAAAACAAACAAACAAACAAACTAATCATTAAGACCTATACATTGGGTAGATAATTCAGGCATTAACTTTTAACAAAATAAATAGCAATTTATGTCTCATTTGTTTCTTTTTAACTGTCTTTTTGAAAGAACTGCTGCTATATCCCATGTGTAACCAAAGAAGGTAAGCCCAACGTCAAAATAATACAAGTAAGCTCTTTTGGCCAGAAGTGCACACACACAGCAAATCCAGCATGTCCATATTAACACTGTCGGATTTGATTTCAACACTATTAAAGTGTCTATATGGGTCCACACCAGAGAGTGTTAATTTAACTCTTTTTGGAGAGTTGGTACGTTAACTCTGATTTAGTGTTAAACACCAAATCTGTCTGGAGTTGATAATTTAACACTTGGTGTTAAGAGTTTATATATTAACTCTCAAAGAGTATTTTAGTTTAACTACGTAAGAGTTATCTTCTAATTCATTCTAAAAAGCGGGAATTTTACTGTTCTGAACTTCTAGAAATTTCTTTTGGAAATAAACATTTACTAAAAAGATGCAATGGTTTTTGAAAAACATTTATTCTGAACTGTGCACCACAATTTCAAAACATTTTCTGAAAGATGTAACAGTATACATGTTCTCACTTCATTAGAATTTTGTTTATCAAAAGGTCTGACATGGTAAATGCAAATAACAGCATTCTCATCACTTATTTCTTCAATACAATATGCATGTCCTTCATTCATCACTTTGTGGAACTTCAACGCACTTCTGCTCTCCCCCATATTCCATCTTCACAAGCATATCCTGTGCGGAGATTGAATAAAAATTAGTTGACACTAATTAATGGTACAAACAATCCAGTAAACAATTGCAGCACAGTAAAAAAAAAAAAAAGGAATCCTCTTTGAGCCATTACTTGTGTAAAGTATTTTCCCAAAAGACAAGGACACAGGCAACAGGTAATACTGAACTAAATGTAAAACCTCAACCTTTTTCATTTTTACCTAAACCGTGTGCACAAAACTCTGGAGGGATCTATGCTAACGTAGAATCCAGTCAGGACATCTGCTACTGCTGTTTGCTCGTTTTTTTTAATGGGCGATCGTTTTCAGGCTTCAAGTAGCACCATTATACCAACATTTCACATTCTAGACATTGTTTTAGGTGTATTTGACCAAAAGTTTGACTGAAAATTCACATGCAAGCTTTTTTCAAGGCTGTGGTATTTGCCCGCAAACAATACCTTTCAGCTAGCTAAAACAGAATATTATGCTATCACCGAGCAACATGGCTAATGCCTTTCACACAGCTTTGTCTCAACTCCAAAGAGCCACAGAAGTAAAAGCTCATAATAATAATTGAAACAATCTTTGAAAAATGACTTACCAAGCATGGCAAACAACTCGAATATGTAGAGCAAAATGTTCTGAAACGGCTTCACTTCAGCTTCGATTGGAGCCGTGCTGGGGGCGGAGTCTGTGAATTTACTCTGTTGGTGTCATAGCCCCTCTAGGAGTTCAGAGTTAAGAGGTCAAGAGTTAATGTTTCCATTGTAACACCTCCAGATTTGACAGAGAAACACTCATTTTTAACACTCGATTTTAACTACTATCATTTTACACCTCAGAGTTACATTAAAAGAATGTGACTCTACTTAGAGTAAAATTAACTCTACTTTTGCAAGAAGACTATTAACACCAAAACATTTAACACTTTTGAATTTGCTGTGCAGGAATGTTGTCTGTTTGATGGTACACTAAAACAAGTGTAAACCAAGGTATTGTTGCTTATTTCTCTTCTTTTCAACTCATTGTTTTGAGGCATTTTAAATCCTCAATTTAAGCACCACATGATTTGTAAAGTTTGGACCTCCAAATGTAACTTAAAACCTCAAAGACCCTTATAAGAATGGCCAAGCTAAGCCTAGTTGAGTCTGGCAAGTATTATTTCCATGAACTCAAGGAGTCCTTATGCCCAGGCAGCTGAAGAAAAAAACACACAAACCCATTGCACAGTGGCCAGGTGGCATATATATATGAATATTTTCAGTATTTTAATAGAAAATTGGCTTTTTAAAATATTTTGGAAACTTGTAAAAATCCTCACATCTATACAGTAATTGTAAAAGCATCACTTTTAAAATACTGATTGTATGTGGCACCAGCTAAGAGCAATGGCACAGTTCACATCTTTGAATCATAAGCCTGGAAATGGTCCACTTTTCTCCAGATATATCCAGCAATGGATATACGCAGGGTGTTTTAACTGCAATAAGTCAGATCAAATATGATTTCAGCGATGAAGCTTTACTCCTGAAAAACTCACTCTCAGCTTCTTTTTTCCATATAATTATTCTAAGCACACCGGTTGGATACATTTTCCACTCAAAGCCATCAACGTGTTTGCCTTTCAGCTGTCAGTGATTCTCAAACTAAAGCACTAAATGTGTGTCAAACACTGAGCCAACAAATGTTAGCTATAGTCATTAAACAGCATTGAACTCCTATTAACAGTATGAGCTGTCTGACCCTAAGGCACGTATTTATTTGAGTAGTTTCAGTGCAAAACTGTCTTCGCCTCCATAAAATCCGTGGCTCTAACCAGATCACTGACACTAAAGCCAATTATGCACTCAGAGCTAACAGGTAGGTTTGCTTTGCTTCTTGGAGGGAATGAACATTTTCCACTCTTTTCACACAGACACAGAAAACAACCCAGACGTGATGCGATTCAGGTTGTCTCTGCCTCGTCTCACTGTGTTTTTAAAATCTCCCCATTGTTTGCTCATTTACTACTCCCAGGATAATAGAAGGGTAATTGTGATTTTTGAAATGCCTTTAAAGGCAGACAGTAACAGAAAAGCTGCCATACAAACTGGGGAATCTGATGTTTGAACCAGAAACAAAAGATACCTTTGAAGTGCATTACAGAAACTCATGCAGCATTTTTCTGCTTTCCCCTTGCATTCTTGTTACGAAACCAATCTCCTGCAAATCCCTCACTTTTCTGGAAATATAAAACTCCATAGAATTCTCTTTTCAACTGCTCTTTGTTTATGAATGAAATAGTTTTTTTTTTTTTTCATGTCTACGGTTTCATATTATTTTAACAGATTTTGGAACATTTCATTTAGCATGTCAAACTTTGCTGAGGCTACTGTATACAGCTCAGTCCAGACCTTATTATCAAAGCAGATATTTTTAAGTAATTGTTGACCAAAACAATCTGAGTGAAGCTGAAAAATATATCTGAGCCTTGGAATGGAGGTATAAATGTACTTTAAATATAATTGTATTTAAATATAATTCGGTCTAATCAACAATATGCAATATGTTGCTACTCTGCAGTGCGCTAGTTATGATAACTTGTTACTTAATGCTAGCATTTTCATTTTTCCTGTTTTTTGTATGCATGAAGTTATAGTCTTAAAATAACCAAAAAAAGATTATGTTTTTGTTACTTTTGTCATCCGAAATACAGAGCAACAGTGAAGTGTAAAAAAACGAACATATTTAGTTCTACTTTGAAACAGTAAAGCCATAAACCTATGCAGAGCCACCTTCATCCCTACCTGTGTATGTGCAAATAAATCAGAATAAAAGTCACTTCATTAATAGTAAACAAAAATATAGCATAGCCTAATAGCTTTAAAAATAAGCAAGTGTTTTACTTTTATGTTGACTAAAGCGTAGCTGAGATCAAGCATAGCGACAATGTGTTAAATCTTAAAAGATGGGGGGGGGGGGGGGGGGGGGGGGGGATTTTACTGTAACTTCTGAAACAGCATGTAATTGGTAAGAGTAGCTATTCTTTACTCTTTTTCTTGCATTGAGTCTTTTTGTTGCCATGAGTGCACAAACGCTTTCAGGGCTGAAGCATGTGCCTTCAGGGATGGCCCTGAATGAATGAGCAAGCCTAAGCTCCTCCTTTTAGATGCTATCTCTGCCTGAAAAAAATGGCATCTAAACATATTGCATTCCACACAATCACGAGGACAAATCGATGCCTTATTGCTTGTGATGAAATAATTGGAATTTAGGATTCCTTATAGTAAAGCATGCAACCCCATTGGTAACTTGTAATAACAGTGTAATAAGAATAGATTGGGCCACACCCCTACTAATGCCTTTTCTTTTAAAAACATGTCATTTCCTTGTTCTACCTTCATTGGAGGTAAGGCAACTCTATAAGGCAATTAGTATATATTTTTAGGTAAAACAACATCCTAATTTCAAAAGAAATACATGGTGAATGTTGGGAAATTACACCCTAAATTACATGCCAAATTGTGGTGCTGCCAGACATTTTCATGACTGAGGACTATTCTTCTGTTGCACATAAATCAAAACAGAAAAGCAGCTAGTGGTGCTTTTACAGGAGCAACCTCTTGATGGTGCACAGTGCTCCTTTGGCCCCAACCCATCACAGTCCACACAGCACAGTTCTTACTCTTTACATATACGAACAAATCAATGTCACATTTACCGTGCCCCTAGTGTACAACATTTCAGTTTTGATATGTAAACTTCACCGTGTCTGTTAGTTTTACAATTTCACATAATAATTGCTTTGATTGGAAACAGCTTGTTTCTGTCTTTTCTGGTGTTGCTGTAGCAAAAGCCGCTGTTTTTTCCTTTCTTTTTACTGCATGCTGTAAAATAGCTCATCTGTGACTTAGGCTGTATTACTGCAGAGTAGATCCAGAGACACCTTCATAGCCCATTATACTCATTTACATAAAAAAGCATCAGTTCTACATAGCCATTGGAGACATGTTCTCTGCTTGAGCTGTGTCCTCAGCACTGTGAATTTGTCTTGACACTGATCATTACAGTTTTTTTCTTAGGCTGAGTACTGATCGTAACTTTTCGCAAAAGATGGCCTTCACTAATATTTAAAAAAAAAAAAAATCTTCCTTATCTGACCGCTTCCCCCATGGCCGGCTTGAAGACTCAGTGTGGGAGGCAGCCTTCTGTCATTCTGACACAGTGGCCATTCTTTTTGAGCTGTTTCTGGAAGAGCAGGACTTTAGCTGGGGCTTTTTGTCTCTTGAAATATGCTGACATTTACCCTCTAGTTCTTTCTTAAAATGTCAAGGCTACTCATCATCACTAGTGAAACCCTTCAAATGATTTGCAACATTCAGACTTCTTGTCTGATTAGGATACATTTGGGTAGAGTAACCAGTGAATAATAAAATTAGCTCATGCCATGGAAAGATGCTGTGTGAGAGTGTCCGTATACATTTCTTGGACTTTTTCTTTTTTCTTTTCTTTTGTCAAATGTCATATTGTAGGTCATGGGTTTAGAGCAATCTCAAGGCTTTTCTGACACAAAGCACAACAGGAATCACAGCTTTTAGGCATGTTCAGGGCAATTAATTATGGTTAAATCATATGAATGCGCAATCAATGAATCAATGAAGTACAAAATTAAAAGGAAAAAACTGAAACAAATGTGAAGGGAGTACAAAGAAAGTTCCAAGAGTTACAATGCTGTTTCATACAAATAAACAGTAACTTGTTCAAATGCATCGGCTAAAAAACCAAACATTTTGGCTAAGCATAATTGCGGCTCTTTTAACTTCAGTTTATGCTTTATAATATGATGTCAACATTATCTTTTAGTTTTAGCCGCGATGATAAGACGAAATGTGACATAGCTGTATGAGCATCTTTTAAGATTTCCAACAAACAAACAGTCGCAATATTGTTTTAAATTATGTGTAAAATGTAGCGGTGTTATCTAATAACCAGAGCTATTGTCAGCTGTTGAGTGTAATCAGGTAATCAAACGGAAAAAATATCAGAGGGGATGATTATCCCACATTCAATCAGATAAAGACTCCAGTTCCTGCAAGTCAGCTTTCACTGTCTCATTATGTTTCCTGCTGTGCTGAGCTTTCTACTGTCCAACAAACCGCCCCTAAGACCTGCTCTTAGACCCACACAGAAACTGGAGCTTGAGCAGTGCACATTGTAGTTCCAAGCCAATGAATAAGAACCAAGATGGAAAAAAAATCACCAACTGAGAACACATCATGACACAATATTGTATGAATGAATGACTAAAGTTTATTTTTCATATTATATGGAAAACAAGTTAGGCCGACTAAGAGTTTAAGTACAGTATTAAAAGCCCTCGGCCTTGGGACTCTGCCTTGGCTTGCTACTAACAGAGCATGTCTGCCAAGGCTGTCTTTTTTTGATCCGTGTTTGCCTTGATGTTGTTTACAGTGCAGCCTGAGAGATAAAATGCTGGGACTCCCACATGAGCCTGTTACTTACATCAGAGCTGAAATAGCAATATGTAAAAGTTAATTTATTTATTTAGTTATTTCTTTATTAGCTGAGAGTGATTGTGGTATAATAAATAAAATACTTACATATATGTGCATAGAGGTGTATCACTGCAGACACAGGCAGGTGTCTAGCCTTACCTTGTCTTTGTGTATAAGACCATACATGTGCTCCCATCAGCAGTTACCACCATGCTGACAGCACATCTCCCCTCTGCCACCCACAGCCAGCCATTGCTCATTTTGAATACAAAAAATTCCTTACAAAAAAAGGAATTCACGTCTTGGCTTGAAAGGAGTTAAAAGATTAAAGTGTTACTGCTATTCTACAAGTAATACCAGGAACAACCTCTTTAACACCTCGCTAAAGATCTTTTAGAAGGGTGTTTTCTTTCTTTCTTTTTTTAATCCAGGAACTCACATGCTGTTTGTTTGTGACCTTGAATATTCCACTTTCCCAGATTTCTCAGTTTTTCAGGAGAAGAAGGTCTAATATCTCAGCCTTGGCATTTGCTTCCTAGAAACCTTGCTTTCTCAGCTCTCCCACACATTCGTGCCTTTATCCTCACCCTCTTTAAGCCCCACACTGATGGTAATATTAGCATTAATACATTGCTGGCGGTAGAAAAATAATAATAGTAATTTGACTTTGACAGTTCTTTCCAAATGTTTAAGCTGAAAAAAAAAAAGACTGTAAGAAAGAAATTGGCTCCCAATTTTCTCACTCCAAAGCCAGCAATTGTGAAGCCAGGGCAAACACGTCAGGTAACAATAAAATATCAGTGTAACAATATGGGTAAGTCAGTTTAATTGAGCACAAGATGTGAAATATCTCTCAAATTATAATTTCTGCTAGGTGACTCAAGCAAGGCTGCTCTTGGACAAGGGGGAAAAAACTACGACTTGCAGGTGTTAAATGTTGCTGTCTGTGTTTTTTTTTAATCGAGGACATTTTGATCTGGCATTAATTCACGGCCTTCATAGTTCTTGCTCTTTTGCTGGAACAAAATTCAGTCCTTCAAGTGGATGGACAAAAGAAAAAAAAAGTAACCTAAAAAGTATCATGTTGGAACTCATGCTCTTCGACTTGTGCAAACATGCTCACATCCAGATCTCAGAAGGCTGCTGTGCCCACTCTTGAGTTCATGTGGTTTACTGCCACATCATTCCAGGTTCATCTTTCCACAGTTAACTGCATTTCGTTGCCCTGTACCTGTGCATGTGCAATGACAATAAAGTTGAATTCTATTCTATTCTATTCTATTTTAATCAGATATGCACTTATTTTCCCAGATGTTTTTGTTTTGTAATGCCTGGTCTTACAACATGCAGCCACCGAAACAGTAAGGCATAAATAAATGCACAAGGAAAAATTAATGCAACCGTGACAGTAGACATCAGATGACTGGGGAATGGCTCAGAGTTAGCGATCTGATGAGGGCGACTCAAGTCCAGTTTGATTTTTCACTGTGCTCAGTCTTGATTTGAACATTGCGGTTTCACTGGGAACAAAGTTGCACTGCACTAGTGTATTGGGAACAGACAGCAATCTGAATAAAGCTGAAGCCTAATCAGGTCAGTTTGACATGCTTGGAATGAATTTAACAACAGAGATATGGTTTGAATATTTACACGACAGTTCTGTTTTAAATGACAAAAAACGAAAAGAAAAAAAGCTCTCTTTGAATTTGTTAACTACCTTTTTTTTTTTTTTTTTTAGCTTAGTGTTCTTGGCAGTTGATACAAGATATTTTAATTCTGTATAGCCAAAAAGTTTATATTACATTAGCAGACTTGACTGACTTCATGTTCCCAAGTCTAGCGGCACATGGTAGCACCTGTGTGGCAGTCAAAACAGAGAAACAAACCAAAAAGTTGCATTGCTGTCATCTGATCTTCAGCTACTATCATAGCCACTCCTTTCTCTCCAGTTTGATTTTTGTTTTTATTTAACTCAGATGTGATTTCACAGCAGACATTACAGTCTGCCTATCTTTAAGCAATATTATACAAATCAGTCACATTTATCCTCTTTTGTCCGTGCAGTTCTGGGCAGTAATTTATTATTATGTCTGACTATGTGTGTTATTTATTCATGTAAAACAAAGTCTTTCTGTGTCCTAGACAGTCTTACATTTACTAAGACCACAGTGAAAAAAAAAAAAAAAAAATAAGACCACAGTGACTTCAGTGGGAGTCTGACTTTTCCTAGTAGACGCCATCTAGTGGCCAATAATGAAACGGACACTTGCCAAACCATTATCTCCCTGTGATGTGTGCTTCCTGATGCTCCGTTTTTATTTATTTATTTTTTTTTACAATTTAGACAAAAGCTTGATGTATTTCTGTTTTGATTGTTTTTTCAGTTAAATTATTACCTTTAATGGATGGGGGAAAATAATTCTCTTAGACATAATCTGACTGAAAAGTGATTAAAAATAAACACAAAAGCAATGACAAGAAATAATGCAAACAGATTCACTTGTGCTGAAATCTCAGCTGGTGATGTAATAGAAGTGAATAAAACACTGAGACATTGTCCTCTCAGTTCTTCCAGTGTACTGCAGTTCAGTGGGTGATTGGTTCAAGTGCTGTCATGCATCTGTGAAAGCATGCGCTTGAGGAGGAGCAGGAGCAGAGACAGGTGGGTTATATATAACCCATGTCATCAACTTTGCTGTCCCTGTTTCATTACTGTAAAATGCAAACGATGTAATTTTGTAAAAAAAATATGTACATTAGATATGTGTATGTA
This sequence comes from Rhamphochromis sp. 'chilingali', assembly GCF_963969265.1. Lineage (NCBI taxonomy): Eukaryota > Metazoa > Chordata > Actinopteri > Cichliformes > Cichlidae > Rhamphochromis > Rhamphochromis sp. 'chilingali'. The sequence continues at coordinate 8,565,899 of NC_137946.1, forward strand.
AAGTGAAATCTTAGCCTGGTTTATTATTTTAGCGATGAAATAATTAAATTATTTTAAAATTATTTTAATAATTTAAAAATCAAAAATATTTTTTGATTGATTTTGCAGCTGCATGGACCTGCAGCCTTGGATGATGACTCAGTGTAGACAGAATCATAAAGGGAACACAAAAATAGGACATCCCAGAACTGAATGAATGAAATTTCCTTTTTAAATACTTTGTTCTTTACATTGTTGAATGTGCTTACAACAGAATCACACAAAAATTGTCTGATCCAACTTTGATGTACTGTCCTTAAAATAAGTCAAAATGAGGCTCAGTAGTGTGTGTGGCCTCCACGTGTCTGTATGACCTCCCTACAACGCCTGGTCATGCTTCTGATGAGGTGGTGGATGGTCTCCTGCGGGATCTCCTCCCAGACCTGGACTAAAGCATCCGCCAACTCCTGGACATTTTGTGGTGCAACGTGGCATTGGTGGATGGAGAAAGACATGATGTCCCAAATGTACCCAATTGGATTCAGGTCTGGGGAACAGGCGGGCCAGTCCATCATCTTGCAGGAATTGCTGGCATACTCTAGCCACATGAGGTCTAGCTTTGTCTTGCATTAGGAGGAACCCAGGGCCAACCGCACCAGCATATGGTCTCACAAGGGGTCTGAGGAACTCATCTCGGTACCTAATGGCAGTCAGGCTACCTCTGGTGAGCACACAGAGGGGTGTGCGGGCCCCCTAAGAAATGCCACCCCACACGATTACTGACCCACGGGCAAAACCGGTCATGCTGGAGAAGGTTGCAGGCAACAGAACTTTTTCCACAGCATCTCCAGACTCTGTCACGTCTTTCGCATGTGCTCAGAGTGAACCTGCATTCATCTGTGAAGAGCACAGGGCAGTGGTGAAGTTGCCAATCTTGGTGTTCTCTGGCAAATGCCAAACGTCCTGCACATGCACATTTGTGGCCTGCTGGAGGTCATTTTGCAGGGCTCTGACAGTGCTCCTTCTTGCACAAAGGCAGAGGTAGTGGTCCTGCTGCTGGTTTGTTGCCCGCCTACGGCCTCCTCCACGTCTCCTGATGTACTGGCCTGTCTCCTGGTAGTACCTCCATGCTCTGGACACTACGCTGACAGAGACAGCAAACCTTCTTACCCCAGCTCGCATTGATGTGCTTATCCTGGATGAGTTGCACTACCTGAGCCACTTGTGTGGGTTGTAGACTCCATCTCGCTACCACTAGGGTGAAATCACCGCCAGCATACAAAAGTGACCAAAACATCAGCCAGGAAGCATAGGTATTGAGAAGCGGTCTGTGGTCACCACCTGCAGAACCACTCCTTTATTGGTGATATCTTGCTAATTGCCTATAATTTCCATTTGCACAACAGAATGTGAAATTGATTGCCAATCAGTGTTGCTTCCTTAGTGAACAGTTAGATTTCACAGAAGTGTGATTGACTTGTAGTTGCATTGTGTTATTTAAGTGTTCCCTTTATTTTTTTGAGCAGTTGAAAGATACTCAGCCCTCCTGCAGGTGTCACTGTTGCAGTGTCATTTTACCATCAGCTCTTCTGAATTCGTTTCCATTGCTTAGCACATACAGGCTGAGTATTGCCAGACTAACATGAAGTTTATCTTCTTTGTTAATTCCATAAAACTCATAATGCATATTTGTTCTGGGAAGAAGA